>NC_134702.1:163624311-164325145 GCF_043290135.1 Rhipicephalus microplus
ATGTAATCCACAGCCAAAATGAAAAGAAAACAATTTGACCTATTTCACCATGTATTGTCTCGAAAACGCTCGCAGATGCAGTTGGCCCGGGCTATAAAGTAATTAGGATGGAGAATAGCGATCTCCTTCTAGAAGTTCGGGACAAGACTCAGTACGACAAGCTCACCGAACTCGTTTCATTTGATAACATCCCAATATCAGTGGGCCCACATAGGTCGATGAATACAGTGCGTGGTGTCATATCTGATGATGACCTCCTCGAGCTGTCTGAAAGTGAATTGCTCGAAGGCAAGAACAAAATGTAGTGAAAGTACAAAGACTAATAATCAGGCGAGATAATAAACCGACCCCAACAAAGCACATTATAGTTACCTTCGCCCCGCAGGGGAAATTGCGCAAGCAGGCGTGTCGTGTGTAGCGACACCACGGACCCGAGCTAATGGGGGAGTTTTGGCTCCCTCCAATGACTAGCCGTGCGTGGCTTTGCCGTGTCCGGGGAAAAGGTGATCCTGAGGGCTGAGATGACTCTGGGTGATGGGACCTTTCCGGATTCCTGGCCGAGGCAACACAACCCTTTGGCCCCGGCTTCAATTAGATGGCACCTCTGGGCTGACCCACCCAGGGGAAATCGGCGGTCGCCTTTTTCTATCCCTCCCTCCCTACATCCTCGTCTTTTCTCCTCCATAAATCTATCCTGTCCTCTTCTCTTATCCGTTTACTTCATTGTTTTCTGGCGGCAAGGGTTAACCTCGTGTAGGTATCCAGCCTTGGGTATATTATATCCGGTTATAGTGACAGCGTACAGGTGGCGTTGTGCAGACTTAATTCAAGTCTTGCCGCGCCCCCTTGTTGGGCTCCTTGGTGAGCGGTTGGCGCTGTCGCCGAACACACGCACTATTCCCATGGCTAAACAAGCTACTTTACTCCTTAATCGCCCTCAAAAAAGAGGGTGCACCGAAGCACCCTTGCACTTTTTTCTGAAAAGCAATGACATCTTTCCAAAATACCATGTGAGCCATAGTGAGGGCAACCTAAGTGCTCGCGAATTGTCTCCTTTTCTGGTGGCGAAATGCCTTGGAAACACCATTGGATCAGGCTACAAGGCCACGAAAATGACAAGCAGTGATTTGCTACTTGAACTAAAGAACAAAGATCAATTTGAGAAAATGATTGAGTTGAAATGCATTGGTGACGTACCAGTCACAGTGTCTGCACATAGAACAATGAACATGAGCTGGGGTGTAATATCAGAAGATGACTTCTTGCACCTTAGTGATGAAGAACTTCTTGGTGGGTTCCAGAATCAAAATGTCATAAAGGTTGAAACAATATTGATTCGCCGGAAAAATGAGCAGATCCGTACTTAACATATAATACTTACCTTTGACAGCTGTGTGCTTCCTACCACACTAGATGCAGGCTACATCAAACTTCGTGTGAGGTCGTACATCCCAAACCCTCGGTGGTGCTATAAATGCCAGCGGTATGGGCACAGATCGCAGACATGCCGGGGAAAACAGACATGTGCCAAATGCAGCTCCAATGAACACAAGTCAGACGATTGCAAATCATCTCCTCATTGTGTTAACTGAGATGAAAGTCATCCAGCCTACTCAAGAACTTGTCCTAAATGGAAGATCGAAAAAGAGATCAGCTCACTAAAAGTAAAAGAAAACATAACAATTCGTGAAGGAAGGAACCGTCGGCCATACCTTGATCACACCAGTTTTGCCGAGGTGGTGCAACGGGGGGTAGTGCCACAAGTGCCTCGGCAGTCTACTGCGGTCGCCAACAGTGGCCCAGTAGTCACTTCGTCCACCCCCGAGGTGGCTGCTGCTATTGCCGCGCCACAAACATCAAAGATGGGTCTGCAGGCCTCGGCTCAACAGGCCCCGAAGCTGAACCGAATTCTAAGGCCGGACCCACAAGTCTCTGTGCCCGGTCCTAGACCGTCCAGTGCCTCGGAGAAGGCAATGAAAATCGATGGACGAACACCAGCGTCGTCGACGCCCAAAGATCAGCGCTCCTTGGAGCGCAATAAGAAAGGGAAACATCCCGTAACCGCTTTATCAAAGGGGTCGGTAACCTGAAAGGTAGCCTCCCCTTTAACACACATTTTTAGCGCATTCATCTGAACACAGGACACATACATTTCTTCTCAATATGACCACACAAATACTACAGTGGAATGCCAGAGGCCTATTTATTAACCTAGATGATATCAAAGACTTGCTAAATGGCTATCAGCCAAAAGTGTTCTGTGTTCAAGAAACTCATTTAAAGTCAACTCATGTGAGTTTCTTAAATCAATATGTGGTGTTTCGTAAAGATCGAAATGGTGGCAATTTCTCTTCTGGAGGTGTGGCCGTCATTGCACGAAGCGTAGCTTGCCAGCACATTGTGCTACAAAGCTCTCTTGAGGTTGTGGCTGTTCGCGCTATTCTATTCAACCATCTAGTATCTATCTGCTCTATCTACATAGCCCCCGAGGAACCATTCAATAAAACAGAGTTTGAAAAGCTTATTGATCAGCTTCCAGAACCATATGCGTTAATTGGAGATTTTAATGCTCACATTTTGCTATGGGGTGATACCAAATTTGATGACAGAAGTCGTGCAATAGAAAACTTTCTTCTCACATCTGGAGCCTGTCTGCTCAATAAGGCAGAGCCAACATACTTCTGTACAACACACAATACAAATTCATGCATAGATTTAGCCATTGGGTCACCGTCACTCCTACTTTACTTAGATTGGAAAGATAATAATAATTCATATGGAAGTGACCATTTTTCAACTCTTTTAGTAACAAAACAATGGAATGACCGGCCATCTTATCCTAAAAAGTGGAACTTTCATGTTGCAAACTGGGTGAAATTCAGAGAGCTATGTTCACTACACCTCGAAGAGGTAAACTATTTAGAAGAGATGGCCAACTATATCTCTGAATATGTTCTTACTTGTGCGAAAAAGTGCATACCGCAGTCCAGGAATGATAAGGTTAACACAAAGCCATGGTGGAATCAGGAGTGTGAAGTTGCTAATAAGCGGCAACACAAAGCATGCAGGACTTTTCTCGCTACCTAAAAGCAGAAAACTTGATAACCTTTAAAAGTTGCAAAGCGAATGGCAGGCGTATTAGCCGTGTAGCCAAACGGGAAAGCTGGACACACTACATATCCTCAATAAACTCCTACACAGACGTCAGCAGGGTTTATAATAGGGTGCATAAACTTAAAAGACAAGGCCCAAATCCCTTCCCTTTGGTGAATGACTGCGGTGATACAATAGAAGAACAGGCAAACGCTCATGGCGAACACTTCGAGAAATATCAAGCTCAGAAAACTATACCACTAAGTTCTTACGCCACAAAACCATAGCTGAAAGTGTACCTCTGTGCCGGAACAAGCCTGTATCAGACGGATACAATAAACTACTAACACTATATTAACTGAAGCTTGCCCTTGGTTTTTGTGGAAGTTCTGCTCCTGGTTCTTATACAATTACCTATAAAATGATCAGAAATTTCCTTGATGAAACCCTGAACTGCCTTTTAGCACTTTACAACAAAATTTTCAATACCAGCAAGATACTCTCTGCTTGGAACGATGCAATAGTACTACCAATCCTTAAACAGGGCAAAGATCCCTCTTCGGTGAATAGTTTCATGCCAATCGCCCTCACAAGCTGCCTACTCAAAGTGTTTAAAAAATGATTAACTGCCGCTTTATATATTTCTTGGAATACAACGGTATATTGGACCCTTGCCAGTCTGGTTTCCGTACAGCTAGATCCACAACTGACAATCTTGTCCTCCTCGAGTCGTATATACGTGACGCATTTGTACACATTCAATACTGTCTGTCTGTTTTCTTTGATCTTGAAAAAGCATATGATACTTCCTTGCAATACAGAATCCTGCAAGATCTGCTGTCTTTCGGAATATGTGGCAGGTTGATTACCATCTTAAAAGATTACCTGTCTGAAGGGAAGTTCCATGTAAAAATAGGTACTGTGTTATCGCGCACATTTCTTCAAGAAAAGGGAGTGCCGCAGGGAGGAGTATTAAGCTGCGCACTGTTTATAGTTAAAATGAACTCTCTTCGCTCTGTTATTCCACCTGCGATATCGTACTCTGTATACGGGGACGACATTCAAATTAGTTTCAAATTGTGTAACTTGACTGTATGCGAACGCCAGATACAGTTAGGTGTTACCCGTCTTGCAAAATGGGCTGATGAGAATGGTTTTAGGTTTAACACTGACAAGACAACTAGTGTGCTTTTCTCGAGACGACGAGGTGTACATCCTGGCCCCTGCATACTAATGAATAGGCAAAACATAGTCATCGCGAAAGAACAAAAAGTTTTCGGTGTAATTTTTGATTCCAAACTCACCTTCATCCAGCACATAAAACAGCTGAAGTTGAAAAGTCTCAAGACCATGAACCTTTTAAAGATTTTATCGCATCAGTCGTGGGGGACAGACAGGCACTGTCGCCCCGCCGCGGTGGTCTAGTGTCTAAGGTACTCGGCTGCTGACCCACAGGTCGCGGGTTCAAATACCGGTTGCGGCGGTTGCAATTCCGATGGAGGCGGAAATGTTGTAGGCCCGTGTACTCAGATTTGGTTGCACGTTAAAGAACCCCAGGTGGTCGAAATTTCCGGAGCCCTCCACTACGGCGTCTCTCATAATCATATGGTGGTTTCGGGACGTTAAACCCCACAAATCAATCAAAAGGCACTATCTCATATCTCTGTTTCGAAGCCTGGTTCTGTCACGCATAGACTATAGATGCATAGTATATCAGTCAGCTTCAAAGACAGCACTGAAAATTTTGGACTCTCTTTACCACTTTGGTATCCGGCTGGCACTTGGTGCCTTCCGTACCAGCCCCATTCACAGCCTTTATGCCGAGTCAGATCAGTCGTCACAGGACTATCAGCGCACGTATCTAGGAGTCAACTATGCAGTTAAGATCATGTCTCTGAAGCAGCACCGTAGCAAAACACTTATGAACGATGTGTCTACTACCCAGTTATACCTAAACCGTCCTTTTATTGCCGCTCCGTTTGCATTGGCAATAATGCCTGCAGTAAAAAAACTTGCAACTTTTTTCCATGATTTAGAGGAAAGTGACCATGTCGAACACATCCCTCCCTTGCTGCAGTGTCCAGTCACTTGTGACTGGTCTTTCAAAGACATAATAAAGAAAAATTGTCCAAGTGCACTCATTGAGCAACATTTCTTGGCCCTTGAACACAAATATCGTTCAACCGCGTTCTTCTCTGATGACTCCAAGTCTCAAACATCTGTATCTTGTGCAGCCTACGGACAAAAGTTCTCGGACACCAGAACTATGCATACACTTACCAGCAATTTCACAGCGGAAGCCTATGGTATCCTACTTATTATACAACACTATAAACAACACAAGATACAAAAGTCTATAGTGTACACAGATTCTTTAAGTGTTGTCAGGGCCCTGTCTTGGGGCAAGTACAGCAAGAACCTTACTTTCAACAAGCTCTTAAACGAAATATATGCAGCCTACAACCTAAAACTTTCTATTGTTATTTGCTGGGTTCCAGGTCATTCTGGAATGGCGGACAATGAAAAAGTGGACAAGAAAGCACGAGAAGCCGCTGGTTAGCAAACCATAGATATAACCTCTGTTCTGGGTGTAGATCTAAAACATGTACGTGGAGGTCTACGCAACCACTGGCAAGCTGAATGGGACAGAGAAGTCGACGAAAAACTCCACCTTGTAAAACCCCGACAGAGAAAAGTTATCCCACAAAAACTCGACAGGTTCACCAAAGTCACTCTAACACGGCTCAGAATAGGCCACACTCATGCCACACATAAACACCGTTTGAAAGGCACTGATCCACCTATATGTATACACTGTGGAGAGAGTCTAACCGTTTTGCATGTGCTCATACAATGTCCTGTGCTTCACCAACACGACTGACCCATTTCAGGGAGCTCTATCGATGTCATATCCCACTTCATCCAGCACTGTTTTTATCACTTGATGCAGTGGTTGACCTTAAGAGACCTTCATTATCTTGGGAAAGTCCCCCAGCAGGGGCGCCTGTGAAAGCAGGCGTTTGGTGTGTAGCGACACCACGTACCCGAGCTAACGGAGGTGTTACGACTTCCTCCCACGTCTAGCCGTGCGTGGCTCTACCGTGACTGAGGAAAAGGGGATCCTGGGGGTTGAGGCGACGCCGGGTGATTGGACCTTTAAGGCCCCCCTGCCGAGGCAACACACCCCTTTGGCGCCGGCTTCACGTAGGCGGCTCCTATGGGCCGACCTACCCAGGGGAAATCGGCAGTCGCCTTTTTCTATCTCTATCTCCCCCACACCTTCGTCTTTTCTCCTCTATAAATCTATCCTGTCTTCTAATTTCTTCTGTCACTTCCCCATTTTCATGGGCGGCTTGGGTTAACCTTGTGCAACTAGCCAACCTTGTCCTACGCGCATTAGGTTTTCGTAGCGATGTACGGCTGGCTTCTGCATGTTTCGCGTTTCATGAACCTTGTATCATGTTGTACACAGTGAGAAGCCCTACAAAACAGCCAGAACAGTGTCCCCGTTCATAGTATCGCGGTCCCTGACAGCCACATTAGGTGATGGCTACAAAGTTACAAAAATGGCTAGTGGCGACCTTCTTTTAAAACTCCGTGACAAAACACAATTTGACAAAGTAAAGAACCTTGCAACATTCGGCGACATTCCCACTAGCGTAACACCTCATCGATCCATGAACTCTGCCCGTGGAGTTGTTTCTGACACAGACCTCCTTGACCTGACGGAGGCTGAACTCCTCGAGGGCTGGAAAAAACAGAATGTGACTAATGTAAAGTAAATCGTCATCCGAAGGAACAATCAGGAAACCCCCACTAAACACTTGGTACTGACCTTTGCTACCAGTGAACTACCACAAACAATACAAACTGGCTATAAAAAGACACCGATCATACCTTACATACCAAATCCCCGTCGATGTTGTTAGTGTCAAAGGTTCGGCCATGGCTGTCAGAGTTGTCGTGGTCGTCCTGCTTGTGCCAAATGCAGTGCCCAAGGCCACATCTCTGACAAATGTAATGAAACTCTACATTGTGTAAACTGTGACGGAGACCACGCGTCATATTTACGTTCTTGTCCTCAGAGGAAAAAAGAAAAAGACATTATTACACTGAATATTCGCGAAAATATCTCCTTCAAGGAAGCACGCCGAAGGTGTTCGGCTTCTCACGGCACAACTTACGCTGATGCGGCGCGTCAAGGGGCAGCGTCACATCACCTTCCGCCACTACCTAGGCCCACGCAAAGTGAGCCATTGGGTGTGGTGGGCGCCCCCGTGGTGGAAGCAGCCAAGCCTGCTCCACCTACTAAGCCAGAGACTCAGGCAACTCCAGGGTCGTCGGGTCGACCGACCACGTCCCACCAGGCGAGGTCGCAAATACGCAACAGCAGCTCGCGTACGCTGGCGTCCAGTGCTTCACGTGAGGCAATGGACACAAGCACGGTACCTCAAGTGCCAGAAACGCGGCGTGGCTCCATAGAGCGCGCTAAAAGAACCAAGAAACCAATTACAGGGCCCGACAACGGCCCTGCTACTTAAGTTACAACTTCCCACTTGAACAGCCACTTCATTTCCGTACACACAGCACCACTTTCCATCAAATATGGAAACACAGAGTGTAAAATGGAATGTCAGAGGCCTTCTCACAAACCTCGAATATGTCCAAGAACATCTACACATTCACTCACTAAAAGTGCCGTTTGTACAGGAAACACACTTCAAATCTAAACACACCAACTTTCTACGCAGCTACATTATTTTCCGAAAGGACCGCGATGATGCCGTGGCATCATCTGGAGGTGTAGCTGTTATAGTTAAGCAAGGTTTAGCATGTAAACACTTGAAAGTCCAAACGTCTCTTGAGGCAGTGGCTGTTCGAGTGGTGCTTCTAGACAGACTCGTCACCGTTTGTTCTATATACATACCTTCACATTTTCTACTACACAAACATGAATTCCAGTCTTTGATGGATGAACTTCCCGAACCCTATCTGGTTCTAGTGGACTTTAATGCCCATAAAAGTCTATGGCGCGACACTCGTTGTGACGCCCGAGGTCGACTGATCGAACAGTTTCTTCTCTTTTCAAGCGCATGTCTCCTGAATCGGAAAGAACCAACCTATTATAACCTCGTTAACAATACCTATTCCTCAATAGACCTAAGCATAGTATCTCCATCGCTTGTCTCTCTACTTCACTGGAAAGTCATCACTAATTCCTACGGAAGTGACCATTTTCTCGTAGTTTTGAGCACACCTACATCAACTGAATGCCCGCCCCAGGTTTCAAAATGGCTATTAAGCAAAGCCAACTGGGAACAGTTTTATACCATCACACATATAAATTGGCGCGACATATGCACTTTAGGCATTGATGCGGCTTTCGACTAGTTTACAGCGTCTTTGATTGATGCAGCAACAAAAAGCATACCACAAACGAATGGACACCCTGAAAAACGACGTGTGCCATTGTGAAACTCAGAGTGCCGAAATGCACGCAGTCAGCAAAACAAAGCATGGAGGTTGCTTCGGAACTCACCGACAGCCGAAAATCTTGCCACTTTTAAGAAAATGAAGTCTCAGGCCAGGAAAACGCGTCGGCAGGCCAAAAGAGAAAGCTGGCACAAGTTTTTATCGGGGATAAATTCATATACCCAGAGGCTAAAGTCTGGAACATGGTTGGTAGAGTAGCAGGAAGATGCAATCACTCTCACTCGTAAACACACACGGTGACAGGCTGGAAGATCAGGCGAACTTCGTCGGTGCACACTTCGAGCAGGTCTCTAGCTCTTCACACTATACTGAAGCTTTCCAAAAATATAAAGCAAAAATAGAAAAGCAGAAACTGGAATACAAGTGTACAAAATATGAGGCATACAACCAACCTTTCAACTTAGCTGAGCTACAAACATCACTAAACTCCTGCAGTAATTCTGCCCCAGGCCACGACCATGTCATGTATGAAATGCTGAAAAACCTGCCGCTTGAAACGCGGAAAACTTTACTCTCCCTATACAATGCTATCTGGCTTTCTGGCACCATACGTACTTCCTGAAAAGAGGCCATTGTTATCCCGATTTTGAAACAGGGCAAGGACCCTTCCTCAGTTTCAAGTTATAGGCCAATCGCACTAACCAGCTGCCTTTGTAAACCTTTTGAAAAAATGATAAACCGCTGAATTTTATATTTCCTTGAAACACACAATCTGCTTGACCAATACCAATGTGGGTTTCGAGAGGGTAGATCCACCACCGACCATCTGGTACGTATCGAGGCACAGTTCCGAGACGCTTTCGTCCACAAACAACACTTTCTTTCTGTGTTTCTCGATATCAAAAAGGCTTACGACACAACATGGCGTTGTGACATATTAAGAGACTTGTCTCACCTGGGTGTGCGCGGTAGAATGCTTTCCATAATCGAGAGTTACTTGTCCCATCGGACATTCCGTGCGCGTGTGGGAAGTGTTCTCTCCCAAACATTTGTTCAAGAAACGGGAGTACTGCAAGGCGCTATTTTTAGTTGTACACTTTTTGTTATCGAAATGAATTCCTTGCACCTATCCATCCCCCGCAATATGTTCTATTGTACATATGTCGATGACGTCCAGCTTGGCTTTAAGTCATGCAACCTGGCAATGTGTGAACGGCAGGTTCAGCTAGCTTTAAAGAAGGTCTCTAAATGGGCAGAAGAAAATTGGATTCCGACTGAACCCACAAAAAAGCACATGTGTCTTGTGCTCCTGAAAAAGAGCTATGCACTCAGAACCTGACATTCAATTGAATGGTCAACGTCTGTCTGTCTGTTAATGCCGAACATAAATTCCTAGTCCTAATTTTAGACCACAAGCTGACCTTCATACCCCAAATTATGTATCTAAAAACGAAATGTATAAAAGCCATGAGTGTTCTGAGAGTGTTGTCCCGTACTACGTGGGGTAGCGACAGGCAATGTCTCATGAATTTGCATAGGAGCCTCATTTGCATACGCTTAGATTATGGGGCCGTTGTTTATCAGTCTGTGACTCAAATTGCTTTGAAAATGCTGGATCCCGTGCACCATTTGGGCATCCGCCTTTCTACGGGTGCTTTTCGCACCAGTCCTTAGAAGGCCTTTACGTTGAGTCAAATGAACGGTCGCTTCATCTACAAAGAACTTGCATGTCCTTTGTATATTTTCTTAAGGTCGAAGCAGACAAGAAGCACCCCTACTACTCCAATAATATTGATTTGTCGAGCTCTATTCTGTTTCAAAACAGGCCTTCGATGAGGCAGCCCTTCTCAGTTCGCCTGAAGGGCGTAGCTGCGGAAACGGGAGTGTCACTTGAACACAGTTTAATGGCTCCTGCACTATACCCGCCACCGTGGCAGTGGCAGATTAAAGACTGCGATGTGTCTTTCCTAGAAGTTACAAAACATGCACCCATTGCCCATATCCGAAGCTACTTCCTGGAACTTCAACACATATACACACGTCGTTAGTTCTTTACAGATGCCTCCAAGTCTAACTCCTTTGTGTCCTACGCTGCTGTCGGCCCATCCTTTTCGGATGCTGGGCCTCTACATTCAGGCACAAGTATCTTCACAGCGGAAGCTTACGCGATACTTGTGGTGGCTAAACACATCAGGCAATCACAAATACAGAAAGCAGTAATTTATACGGACTCCCTCAGTGTGGTTACGGCTCTGCACAATCTTAAAAAAAATACCCTGTCGTAATCTCACTTTACTCTATTTTACGCACACTCTACACACTCAAACTACATGTTGTGTGCTGTGTGCCATGGCACCGTGAGATCCAAGGCAACGTGATGGCGGATCAGCTTGCTGAATCCGTCCACGAAATCAGTTCCACTACACCCATATATCCCGCCCCTTGATCTTAAGCCGGCTCTCGAATGAAAGCTCAGAGATTACTGGCACAGAAAGTGTGATAGACACACACAAAACAAGCTACACGTTATCAAGCCACACCTTGGCCATTGGCCACCAGTATCAAAATCACGTCTAACAGAGGGCACACTAACAAGGCTCAGGATAGGACACACATACACGCACACACATATCTTTTGTGCGGTGGCGATCCACCAATGTGTGACAGATGTGGTGAAGCATTAACGAACCTACACATGTTATTCCAGTGCAAAGAGTTAGAAGCTCTAAGAAAACAACATTTTCCATTGCCCTACCGACAACATATACCCTTACACCCTGAAATGTTCGTCGGTAGGGAACCGCTTTTTAGTAATAAATTATTGTTAGCGTTTTTAAAAGAAATTCGTAGTTTTCATATCATATACCCGGGCATCCCGTAGCACGACCTCTGCAGAGAGGTTTTTGCTGCGATGGCTACATATGAAAGAACTTGCCTCGCACTCTTGGACACAAGGGCGCTGATGAGGCACTTGTGCTAGTGCTAAATATTTTTACACGTTTCTATTATCAAAACGTTTGTCACCCTTTTCACTATGCATATCACGTCACAGTCATGTTTTTAATACTTATGTTTTTACCCGCATTATCGCGAGGAATTTTAAGGCCCCTATACAGCCACACAACATATCATTGTCCACATCTCTACACTCATTTAAATGCGCTCTTTGGCTGTCAATTGGCCTTTGCGCCATAAATCGCCACACATCTTCTTCATCATCTTGGGAAAGTCAAATTTTTAACAATGATATCATTCCATCCTAGCCAGCAGGCTGCGCCTCAAGCGTGAGGTACCGTCTGGTGCATAAAAAGTAGGTCTGAGCCTTCGCAGTTCTTGCTCAGGAGAAGACTTCAGCTGCGAGGGTCTTGGGCCTTGCAGACTAATTTATTGTCAAAGACTTCAGCCAACGAAAGGAAGGTGTTTAACAAAGTGACATTCCTTTTATATGCACCGTGTTTTAATTGGTTCATAGATATTTGTTACACATCATTTGTTTTAATTTTTAAACTAATAACCTGAAATGAAACAACAATTGTACTGGCGCTCTTTGGCCTTAGATGCCCTTGCGCCAATAAAACTTAACGTAATAATAATATAGTTACCTTCGGTACAAGCAACCTTCCTGACTCCTTTGAAACTGGTTACTGCGAGCTTCGTGTCAGACCGTATATACCGAATCCTGTCCGATGTTTCAAGTGTCAGCACTTCTGACACGGATCCCAAACGTGCAGAAGGCGCGCTAGGTGCGCGAACTACCTAAGGTGGACCTAACCTAAGGTAGGTCCACCTACCATAGGTTAGGGAGGTGGACCTACCTATTGAACTGTTAGGGTGACCATCCCGCATATTGAAGGTAATGCGTCGCCTGGAAAAGGGAAAAAGAAATAATAATCCTGAAGTTCAAATTAAACATAAGCTTCCGTGTAACCGGCAGCGCATTTCTCCGCGTTTTGCATGGAATACATCGTATGCCGGAGTGGTGCGAGGGGGGTCAGCACCACTTCGGTTTTCGGCAATGCCTTGGACCACGCCTAGCATGCCGACACAAAGGTCAAAAGCCCCCCCCCCTCCCCCAGGAGGAGCAGCCTCGGCTGCCCCACCCTCTTTGAATACAGCCCCACCGAAGGCCCCGGTGAACCCTGGCAGCAGCCGGGGCACCACACAAATGAAAGAGGCCCCTCGACCTCCAGCCTGGTGGGGTCGAAGGCTCCGTCTATCGCGACGAAGCCTACAACAAAAACAACATTGTCTGTTGTCTCTCCTGGGGTCTAGTGGCTATGGTACTCGGCTGCTGACCCGCAGGTCGCGGGTTCGATTCCCGGCTGTGGCGGCTGCATTTCCGATGGAGGCGGAAATGTTGTAGGCCCGTGTACTCAGATTTGGGTGCACGGTAAAGAACCCCAGGTGGTCGAAATTTCCGGAGCCCTCCACTACGGCGTCTCTCATAACCAAATGGTGGTTTTGGGACGTTAAACCTCACAAATCAATCAATCTGTTGTCTCTTCTGAGGCGATGGACACATCCAGTGCACCGGCGCAGACAGCGCCAAAAGAGCGGCGAGGCGCCCTCGACCGCTCTAAAAAATATGAAACAGTAATTACAGGGCCTCCTAAAGGCCCTGTAAAATAAGTTACTTCTCCCTTTGAGACACCAGTCACGCTCATTTCGTACACACAGCACTTCTTTACTCCCAATATGGAGACACAAATTATACATAGTGTAGTGAAGAAGGTGAGCTTCAGCGGCATTTCTCGGCGCATCAGGGGTATCACCATTCCCATAAGCTCGTGCTTGCTGCGCTTGGCCGGACGCTGCTGAATGCTTCGCTTTCTGCGTTCTGCGCTGCAAATAAACCCCGTTACAAGTGGTGGATTCTGCTGGGTTTCGATCACCCTGGAGCTTCGGAATCGCATTTTACCATCCATTATGCCTACCGACGCAAGCGCCGCTCCAACTCCTCCACCGGCACCGCCTACTGTTCTCTGCGCCGGTTCTCTGCGTCTGCGAGATCCCCTTGTTTTCTCAGGCACAGAAGACAAGGAAGTTGACGACTGGATTTCAATGCACGAGTGAGTGAGTACTCACAACAAATGGGATGACGCCACCAAGTTGGCCTACGTCTCCTTCTACCTGTCGGACGTGGCCAAGCTGTGGTTTATAAACCACGAAGCGGAACTCCCTACACGGTCGATCTTCAAAACGAGCCTCACACAAGTTTTCGCGTGGCCTGAGGTACGCAAACGCCGTGCCGAACAACGCTTACATACTCGGTCCCAGCAGCTTGGTGAGAATTTCACAGGCTATACTGAGGGCGTTCTGGACCTTTGCAAGCGAGTCAACGAGTCGATGTCCGAAGAGCTTAAGATCAAGCATATCATGAAGGGCATTGAGGACGACGCTTTCCAAATGTTGCTTTCTAAGAGTCCTCGCACTGTCCTAGAACTCACCGAGTTATGCCAGAGTTTTGACGAGTTGCGCAGGCAACGTCTTTCCACCCGACGTCCCTCGGTGCTCGACTACTCTTCGTCCAGCCTTTCCACCCTTGGCATAGGAGAAGAGCATGCCCCTCTTCTCTCCAAGATCCAAGAGTTCATCCGCGCTGAGGTCGCTCGTCAGCTCTCTTTGATGTCCTGCGTACCCGATCAACCACGCAGATTGACATCTACACTCCGCGACTTCATTCAAGACCAGGTCGCACAAGTTCTTCCTCCCGCCCGTGTAACGCCCTCAGTAGCTGCACCTCTCACGTACGCCGAGGCCGTTGCTCGACCTTGACAGCCTGCGTTCCAGCCAGCGCCTATGTATTCGCCGCCACCATTTTCGCCGCCGACCTATTCACCGCCGCCTATGCCGATACCACCTCAGCCGCAATTTTCTGCCCCCCAGCCGCAAGTCGGAGTCTACTCCGACCAATGGCGGACCTACGACCACTGTCCCTTATGTTTTGCTTGTGGTGGTGTTGGCCACGCGGCACGTTATTGTCGTCGTCGCCAGGCTGCTCAGAACATTCGACGAATGCCCTCTTTCGGCCCTCAGTTTTCTTCCACGCCTTCAAGCCCTGTTTCCTCTTCTTTTCCTTCTGATCGCCCACACGGTCCCACCCGCCACTCCCCATCTCCACGTTGACGTTCGCTTTCCCCTATGCGTCGCCGTTCCGGACCCACCGACCAGGAAAGCTAAGGGCCGCAGTTCCCGAGGCACGAGCTGCATCCCCGTCGCCATGCACAAGTCTTCGCCCATGTCCAGCTAACGTCATTGAAGTGTCAGTCGATGGTAACGTCGTCATGGCGCTTGTCGACACCGGAGCCGCTCTATCCGTCCTTTCCATCAACCTGTGCCGCAAACTCCGCAAAGTTCTGACGCCATTATCCGGCCTCTCTCTTAGAACGGCTAACGCACAAAGTGTAACACCTCTCGCAGCCTGTACCACACGAGTCGTCATCGAAGGAATTGTGTATATCGTCGAATTCGTAGTGCTGCCCTCGTGTTCCCATGACATGATACTCGGCTGGGACTTCCTTGCGAATAATAATGCCGTCGTTCACTTCTGTCGCGCTGAACTTGAGCTATCTGCTCTTCCTGATGTAGACGCTGTCGAAGCCTCCCTGCCGTGTTATAAACTGTTTGTTTCCGACGACACCACCGTACCACCACGCTCTTCTCTGCTGGTGACTGTGTCATGTGATGCTATTTCCGACGGTGATGTTTTATTTACGCCCTCTGCCCTGTTCATTCAACGCAAATGTTCTCCACTGCCCATTGTTCTCCTTACTCTCCACCATGGCGTCACGAAGACGCTCGTGTAAAATACACTAGAAGGGCCTTTACCTTCATTCTATGGTGAATGTCTCGGTCACGTGCATCCGATCGACGCCCGTCGCATTTTTGACGCTCCATCTAGTTTACTTTCTACGGACCTCAGCGCACTCATTTCTGACTCTGTTGTTGACCAGTCACTCCTTGACGCTTTCAACCGCTCTATCGATGTTGCAACGTCTTCTTCAGAACGAAGCCAGTTAGTGAACCTGCTGCAAAAGTTTCGTACTTCTTTTGACAGCCACGCTTCTGGCCTCAGTCGCACATCGAACGTATTTCACAAGATTGACGCAGGAAGCCTCTACGGCAGCGCCCCTACCGAGTCTCAGCGTCGGAGCGCCGTGTTATTGACAACCAGGTTGCTGACATGCTCCAGCGGGGTAATGTACAGCCTTCTAACAGCCCCTGGGCGTCACCGGTCGTTCTTGTTAAGAAGAAGGACGGCTCCATTCGGTTCTGTGTGGACTATCGACGTTTAAACAAGATCATCCGCAAGGACGTTTACCCGTTACCGCGAATAGACGACGCCCTTGACTGTTTGCAGGAAGCAGAATACTTCTCTTTGCTGGATTTACGGTCTGGATACTGGCAAGTTCCTATGGAAGCATCTGACCGACCGAAAACAGCATTTGTCACCCCTGATGAGTTATACGAGTTTACCGTTATGCCTTTCGGCCTTTGTAAAGCTCCAGCCACTTTTGAAAGAATGATGGACACTATTTTACGAGGCCTCAAGTGGAACACATGTTTATGCTACCTCAATGACGTAGTTGTCTTTTCTACCTATTTCGACACCCATTTAAATCGTCTCGAGCACGTCCTCACACGTCTCACCGACGACGACCTTCAACTCAACTTCAAGAAGTGTCGTTTTGGTGCCCGGCAGCTCACCATTCTTGGCCACGGCGTATCGCGGGACGGCATACTTCCTGACCCCGCCAAGCTTCGAGCAGTCGCCGATTTTCCGAAGCCAAAGAACTTGAAGGAACTTAGAAGTTTTGTCGGCTTGTCGTCATACTTCCGACGCTTTATTAGAAATTTTGCTTCTGTATGTGCGCCCCTTACGGACATTCTTAGCGGCGACAAGGTCCTTTCTACCTGGTCACCGGCATGCGACGATGCATTCACCAAATTACGCCACCTGCTGACTTCACCACCTATCCTCCGCCACTACGATCCTGCCGCTCCCACGGAGGTTCATACTGATGCCAGCGGTGTTGGACTTGACGCTGTGCTTGCGCAACGAAATGCAGGGTTTGATGAATATGTCGTCGCCTACGCAAGCCGAACTTTCACGAAAGCCGAGGATAACTACTCCGTGACCGAGAAAGAGTGTTTAGCTATTATTTGGGCCCTTGGAAAATTTCGCCTCTACCTGTATGGTCACGCATTCGACGTCGTCACTGACCACCACGCCCTTTGTTGGTGTTGGCTATCCACACTTAAAGACCCTTCCGGACGACTTGCTCGCTGGGCGCTCAAACTACAGGAATACGACATCCGCGTTATTTACAGATCTGGTCGTAAGCACACGGACGCCGACGCCCTTTCTCGCTCACCCATACCGCATGAAGGTGTTTGCCTCTCTTCCCTCGAGCCTGCACTTGCGTCATTCGCCTTGCGCAACATGACGGTGGAACAACGAAAAGATCCTTGGATCAGTGGCCTCATTAGCATTCTTTCTGATCCTCTCACTCCTTCGCCGTCTCGCGCTCTCCGCCGCCAGGCTAGCAACTTTTGCCTAAGGGATGATCTTCTTTATCGACGCAACTACCTTTCTGACGGTCGCAAGTGTCTCCTTGTGATACCCCGCCATCTTCGAGCTGCTATCTGCGAAGCTTTTCACGCGGACCCACAGTGCGCCCACGCAGGCCTCTTCAAGACATACGCTAGGCTTCGACTCAGATTTTATTGGCGTGGCATGTATAACTACGTGCGGAAATTCATTCGCTCGTTTGATCAGTGCCAACGACAAAAGTTACCTCCCGGGCAAGTCTACCCATCACAACCTCTTCCTTGTCCTAGTCGACCTTTTGATCGCGTCGGCATTGACATTTACGGACCACTACCATCAACTCTAGGTGGTAATCGCTGGATTATTGTTGCGATAGACCATCTGACACGATATGCCGAAACAGCCGCGCAGCCGACTGCTACAACCCGTGACGTTGGAACGTTTCTGTTGCACCGTTTCGTTATGCGTCATGGTGCCCCTCGCGAGCTCTTAAGTGGCAGAGGCCGTGCCTTCCTTTCTGACGCCTTGAAGGCATTACTCAACGAATGCTGAATCGTGCACCGCACAAGTAAAGCGTACCACCCTTAGACGAATGGCATGACGGAGTGCTTCAACCGTACTCTTGGCGGTATGCTGTCAATGTACGTCGCCTCTGATCATTCAAATTGGGACCAAGTTCTCCCGTTCGTCACCTACGCGTATAATACTGCCGCACAAGCTACTACTGGGTTTTCGCCATACTTTCTTTTGTACGGACGAGAACCTTCAAATACAGTAGACACTATTCTTCCATATAAACCTTATGAGTCCGAAAGTACAACTCTGTCCGAAGCTGCCCGACATGCTGAAAAATGCCGCCAGCTTGCCCGCTCTTTTTCTACCGAGGACCAGTGGCAGCAGCAATCCCGCCAGACTGGAGACCTTGCGGCTCCAAACTTTCCATCTGGTTCATTGGTATGACTTCGGGCACCTGCTACCGCGCCTGGCCGCTCCGCAAAACTTCTTCCCAAATACATCGGACCACACTGCGTTGTAGAGCAAACGTCACTCTTCAACTATATCGTGGAGCCCATCATCCCATCCACAGACCTACGCTACCGCGGCCGCGACACTGTCCATGTCTCTCGTCTCAAGCCATATTACGACCAATTAGTCGTCTGTTCTCCCTAATCCACCAGAATGGCGTCTTTTTGTGCGGAGGGCGATTGTAGTGAAGAAGAGGAGCTTCAGCGGCATTTCTCGGCGCATTAAGGGCTTCGCAATCAGCATAAGCTCGTGCTTTCTGCGCTTCGCCGGACGCTGCTGACTGCTTCGCTTTCTGCGTTCTGCGCTGCAAATAAACCCCGTTACAATAGGAACGTCAGAGGACTACTTCAGAACATTGATGACGTCCAAGAACGTCTACACAAACATTCATCAAAAGTGCTGTGTGTACAGGAAACACACCTAAAACCCGAAAATCCAAACTTTTCTCGTCGATATGTTATCTTCTGAAAGTACAGAGCTGATGATGGGGCGTCATCTGGTGGTGTAGCCATTATTGTTATTCGAGGAGTAGCATGTAGTCATGTATCACTACTAACATCCCTAGAGGCAGTGGCTGTTCGAGTAGTTCTATTGAATAAGCTCGTCACCATCTGCTCTCTATACATACTGCCGCAAGACTGCCTGAAAAAACATGTATTTCAGTCTTTATAGATGAGTAACCAGAACATTCTCTGGTTCAAGGGGACCTAAATGCACACGGTGGTTTATGGGGTGACTGTCGATGTGATGCACGAGGTCGTCTCATCGAACAGTTCCTCTTTTCATCAAGCGCTTGTCTGTTGAATAAGAAAGAGGCAACATATTTTAACCTTGCCAACAAAACTTACTCCTCCTTAGACCTCAGCATCGCATCTTCTTCACTTGTACCATTACTCCAATGAAAAATTATAAATAATCTCTACGGATTTGACAATTTTTCTGTCGTTTTGAGTTCACCAACATCATGAGAATGTCCTTCACGAGTTCCCAAATGGCTCACATACAAAGCCGACTGGGAACAGTTTTATAACATTACTCATTTAAGTTAGACAGATATATTTGGGTTAAGCATAGATGAAGCTGTGCAGTACTTCACAGCTTTCCATATTGACGCAGCAGCCAAGTGAATTCCGCAAACATCTGGACTGCCCGGTAAGCGACGCGTCCCATGGTGGAACACTGAGTACCGTAATGCGCGAAAGCAGCAGAACAAGGCATGAAGGTTGCTTCGGAATTCACAACAACCAAAAATTTGACAGCTTTATGAAAAGAAAATCCTAAGGCAAGAGAACGCGTCGGTAGGCCAGAAGAGAAAGCTGGCACAAGTTCTTATCAGGAATCAATTCATATACACAAGAGGCTAAAGTCGGGAACATGGTTGGTAGGGTAGCAGGAAGACAAGTACATTCACTCCCACTGGTAAACACACAGGGTGAAAGCCTGGAAGATCATGCGTACTTCCTCGGTGCCCACTACGAGCAGGTGTCTAGCTCATCACACTGTACTGAAGCTTTTCAAAGAAATAAAGCAAAGATGGAAATGCAGAAACTGGAACATAATTGTACAAATTACGAGGCATACAACCAATCTTTCATCTTAGCTGAGTTACAAACATCACTAAACTGCTGCAGTCATTTTGCCCCAGTGTACGTCCGTGTCGTGAATGAAATGTCGAAAAACTTGCCGCTCGAAATGCGAAAAACGTTACTCTCCCTGTACAATGCCATCTGGATTCTGGCACCATCCCTACTTCTTGGAATGAGGCTACAATTATTCCCATTTTAAAAGAGGGCAAGGACCCTTCCTCAATTTCGAGTTATAGGCCCATTGCACCTACAAGCTGCCTTTGTAAACTTTTTTGAAAAGACGATAAACTGCCGACTTTTACATTTCCTTGAAACACACAATCTCCTCGACCGATTCCAGTGTGGGTTTTGAGGGGGTGGATCCACCACCGACCATGTGGTGCCTATTGAGGTAGAGATCCGAAACGCTTTTGCCCACAAACAATATTTCCTCTCTGTGTCCCTCGATATTGAGAAGGCTTATGGCACAACATGGCGTTTTCGCATATTAAGAGACTTGTCTTAGGTGGGTGTGCGTGGTAGAATGTTTTCCATAATTGAGAGTTACTTGTCCAATCAGGCATTCAGTGTCCGTGTGGGCAGTGTTCTCTCCCAAACATTTGTCCAAGAAACGGGAGTACCGCAAGGTGTTGTACTTAGTACACCACCTTGCCGACAGGTGCAAATTAATTCTTTGCACCTGTCCATCCCCCGCATTATGTTCTTTTGTACATATGTCGGCGACGTTCAGCTTGGCTTTAAGTCATGCAACCTGGCAATGTGTGAGCGGCAGGTTCAGCTAGGCTTAAACAAGGTTTCCAAATGGGCAGACAGAAATGTAGTCGGACTGAACCCACAAAAAAAGCATGTGTGCCTTGTTCTCCCGAAAGGGAGGCATGCACTCAGAACCTGATATTCAACTGAACAGTCAACGTCTGTCTGTCAAATTCAAGCCGAGCATAAATTTGTAGGCCTAATCTTGGACAACAAGCTGACCTTAACACCGCACATCAAGTATTTAAAAACAAGTTGTGTAAAAGCCATGAATGTTCTAAAGGTGTTGTCACGTTCTACGTGGGGTAGTGAGAGGCAATGTCTCATGAATTTGTATAGAAGCCTAATTCCTACCCGCTTAGACTATGGGCCTGTTGTTTATCAGTATGCGATTCAAAGTGCTTTGAAGATGCTGGACTCCGTGCACCATTTGGGCATCCGCCTTTCTACGAGTGCATTCCGCACCAGCCCTGTGGAAAGCCTGTATGTGGAATCGAATGAGTAGTCACTCCACTTACAGAGATGTTACTCATCTTTTGAGTACTACCTCAAGGTGAACGCAGACAAAGAACAACCGTCTCATTTCACAATCAATGATCAGTCTTACTGTGCCTTGTTTCACAGACGTCCTTCGTTGAGGCAGCCCTACTCACTTCGTGTGAGAGGCCTCGCTGAGGAAACCGATTTGCCACTTCTAGAACACTGTTTGATGGCTCCTGCTGCATATCTGCCGCCGTAGCAGTGGCAGCTTATAAACTGTGACATATTTTTTGCGGAAATCACAAAGAATGCGCCTCTTGGACACATCCACACCTACTTTCATGAACCCCAACACAAATACAGTTGTTGAGAATTGTACACCGATGCCTCAAAGACGAACACTTCTGCCTCGTACGCTGCGGTCGGCCCATCCTTTTCAGATACCGGTACTCTTCATCCTTGGATCAACTCTATGCATCTGCCCAAAACAACGCTGCTACCAATTCCTCAATAGCTATCCCTGGACTTGACCTGAAGCCCTTCCTTCGACGGGAGCTCAGAGCGTATTGGTAGCGGCTATGGGATAGACAAACACAAAACAAATTAGATGTAATAAAACCGATACTTGGAAATTGGCCACCCGTATCCAGATCACGCTTCACGCAAGTAACGCTCACGAGATTACAAATAGGGCACACACGCAGCTCACATGCATATTTGTTGACTGACGGTGAGCAACCGTCATGTGACACTTAGCGACCACTTGCCTATCTATTTAGTAACTGATACGTACAATACGGCAAAAGAATTCACTGTAAATATAATATATCAAGACATCAACGCGGTTACACTGTCGCAGTTCCGAGATGAACTCGCCAGAACAAGCTGGAACGCAGTTTTTGCGTGCTCTACGGCTGATACTGCATATGAACATTTCATAGAAATTTTTTCTTCGGTATATAAAAAACACTTTCCGTACAAAAAAATAACTAAGCCAAACCGCGCACGTAAGCCTTGGGTAACGTTAAGTATATTGAAAATGATACGTACGAAACACAGAGTGTACCAGGTGTTCTTGAGAAATCGCAATTTGAGTGCACTGAAAGCGTTTAGGGCCTACAGAAACAGTCTTTCAAACACTTTAAGGCAAGCCGAACGCGACTATTACCATACTATTTTTAACGGTATCGTAGATGTCAAGCAAATGTGGAAAAAACTAAACACAAATATATCTTCAAGTAACAGGGCGCCCCGCGTCGACGAAATTACAATTGATAATCGTATATTTAAAGGAAAAGCATTAGCCAATAAATTCAATGGGTACTTTACTTCTTTGTCAGAAAGTACTTACGACGGAAATGCATTAAGTTAGATGCCAACACCTATAGCCCCCTCAATATTTATTGACCCTACGGAGCAAACCGAGGTAAACAACTTTTGCATAAAACTTAAAAAAAGCAAAAGTGAGGACATTGACGGCATAAAAATGAAACCGGTTATCTTTGGTATTGATTTATTATCACCCTGTCTGACGCATATTTATAATATTGTTTTAAGCACAGGTAGGTTCCCTAAGCGGATGAAAAATGCCAAAGTTGCAGTGCTTTATAAAGGTGGTGACAAAAATGAAATGAGTAATTACCGGCCAATATCGGTATTACCTATATTTTCAAAGGCTCTAGAAAAAATTATTTTCACTAGACTGTATAAATTTTTGGACTCGCATTCTGTGATTACAACAGCACAATATGGGTTCAGGTCTGGCGTATCGACGGAGACAGCGCTGTTGCATCAAAAAGAGTTGATACTGGGCAACATTGAAGCAAGAAAGCTTACATTAGGCGTATTCATAGACTTTACGAAGGCGTTCGACAGAATTGATCACCAAACCTTGTTAGAAAAATTGTTTTATTACGGGATTAGAGGCATCGCGCTCGATTTAATAGAAAGCTACCTTAGTAATCAGTACCAGTGTGTGTCTATAAATAGGCAAACATCTATGCCCCAAAAAATCAAATGCGGTGTACCACAGGGAAGCATATTAGGACGTCTTCTATTTAACCTTTATATCAATATTATTGTAAATGTGGATCACTCAATAACGTACATTATTTATGCAGATGATACAAGCTTATTTTTTACGGGAACAAATAAAGACGATTTGATAAAAGCAGCTAATAAAACGTCAGTCAATTTTTCGAAATGGTCCTGCCAAAATTCGTTACAGATCAACAGCTCTAAAACCAAGGCCGTTCTTTTCCGTGCTAAAGAAATGACATGTACGTACACACAAAAACTGATGCTAAATAACTTCAATATCGAACTTTCAGAGATGTGTCAAAACTTTGGGCGTCATCTTTTATCAACATATGTTCTGGAATTCTCACACTGAACAATTGTGTATTAAGCTAAGAAAAGCCCTTGGCGTGCTGAGAAGGTGTCAGTAGTTTCTGCCGCTCCCCCAGAAACTTCTTATCTTTAATACGCTTTTTTGTTCTCATCTACGCTATTGTCAGTTGGTATGGGCTTCTGGAACTGAAACATCAAAACAAAAGTTGTATACACTTCAAAAAAGCGCTTTGCGGGCTGTTGCAAATAGAGAACACACATCCCATTTATTTGTCAAGTTTAAAGTTTTAAAATTTTGTGTTGCATATGAACATAACTTGTTGTTGTCTTTAAGGTCTGAAATTCGAAAGAATTGCGCAAACCTGAGAGGCTTAGCACATTTACAGCCGAAAATTTTGTTGCGTCCGATGCGGAGTTCTGAACACTGGCACATCCCCCAACCGCGAACAAATTACGGACTCCAAATGCTAAAGCACTCTGTTCCCCACATACTAAATAAGTTCAAGCTCACAGAACAGCAATTGCGTCTCCTTTCAAGTAGTGATATATTAAACCTGTTTGTATAAGAAGTTATAAACCCAGAAAAATTGCACCCAGTATTTGTAAATGCATGAAATTTTAAGTGTACCACTTTCTGTTATAGCGTCTTATTTTGGTTGCCTTTTTCCCCAATAATTCTTTGTTTGTAAACACCCAAGTGTGCATCTATTCTGTACTTCATAAACAACCACTAGTATGTTATTTTCTTTTCTTTTTTCTTTCAATCATACGTGAGCACCGTATGGAGTTTGGTGTGCCATTGTTTCTGTTGCCTTGTACAAATGGGAGGTGGGGCTAGTCAAGCTGCTATAGCGCAGCTTTTTTCCTACTTTCCATGCCACAATTGTTTCTTGTTTGTGTAAATCACGGTGTATCGTTGTGGTGAAATAAATTTCAACTTCAACTTCAACCCGTTTGTGAAAGATGTGGGGAACCGCTTACGGTTTTTTTATATACTTGTTCAGTGCAATGAGCTGGACTAAGAAAAAACACTTTTTACTACGCTACCGACAGCAACATTAAGTACATCCAGTCATTTTAATCGGTGGAGATCCTCTTCTCAAGCTTGAATTGCTGTTCATATTTTAAAAAGATATAGAGAGCTTTTGCTCCACATTCCGTGGTGATCCGTAGCACGACCTCTGTACAGAGGTCGAGGCTGCGGTGGCTCCATCAAAGACAGCATCTTCCTCGCTGCCTTTGGGCTCAAGGGCATGCATTGACGAGGCATTCGTGCTAATATCATTTCCTCAATGTAGTTTTATCACCACAAACACTGTCTTTTACTTCCGCTACACATATTTCACGTCACTTCCATCAGTTTAAATACTTGTATGTTTTAACCCACTTCAGGGCGCGGAATTTCGTCCTCTCTACAGCCACGAAACATCGTCATAGTTCATATACTGTACGTATTGCATCAAATCATGCACCATTGTCAGTTTATCAACATTTTCCATGACGCTCTTTGGCCAAGTATGGCCTTTGCGCCATTAAAACCCATATATCATCATATATCATTAAAATCCCAAACTCTTTGAAGCTTTCAATTTACACAAAGCGCACGAAGGCACCAATCAACTGATAGTGACGCGCAGTCACATAGGCGATCCTAAAGTACCACTAATTAAAACCACCTGCACCACGCAACCTTGCCGCAAATTGGGAGAAACCCAAAAAAACCCATGTTTTATTTCAAAATCTTGTACTTTGTTCTCAAATAAGCACTACATACTCTTCAAGTCTTAGTAATTTAAAGGTGTCATTCATTCAAGCAATTGTTGCACTTTATTTTATTTGCGAGTGGTAATGCGGCGTACTTATTTTTGGCTGTAAGTTTAGTTACTAAAGTAACAATAGTGCTAGCTGTATTGGCCGTTTTAAGATGTCACTGCTCCCGCGGTTAGGATTTCGCGGCCCAGCTTTTCCTCTGGAGCGTGTTATATGAGCTCTATGGATAAAAGGGTGCATTATTTCAGTATAGTGGCAAGAAAATTTTCCTAGTGTCGCGACTCGTGAACGAGGCGCCGAGGCTTGAAAAGTTGCAGCCTCCACAGGGCGCGGCCACTAGCTGGCGCGCTTCGTTCGCGAATTTCTCGAGTTGAAACCAAGTATTGTGATTGCGGTATGAGCACGTTTTGCTCGCCACACATGGTGCCGATAAATTTTAAACAAGTGAAAAAAAGGTCTGGGGACTATGCGGGCAAGTTTACGTCTTCCGAACGCCAGCGCGCCGAACATAGAAGTAGTGTGTTCGGGGTTCCAGTTTAATAACACTAATTTTCACACAATCATTGTTGAGCACAATGATATAAATACTGACTGACAAATATAGTAGTTACATGAAGAACATAAAGTATAATTAACAGTAAAGACGCAAGGACAGGCATTTTGGCGCATATTGGGAGTTAACAGTGCAACGAAAAGAGAGACGCTTATCAATCGAGCGAACAATAATTAAAAGTAGGAATAAAAAAACAGCGAAATTCATGTACACATAGGAACTCTTTTTGATGTTTCCAGCCTACTCTTGGAGCTCTACTAGTACCGCAGGAGCTCTGAATACGGGGAGACCTTTTCTTCGCGCTCCTTCTTTGCATAGCGACAAAAAAAAAAAAAACTTCGCTCTGTTTACGCATGGTGCGTTGGAGAGGGTAGAAAGATTTTCAGTTTTGCGCGAGCATAACGCGAACTTCTCAAGACGCAGCTCGGAATATATTTGCGAAAGCTATTGAAATATCAGTGTCGGATCCAAATAAGAAACGGGTGCCCCTAACCGAACACCTCGTTTCTTTAATTTTTGTTGGCGAAGAAAATGTGGGCATGGAATTTGCCCCTTTCTTTCTACCCCACGCATTTATTTGCTAATCATTTGCGAGCTCACTATTAAGAACGTTATCGCTGCTGCATTCAACGTGCAGAGGAGAGCTCTCGCAGCCAGAAAGAAAGACGAAGCCCTTGCCCGGTCCTCTTTACGAGCGCTTTTCATTTTAATTAAAGTGAGCTCTTCTATATCGGTCTCCTGCTGTGTCTGCGTCGTGACACTGGTGGAGGAGCTGGGTACATGTCCAGGACACCTTCCAACAGCCCGAAATTTAGTCCGCAAAGACATCCGCTCGTCGAAACACCCGTTCACCGCGCCAGCCGCCGCCTGTTAGGCCTGAGCCGAGAGTTCGGTTCTTGGATGGAAAACATGACCACGCCCGGAAGCAGTTGCCCTACCATGACGAGCCCAAGCACGACACAGGTGACTGTTGATTGATTGATTTGTGGGGTTTAACGTCCCAAAACCACCATATGATTATGAGAGACGCCGTAGTGGAGGGCTCCGGAAATTTTGACCACCTGGGGTTCTTTAACGTGCACCCAAATCTGAGTACACGGGCCTACAACATTTCCGCCTCCATCGGAAATGCAGCCGCCACAGCCGGGATTCGAACCCACGACCTGCGGGTCAGCAGCCGAGTACCTTAGCCACTAGACCACCGTGGCGGGGCGCAGGTGACTGTTTTCACCCCTAAAATTTCTGTGGACTTCCATGGCAACACATATGAGGACGCCGATGACTGGCTTGAGGAGTTCGAGCGCACAGACAACGTCAACGGGTGGAACGCCGCACAGAAGTTGGGGTAACTGTATTTCCCTCTTCAAGATGGGGCTCGCACATGATTCACGAATCGCGTGTGGTCAACGTGGGACGAGTTCCGGCGGAAGTTCCTGGACACCTTCGCAAACACCAAAAGGCGGGAGCATGCACAACGACTCCTCGAATCACGGATTCAAAAGCCCAACGAGTTTGTTGCTATGTTTGTTGAGGACATGGCTCGTCTTTTTCATCGAGCCGATCCCGATATGTCCGAAAACAGAAAGATCAGCCACCTCATGCGCGGTGTTAAAGAGCAGCAGTTTGCTGGTCTCGTGCAGAACCCACCTTCAAGCGTCGACGAATTTTCAAAGGAGGCGACCACCATCGAACGCGCACTACAGCTACGCTACCGTCAGTACGACCGCCCAAACAACAGCGGACAAATCAGCGCAACCGCCGTGACCACTGTGATACCCGACGAGCGTTTTTTCGCATGACCTGATACGCGGAATCGTGCAAGAAGAGGTGAAGAAGCTCACCGCCACACCGAATGACTGCGCGATTGCGTCGGTCACAGAAGTTGTTCGCCAAGAAATAAGGCAAGCGCTTCACTTCCTGAGACGAACACTGAAATAGTTAGGCCAACATATGCGGATATTCTCTGTCGACAGCCTAGATCTAACGTGCCGCCACCTCAGCAGTACCACCAGCAACAGCCGCCGACAGTGCCTTGGTACTACAGGGAAACGTCGACGCCGATGCGACCCCCACTCCGCGAAACCGACATATGGCGTACCTACAGGCCCCTGTGCTTCCATTGTTGGGAAGCAGGCCACATCGTGTGGTATTGTCCTCATCGCGTTTCCGGGTATCAACGATTTCCGTCCACTACCCCTCGGCGCTATTTCGACGGACGACGCAACGTTGATACGTGCACGACGATCCCGCGGGACGTTTCTCCTGGGTTCCGGTCATGCTCGACCTCCCCTGGTCATTTTCCCCAATCTAACAGAGGTAGCACCAAGGACATGGCGAGAGGAAGATCTCCCAGTCCACGCCGGGGAAACTAAAAGCAGCGACCTTACGGGGGAAGGATGCGAATTGCCGAAGAGTTGAAAACCCCCCATTACCGCCGCACGAAGCGCCGCACATTGCGAATGAACCGACGAAAGACGAGATTGTCACCGCCAACAATACACTTTCAATTGACAGTCACAACGTGACCGCACTGGTCGACACTGGTGCAGACTTTTCAATAATGAGTGCGAATCTGGCGGACAAACGCAGGAAGGTAAAAACGGAATGGACGGGGCCGCAAACCGGAGGAGCCGGAGGCCAGCTGCTGACGCCTACCGTAAATTGCACCGCACGAATCAAGATCGGGGATTTATCATTCGTCGCAACCTTCGTTATTCTTTCTGAGTGTTGTAAACAGGTCATCTTGGGTATGGATTTCTTGCGGCAGTACGGTGCCATCATAAATATACCGGACGGTGTACTGACCTTCTCAGCGGACCATAGCGCAGCGCTGCAGCGCAAGCCCATGCGCGTGACTGACGACGTGACCATGTCACCGTTGTCTTGTGTAACACGCAGCATACTGGAGAAGGTATCGCGGAACAAATATCGACGCTTTTACTCTCTCGAGGAATCGCTATTGCCAGAAGTCTCGTCAGTGTAGTCTGGGCAAGCAGAGGTCCTGTTGACAAACTTCAGCAACGAGCGTCGACACACTACAGGGGGTACCACAGTTGTATACTTCGAAAAAATTGTACCATTCCGTGAGTGCTTCGCAGTACAACAGGCAGAGACGCCGGCCGCTTCAACACCACTGCCTGTCGACGTGAGCCCAGATTTATCGCCAGCGCAGAGGCAGAGTCTTCTAAATATTCTCGGCTAGTTTGAAGATTGTTTTTCAACGACCTCGAGGGTAAATCAAACGCCACTGACAAAGCACCGAATTATAACGGAAGAGACGGCATGACCAATTCGACAAAACTCATACCGCGTGGCACCGAAAGAACGCGAAGCAATTCAGAACAAGTCCAGAAAATGCTCAATGATGATATTATTCAGCCGTCAAAAAGCCCTTGGGCATCACCGGTAGTGCTAGTTAAGAAGAAAAACGGCGGCTTACGCTTCTGTGTGGACTACCGCAAGCTGAACCGCGTGACAAAGAAAGACGTATACTCACTACCGCGTATTGACAATTCATTTGACAGGCTGAGGCATGCACGCTTCTTCTCGTCGATGGACCTGAAAAGTGATTATTGGCAAATCGAGGTCAATGAGCCGGACAGAGAAAAGACTGCTTTTGTTACGCCTGGCGGGCTTTATGAGTTTAAAGTCTTGCCCTTCGGATTGTGCTCAGCCCTAGCAACATTTAAGAGACTGATGGATACCATCCTATCAGGCCTTAAGTGGCAGGCGTGTCTGGTATACCTCGATGACGGTATTGTTTTCTCACCAACATTTGAGGAACATCTAAGCCGGCTGCTATTAGTATTTCGAGCAATACGGTCCGCTGGCTTAACGCTGGAACCTGAGAAATGTCATTTAGGTTTCAAGGAACTCCGATTCTTAGGACATGCGGCGAGCCACGAAGGTGTTCGTCCGGACCCTGACATTTCCGGTGCCAACAGAAAAGAAGGCCGTAAGACGTTTTCTTGGCCTTTGCGCCTACTACCGCAGGTTTATCGCCGATGTCTCGCACATAGCGTCGCCCTTAACACGCATAACGAGAGACGATGTTCTATCTTTATGGGGCGAATAGGAACAAGCACCATTTGACAGTCTACGACAGCGTCTGCAGACACCACTTGTGCTTGCTCACTTTGACGAAGACGCTACAACCATGATCCACACCGATGCCAGCAACGTAGGTTTAGGCGCTGTACTCGTCCAGTGGCAAGATTTAGCCGAGAGAGTCATTGCATATGCAAGTATAGGACGCTTTCCCGTGCCGAGTCCCATTATTCCACAACGAAAAAGTTGGCCCATCCCCCTCTGTGGGTGAGCGACATTCATAAGAGGTCATCATCATCATCATCATCATCATCATCATCATCATCATCATCATCACGAGCGCCTTTTATTTTAAAACAAGTGAGCTCTTCTATATCGGACTCCTGCTGTGTCTGCGTTGTGACAATCGCTACGTGGATCATTCTGTGTATGCTGCAGGGAGTGTAGTATAGCGCGCTTACGGAGCTCGGCTTCTCACCCGAAGGACGCGGGTTCGATCCCGAGATTTCCGACCACGGCGGCCGCATTTCTATGGAGGCGAAATGGCAGAGCTTCGCGTGCTGTGCGATGTCACTCCCCGTTGAAGAGCACCAGGTGATCAAAATTTCTCGAAGCCTCTAGTACGGCGTTCTTATCGTGCGTTTGGGTATGTAAATACCTCAGATATTATGAGATATACAATAGGGCAGGTCGCTTTTTAAGTTGAAAAATTATGGTAGAGGCAGCTTTGAAGTAGCGAAAAAAAGGATGAGGCATGTTTCTTTTGCCTACTTATCTTTTTTTTTTTAGTTTTCGTGTTACTTATTCAGATAACTCCGGCGCTTACCAGTTGAGCATTCCAGCCTTTAATTACCAATTGAAACATCCGCCTTCATATATATGCGTGTGCGCGGAGGTGGAGGGGGTGTAATTCTCGATGATAGGAGAAAAAGAAAAAAAAAGAAAAAAAGAAAAGGTTGGAAAAAGTTTTGCTGGACTTAACACATAGCGGGAGTCGTGTTTATGTGAAGCTAGATTTTGTGCTTTTAGCGAAGCGTTACGATGTGCATATAAATTCTTGGAGTTAACTGAGTAGCTTATGCAATCGAGGCCTCACAAGGGGCGTGAAATTCACTGGCGCCTAAAGGCTAGCGCATGATCTGTCAATGTTTCCACGCGCTAAAGTACATACACACGCTTCATCGAATGAACTGCGTCCCCCGGTAGTTCGAAGGCTTAAATATAGAGTTATTGCAGTGTATGTGCAACGCTTATTGCATTGTTATCAAAGCCGTTGGCCAACAGAGCACAGCTGACATCGCATCACAAATAAAATTGTTTTCAACGGAATCTTCAACCATCGGTGAAGCTCTGTGAGAGGTCACTTGGAGATACATCATTTTCATTCTTTGCGTCTAATGAAGTTTTTTCTATGAACAGGCATATGATGCTATTCTTCGAATGTTGGCGCACATATCCTGAATTATATGACCCGTGGTTGGCGGGTATGTGCCACACGTGACTGAGGGAAAGATTTTTATGACGTACGCGACGATAATAAAATGTCACACATTTCAAGACCTACCACTCGTGTTCGTCGTATATTCACGTACTCATTTAATAATTTTGGTATATACCAGGTTAAGGATAAGACAACTACAGTACTCACACGTAGTAAATTAGTGATAGATGAAAACACCCAAGTCGCGCTTGTTCGCAATTTGACCGCTTCAAAGAAATGATGCGCATTTAAAACTGCATTGCGAGGAAAATTCGTTATCCAAAGAGCTAGAATTACGTGTACAGCGAGAAATACATCGGTCTGCTAACGCCTGCATATACAGATCTGTGGAAGACATTTCATTATAGCCCGCAAAAATAGAATTTTCACCGCCTCCTTCGTTCATCGGTCTCAGAAATAACAGTGAGCAATCAAATCTCCGGCTAACGTATATGTATTAAGTAGCATTTCTGAGACAATGACGCTGTTGCACTGCCACGCCGACTGCATCCCTCCGCCAAACGGCACCACCCAACGCTGGATTAGTAAATGGATCGCCCTTTGGATTGGGTGGCGGTTCACGCCACCTAGCCATAAAGTTGAGTATTATCACTATGTGCTAAAGGACTGAACTTCACTCGCGCCTTGATTGTAGCCACCAATCAGTTAGCCTCCTCCTGGTTGTTTCTACCCGTTTAAAGTCTATTTTGCCTTCACTGTTCTTAAACCCCAATGCCTTGGAAAATACCGCGCCATTATCTTGGACAATAGGGTGGAGCCCTTTTAGAGAACATGATAGCAAGAAATGTTCAGCCATTTCCTCCTCCTCTCCACAAGCACTACCTAATATAGAAGTCCTATAAATTTGCTACGTTGAGGAAATAGATAAATATGGATTAAATGTGCTGTGCAAAAAAAACAGTGATGTAACTTTAGTAGTTTTCTGTAACCGTATAACTAGCTCTAATTCTTGCCTGCCCTTCTCCAAACATTAATGGTTGGCTTGTTTCAAATGAACATATGTCAACTATATAAAACCAGTAGAACAGCCACCACATGAGCTGAAAAAACGCCTGGCCTGCGTGGAAGGCGCAGCACAGCCACAGCGAAAGCTAGAAGAGCGACCTTTCAGAGCCTTTTTTGAACACTCATTGTGTAACTGCAACTGCTGCAAGCACACTTTGCTGGGTACCCCCTACAGCAATAATAATAATATTTCTGGGTGGTAGGCTGGCATTCGCTATGCTATCCTTCGTCATTCTTCTGAGAAGCGTTGTATCCGCTAAACACTTGCAAGGAATTTTGTGTCAATTATTTATGCAGTAGCTGACGGTGATGAGGAACTAATGTCTGAAGCGGGTATGCGCTAATATATGATCAAAAACAAGGTTTTGTAATGGGTTGGATCATTGAACGACCCACTCGTTACGCTGTTGGCATTGTGTGACGCCTTGTTGTTCTTTTGCTGTTCTAAAGCGTTTTAGTACTTATATTTACGCGATTCCTTTCCCGACATCAAGCTTGCCTAAGGCATGTTTGCAAACAAGTCCCGAGCCCCGGCGTAACTCAGGGGTAGAACACTGGGTTAGCACGCAGCGGACACGAGTTAGAGACCCACTGTGTCGTTGGTACTATGATTTTTTTCCTTATTTCGTGCGAAAGTGGCTGTGAACACCGGCGGCGGCGGACAACTACGGCGCCGCGCGTGAACCGAGTGGTGATCTCGATAACAGCTTTCGCTGTGAAAGTGGCACAAACGGTGCGTTCGTGCCGCCGGAGTGAGACCGCCGCCTTAAGCAAGTTTTCCAAATAGGCAGAGGAAAATGGGTTTCGGCTGATTCAGCCGAAAAGCGCGTGCATCTTGTTCTTTATAAAGAGAAGAATTCATGGTTAATGTCTTTCTTAAAAACCGAGCATGAGTTTCTGAGTCTAATATGAGACACTAAACTAACGTTTGTACCTCAGATCAAGTCAGTAAATATACAAGCATAAAAAACCATCAATATCCTAAATGTATTGTCAAGGACTGCATATGGTAGTGACAAGAAGAGCGTTCTGAATATTTATATAAGCCTCATTCGAACCTTCCTAGACCATGGTGTAGTTGTGTATCAATATGCAACACAAAGCGCCTTAAAGATTCTGGACCCTGTGTACCCTGTGAGTGATATGTCCAGTTCTGTCCTCTTTGACAACCGCCGTGCCATGCGACAGCCCTACGCTCTTCATAAAAGGAGTCTAGCTGAGGAAATGGCGTGCCAGTTGAACATTGTTTGGCTGCTCCCGTTTCATACGTACCACCATGACAGTGGCAGCTCTAGATTGCGATATATCATTTTTTGATGTTACCAAGCACCCATCTATTGCACATATCTATACGCACTTCCCCGAGCTCCAGCATAAGTACTCATGTCCTGAATTCTTCACAGATGCCTCAAAGTGCCAAAGACCCGCACTTATGTGTCCTACTCAGCCTACTCAGTCGATCCCTCTTTTACAAATTCTGGTCTTCTGCATTCTAAGACCAGCATTTTCACATCAGAAGCCTATGCGATAGTTGCTGCCGTAAAACATATAAAAAAGCTACATTTACAAAGCGCGGTGATATACACAGACTACCTGAGCGTTGTAAAAGCCCTTAAAGCCCTTAAGAGACACAAAAATATTGTCCCAGTCTCGCTCCACTCTCTTCTGTGCCCAGTTTCCTCCATTAATAAAAGTCGTTGTGTGCTGAATGGTGGGTCACTGTGAGATACAGGGAAACGTGTTGGTGGACCAGCTAGCTGCGTCCGTTAACGAAAACAACACCAATACACCCATAGCCTCCTTGTGCTTGACTTAAGCCCTTTCCTTAGTTGAAAGCTTAGAACTAATGGGCAGAACAAATGGGGTATACACACAAAAAAAAACTACAAGTTATCGAGTCACAACTTGGCAACTGGCAGGCAGTTTGAGTCACGGAACGCAGAGGTTACAAGGCTTACAATCAGACACACTTACAGTACACATTCATACCTTCTGTCCTGTGGTGGTGATCTGCCCATATGCGCGAGAAATGTGACTAACCACTCACCATGCTTTAAACTATGTTACGATCAAGTGAACTAGAGTCTATCAGAAAAAGAAACATTTTTCATTACTGCACGAAGATCATTTGCCCCTTCATCCAGCTGTGTTCATTGGTAAAAGATACGCTTTTTATGCTCAATTCACTGTTCTCGTTTTTATATGATGTTCATTGGTTTCACGTTATCTGCCCTGGTTATCCGTTACATAAATTCTGAAGAGAGGTCGTTGCTGCGGTGGTTACATTACATAAAGCACTGACCTTCTTGCCTTTGGCCACAAAGTCTTTGAGGAGGCAACCGTGCTATTGTCAATCCCTTTATGATTTCACCATCACAACCGTTCCGCTAATGTTGAATGCACACTTTTGACGTCATGCTCCTAATTTTAAAACCTATATGTTCTACCCGCCTTTAAGGCGACGAATTCGAGGCCTCTATACAGCCGTCTTGCATAACCATTGATCACACTCTTAATCATGCCCTGACACTCTTTGGCAATCAAATGGCGATTGCGCCAATAAACATCACATATCATCATCAATGTTGAAAATGCTCAATAAAAATTGAAGTTTATCGGATAAGTTCGAATTGTCAAAAATTCACTGGTGAGTGTTGAAATTGATTTTTAGAGAATTTCTCCGAAAACACAGCCCGCAAACTAAGACGCCAAATGTGGAAAAGGCGTTACATATTGTCAACGACACGGTGACTTGACCATTAGAATAGCAAAAACTAAGTATGAGTCAAATAAATAACGCTTCACGATTCTAGTCCACTTTTCTCGGTTATTTAAAGCCGTCTTTGACTTATTCCTTAATACTGACAGCTCCGCACTCGTACCCTTTTATTAGTACCATGGGTTTACTGTTGGGGTCCTTGACAACCCCTAGAAGGTAATACATGAGGGCACGCTAATGTGAAGAGCACTCATTTTATCGCAGGACGTTCATCCGTTTCGAAGCCTTGAGGACACAATTAGCTTAGGGCGCAACTCACTGAACGATTGAAACTCGACTCGAAGAGGCGATGCAGGTGCACTGTGCGCCAGCTTGAAATATAGGCTCAGACACGTGCTTGTAGCAAGGCAAAGTGACCAACGGGAATTGCGTAAACGCATATTACAAATATTTCGAAAACACGATCAAGTTTTCCGTCTATTGCAGTTCATGACCGCCGCGTCACTTTAACCTTCGCGGCGGCACTTACACTTAGCAAGTGGCGGTTTCGTTTTCCCTCTCCGAGACGGTGTCCAGCGTTCGCGGATATCATTGAAAGCAAAAGTATTTGTTTGTGGCTGTCGTCAGTGCTGGCGATATGCCATGTGGCTCCTTCTAGATGGGTTTTCTTTAGACATGCGCGAGGAACAATCTGGACGTCGTGCGAGAAAAATCCAGTCATCTAGTTGCAGGAGCAGCTATAAGAAGAGAACTTCGGCATCGATTCAATCCTCAGCGACCACGTTTGCTTGCCTGCCGGAGGAAAGATTCCAAGAGCATTAATCTTCTTCATTGTAAGTTATTCACTTCCATCATTTCAAGCTGCCTAAACCGGTTGGGATTGAATTTTAATGGTTGCTGATGTTACATTTTGTACACTTCGAATAGGCCGCACGCCCTTCAGGCTTAGCCTAATTAGTAAAGAAGCATAGTAAACGTGTAAGGAATTCCAGGGACTGTTAAGACAGAAAGATACGTTAATCGCACGTTCTTGTATTGAAAAGCAAAACAAAATTGCCAATGAAGCAAATTACACACGCGTTATCACGCCACCATGGTTATTGGGAATGATCAACTTACACTCTTGCCAAACATTCTTAGATATTTTTCATCATGTCACCTTGTATTCGAAGCTCATAATTACATAGTTTTTGGCTTTTGTTAGAGTCCTTCATAGCTTAAAAGCTTAGTAGTAGTAGCTTTCGTGTAAGAAAACTTGGACAATTTTATAACTAATGATTTCTTCAAGCGGTCATCACAGTAAGGGCCTAATTAACATCGACCAGAGCTTCGTGTCATTGTGGTTGGACTATGTTGTCGCAGCTCATTGGTCTATACCGTGCTGTATATATATCAACTTAATGTTCCGATAAAGTGAAAAAAAGAAAAAAAAGGTGCGAAATAAAAATACCTGTCAATAGCATCGAGCAATGTACCTATAGGCACAGTATAAATTAATTTTTACTGCAAACTGTGTGTCAGCTGTTCACGTGATGTGGACACAAGGCTAGTAAAGTCGAAGGAATTCACAGAACATGCCGCAGTGACAGTACAACTCTACATTGCATGTGCCTGTACAGCTTTGCATTCGCCGGTCATAAAAAGACAGTGCCATATTTGAATCAAACACTGTTTCAGAGCTCATCACACAAGGATGTGTATTGGACGCGAAATGCACGTCCTTGTGCATAACACAAGCACGCGCAGCTCTTGGTTACAAAAAAAAAGAAAAAAAAGATCCTCCAAGTGAAGCTGGTGAACTAGCTTCTGGCTGTTGTAGCTAGAGCAGAATGCATACATTTCCAAGCAGACGCAAGCCTTGAGATGTGCAATTTTATTTCTTTAGAGCAGACACCTTGCTCAAAAATCAACAATGATGCCGACATGCCTTCAAATTGCCTCAAAAGGCTTGGGTGTAGGGGCTTTCCTTACAATCTCGTCTGCCCCGCCAAGGTGGTCTAGTGGCTAAGGTACTCGGCTGCTGACCCGCATGTCGCGGGTTCGAATCTCGGCTGCGGCGGCTGCATTTTCGATGGAGGCGAAAATGTTGTAGGCCCGTGTGCTCAGATTTGGGTGCACGTTAAAGAACCACAGGTGGTCGAAATTTCCGGAGCCCTCCACTACGGCGTCTCTCATAATCATATGGTGGTTTTGGGACATTAAACCCCACATATGATTCAATCAAATTACAATCTCGTCTGACGCTAAGTGTTGCTGCGTAAATCTATACCGTGCATGAGAACACGGAAAAACAATCCCCGTTGCTCAAACCATGTAGTGCGGTAACCAAGAGCGGAAACAACGATAAAAGAAAAATACAGTGCTATATAGACGCGGAAAACGCAAAAAAAGAAGAGAGACATGATTTTTTCAACGTGCTGATGGTCCCCAAACGAGTGCTCATAGTGGAAGGTATATTAAGAAAGTGCTTTATGCCAAGATATATTATGGCTCTATGACTTATTTTCATGATTGATATGATGACGTAAAATATTTACTAGCAGATCGCACAAAAAAAAGCGAGAACAAGAAGTTGCGCAGCGAGGCATCGAACCAGTGACTTCGCGCTTCTCAGCGCGCAACGCTAACGACTATGCCATTAACCAATTTTTTTTCTTTCTGTCATTATATTTAATAAACTATTTGCATAATAAAGACAAAAATAGAACAAACAAAAGTACAATCACATAGCGACAATAAGTGCTCAAGCGTTAGTAAAAAAAAACATCAATGGCCAACACTGCATGAGTTCTTCACATCGAGAGTTGTTCACACTTCTTCAACATGTTAACGCTGAGCCATTTGCTAAATAGCTGAGCTCTGAGAATCATCACTGGCGATGATCAGAGCTCGGCAATTTGAGCGCGTTTCCGTCATCAGTAGTGAGATAGCACGACGGGCGCACGTACGGCGCGCTCACTCAAGAGGTCATAGTGCCGCGGGATTAGGGTGCTTTGTACCTATTGTGCTTCCATAGCTGGTTTGATTTGAAGTTACGTTAGATGAAGAGAGCACAAGCGTCATTTCGCTCACTACCACAGCCGCGTTTACAAAAGGAGCGCGCTGCTCACACACGAAGAAGAATGGGCACCGCTGCTGGCGCTCGTCCTGTGTATACCTGAGCGTTCATGTCGCGCGTCTTTCGTTTGGGCAGCGTGCTTTAACTGTCGAGATGTAACAGTTGTGTATCCGTGCTCGTCCTGTGTACGCTCATTTCGTGCGTGCTTTATGCTTGAGGTGCGCGCTGCAAGTATCGAGGTGCTTGCTGTTCTTCGCGTGGCGTTGCGGTTTGTTACTGCAGCTTTCGTTCTCTCGCCCTCGAGGCGAAGTGATGCGCAATGAATGCTCAACTATTCTTCGGCAAAGACACGTTTCACTTTCGTTTTACACTGATTTCTAAAAAGAGGTATCCACCACGTTCTCTTAATGCACTGGCGTGCCAGGGTAAATCTTGATGGTGCTAATCCGCTCGCCGCAAGTTTGTGAGATATGAAAAACTGCACTCTTTCCTGTGCAGTTCTCCCGCAGGCAGCATTCATTTATGAAGAATTTCATTCTCGCTCTGATTACCTGCGTGCTACAAAGCTGCTCTTCGAGACACTTCAGATACACGCCGTGAGGTGTGATTTCAAAGCGTAGATGTATTAGGTGGTATGTTCAAAGCTGATAGAATGATTATTCAGGATACTGTTCGAGACAACACGATGCTTCATCTTGAATTAGAAGAGCATATGTTTAAAGCAATGCTGATCGAGTGTCATCCCATGCATGATGATATTCTTATAAGGGTTTGTTTAATACATTTGGGCCAAGAATTGTCTACATAAGTTGCTGATTATTAGACAACCGGTAACCGTAACTGGTGAAACAACTCATGATTCTTCGGGGGTCGTTTCAGACGCCTGTGACGTGTGGACCCCCACCAATACGACTGTTACAATAAGCTGCACGCGTTGGCGTGTTAGTGCTGTTACCACAGTAGAGCACCGCCGCGGTGCTATACTGTGGTCTAGTGGCTAAGATACTGGGCTGCTGACCAGCCACTCAATGGATTGAATTCCGGCCAAGGCGGCTGCGTTTTATATGAAGGCGACTATGTGGTGGGCTCGTGTGCTCAGATTTGTGCGCACGGTAACGAACCTGAAGTAGTAGAAAATACCGTATCCCTTGCCAATGGCCTTTTTTTATTCATACATAGTGGTTTTTGGACGTTAAACGCCATCTATCAATTACCACTGTATATTATTACACTGCTGAAGGTGGGTATGACATTGCTAACAGGAGTGTATGGCATTTCTGTCTTCCAGTGTGTGCTGTCGAGACCATGTGAATGTGATCATGCGGCAGTGAGGCTAGGGCTCCCCGTTCCGACGTGGGAGTGGCCCGTGACGTTGCTCTAAAGGAGCAGCGTTTCTCAAGGCCCAATAAAGTTTTTTGTCTGTCTGTCTGTCTATCTTCAAGTGACAGTGTTTCTTTATATAGAGCACTCCTTCAAATGGGGGCTTATGCGAGGAGGTGACGCCTATAAGAAGATTATGAAGCGGCGGTGAAAACGCGCAAGCACGCGCCCCGAATTAAGAATGATTCGCCCGTCTTGAATATACCTCGCTGCCCGTGCTCCCGTGGCGCGAGCTAAGGCGTAAAAACATATGCCAACGTTAACTACGTAGGTGTAGCCAGATGCTGGGACGAAAAAGATGCGTTCGCCTAGTTCTACGTCAACGGTTCATTCATTGATTGATTGACATGTGGGGTTTAACGTCCCAAAACCACAATATGACTATGCCGAAAAAAAGTGTTCGTGAAATTTACCCGGGCTGATATTAACGCACCCACAAACGTTCCATCAGTTTTTTAGGGAACGAGCAAATGCGTTTATTTGGCGAGTAATTACGATGGTAGAAGCATTTGAGTAAGCCCTTCCTAGTGTAACCTTATATTGTTCGCAGTAAAAACCTGGGGTGCTCTTTTTGTTTTTTTTCTTTCTCTTTTAACTTGATTGATATGTGGGGTTTAACGTCTCAAAACCACCATATGATTATGAGAGATGCCGTAGTAGAGGGCTCCAGAAATTTCAACCACCTGGGGTTCCTTAACGTGCACGCAAATCTGAGCACACAACCCTACAATATTTTCTCCTCCATTGGAATCGCAGCCGCCACAGCCGGGATTCTCTTTTAACTTCTGCACGCAGGTATGAACCACGGCGCTGCCATGGCAAAGGAGCTGGAAGACCGTCGTGACATCCTTGTGGACCGCTGCTGGAGCCTGGCGCCCCTGTCGGCGATGTCGGCGCTGCTGGCCATGCTCATATCGAAGAACAGTGCGCTCTTCTACGTGGCCTTCATTGATGAATTCGGTGTGAGCCACCAGAGCGCCAGCTGGCCCCTCACACTAAATGTAGTGATGGCGCACGTGGCAGGTACGCCTTGAATTACCGTAAAGTGACGCTGATAGGATGCTTGCGCTCGTACGTGCCTTCTCGTTCATGTGTAGCTTGTGCGCAACCATCTTTTCTTTTTAGGTGATAAAATGTAGAAGGAAAGGGAAATCAGGGGCTCATTTTCGTTTATCATACACATTAATAATGACAACTAACAATAAGAGCTGATTTATATGTGGGGTTTAACGTCCCAAATCCACTATAAGATTATGAGAGACGCCGCAGTGGAGGGCTCCGGAAATTTAGACCACCTGGGGTTCTTTAACATGCACCCAAATCTGAGCACACGGGCCTACAACATTTCCGCCTCCATCGGAAATGCAGCCGCCGCAGCCGGGATTCGAACCCGCGCCCTGCGGGTCAACAGCCGAGTACCTTAGCCACTAGACCACCGTGGCGGGGCAACAATGAGAGCTAGCTAACAAGGAAAGTATAAGGAATGTTGTTTGAGGTGAATGTAGTGTATTGTGAAGAAAGAAAAGCGGACGGAACAAGAACTCTTTGCTGGCAGGATCCAAACCTGCGACCTTCGAGCAAACCTGCGACCTTCGAATGCTCCACCAGCTGAGCTACAGCGGCTGTCTTCTTGCTGTCCAGTTTGCCAAATATATATATGTGCACTTGAACCTAAGAGTGTTCGCCAGCACCGCTACAGTAGCCATGACAGCGAGTGTAGACCACTCGCTGATAAGATGTAGTTTTACCAGCTGCCGTGAAAGCTTATATCTTAGGCAAGAGAAGGTGCATCTGATTCTTCGCCGTGGCGGCCGTATCCTCGATCGCTGCTAAACGCAAAAGCAGCCTCTCACCGAGACCTATTATGCTTATTAAAAAACAACAGTCGCTCAAAATTAACTCAGAGTATGAATACTGCATGTGAAGCACCGATTAAGTGCACTGATAAACATCGACCGACCCATCGACTGACTGACGGATTAACCCGATAACTAACTAAACTCACGCTAATCATTGCGCGGAAGAATTACAACGTGCCACATGTTTCTAAAGCTCGAATATAATGTTGTTCGAGCGACAATAACTGCCGCCTAATTGCGAGGGCTGGTCACTCAGGTGACGGTGGTGATGCAGCCTGAAGACGTAATATTCTTTCTTTGTTTTCAGTGCAGCGCAAAGAAAGAAGAAATAAACACTTAGAGAAGGCCTCAAATCCTTCGTCGGCAAAAGCGCATCATTTATATAGTTACGATGATTTATAGATAAGAATAATAAGTGCCACGTATGCGTTTTTACGTGTCATTTTGGTTTGAGCTTTTTTAATTCTTTTTCTTCTGGGAGCATGACTTTTGGAGACTTGCACAACGAGTGTTTCTGACAGAAAGGGCCTATGCATTGAGAACCAACGTTTGTTTAAAAAAATTCAAAAACGAGCCTTGAACTTCGTTAATGCTCCAATTCGGTTGAAGGATCGTTTATAAGATGAAAGTGGTCATATTCGTACAACTTGTATTTAGGCCTCAGTCATACTATCGAATCGGAATGCACTGTGGAGCGCAGTTGGATTAGGGCACAGTTACCAGTTATGCTAAAAATAAGCGTCATTGCGCTTCTTGTTTTTCGCCAAGTCGCTTGCACAATATTACTGTCAGTTGTCGCGTTTTTGGAGGCTTAGTTCCATTTCCCCGCCAATCATAGTTAGTTAAGCAATAAACCATCACGTTAACGAAGAGTGCGTTTCGTGACTTGGGGTAGTTGACTGTTGAAGTCATGGGGGAAGCAAAAAGTAAGTTTAATCATGCAATGAGGTGAACGTGCGTTCATCTACCCTGGACACATTGCTAAAAGGAAATAAGGGTTTCGGTTCATATTACTATATATTTTTGCTGTACGAAATAATCAAAGGCGTTGTTTTAACTCCTCGTTTCAGGACTCCTTTCCAATTAAAAATTGTTCATTGTCAGGATTGCAAAAAAAGTAGTTACATTTCCGTTTTTTCGGTGATGACTATTTGCTTGTTATCTCGGTCGCATCTGGCATCTCTGCAATGGAGTGCGAGGTCCAGGCTGCGTTGTGTAACAAGAGAGAAGAAAGATGAATGAGCGAGATAGAGGAAACTCGGCGAGCACGGCCGGTGGCGCGTCCGGAATTGCCCTGACCTTGGCAATGAGCCGTTTCGCTCAAAACACGGCAATCGAGAATCGGCCGGCGTGTGTGATGGTCAGCGATCTGGGACAGGGCTTAGCCCACAGCCGCGTGGCCGCTTTCGCAACGCGATTGTTGTGTCGCGCCTTTTATAGATGGGGCGAGGGTAATGACTGCCATGAGCCGTTCGCAACCTTCGTAATGTCAAGGTGTTGGAGGATATCTCGAGGCTGCCCGCGTTGCTCGGGCTGTCAGCGCGCTTTTCATTCAAGGATTCGGCGCTGCGTGTTGTAAAGCTCTTACGACGACAGATGTTACGTTTAAAAAATAAAAAAAGGAATCGTTCTATATATGTAAGACTACAGATTCACTTCTGGGGGCATTTATGAAAAATTTGTGCACTGATGCCTCGTTTCTATGCTCCGTTTCACACATCAAATGCAACGCTGTGGAAGCCATGGGGACTTATGCGGTATGTGGTGAAGTATAGAGAACTTTATTATGCGGCCTCGCTCAAAAATATTTCAATAATCCTCCCATCCGAAAATGTGACCTGTTTGTTATCGTTTTAATGAAGGAGCTCTTTATTGTCTGAGAATCTTTGTTAGTTGAACAAAATCATCATCATAAGCCTGCACGTGGTTTTTATTTATGTTTTCTTTGATCCCATGACATGTCTGCCTACTTTTTTTTGCTTGCGGGGGATTTTGCAGCTTTGGCTTATGAGAGAACAAGTAGAGAGAAAAATAAAGCATGTAATAACAATACAGATAATTGTTGAGGTTTAACGCCCCAAAACCAGGGTATGATTATGAGAAAGGTCGTGGTGGATGGCTCCACCTGGTGTCGTTTAGGTGTGCCTAAAGGGGAACTCTGGCGTTTTTTTTGGTGATATTCACCGATTTGAATTAAACTTTGAACATGTGTTCGTGTTGGTACCGTGGGGATAAGGGCTAAAATATACAACCATTACTCATTCAGTTTTTCAGAAAACTAATCCTAAAATTGGTAGCTGATTCTGGAATCATGCTTGTAAACACGAGCCACCCTGTGCATGTGACATCAGGGCCTACCCTTTTTTTCCAAAACCCCGCCTTTCCTAGCAGACGGATGCAACGCAAGATTTCTTCTAGGAGGTTCCGACAAGCGGCACAGCTTCATCCCCCGTCGGATGACATCGCCAACTTGCTTCTCGCGCGTCAGAAGATCGAGGCACGTGAACTTTGTTTACACACTGGCCTGCCGTGGCGAGGTGTAGCGGATCTCGTGACGTCATCGGAGACGGATTTTTGTGACGTCATTGGATACCCACCATGGACAACAGAGCCGCTCTCTGTTTCGGTTTCTGGCTAGACTCGTCGTTTTTTGCTTAATGAAAATTATTTACGAGTGCCTGAGCAAACTGAACTGCCCTAGCTTTTTTCGGACTGTGAATACTATTAGAAAACAGCATTATCTTAGCATTGTTGAAAATGCACCGGAGTTTTTTTTTAAAAGGACACTCACCAGGCCCCATAGCGAATTTTAGTTGGACAGTGGAAGTTGTTGGGTGTCCGATGAGAAACGTTTTGCCACAAAAATGTTTCAAATCGGTTCTTTACGAGCGGAGAAAACAGGTTTTTTGAAACGGCGCGAAACGAGGGTGAGAGTGGCGAGCTTGAAACCTTTGCCTCTCCTCCGCGTAGCCTTCGCAAGCCAAATATCTTCCCCACCCTCTCCGGCATACGACCAAGAGGTTACGTGCGCATGACGTGCCCGAACAAGCCCTGCCCCCGTGCACGCGAGCGGCGTTGCATTGTTGACCAGTGTTATTTTGTGGTCTTCTGCCTTTTGCTGCGGGATCGTTTGGAAACGCTGGCTCAGACGCGGTAGAGTAGGTGAGCATAATGAGTGCGCGAACGCGTAGGAGCGTTCCATGGCGGTCGTCTGCTCAATGCGCCGACCGTGGGGACCTGAACGCATGCGAAACACTGGCACATTAGCCCCGCATCTCGTAGAATTTCATGGGAAAAGATGTAAGAAAAACGCGCACAATTTTTTATTGCGTCTCATTATTTATTTCAAGTTTTATTCATCTCTTAAAGCAACAAATACACAAACTACGCATGGTGTGTTAAATAACTTTTGCCATGTCACGTGGTATACTGTTGACAACGTCAGAGCAGAGTCGTCTACGTAGAGGACCAGCGTCACTGCATTTCCGTGTACGTAGGGCCATTCCTACGCCTACGTCATGCCCTCATACTCTACGCGTGCGATGGCAGAGGGGAGGGGGAGCAGCTTTCATCTTGAAATTTGACTCATTTCCGCGGCGCATAGCCTTGTAAATTTTGGCAGACGTGATCATGAACGCCTCGCCTACGCATTGCGCTTGATTTGGGTGCACGTTAAAAAACCCCAGGTGGTCTAAATTTCCGGAGCCCTCCACTACGGCGTCTCTCATAATCGTATAGTGGTTTTGGGACGTTAAACCCCCCATACCAACCTACGCATTGCGCTTGTCAGCTCAAAATTGTCAAACCTGGTGAGTGACCCTTTAAAGCTGATGGCGAATCACACTAGAAGATCCACAGCGGTTGTGAAAATATAAACGAAAATGCTTTTTGTACTTTGGAAGTAAAGATACTCTGTTTCTCGCACAGTTGGCGATACACTATTTCAAATCGTTTAGTGTGTTTGTATTGTGGCCTCCACGATCAGTTCGGGTAGCGCGCAGGCGGACCCAATGGCTGAGGGCCCGTTTAGGGTCTGTCCACGTGCTACCCGCATAGTCGCCACTCACGTGCCGGGACCCGTGCCACACCTAATGGAGGGTCAAAGAGCGTCTCTGATTCACTTATTTGGTCCCCACTCGGTTAAGGCAGGTGTCCCGGCGCGTGCGTTGCGGCTGTGCGGGCAGCGCGTGGAAAGGCCCTTACAACGACGAAATCGAAGCGCAACGTGAGCACTTGGCTATGCAACTTCTCGCATAGCTTCTGAAGCGTTGCACACTATATACGAAACGGTGTCTAGCTGATTTACAGAACTGTGGCTTGCCCCACCGCGGTATAGTATAGTGGCTAAGATTCAACTCTGCTGACCCGCAGGTCACGGGATGGAATCTTGACGGCGGCGGGTGTATTTTTGATGAAAGCGAAAATGCTGTAGGCCGTGTGCTCCCATTTGGGTGCACGTTAAAGAACTCCAGGTGGTGTAAATTTCCGGAGCCCTCCACTACGGCGTGTGTTATAATCATATGGTGGTTTCGGGACGCTAGACCCCACATATCAATCAATCAATCAATCAATCAATCAATCAATCAATCAATCAATCAATCAATCAATCAATCAATCAATCAGAACTATCGCTCGCTTGCGAGTCAATATAACTATGTCATAAGGCATGCAACTTTGAGGAAATAGGGAATAAATTCGAAGGCCTGTGGTTCTGCAAGGAACACCCAAGTATAATGGGAAAGGCGTTTCCATATTTCCCGGAAGCCGGCGCCATCGTGCACAGGCAGCGTACTGCCGTAGTCGCTTACCCAGCACAACGGCTAGCATACATTCTATCAATTGTAGAGAAACAGTAACGTGCTTCACAATGACACTATCCGAATTGGTTAATGTCGTCCATACATAAAGCATTGAGATGCAGTAGTAGGCATTTCACCATGAAGATCAATAAGCAGTCTTGAATCATGCAATGTTTGTCAGATGCGTGCAAGGAAGTTACTTCTGGTGATAAAAGTAACGGAAGATTAAGTATTTGGTTTTGAATGTATGAATCATCGAATGTTCTTTCTCTACATCGCCAACAACTTCGCGACAGTTCAGTGCACCTTAGGAACTTGTCTTCCAAGAATCGAATGCGTGTTGTGTCGCTGGTAAATGTTCTTAATAACGCAAGTAAATGGACTATAAACTATGTGAGGAAAATTTTCGAGTAACTTGTCGATAACGTGAGCTCAAAACTTTAAGAAAGAAACATCTGATGAAGTGATCAGCCCAGTGCAAACGTCACTCATAGCGTCCTGCATTTATTTATATTTTTTTCTTCTTGCACAACTAGAAACGTTCACTTACTATGTCGCACGAACAAGTCCACACTGCCGCGTCGGTGATTTTTGTTGCAGGTTTGCTAGTCACGGTGTTGCAAGAGAGATTCACCATCTACCAAATCGCAATTACCGGAAGTCTGCTGAACTTCAGCGCGCTAGTGGCTTCAGCCTTCGTGCCCGACATGACCTGGATGTGTGTTACGTTGGGCTTCTTAAGCGGTGAGCATGACGCTTGTAGATGTCCTCAGTAGATAATTTTGTGCACCACATAAATATATCTGATTCTTGAGCGCCAGCTTTTCGGCACCCTGCAGAAACTTGCCATGCAGATTTCGTATAGGCTTGTCAGCGTTGCAGACGAGCGAGGCGTAGAGGTGAAAGAGACGTGCGTTATTCATTCAGTAATGTTACCAATTCGAAGAACAAGAAGTTGTATGACATATTATTCGGTGCCGAAAAGACCCTGCAGGAAGTTTGCACTGATGTGCTAGGCAGTAAAGTAGAAGCAAAGGCAAACTTGGAATGTGTTGAGGTTGTTAAGTTGAAAATTGTCTTTCTCGCTTAGAATGAAAAAAATCGTCGTTTAACCATCCTGTATTTCTGACCAACAAAGCGTTCAGCAAAATATACATAAGACACCTTTCAACTTGGACCACTGCATTGCGAAAATGAAGCCATAATATGAGTCAAAATGCTGTCTTCCCAGCTTTGTTGGAATATTGTGGCAAGGTTTGTGCTTCATTTGCTCCCGAAGTATTTTTGTCATTTAATATAGAAACGTACACAATATACTATGCGAATATATCATTTGCGAAAAAATTCACGCTTTTTATAGAAAACGCTAGATTTGCAGCATATTGTATGTAAAACCGGGAACAAAAGTACATAGACAATCAGGGTGTGTGGCAAAATTGCCGTTGGCCTCTTCTTGCGGGTATTATTCAGCACGAATTCACCAGAGCAGTGCCGCAGACAGCTCAATGCTTTCAAGCTGATGAGTCGCAGACAACCTATATGGCCATTTCACCTCACAGCCCACAATACGTTTACTTTTACTCGTGGGTGTATGTAAAGACAACCTCTACACTGTTGGCATGCATATTCTCTATTTGACCTGTTGCAGGTTTATCTGTCGGCATGATCATGCTCTGCTTGTCGATATATAACATGCTGTACTTCGACAAGTACCGCGCCACCGCCAGCGGTTTCAAGTACACCGGGATGACGTTGGCGCCGCTCGCCTTCCCTCTGCTTCTATCGGCGCTGCTCAGAGAGTACGGCCTCCACGGCGGCTTGCTGTTGCTCTCGGCAATCACTGTTAACACCCTGCCCGTCGCCATGCTCATGAACAAGCCCCGGCCTCTAAACATACGCTGCGGTTGGCGAAGCGTTGACCCTGCTGATAAAAACACGGATAGCTGTGGTATAGACAGCCATCGTGGACTAGATGCAAATGACGTACCAAAGGCCGTTCAGTCGGGAATTATAACAAATGGTGGCGATGTGTTCTGGAAAGACTTTCGTGGACATCAGAGCAACTCACCTAATGCCACCGTGTTGTGTACTAAGAATAACAAGGCTTCTGACTCTACGTGTGAGACAGGCTATAAGTTGAACACCGTGACGGACGTTGTTCGAGAGAAGGACGAGGTGTGCCACCGAAACGGGACCGCTCACTCTCCGGCTGATAAGGGCTGTGCAAGGGTTAATGGTGGGAACTTCCCGCCCTCAAAAGGACCCGCCAAGATAACGTGCCAAGGATGCTGCAAGTCATCTCGCGCGGAACACGACGAAAATTGCCTCGCGCGAACGAAGACACCAAACAGCGTCTGGAGCAGCATCTTGGTGCTCCTCAAGAACCCAGTCCTTTACATTCTCGTAGGCACATTCACAATCGGCGAGTACACTACGATCACTTTCGAGACGACAGTCTTGGACTATGCGGCAGACAGAGGCGCCGCGAGGCGTCAAGCAGAACCCATGGTCATGTACGTTGCTACGGCGGAAATGCTTGGACGGCTAGTGATACCGTTCTTCTGGGATCGTGCGCGGCTCAGCCGCTACCTCCTGGTGGCAATGTGCCTGCTGGCTGAAGCTATCTGCCTGATCGCTATGCCACACGCCACCTCATTTCCACAGGTCGTGGCGACTGCCGTTGTTACGGGCATTCCTGCGGGTTGTATAGTGGCCTTGAAGCCCGTGGTGCTAAGTGATCACTTCGGTGTGGAGAAGTTATCGGTGTGCTGGGGCATCGCCGGTATCGCCTTGCTGCCTGTCGCCTTCGGGGGGCCTCTTCTCATAGGTAAGCACCAACATATACTGTAATTTGTTCAGTGCGTCAGCTTGTGGTAACAGTCTCCCCTCTGTGCTATCACATTCATGTTGTTCAGTAAAAATATGGGGCGTTGAGTTCACTTTGCGGGTTTATTTTGTTGCATGGTACATATTTACACATACTTATCAGCCCGCCAGCCCTTGGTATGCTACAGGAAGCATGACCGTAGACAGCAATTTTATTAGGGGGGGGGGGTGCACTTCTTTGACATAGTCGTTTTTCACTCTGTATGCCTTAGCAAAAATATTTAGCGTGGGGAGGTGGCATTGGTCGTGTGTGCCATCCCCTCGCTACGTTAATGACAGGAAGTGATAACCTGTTGGTAATCACAAAGGTACGCACGCAGTTTTTTCGACTATTCGTGACTCCTCCGCATTTTCTTCGCAATATTTTTCGATCACAATATTTTTCAATCACAGTGTTTAGGTTGTTACAGCTATTTTATATTTCGAATATTATCGAAAATCCTAATCGGAAATATCATATCAACCGGAGCCAACAGCTAGATTTATGGCTTATGGCTTATCCAAGCTATCTGAATTGTGAAATCACTCAGTAGTTTCTTGATAAGCGTGTTTTTACAGTATGCTTCACCGTTTCAGGAATAACTGAGCATAGCCCTGCCGTGGTGGTCTAGTAACTGAGGTACTCGCCTGCTGATCCGCAGGTCGTGGGATTCAATCCCGGCTGCGGCGGCTGTATTTTGGATGCTGCATTTTCGAAGTGAAAATGTTGTGGACCCGTATGCTCCGGTTTGGGTGCACGTTAAAGAACCCCAGGGGGTCAAAATTTCCGCAGCCCTACACTACGGCGTCTCTCATAATAATATGGTAGTGTTGGGATGTTAAACATCAAATGAATAAAATAAATATCAATGAATAACTGAGCGTATGCCAATACTGCAATACCCTATACGTCACGTTGAACTTGTTGGTTACGTTTAGTGACGCTGTAATGTTGGTATTTTGCCGTAGTGTGTTGATTGGCTTTTCAAGCCTTCTCTCGCAGCAGTACCAGCTTGCTTCTTTTGTGAACAAAGTTCACTTAAGAAAACATTGCAGCATGCTTTTAACTTTCGTGTTTTTTAAGCCCCCTGAACTTAAAAACCTGAACCAGCGTTGTTTTGTATATACATAAAGAGTTTCCGCCGAACTGTCATGATGCTACATGCATATTGCCATTTTCTGGGACGATGCACGTGTGTGCCTGATGAAGAGGACGAAGGGTTCTCTGCACTCGGTCGCTGGTCACAATGATTTCGAACAAACTTTGTTATAAACCAAACCGATGTTAAAGTTCCTGTCTCCGGCATACCAGATATGAATTGTGGGCTTAACTCTTCCCACTGGTCCGGTTTTGTCACTAGTAAATGCTTACTTTCCTTCAGGTGTACATCACATTCGGCCATTAGATCCTCTAAGATCTACGTGGGGAGAAAATATTTTAGTAGTAAGTGACTTCAACTATCATCATATTACATGAAGAGTAAGTACGTAAACGAGTGGCAGCGGGTCATGGTACTAGGCCCGGTATAGTCGTTTTGATGTTTTAATTCGGGAAGCCGAACATATGGGGGCAGTCATACTTCTTGAGCGCTGGATTTAACGATAGTTATAGCGCGAGAACAAAAATGATGACACAGAGACAAAAAGGACACGGAAGACACGAGCGCTACCAGCTTTGTTAGCGCTCGTGTCTTCCGTGTCCTGCTTGTCTCTGTGTCGTCGTTTTGTTCTCGCGCTATAACTATCGTAATGCCATAACAACTAGCCCAAGCTGCCACACTTCTAAGCTGGATTTAGGTTTTACAAGCTCTAACATTGATGTTTCGTCTTGGTAAGTCGTTTATAACGCAACAAATAGCGACCACTTACTGGTAACTGCAAAAATAGAAACATTGATAGCCGTATCAATTTCTAACGCTTCCACGCACATAAAAAACTCGAAATTTAAAGATTTTTTCCTTTTTTTGTTGGCTACTCTATCGCATAAAGGCACGAAGTCGAAGGCTCTGAGCATTTGTTCTGTGTTAAAGAATTCTCACGAGAAGTCTGAATTTGTGATGTCGTCAGTTACCCTGGATTCCAATTTTCCCTGATGAAGTGATTTCTCAAGGCACTCTATACACAGAAAGGCAGCATAGAAAAAGCTATTGTACAATCAGTGCCATCAAAATGGTACGGATTACCAGTTCTGTGCTGGCAATTTTAAACCTATAGTTGCGAAGTTCGTCTGATATATGTGGTTTAGGCGTAGATGCAGCTGTAGGCTATATTGCAGCTTTTTTAATTGATGCTGCAACAAAGTGTATTTCACAAACGTTACTGTGCGCAAAATGACGCGTTCCTCGCTGGAATAGTGAGTGTAAAAGGGCACGCAAAAAAATAAAACATGAAGTTTGCTTGGGAACTCACCGACAGCCGAGAACTACCTCGGGGGTTTCAAGAACATCAAGTCTCATGGAAGAAGTGTATGTCGTAAGCTAGAAGGGATATCTGGCAGAAATGTTCAACCAGCATTAATTCCTATACAAATAGGGCGAGAGCCTGGAACATGGTTGGCAAGAGCACAGGACGAATAGCACACTCTCTTCTTCTGGTTAACATACAACGCGACAGATTGGAAGACGAGGAGAATGCTCTCTGGGCGCACTTCTAGCAGGTCTCCAGCTCGTCAAACTACACTGAAGCGTTCCAACGTCATATAACCAGAACAAACAAAAACAGCCAATAGAGCGCTGATCCTCGGCACCCGAGACATTAAATGTTTCTTTTTCGCGAAACGATATAGGTTGTTCTTGTCTGCTGCGATGAACCTGCCCCAGGCCCCGACCGTGCGGCGTAGGAAATGCCCAAAAGTTTCTGCCCATTGGAAACCAAAAATGCTCTCTTCTCCCTGTATAACGCGTTATGGTATTCCGACGAGCTCCCCTCAGCCTCGAAGAAAGCCGTCGTTATGCTCATTTTAAAACTAGGCAAATACCCATCCCCAGGCTCAAGCTACATGCAAATAGCAGCTAATTAGCTGCCTCTGTAAGGTGTTTGAGAAAATGTTGAACAGGCGACTGATGCACTTTCCTGAGACTAATGACTTACTTGACTCATACCAGTGTGCGTTTCGAGAGGTAAGTCTACCACCTACCACCTTGTCTGTGTTTATCGGCACAAATTCGTGACGCTATTGTTAAAAGACAAGGTTTTATTTTTGTTTTCTTTGATATAAAGAAGGCCTATGGCCTACATGGCTCTTTGACATATTGCGAAACCTGTCATATTTAGTTTTGCCTGGTAGAATGTTGACGATCATCGCAAGCTACCTGTCTAACCAGGCATCCTGTGTTCGACTGGGCACTGTCTTATTCCGTATATTTGTCCGAGAAACAGCAGTGCCTCAAGAAGGCTTATTGATTTGTACGCTTTTCATAGCCAAAATAAGCTCTTTGCGCCTGTCTACCCACGCAATATGTTTTGTTGCACATATGGCGATGATCTACAGGTCGGTTTTAAATTGTGTAGCCTCGCACTATATCAATGTCAGAATAAATTAGGTTTGAACAAGGTTTTTCAGTGGCCAGATGAGAATTGTTGTAACCTCAACGTGCTTCAAAAGTTTGCGTCTTGTTCTGCCGGAAGAGACGCCTTCATCCCAATCCCAAGATTGACCTGCATGGTCAACGTATGTTTGTAAAGTGTGAGCGTTAGAGTATGGTCTCATATTAGATACAAAACTAACCTTCACACCATAGATCAAATATTGAAAGAACACGTTGTCTAAAACAATACATATTCCGAAAGTGTTGCCAAGCACTTCGTAGGGGGACAAGGAATGCCTGCTGAATTGGTATGTCTGCTGAAATGCCTGCTAAATTTTAAGCGCGTGCCTACCAGGCACGTGCATAGATGACGCACTTAGATTACGCATTACACCATCATCCTTAAAGAAGCTAGACCCTATGCATCCTCCGGGCATTCGCCTTTCCACGAGAGCCCTGTAAAAAGCCTGTACACAGAAACGAATGAATGGTCGCGACACCTCCAGAGAGATTACATCTATAATGAAGAAGAACGACAACGATACCATGGCCTAAACTATATCATCACCACTAAAAGGCACGAGACCAGTGATCGAGCACCTTTTTTAGCCCAGGGTATCACTATCTTTCTTCTTTATTATAATTACCCCCGGCGATAGGTCCTGGGATTAATACCCGGCACTTCCATCAAATGTAAAAGGAGTTTTTGAACGAGCCGAACAAGTGTGTGGTAGCTCGAAAAAAAAAAACGCAGGCGGACCAATATGAAGGTGCTTGATCGCTGATCTCGTGCTCCTTCTCATGATGATGATAGTTTAGCTCATGGTATCACTGTCTTTCTTCTTCATTATACATATCCTTTGTGTACTATCTCGCACTGAATGCAGAGAGAAACATTCTACTCCCTTCACAATGAAATATTTCCCAATCTGCCTCGTTCCACAACCGTCCTTCGTTGAAACAGCCCTACTCACTCCGCATGAGGAGCTACGCTGAGGAAACATGCATGTCACTACTAGAACAGCGTTTGATGGCCAGTGTATCATATCCATCACCGTGGCAGTGGCGGTTATAAAGTGTGACGTATCGCTCGAGGAAGTAACTAAATAGTCATCTACTACACATATTTGCATGCATTTTCTTGTACTTCAGCGTAAATACGCTTGTCCAGAATTTTTGACGGATGCGTCAAAGACTCATACGGGGGTGAACAATGCAGCTGCTCACCCATCGTTTTGAAATTACTCTCTTTTGCACGTCCAAACAAGCATTTTGACCGCAGAAGCTTATGCGTTATCTGTGGCTGTGAAGCAAATTAAGAAATCGCAACTATAATGCGCTGTTATATGCACAAATTCTCTCAGCGTCGTAACCGCTTTGAAACCTCTGACAAAACGTATAAATTATGTCCTTGTGTCACTTTACACCCTTTTATGCACAATCTACAGCCTCTAATGACATGTTGTATAGTGTGTTGGATGCTAGGGCACCGCGAGATTACTCGAAACGTGGTGCAGACCAGCTAGCTGCATGCATCCGCGCACGACAACGCTGCCACCAATATATTCATGGCTGTCCCTGTAGTTGACACGAACTGTTTCCTTCGACGTGAGCTCGACACATGTTAGCAGCACCTATTGGCCAACAGTATCCTGATCACGCTTCACACAACTAACACTTACCAGGCTACAAATAGGACATACACACTCAACACATTCATCTGTCTGGTGGTGGTCCATCATTGCGTGAGAAATGTGGAGAACCACTTACGGTACTTCACATCCTCCTCCAGTGCAACGAATTAGATGCATTAACAAAAAAATCGCTTTTTATTGCCTTTTTATTGCCCTGCCGGCAGCAGCTTCCATTACAGTCTGTTATGCTCATCGGTAGGGACGCGCTTTTCAATCCCAAATCAATGTTCATGTTTTTCAAAGATCTACATAGTTTCACCCCATATTCCGAGGGTATACGCAGCTAGGCATTGATATTGAGGTTGCGGCTACGGCAGCCCTTGTCACTAACACTGTCATTTCCACACGTTTTGCTCACCTTCATGATTTTGTTATTTTTTACTTTTAACCCGCCTCACGGTGCGATATTGTAGAGTGCTTTACATTCCGGTAATATCGGGCGCGGAGGCGGCAGAAGCTGGCCCAGGAGTCTCCTTGCACATCTCATGGTACATATTCTTTTCATGTCACTTCAATCATGGACCATTGCTCTTCACTCATCATTGTTCATGGCGCTCCTTGATCACGCATGGTCCTTGCACCTTAAAAACCTACATGTCATCATCATATGCAGTAGCAATACGCTACACAGCTTAATTAGCCCACCCAGGTCCTGCATATCTGGGCGTAACAGACTGCAGTATTACCAGCCAACTATACACGTTACACAATATTGTATTACAAATAGGGCAGTGAATGGAAGGCTTGCTCAATGCCACCCCCCCCCCCCCCCCGTCGCTTTTTCCGATGCACCCACCTGCAAAAGGTTCTCCGTATGCCCTCGAAGCTGTGTATATAGCCCCTACAGTACGTGTTGGTGACCCATTGTAATCATGGCTTAGTGACAGCAGTACGTAAAATTGCCAATAATGCCTTGTAACAAATGAAAAAACGAATTAGTTGTCAAAGTAAAACACTTCACTGCTTCAACGGAGGGCTCCGGAGCAATGCGTCAGCCTCGTTCAGCCATGTCATAAAAGCATCGAAAACGTTGGCTTTAGGCTAATGCACGACTATCGATACTGTACATTTTTTTTTTACAGCAGAGCTGTTAGGCCCGAGGTTTGTAATGTGTTGTAAAAAAAAGTTTTCATCCTCATGCACGCGCTATTTGTCCTCCTGATCTTCTGCTGGGCTCTGAGAACAAGTGCGCCGATTTGTCCGACGTGAATCGTAACAACCAATGGGTGAGAGAGACAGAGTGCAGAGCGAGAGTAAAGGACAGATATACGTTTCTAGAGAAGAAAATCTTGGCAACGCGAGATTCAAACCCGCGAGCCCACGATTCGAAGGCGAGCGTCTTAGCCACTCGGCTATCGGGGCACGCTGGTAGATCATAGTATAATATAATGATTGGCTTTGAAACGGAATTCAACGTGAGGAGGAATGGATGATTGCAGAACGAATAGAGAAAAGAAAGAATAGAAATAAAGGGAAGTGACACAAAGATAGAAGGCGATACATTAGCTCGAGAGAAAGAGATGAAGAGAAAAATTAGCTGACAGAAACGTAATAACAAAGAAAAGGATAGAAAGACAAAGAACCAGATGTAGAGACAAAGATGTAGAAAGACTGAGCGATAGAGAGAGAAATAAACGTTTATTTAGAAAGAGTGTTTCGAGCGAGGCCCGGTGTCACCCTAAGGTGGGAGAATTCCCTAGTCCACGAGCCTTCTGGCTTCGACTGCCTTCTTGGCCCAGGTGACGAGACGAAAAAAATTAAAGAATGACAGCAAGCATAGCAATCTATATTGTAGCATAGCAAGAGATGGTAAAGGGAGAAGTGAGAGAGTAAAAGCCTAGACAAGGTAGGACCAATTAGGCGCCTACCCACTTCGCTGTGACTTCAAAGATTACGGCAGCCTTCTTAATTGCTTCTCCCTTTGTTCATGCTTGGCGCTTTCACCGACTGTGACTCGGTCAATCTTTGTTACAATGCATATCTCGCTCCTGTATTAACAGCCGATCGCGATGTCTTCTTTGGCTTACAGGTGTGTTTCGGGACACCTTGGGGTCGTACGAGAATCTCTACCGCATGTTGTCCGTCATGTGCATCACCTGCGCCGTCGCTTTCTTCGTCTTGGACTTTGCACTGACGCGTTTGCGGAGGCGACAGAAGCTGGCCCAGGAGTCCCCTTGCACATCTCAGCGGTTTCGGGCTAGGTCCTTTGATTCCGAAGTGGATGTCAGAGACATTTACTGACGACTGCACAGGGGTCACTTACGTTGTCGATGCCAAGACCGCTGATTAGAGGCTCTCGGTACGCATTGGCTGGCACTGTCACCGTGTGAATGCCCGCATATGTGAGAATAACGCAATGTTCAGAATTCATGTGAGCGTGTTTATGCGTGCGTAGGGAACAAGAAGCCACTCCATGCACAGACCACATTTCAACGCATGTGGTGTGATACAGGGACACTGAATACATGCGTGGCATATATTATTGACACGCGAGTCGTGCTGGAAAGCGTCTCCTGAAAATGCACGGGGATGACGTTCATATATATACAGAATGAAAGCACGTATAGTATAGCAGCTCTTTGATTAGCTTGTGTAACGTTGTCCCTCCGTACGAATGCACCGCGCAGCGCAGGAGTTGGCGCGGAACAAAGCAGGTCACGCCGCGGCTGCGGGTCAACGTCACGCTCCGCTCGCAGTGCACACTGGCGTCATTCCCTTCCTAGCTTGCCGCTCGCTCGCTGCGGCATTCGAAGCCGCCGCCTCGTCCTTTCTCCCGCAACACCTGCCGCATTCGCCGCTCGCTACACCGCTGACTCGTCAGTTCACGCTCAAAAAGCTTGATGCGCGCCTAACGCACGCGTTAAACTTTTTTTGTACGTATCGCCTACGAGGCCTACGCAATCATCGCTTGTCACAGCGCTTACCACAGCACCTGCGTTAGCGCCTTTCTACCCGTGCGCAACGCTGCTGCTTTGCATTCCACCATGTTCCCTTTTAGGAGATGGTCCAATTATTTTTGCATATACTGAGATTCCACGAAGTATATTACATAGAAATGTATTGTACTGCACTGCCAAAAAACGAATACTCAGCAACTTATGTTTCAGCAAAATAAAAGTATTTCTTTGTTACTGAAAGGCATTGTGTTTTCATTTTTGCTTTTAGATTCTCCGTGTGATGAAAAAGCGCTTTGTTATACACTTGACTGGTTTCGCAACATAGCAAATCACTTCAATGATGATTAGGAGCGCAGAAGGTGCTCGGTGCATACAGTGTAGAAAGTAATGAAAGACCCTGTTATGAACCCCTCTTAATATTTAAACCACTACCAATATTGTAAAAAGTACTTCAACCGTAAAAAGAGATGACAGTTATAGAAGATATGCTGCAAGGTTACTGAAACTGTAGCAGTTGATATGTATGTGTGATGACTGAAAGAGTGAACGCCAGAATTCAAGTAGTGTGCTTAGATTGACTGGCTAATAAGCTCGATATGTTAATTAGCTTCTTTATTCTGCATATTTACGAAGCTTGTAATCGCACATTAATCTTCAGCACCTTCACGATTTTCTTTTTCGATGCCCTGTAGTTTCACTGTAGTTTCTCGAATACAGCCGACTGAAACTGAGTCTATGAGAACCACAGAAAATCAGGTGAATGGCAAATGTTGTCTGCCGGTCTGCTCACGCGACGACGACTTAACTTTCTTATCTTAAACGTTTAGATTTGTGGCGATTGCTTGCTTTCCATCGACTCAACATCGATGTGCCCAAACGTGCTCGGCGGCGTTCTCGCGACCCTCGTCTAGGCATGGGATTTATCGGGCTTGGTATGAGGTCATCCTATTGTCAATTAGATGGCAATTGTTTGTATTTTTTCACAAGTGTGTTATCCGGTGGACAGTGGAGTGATGGAAGATACTCGAACATTAACTGTCCGAGTATCTTCCGCGGCCTGAGAACCATGCTTGTTTTTCAATGTGTGTCCGTATAATCGCCGAAAAATATGAGAGAGATAAAACAACGCAAAATTTCTTACCTGTTAGGACCATTGCCCTTGATATGAGCACTTCAGCTTTCTAGTGGAAATGCGACCACATAAATATCAATTACTACGCTATAATAATTGTCATTTGTGCTGACCCATATACACTTTCACCATACTTGTCACTTTTTGTGTTGTTTTCCTTTTTTGCACTTGGTTTCCACCACAACCGGATAGTACTAGGCAGCTATTGCGCCAATATCCACTCTCGCCGGTTTATTTTGCGCAGAAGCTTGCGTCCACGTATTATTACATTGACTTAGGATACGATCAAAAATGGCGGCACTCACAGTAACGCTAACAACACGGCTTAAAGAGATAGTCGAAATGAAGAGAACGGGAGAGAAAAATGCGGAGAGAAAGACCGGTGGGTTGAGGAACACTGCAGTGGGGTTGAGAAGTAGGCGGTTGGAAAAGAGAGAGAAATTAAATCAACAGAAGAGAAAAGCAATCGCAGTTACACACACACACACACACACACGCACACACACACACACACACACACACACACACACACACACACACACACACACACACACACACACACACACAACGGGGGAGTTTCGACTCCCTCCCACGCCTAGCCGTGCGTGGCTTTGCCGTGTCCGGCGAAAAGGGGATCCTGGGGGTTGAGCCGACGCTGGGTGATTGGACCATTAAGGCCCCCCGGCAGAGGCAACACACCCCTTTGGCCCCGGCTTCACGTAGACGGCACCCCTGGGCTGACCCACCCAGGGGAAATCGGCAGTCGCCTTTTCCTATCTCTCTCTCCCTACATCTTCGTCTTTATCTCTTACTATTTATCTGTCCTGTCTTCTACTCTCTTCCGTTTACTTCCGATATTCATGGCGGCAAGGGTTAACCTTGTGTAGGTATCCCACCTTGGATAATTACATTGGGTTATAGTGACAGCGTACGGCTTGCGTCGGGAGGGCTTGTTTCAACAAGTTCAACCGCGTCCCCTTGTTGGGCTCCGTGGTGGGTGGTGGCCGCTGTTACCGAACACATTCATACTTGTATGGCTTTACAAGCATCCGCCGACCTTGATCGGTCTCGCAAAAGAGGCCGCACCGAAGCAAGTTATCACGTCTCGAAAGAAACCAAATTTACTTTCGCGAAGTACCACATTATCCACAGTGACAGCACACCTCTAAGAAAATTATCCTCATTTTTGGTGGCCAAGTGCCTAAAAGAAAAAATAGGACCCACATACAAAGCATCCAAAATGTCAAGCGGTGACCTCCTTTTGGAGCTAACCGAAAAAGACCAAGTGCCTAAGCTATCCCAACTAACCAGCATTGGAGAAACAGCTGTCACCGTTTCGGTCCATCGCTCTCTAAATACCAGCAGGGGTGTAATCTCTGAGGAAGACTTCTTAGGCCTTAGTGACGAAGAGCTCCTCGAAGGATTCCAAGACCAAAATGTCATAAAAGTTCAAAGAATAGTAATCCGTCGCAATAATCAGGAAGTGCCCACCAAACACGTAATACTAACCTTTGGAACATGTGAAATGCCCACCTCTCTTAAGGCTGGGTACTTAAAAATAAATGTCAGACCTTACATTCCCAACCCCAGACGCTGCTTCAAATGTCAGAGATTCGGACACGCCTCGCACTCTTGCAGAGGCAAAGAAACCTTCTCAAAATGCAGTGCAAACGACCACAAATCAGAAAATTGCTCATCCTCACCCCACTGTGTTAACTGTGACGGGGAACTCCCAGCGTATTCCCGGTCATGCCCATGTTAGAAAAAAGAAAAAGAAGTGATTGCTCTGACCGTCAAAGAAAAAAATATCATTCAGCAAAGCGCGAACACGGCTATCATACCTTTTCCACAGAAGTTACGCCGATGTGACGCAGTCGGGGGCAGCGTCACAAAGGCCTCAGGAGTCGACCGCTACCACACCCAGTGGTTGTATGGTGACTCAAACCGCCCCCGTAAAAGAAGCAGCGCCAGCTGCTCCATGCACATCAAAGGGCCCGCAGACTCCGGTCTCCCTGGGCCCTAAACTCAATAGAGCACCAAGGCATGAGATCCGTTTCTCAGCGCCTCACTCTCGATCTTCCAGCGCCTCAGACAAGGCAATGGAGATTGACCACAAAACTGCGGTGTCGTCGACACCGAAGGAAAAGCGTTCTCTCGAGCGTACCAAACAGGACAAAGTCCCAGTAACCACAATAAGTAAGCGATAACCGTAATGGTTATCGTATTTCTTTCTATTTCCATTTCTTAATATTGTCACCTATCATCTTTTATACCGATCAATCCTCACAAGTATATTTACTTAACTTTATTCTGCCATGGCTTTTATTGTACATTGGAACTGTAGAGGCTTAATTCATAACTTAGGTGACATAAAGGACATCATTAACAAATTCTCACCAGTAGCCTTTTGCCTCCAAGAGACAACTCTTGGTGCAAAACACAGTGATTTCCTAAAAGGCTTCAAAGTTGCCCGAAAGGACCGCGAACAATGCAACCGTCTTTCAAGAGGAGTAGCCATAGTGGTGCAGGGCAGCACTCCTACGCGAGATGTCCAAATAAACACATCTTTCGAGGCCATAGCCGTCACCATCCTATCATACAAAACCATCACCATCTGCTCACTGTATATCCCACCTCACACCCTTTTCACCACCAAAAACCTAGAAAATCTAGTGGAACAGTTGCCAAAACCATTTATCTTAGTTGGGGATTTCAATGCTCATTCAACCCTTTGGGGTAGCGACAAAACTGACGCAAGAGGGCAAGCCGTGGAAGATTTCATTTTAACAAATGACATCTGCCTTCTTTATTCCGGTGCTTTTACCTACTTTTCCCCAACCTCGCGCACTTTTAGTTGCTTAGATCTCGCCATGTGTTCATCGTGTATTTTTAATGATTTTAAATGGGACGTCGTCAACACATCTTATGGCAGTGATCATCAACCCGGCATCATAAAACTCATACCATCTTACCCAACTCTAACAAGCAGGCCACGCCGGTGGAAACTACAGCTCGCGAACTGGCCAGTTTTCACAGAAAACGCTAAGCTCGATGAAGTTTTCTCATCGGAGCTTTCTGTTGAGAAACTAAACGAAGAGTTCGTCAAAGTTTTAATCTTAGCAGCAGAAAAAGCAATACCGCAATCATCCGGCATCGTACCCAAGAAATTCAACCCTTGGTGGACAAACGAGTGTACTGATGCCAAAAAACTACAAAATAAGGCCTGGGGAATTCTACGAAGATATCCCACCTACGCCAACCTCATCAACTTCAAACAGGCAAAATCCAGAGCCCGATTTATTCGAAGACAGGCAGAAAAGGATTCATGGCAAAAATACATATCATCAGTTAACAGTTCAGTCACATCTAAACACATCTGGGACCAGGTGAGGAAGTTCAAGGGAGAGTACTCCTCCTACACAATACCACTGCTTACAAGTCCAGACACACAATCAACACTAGAAGACCAGGCCAACCTATTAGGAGAACACTTTTATAAGGTATCATGCTCAGCAAATTACACCAATACATTCCTGAAATATAAAGAAAATGCAGAAAGACAAAGATTGCCTACTAGCAGTAGCTCAAATGAAAGTTATAACCTTCCGCTTACGCTGCACGAATTGAACAGGGTACTCTCTGCCGGTAAAAAAACGGCAACAGGGTCTGACCAGATACACTACGCAATGTTGGCACACCTATCCCAAGCATCCGCGCGGGCACTTCTCCAATTCTTCAACAAAATATGGGACTCTGGCATAATGCCTGAAGATTGGAAAAAAGCCATAGTCATACCATTCCTAAAACCTGGTAAACCCCCAACAACCCCAAGTAGCTACAGGCCCATTACATTAACAAGTTGCCTTGCAAAAACTTACGAAAGCATCATAAATATTAGACTTACCTTCACTCTGGAATCGGAGCACCTAATAGACGCACACCAGTGCGGATACAAAAAGGGCTGTTCCACCACTGATCACATTGTTAGGCTGGAACAAGAAATACGACAAGCATTTCTACACAAACAGTTCTGTCTCTCGGTCTTCTTTGACCTAGAGAAAGCATATGACACAACTTGGAGATACGGAATTCTCAGAGATCCAGCTAACTTAGGGATTCGCGGAAGAATGCTGAACTGCTTACACGATTTTTTATCGAATAGAACTTTTCAAGTACGTTTGGGTACGGTACTGTCACGAACATTTGCCCAAGAAAATGGTGTACCACAGGGCTGCGTTTTGAGCACCACCCTGTTTATAGTAAAAATGAACTTCATCAACAGGGCTATACCCCGTACAGTCATGCACTCCATCTATGTTGATGATCTACAAATTGCATGCCGAGCCTCCAGCCTATCATCCTGCGAAAGGCAACTCCAAATCACAATAAATCGGCTTACGAAATGGGCCGACCAAAATGGTTTCCGCTTTTCAGCCCAAAAAACCACAGCTGTTCTCTTTACACAAAAGAGAGGACTGTTCCCTGAACCGGCGCTCAAACTATACAACATCAACATGCCGGTAAAACAAGAACACAAATTTCTAGGAATCACATTCGACCGAAAACTAAACTTTCTGCCACACATAAATGCACTGAAAACTAAGGCAAACAGAGCACTCAATGTGCTCAAAGTACTCTCCCATAAACACTGGGGTTCTGATCGATTCCGCCTTATACGTATTTACCGATCCCTTGTACGCAGCATTTTAGACTACGGATGCATAGTCTACGGCTCGGCGCGAAACTCATACATCCGCCGTCTTGACCCTATACACAAACTCGGTCTCCGTCTGTCAAGCGGTGCTTACAGAACATCACCTGTGCAAAGTCTATACGTAGAATGCAATGAGCCCCTTGTTATGCCAGCGAGTCCTCGTCAAACGACCGTGTCTCTGAAAAAGGCAATCTGGGTCAAGGCCAGCCCGCAGTCTGCCTGGCGCGATCACCTCGACGGCGTGAACACGCGCGGCGCTCCTCTGGCCCACGTGCAGTGAGTCAGTTGCGCACGTGACAGCGAGCCGGCGTCCTCGTGTCAGGTGGTCTGACGCATGGCGCGGCGGCCCCATTGGCGGAATCTGCCCGGACGACCAGCGGCGCTTCTGATTGGACATTGTGGTTGGACCCGGTGTAAATAAAAGAAGCCCTGCGGCGCGTCGCGATCGGCAGTCCTACGAGAGAGGCGTCCCCGTGTCGGAGTGCCGACATGTGTGTGAGTCAGCGGTCTTAGGCGAAAGGCTGAACTATGTGTTAGAGAGAGGAGCTCGGCTCTTCGAGTCTCTGTCGGCCCCAGTGCCGAAATTGTAACGCCTCTGTATATATGCTGTACATAAACCTTGTTTAACTCACCGTCGTCTCGTCCGCTCGTCTTATCAGCTCTGCGCAGAAGCAGTCGCGAGCTGATAAACATACGCTACCAAACGGCTGGTGACCTTCCCGGCGGAGTTGAAAGCAGTGGCGCCTTCGGCACCGTGTTGGCGTCGCCGTCTTTCGCAACAGTGGTGGCTTCGGCGGGATAGGCCCGTACTACGCAACAGTGGTGGCAGCGGTGGGATTTCGGAGGTGGCTTCGCAACAGTGGTGGCAGCGGTGGGATCGGTCCGGCGCTTCGCAACAGTGGTGGCAGCGGTGGGATCAGCCGGCGTCAGCGACATCGATGCGGTGAGTGCCTGATGTTTTCCCCTCAGTTCACCAGACTACTCTAGCTCAGGTTGTAGTAGTTTAGAGAAAGGGCTGTGTGAAGCATTGAAGTGAGCTTTGATCGTTTCCAGCCAAGTTGAAGTGCTTTGAAACCAAAGTTAATGCGGAGGTGGTAAACACGGGAGGGTGAAAAATTGCTTGCGCGTCTTGCTAGTAGGCTTATAGTGGGTACGGCAAGTAGATTCTTAACAGGGGCAAACAGCAAGAGGCTAGTGTGAACGATGGAGAACCTTAAAGTGAAGGAACTCATCGAAATTTGTGAGGAACTCGGCATTACTTTGGGCCGTGCGAAACGAAAGCAAGCGATCCTTGATATCATGAAGGATGAGGGAGTGTCGGCTGAGGAAGTCGATGAGGCCTGGGTGGATATTAAAGCACGCCGTGAGGAGGCTGAAAGGCGAGAAGTAGAAGCTCGCGAACGTGAGGAGGCTGAAAGGCGAGAAGCTCGTGAAGAAGCTGAAAGGCGCGAAGCTCGCGAACGTGAAGAAGCTGAAAGGCGCGAAGCTCGCGAACGTGAAGAAGCTGAAAGGCGCGAACGACGCGAGGAGGCCGAGAGACAGGAGCGTCTCGAGTTGAAACGACTAGAATTGGCAATCCTACAGTGTTCGCAGGCGCCTAGCGTAGCTTCTCCGACGATTCAGGTCAGCGGTTTTAGAATTCGGGACCAACTGCCACCGTTCGTAGTAGGCGAGGACATGGCGAAGTATCTCGTCAAGTTTGAACACGTCTGTGAGCGAAACGCTTTGGAGCGGTGTCTTTGGGCGCGGAACCTGTTAGCTCTTCTTCCCGGCGAAGTGTCCGACGCATTAACTTGCTTGTCTAGGGAAGCGTTTGAGAGCTATGACGAGGTTAAGGAAGTGCTCTTGAGACGTTATAAGTTGTCACCCGAGGCTTTCAGGCAAAGGTTCCGGTATGCTGAAAAGGGGAATGAGTCACACGTTGACTTCGCGTTTCGTCTTAAAGCCGATTTGATTGAATGGCTCAAGGGCGAAGGTGTTTATGACGACCGCGATAAAGTGGTGGAATGCGTTGCATTGGAGCAATTCTACCGCTGCATCGAGGAGGATGTCAAACTTTGGCTGCAGGACAGACTTGGGGACGTACAGTTAAACAAGGCAGCTGAGTTAGCTGAGGAGTATTATACTCGCCGAAAGTTGCATAGCAGGGCAGCGCGCGTTGAAAAGGATGAAAGGAAAGAGGGCTTTTCAAGGAAACCTGATCAACGGAAACCCGCTCCGCACCGTAATTTCAAGAAGGACCCGTCTCTTACGAAGGACAGTGTAGGGGAAGGGCAAACAGAAGCGGAGAAATCGAGTGAGGTTTCTACCACACAGACATTAGAACCGGAAAACAAACGGAAGCCGCTAATCTGCTACAACTGTAGAAAGGAAGGGCACATCGCGAGAAACTGTCAGGAAAAGTTTGCCTTCGCAACGATCCGAGAATCAGAAAAAAACATGCGGTTGTTGGAGCCGTATCTCCAAGAAATTAGGGTCAATGAGAAAACGTGCCGAGCACTTAGAGACTCAGCGGCAACCATGGACGTTGTCCATCCTTCATTGGTGTCTCCGGATGACTTCACAGGAGAATGCGCGTGGATCAGGCAGGTCGCCGAGGAGCAGAGTGTTCGCTTACCAATCGCCACCGTTGTCATTGAAGGCCCGTTCGGTAAGCTTTGCACCGAAGCGGCTGTGTCTGCCGCGCTGAATGGTCGTTTTTCTTATCTTTTCTCCAACAACTCGGAGCAGCTTCTCAAAGAGCAGGGCAAATCGTTCTTCCCCAACTTAGCGTGCATGGCTCCCACGCGATCGCAAGCGCGAAAGCTTTCGCGGAAGCTTGACTTGGTTCCATGCGGTGAACTCTCAAGTGACCTTGTCGGCGGGTCGACGGATCCCCAGAAAGGAAATTTTCCGCATGAGTCATGTGAGCAGTCACGCGAGCGGCCCGTCGCGGGAGCGGCCGGCGCGGTATGCGCTGGGGGAGACGACGTGGCGCCATTGAGTCAGAGCGAGAGGGTTGCAACGCTCTCGCCTGTAGCGGAAAGTTGGAGCGAGCTGCCGAGAGTTGATCGAGAGACGCTCATTCGAGGGCAGAGTGAGGATCTCTCGATTGAAGCGCTAGTGGAAAGCCAAATTGAAGCGCTCGTGGAAAGCCAGAAAAACGCGGCAAAAGTGCTGTCGAAGGAGCACTACGAGAAATCGGGGAAGAAGCGCGCTTTTGAAGTTGATAATCAGGTAATGCGGCTGCAGCCACCCAAAAGGAACAAGCTTGAGGTTGATTGGGAAGGGCCCGCCACAGTATTATCGAAGCCTTGCGATACAACTTATGAGGTGCAAGTAGGAAGGCGGCAGAACAAAATTTACAACTTGATGCAACCCAATGTTCAACATCAAGCGGTCGTAAATCAGCTGTTGAAGGCTTCAGAGGAAGAGGGAGCAGAAAATTTGAGTTCTAGTGAGGTGATCGAAGGGGGATCGAAAGTAATTTGGGAGCAGATAAACCTAGAGCCTAGCTTAAGTGAAGGAGGACCTGAGAAAGAGGACCTGAGAAAGATTGGTTCCGAGTTTGAAGACGTGTTTTCGGACCGCCCCGGAAACATGAGGGTGATCGAACACGATATCGAGCTAAGCGGTGAGGAGTCAATCAGTAGCAAGCCGTATCGTTGTTCCCCTGTGCAACGTCGCAAGTGTGAGCCGCTCTTGGTGCCGCATAGGTATCGTCGCCTAAAAGTGGCCGGTTACTGAGGTGGAGCATGTTGCTCCACAGCGCAACTTTGACGTTCGCTAAAGAAAAAAAAAAGGGAAAGGTAAACGCTAATGCAGGTGCATTGAGCAGTGTGTTCCAGCTAGTAACTTCTCAACCTTTCGGTTTCTCGCTGGCGATTCGGGGCAAAATTTTGACCTCATCACGACCTGGGCTGAGCGCTCTCGTTCAGAGTGATCTCATGGGGCCAACTTTATGTGGTATTCTAATTCGTTACGTTGTTGTACGTGGGAAAAAAAAATTGAGTTGTCATTTTAAGAGTCTTGTGTCCCACATGTGCCTCTTGATGTAGAGGGAACAAAATTCCAATAGACACGTAGATAGGTATATGTTGTACTATACTTTGTCTGGTGTTCTGTCGGGTGACCGAAGGCACTTGCGTGTGTCGTGTGTTGTCTGTTGTCGATCCGTTCTTGGCAAGTTGCAGAACCATCGACAAGTGCTGAAACCGAAGATGGTCAGAAGAGACGAGTGAAGCTGGTCAGCAAGTTGTGGCGACAAGCCAGTGGGGCTGGGATCCGTCGTCAAAATGGGATGTGTTCCCGGAACAGTCTGGAGCTGTAGTCTCCCCATGGCCCTGGAGGCGAACCTGGAGGGACCTGGCGAACGAGCGCACCTGACATCCGAGCCCCGTGGAAGCAGCTCGTCTTTCCGGTGCATTGTCTGGCGGCGGGGGTGCTGTTATGCCAGCGAGTCCTCGTCAAACGACCGTGCCTCTGAAAAAGGCAATCTGGGTCAAGGCCAGCCCGCAGTCTGCCTGGCGCGATCACCTCGACGGCGTGAACACGCGCGGCGCTCCTCTGGCCCACGTGCAGTGAGTCAGTTGCGCACGTGACAGCGAGCCGGCGTCCTCGTGTCAGGTGGTCTGACGCATGGCGCGGCGGCCCCATTGGCGGAATCTGCCCGGACGACCAGCGGCGCTTCTGATTGGACATTGTGGTTGGACCCGGTGTAAATAAAAGAAGCCCTGCGGCGCGTCGCGATCGGCAGTCCTACGAGAGAGGCGTCCCCGTGTCGGAGTGCCGACATGTGTGTGAGTCAGCGGTCTTAGGCGAAAGGCTGAACTATGTGTTAGAGAGAGGAGCTCGGCTCTTCGAGTCTCTGTCGGCCCCAGTGCCGAAATTGTAACGCCTCTGTATATATGCTGTACATAAACCTTGTTTAACTCACCGTCGTCTCGTCCGCTCGTCTTATCAGCTCTGCGCAGAAGCAGTCGCGAGCTGATAAACATACGCTACCAAACGGCTGGTGACCTTCCCGGCGGAGTTGAAAGCAGTGGCGCTTTCGGCACCGTGTTGGCGTCGCCGTCTTTCGCAACAGTGGTGGCTTCGGCGGGATAGGCCCGTCCTACGCAACAGTGGTGGCAGCGGTGGGATTTCGGAGGTGGCTTCGCAACACCCCTCTATGTGATCGAAGAGCATTACTAACCTTGTCATATGTTTTAAGAATAAGGTCGTCACCTGAACACATCTGCTACGAAATCGCCGCAAAATGTGACTTGCGCTCACACTATCTCAACAAACCGAACCTAATCAAACCACTTGTCCTACGTTTCGAGGAATACTGCCGCTTTTATACCATCCCTGTTGAATCACTAGATGTCGCTATTAAACCACCAAGACTGCCGCCATGATTTGACCTGTCACAGCTATGCGAATTTTCACTTAGCCGTTTCAACAAAAAAAGCACCCCACCAGAACACATAATCCAAGAATTTTGTACACTTCAGCACGAATATAGAGATTACGAAGAATTTTACACAGATGGCTCAAAAACGGAGGACCACGTGGGTATTGGGATTGTGACGACGAAAAGCGCAATTTCTGTGAAAGTACCTCGTAGTTTTTCTATTTTTTCAGCTGAAGCTTATGCCTTGAGTGAAGCAGTTCGGAAAATCATCGCTGAAAAATACAAGAAAGCAATCATATACACCGACTCACTAAGCACACTAAAAGCACTACATATAAAATCCGAATGTGAGCCTATAGTAGGCGACATTCTAAACATGGTATACTTAAACAGCCAGGCAACCTGCATCCATTTCTGCTGGGTCCCAAGTCATGTTGGAATACCTGGAAACGAAAAAGCAGATAAGTATGCTTCCCAAGCAGCCCATAAAACAGTAACAAAAGTAAAAATTCCCCTTAAAGATATCCAGAGAACAATTCGCCTGGCCCTACTAGCAAAATGGCAAAAGCAATGGGACACCTGCACGAACAATAAGCTCCACCTGGTGAAACCCACAATCGGGGAATGGAAGACCTGCCGTCACCAGCAACGGTTTATTGAAGTTGTATTATGCCGACTTCGCATTGGACACACACACTTGACACACAACTTCTTACTCGCAAAGGAAGAACAACCAACGTGTGAAAAATGCCAAGAAGCGTTAACACTTATGCACATTCTAATCACATGTCCTACCATTGAAACACAGAGACAAAAACATTTCAGCAAGCTATACAAACAACACATACCTTTACATCCTGCTTTGTTCCTAGGAGATGACCCTCTAGTACCTCTGCCTGACTTGATAAACTTTCTGAAAGAAAGTAACCTGTTAAATAAGCTTCAAAATCTCATCTTTTTAGCGTTCATTCCTGAAAGTCTTGTGTCTGGCGCAGCATAGCCTTAGCTGCTTTTGCGCCATAAAAAACCAAATTAACCTAACACACACACACACACACACACACACACACACACACACACACACACACACACACACACACACACACACACACACACACACACACACACACACACACACACACACACACACACACACACACACACACACACACACACACACACACACACACACACACACACACACACACACACACACACACGAAGGAGAGCGTTGCAATAAAATTCCAAAATACCAACACTAAAAAGCAAGAACGACTTGCTTTAAAACATTAAACTGTAAACTCCACCCAGCTCAATGGTTATAGGTTTCACTTTAATCACTTTAATAAATTCTTTTTTATCAGACGAAAGTTAAGGTTGAAGTTTCATTTTTAATTCCACACAAAAATTTTCGCGCGTGATGTTACTAATTTCGAAATGCATTTTTTATTTTTGTGGCACAGGCGCAATGAAATCTTCCAAAACATCGTACGCTAGGTGTAAGGCAACCGCAGACGACAGTGCGCTTCGTATTTATCGGTTAGATGCTACTTAAGACTCAGTTCACGTCGTCGAAATCTTCTACATCGCAGTGTTTGGTACGGAATTGTCAAAATGTTGCTACCACCCACATTTCCCTTTCGCGCGTTTTCTGGCTTACGAAGCCTCGTCTCGCGGTGAGAATGGAGTTCTCAGAATGGTGAAATTGTACTTTACTAATAAGCGAAAATTGTTTGTAGCTTTCCTCTTAAGGAGAACGGGAATCATCAAAACGTTGGGATGCTGACGTTTCTTTTACTCAAGGTTTTCTGCGCTCTGACTTTGTATTTTAGTTTCTCATCAAGATGTATTGAAAGTGTATCCCCCAGTAGTAACGTAGCGAAGTGGGTGAGTTGGACGTGATACATCTTGTAAAAGACCAGCGTGAAAGAAACGAAGCACGCCCAAAAGGACTGTTCGCATGATTTTTATTCATCTCATTTCAGTTTATTTACCTTAAAGGCCATGTGGCATTATAGAGGGGTGTGGTTACAAGTTTAGAAGGAGGAAAATACAGCATAAAAATTCAGCAAGTTATTCAGCAAACAAAACTACTCATTATACAATATTAGCTGCGTAGGAACCACTTCAATGGAATATGAACATAACACATAAAATACATAACATAATGCTTTTAATGCTTTGTACACTTTTTTAATTATACAAAATTAGTGAACTGATGACGAAAAAACGCTTATTAGTAATAATTACTATGTCTTCGGGTAGATGGTTTCAATGTACTGATGTACGAAGTATGAATGATCGATAAAAACACTGCGAGTAACATATTGCAATGTCAACCTTATGACGATGGTTGATACGATGAGGTATGTACTCAGGATTGAGGATTAGTTGATCATGAAGGGCAGGATGATGAAATATTATGTGAAAAGTGGCCAGGTGAGATATTTTACGACAGGATGCAAGTGAAGGGAAGCCTAGGTTGGATATCATTGAAGTTATACTGGCAATGCCATTATAGTGGGACATCATGAAACGAACTGAGTTATTCTGTTTAAGTTCTAGTGAAGTGATTAAGTTATCGTGGTAAGGATTTCACAGAGAAGAGGCATATGCGAGTTTGGGTCTTACCAATGTTTCATATAGGAGTAATTTTAATGATGATGGTGCTTTTGAAAAGATACGACGTATGTAGTCTAACATGCGATTGGCATTATTAGTAATGTATTCGATGTGAGGTGCTCAAGATAGGTTTGTTGTGATAAGAACACCTAAGTATATATACGAGTTGACCGTATTGAGCAGGACGTTGTTTGAGTAGTATGTTTGCGGTGTGTTGGGTGATCTTGTTACGCGCATTACCTTACATTTTCCAATGTTTAAGTTCATTTGCTATGTGCTGCACCAGGCTGCAACGGTGTTAAGATCAGATTGAAGGAATGAAATGTCATGAAAATGATGTGTGATCACTTTCGCAAAAAATGAAGATGTTCCGTCATCAGCAGCCGCGTAGCGACGAAAATATAATAAGGCAGTTAGCGTAGTCAGGTAATTATCCAGAAAATCGCTCCACAAACTTTAATCTCTGATTGATTGATTGATATGTGGGGTTGAACGTCCCAAAACCACCATATAATTATGAGAGGCGCCATAGTGGAGAGCTCCGGAAATTTCGACCCCCTGGGGTTCTTTGACGTGCTCCCAAGTCTGAGCACACGCGCCTACAGGATTTTCACCTCCACCGAAAGCATAAATTGAGTGCATGTCGCGTTCGGGTCATTCTTTTTATAAAATACTGCATCGCGATGTTATCAGCAACTGTGAAGATTATACGCATGTATGAACGGTAAAATAGCGCACTCGCATGCGAAATAAATTAGTTTTGTGTACGAATGTGGCAGTAGCGAATCAAATCAGATATACAATCGAGAATACCGCAACAGCAAAATTTTGACTATCCTGAACATAATTTAGTTGCTTAGGCAAGATCAGACGTTAAATAACGTGGAATATATTTTCAGTACAAGGTAGCGTATCGTGAATGCATCATAATTTCCGTAAGCAGAAGTACAAACGAAAAGCTACAGCGAAGCAATACAGTTTTACAGTTGAACAGTCACAAATACTCGTACCCATAACAGGTGACGAACTGTACATCCGTATTAGGTGTCGAAAGAGGGTGCTTGAAATGTGTGCTCACCCTCGTTCTTTCACATCAGCATTAGGTACGTGTTCGCAGGTGAGCAGGCTTCGCGAAATTGCGTGATGAGCGAAATAGCGGGATCGTAATGCGCAAGCGAAGTACGCTGAAAGAGCCGCAGGCAGCGATTACCGTACCCACGTTAATTTTCAGATTCTCTGATACCGTGTTTGCATGGTTCAGGCAGTGTACGTAAAAGATTGCGGTTGTTTCGGACGCTTGTTTGTTGTCGCTGTGGAAGGACTTAGTTCGTGTACAGCAAATGACCGTGTTAAATCAAGTAAGGAGGAAACACAACAAGAGAGAAGGCAGGGAAGTTAACCGTGCACATGCCTGGTTTGCTACTACACGCTGGGGATCGGGAAAGGGAAGTGCAAAGATGAGCAATAAAGAGGAAAAGGAAGAGAAAAAGACAAAAAAGACGCTGCAAGACAACTTTGTCACCTGGCACATAGTCTGTCTGCCGAAGTGGAACTCCCTAAGCATAAGACGTACAGGACTGCACCAAATGAACCATCGACTGGAATTTCGAACTCCATGCGGACTTCGCCGTCGTGAAGCTTCTCTTCTTCATTCGCTTTGGTTGGTGATTGCCTTCACAAAAATATATACAGCCCTCATAGAGAGACCTACAGTGCGTAATGCGACGTCGGCGGCACCGGTCCGTAGAAGACATCGGCCATCTGCCAAGCCGTTGCCCTCGATTTGTCACTGAGAGACAAAAGCTTTCTGAGGCGTTGCTACAATTGGACGATCGGCCGCTTGTACTTCATTGGCTCAAAAGGCAGTTCATATTTTTGTAAATTTTTGTAGGAAGTTCATATTCTTGTACATTATCTATGCTGGACGGGAATACCTGGTTTCGCTTCTCTCACTCGCTTTTTTTACGACGTTGGCGCCTCCGTGAACGGCGCAATAGACGCAGGCGCATTACGTGCGTCCTTGTTTTCATTCCCTTATTGAAGCCCGAGGACATAGCGATGGTGCTATATCTGCGTCACATTTCCCAACAGACATACAGCTATATTTTCTCTGAAGCTGGGCCAACACTATCGTGCCAAGGTTACGTCAACACACATGGACTCTCTCACGTTCACTCATATGACCTCAGAACTGAACTTAGTGATAACGAAATGAAAGCTGATGAAATGACAAATAAATATGGCAGAGACGACACACTGGTGTACTTAGGGATCTTTTATGTAACGAAGTTTGTTTTGAGACTATCTTGCAGATTTTCCGCACACGTGCGGCACCTGCTACGTGTGTACTCGCACATTACAGACAAAATTAACCCCAAGAACGTGCCATTCGTGCAAAAATGTGAATGAATGCATCTGAGATGAAAGGCTACTCAAAGATGTATTTGCAGAAGCCAATAATTTAGGTTGCCTTGACGTCTCGAGTTCGATTGTTGCTTTTTTTCCCTTCAAGAATGCAAAAATGGCTTCAACTCATCGATTGTGTTCCAGTCAACCCTGTAGTCAGACATAAAATTAGTCAAGGCACGTCAAAACTAGCTGCGACTGCCTGAAAAACTGGCGGGAACTGATTTAGCCCATAGAGCACTTCAGCCAAGAAGAAATTATTTTGCCTGTGGTGTCCGCATCAATAAATATATCATGCGACAAATACGGCTTTTAATAAACTCGTTTTAGAGTTGAGGTCCCATGCACGAGGTTTCATTACGTGCATCTGCTTTCTCGATGTATTTGTGGTTGTTTACATCGAACGCGTTATCTCGCATTCGATATAGCCGAACGCGAAATAACGGGCTACAAGGCAGTGGCTTTGAGCATCAATGAATGTCCCATCGCCCAGAGGCGCACCCACAAGGGGATCGTTTTTACCGCTATACTTACGCCTGAACATCCATTGTTTTAGCTGCTCAGTTAGGTAATCGTGCAGCTTTTTCTGAAAACGACCAACTGGTAATTTCTTTTACATGATAAATATCGTGGCGATATATTTGTAAGCAAATTTGGTGTTCAAGTTGGTTGGTTTGGCTCATGAGTCTTAACACTTCAAACCAATGGAGGCCATGACTAGCGCCGTAGAGCAGGGATCCGAATTATTTCGAGCATGCGGAGTTGCTTACGGCCACTTACGTCAAACAGTTCACGAACTTCGGCCGTTTTCGCCTCCATCGATATGCGATAGACAAGGAAGGGATCGATCTTACACATTTCGGGCCAGATATTATTCACCGTGAGCAGCTGTACAACCTCGACGGACAAATTGATGACCCTATTCACTGGTTTCTATGATTACGTTAGTTGTAGGTGGAGCTCTGCTTTTTATATTGACGTCAGATGACGAGATGCGGGTGCACGAATGAGGTACCGGCAACTAGTTAGCTTTTCAAGGGGTCGAGAATCCCGAACAGAACATTTGGAGTTACATACACGACAAGCTTCTTACCGTACCATCAGAACACAAGAAACACAGATTATATGCAATATAAAAATTGAATGACACCCTGTCACTCGAATATGACTGCTGGAACACACAAAGAATACCTTTCCGCTGTGTATAGAAAGTTAAGAAGTGAGTTGTTGACTAATTTTATTTTTAAGCGAAAACCAATAGAATAGCCTTGCAGTTCATCATTGACTGCGTCCCCTGGTCAAGATTGCTAATGGTATGGTGGTAGAAAGTGATCACTTTCTCGTGTCCTTATCTCCATTATCCATCCCACACCATTTCCTAAATCTAGGCAACACAGAGTTACGTCTATGAAGAATGGTACCCGCCAAGCAATGTTGCATATCCGTCGTTCAACAGCGATGGGCCGTAAGCACGTACCGTATACTAGAACTGCCTAAGCACTGATGGTGATCAGTACGAGAATTCTGGTTATACATATGTGGACGATAAATCAAATAGTCAGCGCTAACACTTTGTATATATATATATATATATATATATATATATATATATATATATATATATATATATATATATATATATATATATATATATATATATATATATATATATATATATATATATATATATATATATATATATATATATATATATATATATATATATATATATATATAAGGCGTATAGAGGGGGCCCAATCGGCATAATCTAATGTCAGTCGCAATGCGTACCTGATCATGCGAGCTTAGGTTCAACAAGCAGCATTTATATACAATATTGCATGCTGTCGCTCTTTGCCAACGGGCTTGGGATAAATAATGAGTGTTGCTGAAAGCCACTGTCACATTTAACACTAAACCAAGTCCTCTCTAGCCTCTTGCAAAAATCACAAGACAAATTATAAACTTTTTAACGAATTAGCATCCGTTAACGGCAAGAAAGGTCGCGAGGTTGAGAGGCACGTCGACGGATCGTTTGCTTCATGATGAATGCAGCACGTGCGCTGGTCAGGTTCATTTGTACGCGGAACACGCGCACGTGATCAAGCTTTGTGCGTGCTTGTGCCGTGCTATTTGCCGCGTCGTATATGTCCTAACACATCGCCGCATCTTGAATTCCGAACAAATTATGCTGCTTTGAACAAAAATTCGTTTAAAAGGTCAAAATTTGACCTTCTCCTATGAGCAGGTCCACGACAAAACAAAATGAAACGGGCAGCGTGGAGTAGGTATAGCCACAGTGCTCGACTTTATCGTAAAATCCGCGAAACAAAAATGCGGCACCCATCGCTATGTGCTATGGAATGTTAACAGTAGCTTCTAGTGCGTGACAACTTTTTGTACTAGGCTAAAGAAGAATGTTCAGCCAGCAAATGTGTTACAATAAGCCGTGCATGCGCTATACCGTTGATTGCGCGCTGAGGTGTATTCGCGAGCGTTCTGTCGATGATGGGAAACTGGCTTGCTGTGAATAGTAGAAATTGTAAGGCTGCAGTAGGCTTCCTAAGCAGCAATGACGGTGTGTCAATCATTGGCACACCGTGTTACTTATTAGCACATGCCGTAAGGATATTCTATAAAATATTAGTAATCAGTCCCTCCTTCAATAAAAGCAACCAATTTTCGCGTGTGTACGCAGAAGTTATTTGTACTTACAGCGTGTGCTGATTCTATATACACCTTGGGTTGGTGACTATACCGCTGTGACATATTAAAAAAAAGGGTAACGCTTCACTGAAGGTTAGGTGCACAATACATCAAGTCGAGGTGGGCGTTCGCTTACGAAATACTGTAATGTGTCAACGGGACTGTCTAACCATTATCACTCCGCCTCTAGCCGTGCCGCATGCTATATAGCTTCCTTCAAACCATCCTACACTATATGCATGATATTCAGATGGCTTAGACAGTACGCGACGTTGCGGCCACTTGATCGGTCCTTGTGACCTCAGAGCAGTTTCCGCAATAGGAAAGTCATGATATAAAAGTGTGCTCTTACGTCTTACGTTTGTTTACTTATATATATATATATATATATATATATATATATATATATATATATATATATATATATATATATATATATATATATATACATATTATCGTTGTACTCAATAATAAAGACTACAATTTCTATCTTGGCATCATTGGGTGGAGTCATGGAGTCAATTCTTGGTGTTATTGTGTGGCGGCTACATAAATCATGTAGACAACGACAGAAAGGGAATAACTCGTTTTTAGAGGAAGTAAGTAGCGTGACCCCTTTGCTACTAGCGGCAGCAGATTGTTTTTGCGGCGTTTCCCCTCTGCTTTGTATATGATTGCGCCCTGCAGTTAACTTCCGCGTTCATTCCTGTAGCACGGGCACGCCCATTCACAAAATGTCCCGTGCGTGCGATGGTAATACTGAGTTTATAGACTGGAACCAGTGGTTATTTAGGCGTGTTTTGCACCACCTTGTGTATTAGGGGGAAGTCCGTGAAAGCAGCTCCGGAATTTCCTTTATTTCTTTGTTTGGCTCATAATTACGTATATGTCGTCGTGGTCGGAAGAGCGTGGCTTTGGACAGTGCAATCATGAATGGGCCTCACGGTCCTGGATGCGGACATTTAAAATGAAAAAAACTTGTTGGTTTACTATGTGGGTAGGTTACTAGGTAGGTTTACCATGCAGCAGGGTTAAAAGAAGAAAGAAAAAGAGGGGGAAAGTAGGAAAAATTACAGCAGAAAAATAGTCATAAAGTTCTTCTGTGCAAGTATGCAACAGTTCCAAACACTACCTTGACACCAACGTTATTGCGTTGAGCACAAAAAAGGAAGAGCTGTTATTTGTTGTTATTTTTTTGGAAGGCGAGTATTGAAGGGGGCAATGGGAGTAATTTATTCAATTCGTATTTGATACGCTCGCCGAAATTTTGTTGCGGAATAGTTATAGATGCTGATGATTATAACTTTCTTACTCCCAAAAGAGGGGACTGGCCGAGGGGTCGGTTACGCTGCTTAGAGGAGGTCAGCGGGAATCCCTTGGCACACCGCGGCCTCCAATGCGCGTGAGATTACCCGGCGTTGCTGTGCCGTGTCAGTGATATGCAGAAGGGACTCCCATGTATTTTCTTTGTGAGGAACGTCAGCGTACTGTGGGCACGTCCATGCCATGTGTATGAGGGTGACCGATTGTGAGCAGTATTTACACTTTGGTGTCACGAGGTGTGGGTTTACCTTGCTATAAAGCCAGGGGTCGGGAAAGACACCTACCACAGGACGGCATCAAAAAATCATGTCACACAAGGTTGAATTCAAAATAAGGATAATAAATGTGTTATTTTATTATTGTTACAAGTGTCTGTCGCTGTTGCTCATCCGACAGGAGGACAGTAAAAATATGTGCATTAACTAGTCTGCGAATGAATGTGGCGCCTCCCGATTGGCAGGCGCTTCATCGCATCGCATCAGAGGTGGGTAGGTGGGATTTTCCGCAGAGGAGGGTAGATGGTGTACGTAATATGGGTAATCCCTGCGCGGCGGACTTGAACGCGCCCCATTTTCCTCTTACCAAGTTTGTGAAAGTGAACCGATAGACACATCAAGTGCAACATGATGGACCTGGGCGTGGACGTTATAGCCACGCCAGCGGCGTCCACCAGTAGATTTCCTTGCTACCGTGCATTTTGACATGCCATTATTGAGCTTCATGAAATTTATGCTGATCTTATTTTTTATTTTTTTCTAAAAAGGAGCTCTCGGTAGTAGGCGGGTTTCGCTTAGCACTGCTGGTGTTTTTCGCATATTTCTTCAACATCTTCAGTCAGATAAGTGCTGTCAAAAACGCAGATACGGTGAACCAGTTGCGGCTCTTCCTAAGAGAAAAGACACATGGTTTGGTAAATGGTGACAGACGTTAAAAAGCACCATTATAAATATGCTTCGTGAAAGAAAACAGAAGAAACTTAAGGGGTGTGGCCTTCTCGTGGTTCTCTTATGACCGAAGGATTGCGGAATGCACAAACGAATTCCACTGCTGTTCTAAGGAATGCAAAATTTCTGTGTGATACTAAACCAACGCTGAATGAGTCTCATATCTTAGTGGTGGTGGCGAAAATCGCGCACTATGCCACCGTAACCGTATAGTTTACGAGGTCTTCGAAGGTGCGCTGGTCAACTTTGTATTATGCGCCGTTTCCCAACAATTGTTCTCTCAATCATCAGCTTGTTGGCGGCCAGTCGTGTGTGTTTGTCCCAGCCTGATTCTTGACCAAGAATATTGAGATCAGTTGCTGTTTCACATTGCCACGTATTATCACTGCGTGGATATCAAGGAATGATTGTTGGTGTTGTTTGGAGCAATTGAACTGTTGCGTTGCTAAACACTTGGATGGTGGTCCATTATATGGCATGGAGGAAAAAAAAAACAGTTTGGAGGGAGCACTGCGTGATCCGAGAAAAAGAGACTAATGAAGAAGGAAATAAACAGACGAAAAGAACAAAATCAGGCTGCAATGAAAGAAAGAAAAGATTAATGCAGGGGAAGAATAAAGAAACGAAGGAAGAAGAAACAAAGCATGGAAAGAAGACAGACATGAAAAAATGGTGGTAGGAAGAATGAAAGAAACGATGAAAGAAGAATGGAAGGGAGGAAGAAGGAAGAAAATTGACAGGTCTGCACCTACAGTGGGAATCAAGGATATGCGAAGCACGAATGAGATATGTTGATATGTCACTTTCAAATCAGCACAACGTTACGAGGTGGAGGTGAATGATGCCGTACATGACTTCCGTGTCATGATTATCATGTTTGAATGTGTCGTTTTTTTTTCATCATCTAATCACGTCACGTGACACCAAATTTAGTATATGTGGTGTAGCAAAACGACCGCGAGCACGCTATGGGCGTGGTATGTCGTCATGTTCTTACATGACACGCGTCTCATGATTATCATGCTTGCACCAGTCATATACTTTTGTCATTCATTGCCGTCACTTAACACCAGATTTGGTTCATGTGAAGCTAGCAAAACAGCCGCGAGCGCATCATGAAGGGCCCAATATACTCCAACTTAGCGTTGACGCGCGCACGCTGGGCACAGCGACGCTACGTTAGCAAAACGCGAGCACTCTATAATCTGAAGCAAGGCGCGACCGGCGCGACCAGCGTACGTCGGAGCGACCAGCAGCAACCGGTGCGAAATGCGACATTCTGCATTTCGCGCCGATTTGTTACCTAGAGAAAACTACGCCTCCCTCTTTTCGTGATGGAGCGACGCCGGATGCGCTGAAACGCGCATGCATCAAAGCGATACAGCGTGGCGCGCGTCTGCGAGTATATGGCAGGACCGGCGCCTGGCGTGACAACGCCGGCGGGACGCGTCGAAATGAACGCCGGCGAGCGCGCGCACCGCATCAAATCTAAATATATTGGCGCCTTGACAGTGGCATGTAGTCATGTTGTTACATGACAAGCATCTCATGATTATTATTTTTGCACCAGTATCGTACCTTCATCATTCATTCATGAACCATTTTACGAAATTTCGTATAAGTGAAGCTGGTGAAATGGCCGCCAGCGCATCATCAGCGTGGCATGTAGACATGTTGTTACATGACATGCATCTCATCATTATCATGTTTGCACCAGTTACATACGTTCATCATCCATTAACGCACCGTAATACCGATTCGGTACATGTGACGCCAGTGAAAGGGCCGCGCGCGCATCATCAGCTTACCCCGCCACGGTGGTCTAGTGGTTAAGGTACTCGGCTGCTGACCGGCAGGTCACAAGATTGAATCCCGGCTGCGGCGGCTGTATTTTCGATGGAGGCGGAAATGTTGTACGCCCGTGTGCTCAGATTTGGGTGCACGTTAAAGAACTCCAGGTGATCGAAATTCCCCGAGCTCTCCACTACAGCGTTTCTCGTAGTCAGATGGTGGTTTTGGGACGTTAAACCCCACATATCAACCAAGCATCATGAGCTTGGAATGTAGTCATAGTGTTACATCACGCGCATATCAGGATTTTCATGTTACGGTCAGTTGCTTGTGTTTGCCATGCAATCATGTCATACCATACCAGTTTTGCAACATGCCATGTGAAAGAAGCCACCGCAAGAGCTGCAGGATCATGAAATGAACTCATGACATTTATGACGCCGAATTCATAATTCTCATGTTGAACCTAGTAGAATATGTTCTTCACACAGTCATGTTATGTCATACCAGGTTTGGTATTGATACCGTTATTGAAACGGCCAGGAGAGCTAAATGTCATAGGCAGTTAGATAGATAAATAGTAGATACGCTCAAAGTCGCTGCAGTTCGCTAAGGAATGCTTTACATTTAAAAGAAAAATGGAGAAAGTCTTACGGCAGGCACCCCGATGCCAAAGTTCACTTGTCGCCACTTTTCCGACAGGGCAAGAGGCCTTGATTTTAAAGCTCTCCATCACGAAATTACCCTCGCAGGCGACAATAAACGCCGTCGCCCCTTAATCTCCCGTAGGAGTATGGCAGCTTGGGCTAGTTGGTATGGCATGACGATAGTTATAGCGCGAGAACAAAAGGACGACACAGAGACAGGAAGGACACGTGTTTTTCGTGTCCTTCTTGTCTCTGTGTGGTCATTTTGTTCTCGCGCGATAACTATCGTCGTGCCGTAGGAGCTGCTTTATACGGATGGCACTGCTCCGTGCTTGCTAATCAGTGCTTACCAATCGCTCGCAGTTGGACTTGACGTCAAGGGTGACTCGTCCTAGTAAATTAGCAGCCGAGGTGCTGTACTGCTCAGCTCCAGGTGGGCAGTTCGGTTGTTGGCCACAACGACTGCATTTTGATGAAAAGAATGGTACCTAAAAAGAAGCGCACTTTAAACAATCACACATGGTTGACGTTATTCCGAAGGCTCCCATTCTGGCGTCCCTCTTATTCACATAACATTTTTGGCGGCTGACGCCTCACATTCATTTTTTTGTTGAACGGCGAAGTCACAAATTTACGGGAAATGTTTAACTCTTTCGTTACCATGCATATTCAAATCGATCACCAGAGACCGACGCTTTTCTGTCATCTATTTTCGCATGTTAAATTTCTTTCTCGGGCGCCCAGCACTTTCTAGTAGTGATTCCAGCCAGTAAACTTTCAGAATTTTTTTTAATTTGCCGACTCGGGCAACATAGGGATTTTAAAGGACTTTTGCGGGAATTAATCTGTGTGTGTAGATAGAAAAATGCTCTATGTTGGCGAACTTGACAGAAGTGCATGTTCTTCGTGATTATGCTACAGTAACATCGAAGTTCTGTAATGAAAAGAAACTTTGCAAGCCCGAGAGAGAGAGAGCGAACTTTATTTGCGCAAAACGCGGAGCATTCCAGATGGTCGGGCCCCTATTCCAGGGCTCCGCTGGCCCTAGACATCATCTCTACCCGTTGGACCAGCCAGTGCTGATCAACAATGGCCGAGCTGGACAGCAGTGCCTCCCATTGTTCCTCTGTGTTGTTCATGTTGTGGTGTTCTTCATTGTGATGCGTACACGCCCACGTGAAGTGAAACAGAGTTGGTGTGGCCCCACACCAGAGACATATATCTTTGTATGCTGTGCGGTAGAATACATGCAGCCTGTGTAAGTTCGTGTATATGTTTGGATTCTGCGTAATGCCACCGATTCTATTGCTGTGAGTTTCTTATGCGGTGCTGGATAAAGTTTTCTTTTGTCCCTGTAATACTGAAGAATTGTACCAAAGTTAGGGTCTAGGGGCGTTGGATCCTCTATTGCAGTGTGCAAGGAAGCTCGGTCATTTGTTTAGCCACGAGCCGCCTCATCCGCAAACTGGTTCCCGGTGACGCCCTCGTGCCCTGGCGCCCAAATAATGGTTTGGGTGTATTCAATTGAAAAGTCTTTATGAGCTCTGGTTAGAATTTGGAAGGCTTTCATACATATTCTACCTTTTTCGTAATTCTAACATGCAGCCTTCAAAACTGTAATTATTGTCATTGGGGCTTTTAGCTCCCTGCCCTCCTTGTTTGCCAGCGTGATCGCTATCTCCTCCGCTTCTGTGATAGAGGCTTGGGCTATGGAGGCACAACTTGTGACGTTTCCTTTTCGGTCTGTGACCACGGCCACCACGTTGGAAACCTTAATAACCAGATTTTAAAGTCATTTCCTCCTGTTAAATTTCTATTTACATATGGCTGGTCTGGCGATATCACCGCTATGACACTTTTGTACAAAATCAGAAACAGTAGAGCACTATTTTTTATCATGTCGCCGATACAAATTGCTCAAGAAAACACTCTTAGTACTCCCATTCGCTAGCCTGGAGCTGAACTTCACAATAGAAAATATACTTTCTTTCGGTGCTTCCGATCTAGGTTTCAGCTACGAGAACGTTTTCAATGAAGTTTGCAAGTAATTTAATGAAAATAAAAGAATTAGGCTTTTAATTGCGTGAATATTATTCCTAGAAAAATTTCAACATACACAGGAGCTTTGTTTAACCACACTGATTCCTATTTAAGGTAATGGGTGATTGTCTGATCTGAACAAGTGACAAACAACTATTGCACTCCTTTCATTCTGCCTTGGGTGTTTTTTTTTCTTTCTTTTTTTTCTCCAGTGGATGGTTTTGATACGGAATAAAAAAAAATCTTACTGAATCAAGTCATCGATTCTTGGTCGATCCCCCTGAGTGGGTACGAACCATGGCTGAGGAATCAACTTCATCATCACCAACATTATCATGTGCCTTGAAGGGCTATAGAATAAACGAAAAAGAAGAACTCGCTTGCGCGTTCTAGTAAAATCACTTTGTGTTTGAAAAACCATAAGCCTTTTACTTGAGATCCTGTCGCTCGGTTCTTGGCGGATCCCCCTTTGTGGGTGTGTGCCAGAGTAACAAGGATCATCATCATCATCATCATCATTAAAAGACCAACCTGCTTCTTGTGTCTCATTTCTGTGGCAATACCTCTTTTTTGACGTCGTTACACTGGTGGAGGTTCTGGAGCCTACAACCTGATGCCGGACAGTCTTGCTCGAACCCGTTCACCTAGTCCAGAGACACCAGGCCCTCGTTACGAATCCGGTGCACCAATTCAGCCGGCGCCTACTAGGCCTAAGTCCGGAGTCCACACCTGTTCTGCTTCTTTCCAGCATGGCAGCTCCTACGACATCCACGATTATCCTTCCATCACAGACCACTCTTTCCTCGCAGGTGACTCTTGAACATCCTCGCGTTCCTGAAGTTTTCTGTGGGGTAGAGTATGAGGATGCCGAAGGCTGGCTCGAACAGTTCGAACGGGTCGCTGTATCCAACCACTGGAGCGAAGAGCACAAACTTGGCCATGCATATTTCGCAGTTGAAGATAGCGTTCGCACATGGTCTGATAACCGCGAGGCTACTTTTCAAACTTGGGAGATTTCCGTCCAAAGCTCCTCGCCACATTTTTGAACTCAGTTCAACGGGATCGCGCACAGCAACCGATTGAGGCCCGTGTGCAAAAACCCAACGAAAGAGCCGCCATGTACGCAGAGGGTATGATCCGTCTGTTTCGAGCTGACGAGCTGACCCTGACATGCCCGAGGCGAAGAAAGTGCGTCACCTAATGCAGGGTGTTAAGAAATCAGTGTTTGCGGGCCTCGTACGAAATTCATCTACAACAGTAGATGTATTCTTAAGAAAAGCGACTGTCATAGAGCGCGCACTGCAACAACAATGCCGACAATTTGACCGCCTGCCGAATCACATGGCAGTAAGTGCTGTAGCTAAGAACACTGCCGTCTGCCAAAGTTCCCTGCGACAAATGATTAGAAAAATACTGCGTGAGGAACTTCGGGCCTTCTGCGTTTTCCCTGTATACCCAACCACCTGTGGCATCTGTTTCCGAAATCGTCCGCCAGGAGTTGAGGCAAGCCGTTACACCACCCGCGCGAAGTCCTGAGCCACATCCAGCGAGCTACGCTGATGTGGTCCGTCATCCTCCACCTTAATTTTGGTGACGTCCTTCCAGCCAAGACCCGCTGCCGTACCTTGGTGGCAACGGGATTCTTTGAGACGACCGCCAGTTTGCCGAACTGACTTATGGCGCATGGCTGACCGTCGACCTATTTGCTTCCGCTGGAGAGAACCCGGCCACATTGCCGACTATTCCCGTCATGGCGATTCCGGGCTCGCAAATTTTTGTTGTCCTGCTTCTTTCCGATCTGAAGACCGTGGCGCCCATGATGCCGATCAACCGACGACTGGCCAAGCAACTCTGGCACTGGCGATCTCCATCACCTGCGCTTCACCGCGACTTCCCTCAGAGGTACGCGGACGTCACCAGAGGCCGTTCGCCTAGGCCGCACCAACAAAACTAACTGCTGCGACCTCCGGGGGCAAAGTTGCCAATCGTCGAGACACCGAAAAGTTCCCCCTATCATCGCAAGGAGATATGACGACAATGACGACGAATACAACTACGAATACTGATGCCCCGGAAGTTGTACCTGCCGATCTTGGCGTTCTAATCGTCGGACATCACGTTACAGCACTGGTCGACACTGGCGCCGACTTCTCAATCATGCGACAAAAGTTCGCTACCTTCGAAAGGTCAAAACACCGTGTACAGGGCCGCACGTAAGGAGTGCTGGTGGTTAGCTGATGACTCCCACGGGTAAATGCACCACTCGACTTCGCATCGGGGATTCTAGCTTCGTGGCTACTTTCGTCCTGTTGCCCGGCTGCTGTAAAGAGCTATCTTTGGGAATCAATTTTCTTCAATATCATGGCGCTGTTATCAACATCCCTCAATGTATGGCGACGTTTTGCACACATCCGTATGTCGACAACAGCAGCGACGAACTACGCGGCCGTTTGCGAATAGCCGACGATGTAACGCTCCCACCGAGGTCCTGCTGCCTTGTGTCGGTGTCCAGTGGGTGGCTTTGCAATCAAAATGTGATAGCGGAGAGTTTAGTTGCTCTTTTGCTCACGCAAGGCATTTCCATCGCGAGAGGCATCTTGGTACTTAGCGGACAGCCAGAAGTGCTCCTCACAAACTTTAGCAACGAGCGCCGTGAAATCCAGAAGGGTGCTACAATTGCCTACAGTGACAATGTAGACCAAGCCGGGGATTGTTTCGCTTTGCAACCCGACGACGTAACTGTCCCCACCTTGAAAACTTCATCGGTGGACGTCTGCTTCACGCTACCGCCCTCTGATAGGAAACGCCTGCTTGAACCCATACACCAATTCAAAGAATGCTTTTCGCGTACGTCAAAGGTCCAGCAAACACCATTGATCAAGCACCACATCATTACTGAAGACAACACGCGAACAATTCGTCAGGACCCCTACCGTGTGGCTCTGAAAGAACACGAGGAGATTCAGAAGCAAGTATAGAAGATGCTCGTGGATAACATCATATAACCTTCAAAAAGTCCTTGGGCGTCCCCTGTGGTTTTGGTCAAGAAAAAAAGTGGTAGCTCGCGCTTCTGTATTGATTATCTCAAATTGAACCAAGTCATGAAGAAAGACGTCTATCTACTGCCTCGCATAGACGATTCACTCGATCGGCTGCATCATGCGCGCTATTTATCTTCAATAGACCTCCGACGTGGCTACTGGCAGACAGAAGTCGATGAGAGAGATCATGATAAAACAGACTTTGTGACGCCCGAAGGCCTTTACGAATTTAAGATGCTTCCTTTTGGGTTGAGCTCAGCACCAGCCACTTTTCAGCGTCTCATGAACACCGTACTATCAGGCCTGAAGAGGCAAACATGCTTGGTCTATCTGCGCGATGTTATTGTATTCTCAGCAATATTCGAAAAACATCTAAGCCGCTTATTCACCGTCCTCCGAGCCATACGTCTGGCCGGCCTTACTTTAAAACCAGAAAAATGCCATTTTGGTTTCAACTAACTCAGCTTCCTAGGCCATGTCGTCAGTCACAAGGATGTTCGACCTGACTCGGCAAAAATAAACGCCTTACCGCAATCTCCTGCACCACGAGACGAAAAGGCCGTGAGACGCTTCTTATGGTTGTGCGCCTATTACCAGTGGTTTATCGAGAACTTTTCTTCTGTTGCGGCGCCATCGACACGACTCACACGTGAGGACGTCCCCTTCTTTTGGGGTGAACAAGAGCAAATGGCATTCAATGAACTACGATAACGCCTGCAAACACCTCCAGTCTTTGCGCACTTCGACCAGAAAGCCCCTACAGCACTTCACACTGACGCCAGCACTGTAGGTCTAGGTGCCGTTCTGGTGCAGTGGCAAGACGGCTGTGAAAGAGTAATAGCCTAAGCCAACAGAACTCTCTCTCGCACAGAGGAGAACTACCCGACTACCGAGAAGGTGTCGGCGGTCATCAAATTTTGTCCTCTTTGTACGGCCGCTACTTCAAGGTTGTTAGTGACCATCACTCTTTGTGCTGGCTCACCAACCTTAAAGATTAGATCCATATGGTCGTTTGGCGCGCCGGCGCCTAAGGCTTCAAGAGTTTTACAGGACCATAATCTATAAATCTGGGAAGAGGCATACCGGCGCCGACTGTCTCTCACGGTCGCCAGTGGAGACTGTCGCTCGTGATGACAAAAACATCGACGCGGCATTCTTGGGAGTTGTCAACACGGCTACTATTGCGCAAGAGCAGCGCAGTGACCCCGAGCTGTTACCACTCATTGAATATTTAGAAGGACGATGTAAAGACGTGCCACGGTTATTTGCTAAAGGACTGCCATACATTTTGCTCGCGAAACGATATTCTCTGTAAGAAAAACTTCTCACCAACCGGCAACCCGCACTTGCTCGGCATGCCTGCCTCTCTTCGAAACGAAATTATGGAAGCACTCCATGATGAAGCAACTTCTGGTCATATAGGCTATACACGAACATTATGCCGACTACGATGCAAGTACTACTGGTCAAAAATACCCGTTGCTGTTATCTTTCACGTGAGAACTTGCACCGACTGCCAAAGACGGAAAGCGCCTCCCAGCAAGCCACCTGGTCTTTTACATCCACTCGAAGCACCAGCGAAACCATTCACCCTGATTGTAATAGATTTCCTGGGTCCCTTTTCAATTTCCATAACAGGGAACAGATGGAATATTGTGGCCACCGATTACCTCTCCCGTTATGAGGAGACTAAAGCTATGCAGCGCAGCACAGCAGCAGAAGTCGCTCAGTTCTTCATCGAAAACATCGTCCTTCAGCATGGCTCTCCTGCGGCAGTGATTACAGACAGAGGACCTGCCTTCACCGCAGAGCTTTTGGAGTCGGTTCTCAGACTCAGTGGTACAGCTCACCGGAGAACATCTGCATACCATCCGCAGGCAAACTGACTGACGGAGCGCCTCAATCGAACCCTCACAGACATGATCAGCAAGTACGTTGACACGGAACATAAAAACTGGGATCAGATATTGCTGTACGTGACTTTTGCCTATAATACCGCTCGACAAGAAACCACTGAAATGACACCGTTCAGTCTAATTCATGGTCGCGAAGTCACGACAACGTTGGACGCCATGTTCCGCATGAGTGTGACGACATCCATGTAGACGCCCAAGAATTCTTAAAGAACCCCATGTGGTCTAAATTTCCGGAGCCCTTCATTACGGCGTCTCTCATAATCATATAGTGGTTTTGGGACGTTAAACCCCACATATCAATCAATCAATCAATAAACGCCGAAGAATTCACTCAGCCCGCCGAGGAAGCCAGACATCTCGTGCGTGTGCGCATGTGTCATCCGCAGCGTCAAGATAGAGAACGGTACGACCCCCGACACAAGTTCATTAACTACACACTAGGCGACAATGTCTGGGTCTGGATTCCGATACGAAAAACTGCTAAGACGGTACTTTGGCCCATACAGCTTCACGCAACGCTAACGACGTGAACTACGAAGTTGTTCCCTACACTGACTGTAGTTCTAAGCGCGAAAAGCGTTTACCAGCAGTCGTGCACGTCGTGCGCAAAAAACCATATTTATCGAGTTAATTAGCTCCTGGTTATCGTGTTGGTGCGACCACATCATACACCTGGTAGAGCGCCTAAGTTGCGATTCGGGAAGATGCCTCTTTCGGAGGGAGGTAAATGTCACGTTCTTGCTCAAGAAAGACGATGGCAGTTGTGCATGAAGGACTATGAAAACCATGAAGGACTATGAAATAAACTAAAAAAACTCGCTTGCGTGTTTTATTAAAGATACCGACTTGTTTCTGGTGTCTCAATCTCTGCGGTAAGACCTCTGTTTTAGACAATATCATGCACAATGGGGCCCCATGTGTTTCCAATGCGCACGGTTAACTAACCCTGGAAGGCTACACACCTTTTAGTTCAATACTGCAATATTGTCAAGATTGCTCCAGCCGGTGGCTGCTACATATATCTAGAAGTCGTTTTTTATAGCTAGCTTTTTCTTCAGATATTTTTTCGTCTCCTTCCTAGTCAGTAGTGGCAGAACACTGTTTCTGAAGCCGAGTAGTAATGCCAAGTACAGATGTCCCGATATCCTGGGCTTGATGCTGTCATCGCCGAATCGAAAATGCTAAATAAATAAAGTCGTGGGTCATATATGTTTAACGAAAACGATAATCCTCTTTGAAATGTAATTATATGTAATGGCACTGGTTGAATGTTTTGCACCCTCATTACTAAGCCTGCAAGATCAAGCAAAAACGTCGAACCAAGGTTCAAGCAAACTAATACATCATCACGCATTTGCACTTATATTATTGTTAACGTCCGAATGATCTTCAGTTGCGTCGACCACTGACTGTGCCGTCGACGTCTTCCCCGCCGAATCACTGACGCTTTGTGGGTCCTGGGTGGCGTCGCCCTGGCGCGGTTCATACGCGTCCCCATACGACGACGTGCTTGCACGGCTGGCCGTTCCGCTGGAGGTCGTTGGACGGTGGTCGTAGAAGAGAACGACGGACGCCATTCGCGGCCGCCGATTCTTGCCGACCGCCACGATGAACAGGACTGAGAACAGAATGAAGCACACCGCTACGACTGTGACGACAATCTGTGGCCACTTGGGTACGTTGCCAGCGCTGCCGGTGTCAGCAGGGCTACGGGAGTGTTTGGCGCTGGGACGAAGAACCGCGCGGGGAACTGCCGGCTCCATGTCACTGGGGACATTTTTCGCGGTGTAGTAGTTGGTGGACAACTGCGCTTTCGCAGCTTGCGACGGCGCGTTGCCTACTTGAACTGTACGATGCTGTCCTTCGTCGGGCACCGCCATGGTGACGTTATCTTCTTCTGTCTCTTCGTAGTTATTTCAAATAGTTTGTTTGTTTGTCCTTTTTATGCTGGCTCAACCCACCATGGGGGATCGGCCATGAAACGAACAATGTCTTGCTATTTAAAAGGAAATGTTCATAATTTCGAAATGTTACATTTTCAGTGAATATGGATGATTTTGATAATTTTTTACGATGAACTTAGCATTCTAATCTTCTCGTCTCCCGAAGGAAATCGGAAACAGCTTCGCAAACGCTCCTCTGGGTAAAACCCAGCACGGTAGCCCTAAAGGAAAGAAGAACCAGAAGGGATAAATTTAATCACAACTTTCAAAGCGGTTCGTCTAGAAGTCTTTTCCTCTGATTGGTGAATAATCTGCACGTTAGAAAGAAATGATCAAGAGATTCACACTCATTGCAATGGAGGCATAAAGGTACCAGACCAGACCTGGGTAGGTAAAAATTCAGTGGGGAGACTCGGCATCGTATTTTGGTAACTGCGATCTCGGTCTTTCTGGAGGAATATTATCGATTCTTCCAACGATAATTGAGGTGAGGGAACTCAGAAACTGACAACGCAGACTTTGCGAAGTTGTCCGATACGGCAAATTTTTCAGAACGTGCCGCAGTTACAAACGCCAACGTCGGCAAAACAGGCATTATCGGACCATTACATGATAAAAGTGCGAGTGCATCCACTTGGTTATTTATAGGTATACCTTTGTGCCCAGGTACCCATACCAAGCAAATAATACGTATATGTATTGGAATGAGGGAAGGAAATATTTCTAAAGAAATCGAAAAATTTAATGCAGTTAAAGACAAACAGACGGATAGGCTGTCTGTCAGAATGACTGCTTCTGATAATGATAGGGGTAGTTTCCGTAGAGATAATATAATGGCAAGTGATTCCGCATGATAAATAGGAGTAAAGTGAGGTAATCGAAATGAAAAAGACCAATTTATATATAAAGATACAATTCGCACCCCTGCCTTTTCTTCGCAAACTGAAGCGTCAGTTGCTATCACTGCAGCTGTTTCAAATCTAGATAAATGGTCCTCCAAAATGTAATTTAAGTATCTACTGGGTAAATGTTTGCAATTCTTGGGAAATATGTCATCAAATTCTATTCGACTTGTTTGTACGGATCTGCTTATGATTAGTATCTCACGGAGCAGCACTTGTAATGTTTCCAATTGTGTTTGTGCGAAAATAACTTGGAGACACCGTATTCTTGGCCACAGATGGCCAAAAAATTGCGTCGGATGATTAAGAATAGTTCGGATATCGTTTTCTAAGTAAAAAAAAGAAGAAAAATATATTCATTGCGTAGAGCTACGAGAATATAAAGAAAGATAATAAAAGAATTGTTACATTCGTTTTCGCGAGGTATCAAAAGCATTGAGTTTTGCACATGTAAGTTGCAGTGCCAACTGCATCGAGACTCGACGCAAGGTTATACCAGACCATTCGTGCAGCCTATGACATGATGGACGACGATGGCTGTAGAAAGAGCTTGAACATGAGAACCATTTCAAAGCGACGATGCTATGCAGAGGCTCAACCTATACGAGATTTCAGTGAAAAAGAAAAGAGGGACTGCAGTGGTAGGGTTCCTCGATGCGCGCGCGGCGGCAGAGGGGAGCGCGCATCGAGGAACCCTATGCAAGGGCAGTCTGAACAGTCAAGCGGCCCTAGACAAAAAAACCTCTATCTAAAACAGAGGCTGTCACTTTTACAGTTGGAAAAAGCGGAGAGCACGAGAGAAAGAGAAACTGAAAAAGGAAGCGAGACATGAAGAAACGAGAGAAAGAGAAAGACAAGTGCTTAGAGAAGCAAAGATAGAAATACCCCCCACCCCCCCCAAAAAAAGAAAAGAAAACCGTCAGGCCTGCGCTGAACAGGCAGCACTGCCACAGTGAAAGTTAGAAGAGTGGCCTTCAAGAGCCCTTTTTTTATCAGTCGTTGGGTAGCGGCTGCAAGCACACTTGCAGGTTACCCGCTACACTATTATTCATTGTGCTGTAGGCAGGCATTCATTACAACATCCTTCGTCATTCTTCAGAGAAGCGAGGTACCTGCTTCACACTTGCAAGCAACTTTGTGCAAGTTTAACGTGCTGTGGCTTGTGGCTCACGACGATGAAGAATTACGCCAGAAGCTTTTGTAATCCCCAAAATCCTCACAGACGGTATGCGCAACAGTTAATATGTGAAACAGATCAAGATTTGCAAACAGTTGGAGCATTCGATGGCCTACTGTCTGCGCAATTCGCATTATCTGACACTTGGTTTTTTTGGGGGGGTGTTCTATAACACTTTATTACTAATACTAACTCGATTCTTTTCTGTAAATCAAGCTTGCCTAGGGCCAGTTCCAAGCACCGGCGTGGCTCAGAGGTAGACTACTGGATCGCACGCAGGGGACCCGTGTTCGAATCCCATTGCGTATTTGGTGCTTTTTATTTCCTGACTTCTTTCTTATTTCTTGCGGTAGTGGTTGCGGACACCGGTGGCGGTGGCGGACAACTACAGCATGCTCGTGACCCGTGTTGTGATCTCATAATAGCTTTAGGTGTAAATAAAAGTAATAACGGAACGAAAAAAAAACAAAACAAAGATGAATAAAGCAAAAAAAAAAGCGAAGCAAGACAGGTCACCCAGCTACGCTCTTCCTTCAGGCTGCACACCACTAAAGCGAATCTGCCTTTCTTTTTTTTTTAAGAACCGGTTGACTAAGTGCCGTTTCAAATACTCGAGTCACTGCTATATCCTATCCCGAAGGGGGAAAAAACGCCAGGCCTGCGAGGAACGCGCAGCGCAGTTACACGAAATCTACAACAGTGGCCTTTCAGAGCCTTTTTTAAACACTCCTTGAGTAACAGCTGCAAGCATACTTGCTGGGTACCTACTACGCCATAAATAATCACAACATTTGTGTAGTAGGCCGGAATTCACTATGCTATCCTTCGTCATTCTTCAGAGAATCGTGGTATGCGCTACATTGCTAGAAATTATTGCAATTTTTTATGCAGTGGCTGACGACGATGAAGAATTATGCCTGAAGTGGGTGTGCACCACCGTTAATAGATCATCTTCGGAAGATCTGCGGGGCTTTCTGCGAATTCCTATGACGTACAAGAAGATTACATTGCTAAGCTATTGATCAGCTCTGAATATTTACTGAACAATCTAGCATTTATTATTTAACTAGTGCACTGTAATGACTTTTTCTTCAGAAGAATTTCATATAGCGATTACAACTCAGTTATTAAAAAAAAGTCTATTATTTCTTTTCTTTCAATTTTTTCACATTGTGTCAAAATAATCCCGCCAGGTCGAAACAAGGTAATCCTGATTCCCAAGCCTGGATAAGCTTAAGGTATTGACTTACATTGACTGCCGGCTTCTTGGTGAATCCTCCTTAGTGAGTGAGAGCCACGACAAAGGATCAAGCAAGCAAGCAAGCAAGATGATTGAAAACAGCTTTTCGAATGTGTTATAGCGTGGGATGACCCATCTGTTACGCTTTTCGCATTGTGTGATGCCTGGTTGTTCGTCCTATGTTCTTAAACGCTTTATTACTCATATTAACGCGAATCTTTTCCCGACATCAAGTCTACATAAGGCCAGTTTATATATTAGTTCCAAGCACCGGAACTTCCAATCACAGCTCATGGTATACGGTTCCTTCCATTCAAAAAGAGCGTGAGTGATAATACTCCGTATGACCTGCTGATGTTGTTAGGACTTTGTTCATTATGAAAAAGTCGCATGGTTGATAGACACACCGAGTCACCACGGTCGACGAGATCCGTCTTCCGAGAAGCAGATGCTCAACTGCGCAGTGCTGTTGACAGTTTTGACACCAACCCGGATTGCTTCCCCTTCAGGACGCTTGTGTGTGTTTGCCTGAACTCTTATGAAGTATGTTGTGCGTAGTTCACTAATACTGGTGATAATTTCACGCATTAAAGAGAGAAAAATGGCCAGGTATCTGCATGTTTCAGTGCAAAGGTCGTCGAAAGACGATAGTATTGCGTCTGGAGAGAGAGAACAAACCGTTTATTTGATGTTCTGCGCGCGAAAATTGGTGAGTTATATTCTTGAGGCGCTGTGTTAGAAAATTTTGATTCGTGCAGTGAAGGTGGACGAGCGCATCGAGGCACGTTAAACACGAGCGCTATTTGGCAGTTATCTTCGAAACCGAAGGAAAGCGTGGGCACCCGTCTTGAAGGCGATAAGGTGTAGAACGCAAAAAGACGGGCAGGTGCCACCACTGTGTCTTCTTAGCAAAGCGTTGGAAACACTTGCCTCTTTGAGCATCGCGTTGCATTGTCAGCGCAACGTGATAAACGCTACGAGTCTTAGAATTACTTATGCCTGACTTCTCTAGTATAAAAAAACACATGCAAAATTTTGACGTGTCATTATAGTGCCTCAGATATGCCCAATAATTGCTTTTTAATTGACATTCGCACAAATATGAACGCTGAAACTTGAGCATTATTGCTGTGCACTGCGCATGGGGTTGGCCGTTTAAGGTATCGCTTGGCGCCATTAGGGATATCGTTCCGACGGACAGACAATTTTACAGACATGCAGAAAGACACAAAAACAGAGGGACTAAAAAGTTTGCGTTGAAGTACTCCGGAAAGACTATCTTCTTCGAAAGAACTGGCGTGGCTCAGTGGTAGAATATTGGGCTGACACGGATTGTGCCCTGGCTCAAATCCCTTTGTGTCCTTGGTGTCTTTTTTATTTACTTAATTTTTGTTTATTATTTCTTGCAATACTGATTATGGACATCAGAGGCGGCGGCGGGCAAAAGGCGCCACGCGTGACCCTTGTTTTGATCTCATAACAGATCTCGCTATAAAACATTTCGAAAGTTGCTGCTGTAAACCAGCGTGCCTCATTGATTATAATTGTGGTATTTTTTGGTAGTTTAGAAGTCGCTGTGATATACTTTTGTTTAAGCTTGCAAATGCTTGTTTCGAATGAGTATGTTGAATTATTTGATGTTTTGAAATAGTAAACTTATCAGCTCAGGACTGCCTTGAAAATGGTTGCTTTAAATTGTCGTAACAATATTCTAATATAGCAATATAGCATTTCAATTGTATTCATTGTCAATTTGATGTGATCCCTATTTGATTCGGTGCAAAAAATTACTTCTCGCGCACCCATTAACTATGCAGCCACTGCAGCGAAAGCTTCACGGTTAGACCGTGCGCTTCTAATGCGGGAGGTACTGGGTTCGATTCGCTGAGCCAACCGGGACCGCGCCAGTTTTTTTTTTTATTGGGTGGAGGAATGGTGCTCGGTTGTTCATGAATATTTCCGGCCTGGTGCTCGGCACAACAAAATACATTGTTGGGAGAGCACTCACACCGTGGGACCCTAATGGCAACGGGTCCGCCAGACTTACAATTTTGGTCACCCTCTTTCTATGTATTTTGCAAGTGGTTGATGTTGGGTTTGCTGTCACTGCGTCGGGTGCTTTACCCAATGCCTCATTCTTGACCCTTCGCCAGCCCCTCTACGTAGATTTTTCATTTCCACGTTAAAACAAGTCAGCTTATTTCCATCGCCAAAATTAACAATACCCATGTCTTTTACAGTATCATGATACTATCTATACACTTGAAAAGTATTTCAGCGCTGAGGTAAAACACATTATTCAAGTGTATCTCAATACAGAAATACAGATACTTGAATGTACCCAGGATACTATCGACACTTTTGTATCACAATACTGCCCAAGCGTGGCACTACCCTACTTCACGGCCACACGGCTTCCGGTTCCAGTTGATGTAACGCAGGCCCCTCCGCAAAGGTGAATGATTAAACGAGTGATTATCACTGTCACCATGTATCACTGTCACCTACAGAAGACGTTGCCTTCGAGAGGCGAATTTGGGTGTTCAACTGCACACATATATATCTGAAGACCTATGCAACAAATTTTTATTTTACAGCTGTGGCACAGTGAGTCATTTGTACTCATCGCCACATTTTGTTAAATGGCACACGTCTGGCAATATAAACAGAAGTTGAGTACGTGATACGACAGAACTTAGAGAATGAAAATAATGAGCGATGTGTTTCTCTCTAAATAGGCACTTGAAATAAACATTGATCACATTCGACATCGTGTACTGGCGCTCTCTGGTTAATAAATGGCCCTCGCGCTATTACACAACATATAACATCTCTGATATTGCGAAGATAATTACACTGGGTAGGCGATCGTTCAGCAGCTTCAGCGGAACAGGCGGAACAGGGAGCGCACAGGAATATTCGCGAAGCCTGCGAAAGGAGCAGATGTATACTGTACATTCATGAACGAACACGTATGCTGGTCGACAGGAAAATGACGAGGAAACATCGAAATGCCTTATGTAATGGAGATGGGACACATCTGTCGTTTGGTTACCAGTGGCTTGACAGGCATGGTTTGCGCAGTGAGAGTCCATGTAAGAGGAGATTGGTTAGGCGAGCAGTCGCGGTCTCTGAGTAATTAGCGATAGAGAGTCATCTTCGCCAGATTGGCTTCAGAGGTGAACGGCCTAGTTTCCGTAACCTTTTGCGCAAAGTATACAACAAAATCGTACTCTTGAAGTGCCCAGAAATTCGAAGGTCAGGCGCGTCAGGTAGTCATGACACTCAGTTCTGTGCTAGACACGCGCGCACATGCCAGTGATGATGTACGAATATCAGGCACGTGTTTTCTGCCTGCGTTCGTCGGGGGACGCACTTTTTAAAACGCCCGTTTTTGGGAGGATCGCTACGTCGTTTCTTGGCCACCGAAACACTCGATGTGACGAAATTACCACGCAGACACAGTCCATTTTGGACGTATAGCTGTGCGTTCAGAGTTTCGTAGTGCGCACGAAGGGATTAGTGTGCGTTTTGAATGAGCCCGTCTTCTTTCTGCGTTCGTGCACGGCGAGAGGAATGTAAAGCATAACGACGACGAAGTGCAGCACGGCCAGAGCTCGGTACAAGCCATCGTAGGACCCAAGGTTGTCACGAAAGTAGCCTGGAACAAACAAACAAACAAACAAAAACCATGCGTTGAGGAGCAAGTACAGTGTAAATCGTTGTCATTATTAATGCTAGTTACTGACATGTTTTCAAGCACGGCAACGCCCCACTGGTGGCCCCTCCACCACCCGCATGTGCGCATGTTTCCCACCATGCTTAGTGAAGAATGCACGATGAAATTACGTATAGTGTCGGGTTGCGTCAACTTTACACTGTTCATATGAATTCTTGAGTTTTGTGTCGTTTTTGTTTAGAAAAAGCATACTGCACGTCTCATTTTTCTTGTGTAACTTGCTTTAAGTCCAGGAAACAACTGTTTCTGCGTACAACTACAAGGCGTTACTATTTATTTTGCCATAAACGTGGTGACTTTTTCTATATAATATTATTGAGGACATAATACAAAAAGATGTCAAGTGAGCTGATAACACTGATAAACTTATTTGACTGCGCTTCCACGTTTAAAACTTCGGGCGACTTGTGATCATTACACTTTCCGTCTTGTACAATGTGAGGATTCATATCAGCCGAATACATTCATTTGGCCCCATTCATATGAGCGGATATAATTGATTGTTTTGTGGGGTTTAACGTCCCAAAACCACCGTAGGATTATGAGAGACGCTGTAGCGTAGGGCTCCGGAAATTTAGACCTTCTGGGGTTCCTCAACGTGCACCTAAGTCTGAGCACACGGACCTACAACATTTTCGCCTCCATCGGAAATGCAGCCGCCGCAGCCGGGATTCGATCCCGCGACATCACCATGGATGAATAGGCGATGCTGGCTACCAGTAATGGAGCGCGAAAAAGTAAAAAAAAATTACATAGATTTATATGCGCTCTATTTGTGGAACTTGCTGATTATTTAAGGTGCTCACTGCTTACGCTTCCGATATCGCACTAGTTGAGCTAGATTTATTATTTTTAAGAGCATAATTTTGCAGCACATTGTCTCGCATCGCAGCAACAGCATATCACGCATGAAAACACGACTATATTTTTTAAGTCATCCCCAGATATCATAAGCACTCCCGATGCGGCTGGGAACATTGTATACTGGCCGCACTGCCAACGTGTCCCCTATTTGATAGCGTACCATTTCGGGTCTACCTGCTTGCTTTGCTCTCATCCAGTCTAGATGCAGTGGGACGAATAGAGACAGCTCCCGTGGCTTGTAGCGTTAGCTCGTTTTTTTCCCAACCCCCGACATTCATAAACCACAGCCGCTTCCTGATTTCTGCGACCAACCACTTACCAATGATCGTGGGGCTGCTCAGTTGTAGAGGAATGAGAAGCAGCCCAAGAGCCGTCATGCACAGGGGCACCCGGACTGCACCAAAGTACTGCGTCATGAGCGAGCACCGCAGCGAGCTGGCGGCAGCGATGAAAGTAATGAGGAGGGCGTCGTCCACGACGTACGTGATAGGCCACGACGTGTACGGAACAAGCGCATACCACAGCGTGAGCAGGGTGAAGCAGATGGTCATCAGCGTAGGGCGGCTCACAAAGTTCATGTCGGCGATCAAGGGCACTCCGACGTAGCCCACGATTTCGGCGATGGTCGCGTACGTGATCGCCATGTCGGCCGCCTGCCTGGATGCTCCCTTGTCGAGTGCGTAAGCGTCTATGGTCTCCAGAAACACGGTGTAGCCGTAAATCTCCACCGTAGCACCAAGAACGACGACGTAGAAACTGGGAGCCTTCAATACGGTGAGCATGCGTAGAAGCGAGGCGAGCGACTGCTGGCATTCGTTGTCGCTGGCGTAGGCCTCTGGCAACTTCAACAGTGAAGGCACACCGCTGAGTTTTGTTGCTATTAAGGTAGGCCTTCGTCCAGCTGCGCGTTCTTCTTCTTCGCTCTCTCGAACACGCACCCACAAGAAGAGAGCGACGACCGTCACGTTCATGGCGAGAGCACTGTAGATGAGGAGGGTGCCTCGGAGGCCGTAGCGGCTGTTGAGGAAGGACAGCAGAGACGGAAACGCGAAGGCGCACAGCGTGGTGCCAGCGTCGCGGAGTCCACTGGCGACCGCCAAGTACTTGTCGAAGTGCAGGCCCAAGGTGACCATGAAGCTGACGAGCACGATGCCCGCACCCATTCCTGGCAACAAAGAAGTGGACGAACCATATTTAGACAAGAATCACAGAGAGAGACCATTCGGATCAATTAGTCGATGAGTTGAGAAGTCTAAATGTACTAGCACCAAGCTTTCTGCATTCGTGTGTGAGTAAAAAAAAAGCAAGAGGAAGAAAAAGCAGAGACAGAATGAGCACTGTGTGCACGCAGTACACACTGCAAGACAATAATCACTGCTACTTGCAGCCGGCAAAAAATTTACGTACGCTGTTAGCGACGTTAAACTCTACGGCCCCCTTGCAAAATCTAGAATATATACGAAAACATTCTGTTCTTTTTGATTAAATAGGCAATATAAAATATAAACACTGCTTAGTAATATTTGGCAAGTAATGGTTTTTGTTCCTCAATAATGTACTTACATGTGCGCAATTTTATATACAGAGGGCTCAAAATAATTTTCTGCTGTGTCGAGTGTTTCGCTGTATGTCAAGTTTATACCGATATGTATTTATTATTTTTTTGCTGGCGCGCTAGAACATTGTGATGAGCCTATTGAGGAGCCTATTGTGATGTATATGATGTAATAAACAAGGGTAAGCGCGAAAAAGTTGACGAGAGCCGTTTATTCGTGTGACCGAATTAAGCAACAAGGATCAGCGATGTTTCGTACAGGAAACTTTTCCTTTTTCGGGAAATTTTCACCCGTCATTTTGACCTCAAGGGAAAAAAGAATCTTTGTGATATTGCAGAAAATTTCAGGAATGGTCCAATTCTTCTATTATGACCGATAATTAGCGGTCACAGTGCGTCTTCGTCTGCTGTAATTGGTTCTGGCACATGCATCACGCAAGCATAGCCTTGGAGATTTGTTTCTTTTTTCATGCTTTTGTTGTGTGGAAAAAGTCATGCTTTTGTTGTGTGACAGGGCAGGGGCTAGTCATGACTTCAAAAGTCACCAGTTCGTGAGACACCTGTAAATACAGAAGTGTGTGCGTGGATGGGGGCGAAAATTAGTAGTGTTGTGTGGGGAAATATGCTGGGAATCTCGTCAACGTTTGCAGAGATAAATCCTCAAAATAGACAATTTTTATGTCCCTGAATGGGAATTCTTTGGCGTAGTATAAAACATCAATGACGAGGACAAAAAATATGCGTAAATATACTTGTCTAGAATTTCAGAAGTGATACCTCTTTGTCCGTTGTAGAATTTTAAATTGTCATGAACTCCACCACAATTCTCTCGAGCAGTTCCGAAGTTCAGCTATTTTTTTCAGGAGGTTCAAAAATATAATATTACAAATTCTTTGAAGCGGCAAGTTCTAAAAAATATTAAAAATTTGTCTTATTGAAATGTCTTGAAACATTTTTTGCAAATAAAAAGAATCAATACAGATAATTGTATTTCAAAAACTATGCTTATCGAACTGATCTTTAGAGGTCGGTACTGGCCTGTAGAATCTACCAGGAAAAACATCTGCGATGCTTTTGAAGCAATATTTATTTATTTATTTATTTATTTATTTATTTATTTATTTATTTATTTATTTATTTATTCAATTGTTTAATTAGCGCTATCAGCCTTCGATTTCAGGCTTATACAGGCGAGGACGTACAAAAATTTGAGGTCTTCGTGTTCAAAAACAAGCGAAAACAATCTGGCAATGTTGAACTTTTGTACCAATAATTGCTGATGCGATCGAATGTTCGGTGTAATGTTTCTGTTAACGTGGCTTATTATGCGTAATTCCTTATTGCTTAGCACGCACTGCTTAATAGCTCGTCTTCGCAGTACGTACTGATACTAAGGGCCTGAGTGGGAGAGGTTTGGAAGAAGTGGCAGAGGTGAAGTAAAACTTTGAAGTGTTCGAAACGACACTTCGCCCACTTCGACCTCACCTCCCACCCCACGCCTTCTCGGCAACCTCGCGCATACCAATGATTTGGATGACAGGGCTAGGAAAGAAGCATACAATTCCCGCATTGAAAAATTGAAAATATTGCACGTGTAACCGTGTTGAAAATAGCGAAATGAACAACGCAAATTGTGACACGAGATGAGATGTTGAAACGCACAACAACGACAATGCGTGGGATGTGTGTCACCCCTTAGTATTTGGGAAATATACAGTCATAGCTTTGTATGTGCATGTATAGATGGTAGAAATGTTTGCATACGTTTAGAGCAAACGATGAGTGAAACACCTTTGAACATTAGGACGCGTGTAACTCAACATTTCATATTTTAATCACAAAATGAAACGTAGTACTGACCCATCAGGATTCAAGAACACAAAGTAATGAGTAGGCAGGAGGCATAGACTAACTGGAGGTATTTTACATAAAAACGACAATTTGAAGGTACCCTACAAAAGCGCAGTAGGGCTAGATAAAATCCGCGCAGTGCTACCAAATGAGTTGATCGAAACACACACACACACACACACACACACACACACACACACACACACACACACACACACACACACACACACACACACACACACACACACACACACACACACACACACACACACACACACACACACACGCACACGCACACGCACACGCACACGCACACACACACACACACACACACACACGCACACACACACACACACACACACACACACACACGAAAGACATAATAATTGGTCATAGTTTAATAGCATAGGCATAGAACCGAAGTATATTAATCCGTAGGCGATTAAGCGGGGGTGGTACAATCATACAAAATACCTTACCTAAACAAGCAGTTTTTAACGTGCTGGGTAAATCAGTTTCGGCAACGCAGATTATGGTAGCGCAGGCCGTAAAATGTGACGTGGCAAAGGAGATGAGTAAACTTTTTACATTCGAAGAACAACGCATTATATTGCATCGAACAAGATAGAAGTCTAAAGATAAGAATCAGTGTGACCACTGTGTCCGCGCTAAGTGTTACAGCTCGAAATAAAGCTTGATAACAACTACATGCGCCAACAAAGCGTACAACAACCTAGACGTGGAATCGCTGTGAGATATTTGCAAGCACAATGAAACTGGCACAGGCTTTACGAATATCTTTAGCACTGTTGTGGCCTGCGCGCGAATATGCATCAGTTAGAAGCCTGGTGGTGTATGGTGCAGCAATTAGTATTAACATGTTGGAAACCAAAGCGGCCATCATTTCTTCAGCTCAGACGTAGGGCTGATGACAATTTTCATAAAACTTATTTATCACGTGCTGATACCATGCGAAAACTTGTTCAATATCTTTGCTATGTGACACCAACTACACTTGCGTGTGTCCCCAGTTGCGACACCAGATGAAAGCAGGAATAAAGAAAGCGTTTGGTTTTTTTTCCTGTCTGCTTCTTTATTGCAACCACAAAAACTTGTTTCTACAGGAGGAAGTGTGGCAGACGGTTTATGTACCATGTGGCCACACAAACAAAGATATGAGCTCTTTCACAAAATTTTTGCGTCTGGCACGGATGGGTCGGTCACTTCAACAAGTTCAACAGACGCAGTGGCAATTCCGGAGAAATCCATCACGATAAAGTTCAAGACCTTGCATCTGACATCATCCACGGCGGCAGAACTCGTTGCCATTCGTGCCGCACTGGAGTTCCTAGTTGAAGAACCGCGGCAGACATGGTCAATCTTCTCCGACTCCAAAGCAGCCCTCCAGGGCATTGCCTCGTCATATCGTCATAGACCTAACGAACAGCGAATTGCTGAAATACGACTGCTTCATCCCTGGGCTATAGAGAAACAACATGACATAGCGTATCAATGGATACCCGGCCACTGCAGCATTGATGGAAACGACCATGCAGATGAAGCAGCCCGATCTGCTCATGATGATGCCCCTAGTGCAGCTATAACATTATCAAGAACAGACGCCGCTGCAAGGCTTCGATCACTTGCACGAAAACTAACACTCGCTCACTGGAATCCACCGGCATTCACCAACGTCCACCTTCATAAATTCGACCCACACCTACAGCTCCGTCTTCCATCAGGAATAACCAGAGCTGCGGAGACACTCTTGTGAGGTCTGTGGATTGGGGTGGCCTTTACGAATGCTAATTCGTTTCGAATCGGAATGGCCAGCAGCCCGACATGTGACAACTGTGGCTGCGCAGAGACTTTTTCTCATCTTCTCTGCGAGTGTCCTCGCTTCAGTGAGCCAAGAAAAGAACTGTCGAAATCTTTAGATAGACTAGACAATCGCCAATTGTCGGAAGAAAGGGTATTAGGACACTGGCCGAGGCCGTCCTCTGCATGCAAGGCATTGAGAGCGTTGTTGCGCTTTTTGCGGGCAAGTGGTCTTAGAGACAGACTGTAAGCAGTGTCGTGGATCGTCTGATGACATTCTTTCCATTTTTTTCCTTTCAACGTCTCTTTTCTCTCATATTTTATCCCCTTACCCCCATCCCCAGTACAGGGTAGCCAGCCGGTCTGAGAACTGGCTAATCTCCCTGGCCTTCCTCTTTCAATCCTCCTCCTCCTCCTCCTTTTGCGTCTGGTATTCTCTCTCAGTACAGTGAAATAACCGTTCTCGGTTGTTTGAAGAGCAATAAAGGCATTGATACTGACAGCACTAGCTCCACTGAGGGAAGCAATCTACAATGTCAATTTTTACGGAGGCGTATGCCAGTATTGTCGATCAAGCGTTTTGACATGCTTACCATGAAGGGCGCCGAGGGTTAGGGTCATCACCGCGATGTTGGGAGAAAATGCAGCCCCTATCAGTGGAATCCACAGCATCAAGCTCCCGAGCAGAGTGATCTGTGACACAGTGAAGTGCCGCTGGAGCACTACCACGATCAGGCCTGAATGAATAGAAAAAAATAGATTATCGCAATATTGGAGTGCCTAGTACCTGGGCGGCACAAATATCACATCAGCACTCGTAGACGACGATGTAAGATGAAAGCTCAAGAGCATGTACATACGAGGGGCCATTAAAATGAGTATGTTTTTCCATGCAGCTGCTTTTCTCGTTGCTGCGCCAGCAAGGCGCACACTGCTATTTAGGTTAAGACATATAGGAGGATGAGTGGTTCGCAGCCTGCTGGGGAACGTTACTTATCACATTAATTGAATCACCATCTTTAGTAAGAAGTTATTTGACATCATCACTGTGTTGTTCTGCTGTACTTACGTGGTTCAGGAGAGCACGCGAAAGATATCTAACGTTTGCCGATCGGCAATTATCAGCTTCGGTCGATGTCCACCGCCTGGACAATGTGCGGCCAAAAAAAACATTGTTACAAGGAAAGATGTATATAAATACAAATATTGGGAGCTGTCTTTATTCACCTCGTTGATGCACACCGTATAAAATGGTAGTGGTAGCTTCACTGATCTTCTCTCGCAGCTGCAACTCTTGTAGCTGCGAAAGCTGCTTTCTTTGTCTACACACTTATATTAAAGAGAGGAACTTCCTCAGGCTCACACATACGCATTGTAGTCCAGAATTGCAGTACTGTAGCAGAATAGCTATAATAATTTTTAGACTCAGGTAATATTGTTTAGTTTGAAGGAAATAGGTGTAAATTCAAAGGCTCATTTTTCAGACACAATATTAATGGGCTAACAAACATTTCCTTACCAGACTTTTATTTCTTCACGTTTACATTACAATAGTTTATAATAATACCTCCTATACCTGGCATATTTGTCGGTTAGTACTCAATAGTAATGTGCCTAACGAAGAAAATGAGCCCTTGTAGTCTCACTTTTTTTCTTAATTCATAGCGAGGGTCTTGTTCTGACAGATTTGGTGCCTTCAGGTGGTATGCAAGGGCTTATTGGTCAGCTGCCAGCTCGTAACAAGATCAAGTGCTACGTTGCGCTAACAGGCAAAGAGAGAGTGCTCCACACTCGCCGTAATTGCCACAGGTGGCGCTGACTGACGCTCCAAATTTAACGAACCATATAACCTATATACTAAATAAACCTATATAAGTGGACTGTGGAATTATCGTCACCTAAGGTCAGTCGTGCAGGATCGCACGCGTTTTCGAAGGTTGCAGTTTAGGTGCTTGCCGGTGGAAGGTATCCTTTCGTTCACTTTTATTTCTTCACAATTACATTGGACCAACTTCTCATGACATCCTCCACACTTTCTTTGGCTTAATTGTCTGTTACTTCTTTTTATTGTTGTTTCGCTTGAGCTCGCCCTTTGATTTTAAAAGGAGGCATTTTGTGCAATTGCTTCTGAAACCTTCTGCGTTTAAACTTATATGTAAGATGGTCAGTTTCCCTGCGCTCATCTCATCTCAAGTGATCATACTTAATTTTTAAAAGGTTATACTGTAATGAAGCTGCTGAACTGCTACAATGGTTGGTTTAGCCCAGAGGTATAAAAACACACAGCCTGCAGGCTGCATGGGGCACGTGTTATCTCCGCACAACGTAGACGGGCGGCTAGTTCAGAAGTGGCCTCTTGTTTCAAAAACTGTTTTCCTTTCTGACGATGAACTTGACCGGTCGAGGATGAGCAGGTGCGATATACCTAGATGATCCCCTCCGCACATGAAAAAAATGCACACATTTCATAGCATCCAATCTTTTCCAAGTCTCTGTGCTTACAGCTTTTGCAGTTTCTTCGTGTTTCACAAGACATGGCTGTATGAATTAGCTGAATGGTACCAGAATTCCTCTATAGCCTGCTGCGAATAATAACACTTAAATTATTCGAGTAAAACGCACAGACGTGCGTGGGAGTGGCGTCAAGCATTCTTTTTGTCGTTAAGCGCAATAAACGGCCACCATGTGATTTAGTATAACCATGCAAGAAAGCCGACATTTCAGAATCAGCGTCCTCACATTTTAGTCATTTCGGAGGTCGATGTCGATATCTGTATCAAATTCTCACAAGAGATCCCTTTCGAAAATGACCGTTGTATGAGTTACAGGGATGATTTAGGATGATGGCGTTTAAGACGCTGCGATCAGACTTAACTCTGTTGTATGCCGCTAGACTGACATCACAAAAATATGTAATGGAAGCACACTGGCCTTCTTTGTTGCAACAGGTAATCTTTTTGCGAAGGCTTGAAAAACCTTTCGAATAGTAGCTTCCTGTAGCTATGTCTGCGTATGGCGTCTGCTCGCTTGGAATTACTGTTGACTTCGTCAGCGGTCGCATAAGATATGAAAGTCAACCTTCGTCCAAGGAGAAGTTCGGCTGGTGTTAAAGTGCAAAGTTTTCCTGCATCTGCCTCGATGAAAGCCAGCGGCCTAGAGTTTACGACTGCTTCGACCTCAGCCAGCACGGTCAATATTTCTTCGTAGTACAGACGAGCTTTGCCGATAATATTTCGCAGCGGAAGCTTCACTGATCACACGAGGTGCTCCCACCGTCAACCCCACCAAGGAGCATTTCGTGCAATAAACTTCCACGAAATGCCGTTCGTGCTTGGGTGACCTGTGATGTCCTCTTTAGAGATCATTAGGTGTAGTCGCCTCATGTCTACCGATGTTTTGTGAAAAGATTGTATGTTGTCAGAATAGATCACCCTAGGTAATCCTCTCCGAACTGTAAATCGTCGTAGGATGTAATTTCCGAGGCAGGCTCGAGATGCACGGCTCTAGATACAGCGCACGTAAAATGTGCAACGTAGCACTTCATGTCCCTTTTCTCTATACGTGCATAAAGAGGGCCCGCGAAGTCGAGTCCAACAACTTCAAACGGGTCCGTTGGTGACACTCGACGACTTGCCAATGGAGCAGTCTCAGCACTTCCTGGGCCCACACTGAGCTGCTTGCATAAAAATCACCCATGCAGTACTCTCTTTACTAAAGTGAGAGCTCGACAAATCTAGTAGCGCTCCCGAAGCTGTTTAAGTGTATCTCTGATTTTGCATGTAGGACTTGAAGATGAGCTCTGTTTGCCAAAAGTGCCAAAAAGTGGTAGCCTAATGGCATTATGATTAGGTTCTTGACATCTTGTGTGGCATGCATGAGTGATAAATGGTCTCCAACTCGAAGAATTTTGTCTTTGTTTATGTAAGGGCGTAGTTCAGCGATTTGAGAAGTACACTCGATTTGTTGGCCGTTGGTCAAGGCGGTGAGCTCTGAAAGAAAGCCTTTCCTTTTGAGTACATCTTATTCAATCCTGTTCAGCGTTCAAGATTTCTGTTGCCACGGGATGTCCAGTGTGATCCGTTCTTTTTCTGCATCAGTCAGTACATCTGAAAAACCATGCACTGACTCTGAGTAGGTGCTGAAATCTGCTGTACCGTTGATTGTCGATTATAGTAATTGAGAAGCGTGTCACTGGTGAGACGTAGACTGTTGCAACGTCACGTTGAGTGGCTTCCACTATGTCTAGTTGACTGAACTGTAGGGGCCATTCAGACATCTGTCTAGCTAGCCACTCAGGACCAAGTCACCATTTAGAGCTGCACAGCAGTCTCTCAAGCGTCAGACCATGTGTGGGTAGGTCCGCCTGGTTGTCCGGTCATGGGTAGTATCTCCACTTTGATGAATTTTTTGAGCATCTGATTTCATTGACACTGTTGGTTACGAACTGTTTCCACTTTTTGACGTCATCTTTTATCCATGACAACACAATGGCGGAATCTGTCCACATCGTGTAGTCAACTTGAACATTCCTCAAACCACTCTTCACGTATGCCCACACTCTTGAGCCGAATAAAGCAGCCAAAACTTCAAACGCGGCAGCGTTGTCTCCCTAATGGATGCTACGCGTGACTTTTTAGCGCCTCAAGACTCAACACGGCGTATATTGCTGCTCCGTATGTCGCTGGACTGGCATCACAGATAACGTCTACGTGAAGCACACTGGGTTTCCTTGCTCCGCCATCCAGATAGCGAGAAACAATCACGTCTTGCAGTTATGGCAGCCAGATGACGCAATCATTGCGTTCTTTTTGCAGGTCATTAGGCAGTACTTCATCGCAGCCGATCTCTGTATCCACAGCTTCTGAAACAATATTCGTATGGCAGTAGTATAAGTCCTACAAGTCCCAACGGGTCAAGTTTTCTTGATGCTGACTGCACGACAAATCGTTTTGTGTGCGTCTGTGTTATCGAAATCCGGAGTAGATTTTCAACCGAAAAGCTGAATTCATCCTTTGCAGTATCCCACACCAAACTCCGCACCTTGATCTACGTTTCGTGATGATCGACCATCTCATCACTAGTAGACTCTTCCTGATGTTGAAGTGTTCACATCAAGTTTTCTGAATTTGTTGTCCACTTTCGCAATGTCATGCCGGCCGATTTCATTATTGTTAGCGCTTCTCGGCGAATTTTTGTGGCTTCCTCTTCTGTATCGGCACCAGTGACTAAGTCATCCACGTAAAACGACTCGGCAAAAGATTTTGGTGTTTGCGCCATGGCAGCCGGTGCTCTTTTCACGTGGTACAAAATAGTAGCTGTGAGGAAGAATGGGCTACATGTAGCTCCGAAAGGCACTCGTGTCATCCTCCTCTCTTGCAGCTTGCCCCTTGATAAATCTCCTTCTGCAAATCCGAGAAAGCGGAAAGCGTCTTTGTCGTCCTCTCGAATCGCAGTCTGAAGGAATGCCTTTTTTATGTCCGCAATCACTGCCACCGGGTGCGTTCTGAAGCGTAGCAGAATTTGCACGAGGTCTTGGTACAAGTTGTCACATTTTTCAAGGCAGTCATTAAGAGACTTGCATCCTTTTGGCATGTGACGAAGCGTCGAACATCACTCTAACTTTCGTCGTCAGCGCTTGTTTGCGGATGACTTCTTTGTGTGGCGTGTAATATACCTAACTTAGGTACATTTGCAGTTATATCACTGACAACTTTGGCGTGTACTTGGCGGAAGTACTCTCTTACGGCACAGTCACACGTTTCGGGCAGTCCTTTACTGAAGTCGAGACGATTGACAAGCTTGTGCAGTCGAGTATCGGCGACTTGCCTGTTGCTTGAAAGCTCGAAACCATTCTTCCAAGGGAGGGCCACTTTATATCTTCCGTTTACAAACCTGATCATTTTCTCTAAACGCATCATGGTGCTACTCATTACAGGTGGCTTCTTTCTCGTGTCGGTAATTCCTATATTTTCAAGTTCCGAAAAGGAGCACAAAATCTTGTCGGAATCGGTAGCTTGGACTTTTAGCACACACACCATCATTTGTGAAGCAGTTTGTCGAGACACCAAGTACGATGTGCTTCCCTGGAAGGTCCACGCAATCTTGGAGTTCAGTGCGATCAATTATTAGTTGCCTTCGCACCGTGAAACTTCGCTGGTCAACACTTACCACATCTGATTGGACCCGATCAGTACGATCATGCCACTCTTAGTGATGATACAATGATATTTCAACGACATCCTCTCCCAGCTTCTTTAAAAACGCGATAAAGGCTACGTGCATAGCTGTCTCTGAGATGTCCTATAAGATGGTTCAGATCTATATTGCTGCTAGGACTATTTCCGCGTCGAAAAACTGGCTTCGCAGTCATAGTTGTACGATGCAACGCCTCTTAGCCTTTTAGTCTGATGCACTTGCGAAAGTATAACGCTATTCAAAATGTTCCCACGCTTTTCAGCTGGAAGTGCTTTGACAGATATTCAGCTATAAAAGCCCTCTGACTGCCACCGTCAAAAACCCCTCGTATGTAGCGGCAGGTGTCATCATTCACGGGCCATGCCCTCTAAGTCTGAAGAAAAACGCAAGCGATCAAGCCTTCCTTGACGTGTTTTCTTACAGGTGATGTGCAGATTGTCGTAGTTTTTTCGTCATTATTGTCAGCATAGCCTGACTTGAGCGAACACCTGTCGGGATCGCACATGCTTGTAGCGTGTCGAGCTTGGCATCTGGAGCAGGAAATCTTCTTTTTGCAGTCCCGTACCCGATGTCCTTTGGTAGTGCAGCGGAGACATCTCTTTTTGTTGCAAAGCAGTTCCTTCTTCAGCGTCAGTGGCAGGTCAGCTGTGCAGGCTTCCAATCTGTGATGACTAGATGAGCAGAAGACACAGTTGTTTTTTTTCCCCGTACCGAGTTGCTGTGAAGCTCAGATGACGTCCGTTTTCCATGCCGAAAGTACGTCGGCTGACTTGTCACGGGAAGTGTTTCTTGTTCTCGTCCTCTGGCATCCTTAAAATCGCTCTTCTCCAGGCTTTCCAGCTCAGTATACAGGAAGTTGAGCACACAATCTAGTCCCAAGGGTGTAGCTTAACCTCTCGAGTAATGTGCCAACTGGACGGCACATGATCGATGATACTGCATGACTATAACCCGTGAAAGAGCATGCGGTAGGAGTTCGCAGAGCATTGACGAAAATGACGACTTGTGCACACCCCAAATCTCTAGGCCTCGAATACTAACGAGAACGTGGTCGTACAGGCTGCGTAGCCCTTTGGTGTCAGTCGATGAACGGACAGGGCTTAACATTCGTAGCTTGGCATAATATTCTTGCTCCAGGGGCGCCTTGTCCTCAAATCGCTTCTGTAGTATGCTGATGGCGTCGTTGTAGCAACTTTCTGTCGTCGGAAGGCCTGCATTTACTGAAGCAACTTCTCTTTTCAGATACAGTCGGAGGTAATGGAACTTCTCTGTCGCTGTGATGCAAGCGTTACTATGAACAATTTGTCCAGATTGTTCCCAAAATTTGGTCTACTTGCATAGGTCCCCAGAGAAAAGAACCACGGTGATGTTTGGCTCAAACTGCTGATGCGACAAAAACAGATGTTTCTCGCAAGAAACATGTGATAGTGGCAGAAAACTTTATCAGTTACGAAAAAAGAAAAAAATGTGCAGAAAAAAAGGGGGAAATGGTGAAATCAAATCATTCTCCAGCATAAAAAGAAAAAAAAGAAATAAGCTGGTATCTGAATATAGCATCTCGGCAGTGCTGCGGGAACTCACATTCGCGCAGATGTTCAGCACCACCCCCGCCTATGCGTAGAAGCATGTCGCTGACAGGAAGAGGCGAAATATCGTTCTGTGCGCGGCATCGGTGTTTAGCTCTTGCTTTATTTTTAGAAAAAGCGGTTGCACATGAGCACGGCTCAGGGCACGTGTTAAATTGCCACACCACACGTTGCCCCAACATCAGGCAGCAGGCTCGAAAGCATGGCAAAGCTGCCTAGTGCCACGCGACCATGGGCCCAAACTCAATATATTCGGAAGATTAACTTGCATGAGTGCCAGAGTAATTTCAACGTTTTTGGCGCCACTCAAGCGACGGTTGTTAATTATGGTCGCATGGCCCACATAGTTTTCATGTTGGCCGCATTGGCGGTGTGCCGCATTTGGCGGTGTGGCGCGCGACCATTGCCGATTAAACGAAGCGCTGATCAACAACCACAAAAAGCTTCTAGCAAGCTCAGAAATAAAGTTCTAGACATAGAAGGACTGCCGAAATGTCTTCGTAAAGAAACCAGTGTGTGGGGGAAACAAGTCACAATGGTAATTACAAAAGCAAGAACGTTTTTGAAAAAAAAAAAAGAACCACTCATGGGATTGTTCTAGCCGCTATCACTATCTGTCTGGAAAGGTGTTATTGATTGATATGTGGGGTTTAACGTCCCAAAACCACCATATGATTATGAGAGACGCCGTAGTGGAGGGCTCCGTAAATTTTGACCACCTGGGGTTCTTTAACGTGCACCTAAATCTGAGCACACGGGCCTACAACATTTTCGCCTGCATCGGAAATGCAGCCGCCGCAGCCGGGAATCGAACCCGCGACCTGCGGGTGAGCAGCCGAGTACCTTAGCCACTAGACCACCGCGGCGGGGCGGGCGGAAAGGTGTTACTTAGATACACATTATTCAGAGATGTCATTCCCTCTCACTCTACACTTAGGCTAGGCATTAATTTCGCTCCATCGAATAGAGAACAGTCATGGTAAGGGCAAAATATGAAAGTTTTACCCACATCGTGCTTGTTTCGATTGAAACTTTGAATTATTCTCTTATACAATTAGGGCAATAATTACTCTGGATGTCCAGAAGAACCTATACTCCAGCATTCAATACTCTGAGCCAGAACCACTGATTGCTAAAGGTAGTTTTTTTCAGATTCTTGCACTTTTTTCATTACCAATATAATTAACGTGAGTGTTATATCAATGGTATTCTGTGTAGCTTGCTTCATGTAGATGTTAAGAAAACTATTAGAGTGGAGACAGCTGTACTAATGCAGAATCACGTTATAATTTGACACGACTGTATTAACTCTTGAAAAAAAATTCAGCTATTCGTACACGTGCTCTAAATACTAATACTTCGGCTGACGGTCTCTCTTGTAGTTTTTTTCTCCTTTGAAGAGAACCTATGTATTCGTAAGTTAAGCAATTGCGAGACGTTGTATGATTTTTCGTGGGTTCCAAGCAGGAAAATGACGATCTCTGCTTTTAATGCATTCTATGTTACGTGTGTCATATTGTAGACGAAGGAGGAATAGACTTCGGTAAGTCTTACGCATTGCACGGGTATAATTTATGTGACATATTGACCTTGCCACTGCTTACGCTGCACGTTCAGCCAAATACTACGGGGGATGGGTGTAACTGAATGCAGGAACAGCGTAACCTAGAAATAGTTACTTCGTAACTACGGAAGCGAAAAAAACAAGGACAGAAAAGAGCGCTTTGCGTAACAGGTGTCTTTGTGTAATAGGTGTCTTTGTGTAACAATAAAAGTCATAGTTTCGCAGTAAGAACCAAGCAATGAATGCCACAGCAAGAGTTTGGAATATCACGCGAAGAACAAGAATTTTGTTTATTATAGCGCACTGCTGAAACACTGAAAGGCCAGGAACGCTCGACGAGAATGGGCTGGTCCGCACAGCACAAGAGCGAACTAACAACTGCCACAATAGTTTTGCGTTTATGCAACGCACTGCAGGTTTTGCCAGCCTAGATCCTGACACCCTAAGATGATTTTGTTTTAAACTGCGGTGCGTAGAGGGACTCCTCGGTGTCTTCTGCGACGCAAAGCGTCCGACTCAAGGTGTGCTTGGCGTTGAATTCTAAAGAATACCTTTGCTGTTCCTGGAGTGATACCTACACACTTTGAATCACGTGTGGTGCATACCCACATACCACAACCAGTGAAATGCTGATGCACCGCCCGTGAATGAGAGAAAAAGGATCACGTGACATGCAGGTTATTTTTATCATGTGATAACCTGTTAATGGGTGTTCGTCATACAGTCATGTCCTGCTATTGCAGTTTTGATTTAAACTTAGGGAAACGACCAGTGGAGCACCCAGACATAGATGGCGTGATAGATATATAGATAGATAGATAGATAGATAGACAGACAGACGGATAGACATATATATATATATATATATATATATATATATATATATATATATATATACGAGATATGGCACAACGGGAGCGTTGTCAACAAGGATAAATATATTTATTTCCCTTCCCTTCATCAGGGGATGAGTATACCTCATCCCCTGATGAAGGGAGGACCCCTCCCGAAACTGTTGGGAAATAAATATATTTATCCTTGTTGACAACGCTCCCGTTGTGCCATATCTCATACCTTCACGAAGACTAACTGGCCCATTGAATCATTACTCCCACTATATATATATATATATATATATATATATATATATATATATATATATATATATATATATATATATATATATATATATATATATATATATATATATATATATATATAGATAGATAGATAGATAGATAAAAATCAGCTCTGTGCTTTCGGTTTGCTAAGGAATGCTATGGGTCACATCCATCACTCTTATGGATGATATTTTGGATTTGTTCCTGTAAGCCATTTCAATCATCGTAATTTTTGGGTAACATTAGTGATGCGTTGAAGATGAGGTGATGGAAGCACGCCACTCAATAAAGAACAGGTTGAAACTGGTCGTTTTGTTTCACAGCAATTGAAAGTGGAACTATAAAAACGGGACTTGTGTGTTTACACAGCAGGTTTTGAAAATGACACACCATGTTGCCTACACTGGCCGTGTGGTCCGCACACTTGCATTGTTCCTGTACGCTAGCGTCATAGCCGCTGTTCTCTGTCGTATCATTGTGAAGTATGATGGTGCTTTTCTGTGCATTCCTAGAATTAACAAATTAGCTGTAAGACGCATTCTGTTTGCACCAATTGAAACTTGAATGTGTCCACATGAAGTCCCACTAAAGCCTGTCTAAATAAAGGCATACTTAGCTACCAGTGTGGTGATCTACACAGATTCAGGTTCAAGAGACGGGGTGTCGAACTACGGACACAAAAAAGAAACGGAGACACCACAAACGCCAACTTTTCGCTTGTGTTCATGTTTGCCGCCTTGTCTCTTGAGCATGAACACCCATCAACTAGCCCAGCTCCTTCCCACGATTTGCTGTAGCGTAAAAATTCAATCGGAATGAAATCGGCGTTATGTAACGTGTGCTGCGACAAAGTGCATATTATAGCCGCGAGGTCACTCTGAATGCTTGTATAGATTTTAGTGAGCTTGGACTAGAGTCTTTCGAATGATCCGTTCGTCATACTTATTAAGTGTGTAGGAGGGCACGTCTATGCTCCTCAGCTACTTCAGCGATGTCATTTAGCTTCGTATGTTATTTTTTTGATACCGAAGTACAAAGTTATGCAGGAAAGGTTTACAGATGTGTATATGCTAGCCCTAATGAAATTTTTACTCGACAATTTTCTGTGGACTGAATTTGATTGATTAATAGTCGGTGATCTGCGGGACCCCGTTACCCCATACTCGCACAAAAAAGACAGTGTTCTTCAACACCACTACCCACATCTAGTGTCATGATTGAACAATTTCTCACAGTACTACGTTTAATTCTTCGAGAAAACGCATATAGATGAAATCAGCTTCTTCTATACCTTCTTTTTAGATTCCTGTCGTCGAAGTCATGCCTGCACTCGGATCACTCACTAGAAGGCTCTGTGCTAGAGCGCTCACTCGACTCCGGCGTGTGCTGCGGTATGAGTGGAGACCGCTAGCGGCGCTGGGCTGCTTTGTCTAATAAAAGCGCTTACTTCTCTTTCACACACCCAGCGTAGTTGTATTAATGAATACAAGAGCATTAGTACTGTGGAGGCGAGAGATTGCAATGTAGCTGTGTGCGCAGTGGTGTACGGTGATGAATAAATAGCATCCTTTTCAGAGAACCTTCAGTGGACCCATGGCTGCTTCGCATACTACTCAGGGTTTTGTTTACGGGAAGATGTGTGCAATTTTCCCGCTTTTTTCTCTGCTGTTATTGAATTGTCCAGTTTTGAGTAAAAGTTCTAATCATTTTTACTTACTGCCGGAGTATGTCATGATGTTGAAAACGCTCTGTGGCCACGAGGCATTCGAGTGGCCCACGTAGAAAGTGTCCATAATGGCGACAAAAAAGAAGCCAGAGTTTATCTGCGTGGCCAAGTTAAAGAAAGAAGCCACAGCGGCAGCCACGGCGATGCCCCAGTTGCGGTCCATGTTCTCTCGTCCTCCATATTCAGATCTGCGCCTGGAAGTGGCAGGCTTCGCTTCCGGGCCAGGGTATGAAAGCGAGAACACCCTGAATGGCCGACTGCAAGAAAATACGGAGGATGACATACTACGCAGCCACCGAAAACTGTTACAGCGCACCAGTACAGAGTTGGGGTTTGGATACGTAAGCCAGTAGACAACATGTGCTGAAATGTGCAATGTAAAAGCGCTTCATGAGACAAGCGCAAAAGAGAACACTGAGCGGACGCTATAGCTGCGCTAGCTTTGTCTGAAATAAAATAAGTCACAGCTTCGTGTAGTCAGCGTTGTTGATACTTAGGGCGGCAACTGGACGCTTAACTTACGATGCTGTGGCTAAAGTTATAGTACACACATTTCGCTAACACTTCGTCCGTCAATAGCGCATGCATGCTTCGCCCATCGATCACCCGCTCCAGTTCTTATTTTAATTGACATCTGACCCGGATGTAGCGGGATCGAAATAGAGCAGCGGGGTCTCAATTTTCGATAGAGGTGAAAATGCTTCGGATCAATGTAATTACTGTTGTGTTTACGTTAAAGAACCCGAGGCGATCAAAATTTCCGGAGCCCTGCACTACAGGGAAAAAGAGAAAAAAAAGAGATGCATGGAAAGGCAGGGAGGTTTACTAGACGCAAGTCCGCTTTGCTACCCTGCAATGGGGAAATAGAAAAAGGGCGAAAAAGTTAGTAAATACCATTATGAGGGACGCTGAAATACACAGTCTCTCATAATGACATCATTGTTTAAGCAACAGCTTGAATAGTGCTAACTTTAACTCAGCGTTAGGTTGCGTGTTGGTACCGGGCTCTTCGTTTTTTTTTGTCCTCGTTATTCAATTTTACTGCCACTTTACTCGTTCAATTTGTGATACTGGGGCGATAAACCACACATACGACTTCGGCTTTGAATCTGCGACGAAAGCTATTTAATCATTTTTTTTTTGTGAAAAAAGCAACACTTGCTCTGTTTATCGGTTTTAGCCCCACATTCGTTAGGTTAATCTGGACGTAAGCCCTAGCAGCTGCGAAATTAATCCCATTCACGCGTCAATATTTCTGCCGTGCTTTCACTGCAAAGCGCCTCTGAACGAACACAGCTGTAGATGATAGGCGAGCTCGTAGTTCATGCAATATCTCCTGCGTCGGCTTCCACGGTGTTGACGGGAGCTTCCACGGAATGAAAGAAAACACAAAACTGATTTTTTTATGTAATACAATACCGGAACGATGACGTGATAGTCTGTTCAATACCAATCTGGTCGAGGAATTGCTTGAAAGCCAACTGCGTGGTTTAGAAACTACTCTCTCTGTATTTCGAACTGCAGCCGTAGGAAAAAGTGCGATGCAGAAAATAACCGAAATATTAACACTACTTAGAGAAATGCTACTGTCCACCAAGCCGTTGACTCCACTGACCAATCTTTAGGTGACCTTCACTTCTGATTGGCAATCACTTTCACATTTGCGTGAGATGTTTACCTAGCCGCATATTTAAAGCGTTTTTTTTTCTGCAGAAGTGTCAGCGAAAAATTGAAAGCAAATTGTACCACTGAAAAAACTTAACATAAATTTATTGTGAACTTTTTTTGCGTTTTCATTACTGCGTACAAAAATTGAACACCATAAAGTGTGTCCTAAGGTAAAATGAAGAACACAGTGTGGGCATCGTTTTGAGCTTGCTTTATCGCATTTGTTTGGCATCTAGCCACTCGGCTATCCAGTGCACGTGGGCCTGCTGGATATCGGTGAAAGCCGGAGTTGTAAATTACAGGATGCACGTTGGGAGGATAACGTCAAATGGCGTAAAAAACGCAGCTGTGGACCATGCTGTCCGGAAGCTGCATGAGGGACCACGATCCGTGTCCGCAATGGGCTTCATCGTGTTGCGTCGTCACTTGTCAACACTTTGTGTGCGCCTCTTGGCTTAGGTATAAAAGTGAAAGTTCGCAACAAAAGTGTTTTCTATTCTGTGTAGTGAACGGTGGTTTCAATTTCTTGCAGTGTTTATTCAAGGTTTATTCATGTCGGTTATTTAATGGGATACCTAGCATTATAATTGAGGAGAAAATAAAGTTAGTAATGGCTGTTTTCTGTCTTGTAGTAAAAGTATGAATAGAAAGCAATTGTCAGTTGCAGCAGCAAAACAAAGAAAATACTAAAAGGCCATAAAGGCAAGAAATACTCAAGACGCATGCTTTAGGACAATAGAGGATGGAATACTTTACGCGAATTCATCAATGTGAAATAACTCGTTGAAGGAAGCCCCACAACGGTGAAACAACTGCAAGCACTATGTATTATTACAAAGTGATCAAACGAAGCGTTTATCGGAAACTGAAGTCCGTGTACTTCTTGTACGGATGAACAATAATTTAACTGAAAGTTACTGAGAAAGACACATCAGCACACGAGAAAATATACGCAGACAAATATACATAGCAAACGCGCCATGATGTCTAATGGTTACGAAGCTCGACCACTGACCCGCAGGTCGCGGGATGCAATCCCAGCCGCGGCAGTCAAGTTTTGGTGGAGGCAATTATTCTCGAGGCTGTTGTGCTCAGAATTAGGTGCACGTTTGAGTACCCCAAGTGGTCGAAATTTCCGCAGCCTTCACTAGGGCGTCTTTCATGATCATATGAAGGTTTTAGAACGTGAAACCCTATTACCTATATCATCATTATTATTAATATTGTACACACATATACAAAGCCCAACAATGAACGCTTAGTCTCAATTTCTGCGGGTTTTACAAACAAATTGTCGGCGTCTGCAAGTAAGCGCTGTATGCGCATTTCGAATGCGAACTTGGTCGCAATATGCCTAGCTATGTCAATAAGCTCGAGCAAAGCAATAGGGCAACAAAGGTCTGGCTTGCACTAGGAATGGTGACCGAAGTGCGGTAAGCGAATGGTGCGCATGCACAGTGGCAAGCCTAGATGCAGAACTCACCCAAAGGAAAGCGTTGACACAATCGAAATCGACGCAATAAAAAAGCGGTACATAATTAAGGTCGTCCCTTTGGAGACACTATTGTTGATGGTTGGCTTGTGTACAGGTCCACCTTTATATATAAGGCCAATCATTTATCTGTGAATTTCTTTTCAATTGGTTCATTGTCGCTGAGTGATGCTGTTTTGTTGAACGTTCAGCCAATAACCACTGTATTGACTAGAAGGCAAAATAGTGTATGGAATTCAATTTCAAAGATGGTTGCTTGCATCTCGACCTAACAGATAAAATTTCTTGGGAAAGATAAGCATTCCTTGTTTTCGTCGTGCGCGCCAATATCGCGTTAACCCTGCGACGATACCTTCGCTTTTACAGACTGCGGGGCCGCACCAAGCAGTGTTACACTAATCGCTTGCGAAGTCCTGTGAATGACGATAAAGGTAAAATGCCATGACATAAAATAACTATCTACGAGGTATGATTTTCATCGCAGCGAGAGAAACGCCACACCTGCGCGGAACACACGTGTAGTCACATCGCATGTCGGAGGAACGCTCGTTGTGCCGTTGTGAATTCTCAAGGCGCCCAGTGCAGGTACAGGTGCTAAATGGTCGCTACGACATAACTTATCGCCATTTAATATTAAGCAATATAAGTATTATGCATCTATAAGAAAATGTGTGCACCTACGTAATTGCGCGTATTTAACAGCAAAGCTCTTTAGGCTAGCCGTAATTTGAGGGAACAGCTTATCTGAAACATATCGTGAACATTTGTGTACCACTGAAACAGGGAAAACACTACCCAGCGTTTGAGAAACAAATATAAACAAGGCAACATTTGGCCCTACAAGTGGCTGCGAAGCAACGGCACTGATCCGACATGAGTCCGTAGAATGAGAGAGAGTACTATAGGGATTCATGTAGGGAACGGCGACTGCAAAACAACGAAGCGATAAAAAAGCTGTGTCAACGACGACATGCCCGTAGCGAACGGTTGGTTTCAACACGAGTTTTTGTCTGTGGAGCTAGCTGGCTGCGGTCACGAAATTCAGCACCACGCGGGTCGCGACGGTCAAGATCGCATAATCTAGATCGGGGGGGGGGGGGGAAGCTCGATGATGGTGGGAGTCAGTTTGAAATATTTCATGTAACAATGCTACATGAAAAAGACACCTTTCACATATTCCATATGTGGCCACTTTTGACAAAAAAAAAAAAACCGTCAGGTTTGGCATCACGTACTAAATTTGAATTCCACTATGACTAAGCCTGTACGCTGATTCAGAAGTATTTAATTCTCGTTCCGCGGTGATCTTTCAATTTGAAATGAGCGCAGAGCGCATGGGATGCTACACACAAAAAAAATCTTTCAACTATCACTGTAGCTTACACAAACAAAGCACTATAACTGCAGCAGACGGGAAAAGAATGACAATGCTATATTCAGCAGAGTCACAAAAATTTATTTCATGCGGGCCCGTGGGCCACACACGAACAATCCGCGTGTTTTAAACCCCTGTTTTAGACCACAGTGAAGGTGCATGCGTGAATTACTTAGGAGAATTTCAACTGCCCAATTTATTATGAAGCGAGGAAGAAAGCTAACAAATAAAATTTTGCCGCTTTTCAAATTTCTCTTGCACAAACCTATAATGAAGGGCACATAGAAAGCGACAAAGAGCATGAGCTTAAAGGTTTACAACGTGACACTGGAAATCGCACATACATTTGTGTTTCAGACGTCTCGCGTAAGCTTTAAAACCCATTTCGGCTTTCGATGTTTGATAGGTTACTTTTTTGCTATAGTTCTATTAACTTGCACGTCGCAGAAGCTACGTGTGGTGTGTGGCCTATATCTTTTACGCTGCGTAAGTGAAATTACAAGCGCATAATTAAGGAATATAAAGACAGCAGAGCAGGCGAGATGTCTTTAATATGTTGGTTGACATTAACTTAAAAACAAATCCGTCTTTGTAAACCACGTCATGAGGACAGATGATCGGGGACGAGTTATCAAGACAGAAAATATACCGAGAGACTCGAAGCGCAGCTGACGACGGCAAAATGTTAGGTAGAGCTACGAAACAAAGAGACATGAAATAATATCCGCCCGCACAGGAGGCGGTGAATTAGCGATCACATGGAATGCCAGCCGCCTTGCTGTGGGCGTAAGATACCTGGTGATGGATAGTTATGAGACAACGAAACGAAATAAATGGTATAGAATGGCACACTCACAACTTGCCATTGGCTTCCATCACTGAATATCACTCCGGAGAGATGAGCCACCAGCACAGAAACAGAGGGATTACCCAGGCTTTTGCGAAATACAAGTGCGCACCACCCACGTATTTCGCCGCAGGTGCGTCTGGTTACCTTTGACTCACTCGCAACGGCATTGCAGCATGCTGCATGAATTGCATCGCACAAATTGCGGCGGCTGCCGTGATGGAACTGAAGCCCTGTGTGTTTTGTCGTCTATTCATTTTTTTATTTTTTTTATATTTTTGCTCTGTGACGCTATCGTTTGGCTCAATCACCTAGCTTTTGAAGTAAACCACCGAGTGCCCACTTAACAATATATGCGTGACCCTGGCCGGCTGTCAGACACCTGTTTCAAACATTGTGACAACATTTTTTTTAGGCGTCAGCACGATCTTCTCTAAAAGGGTTTCAGAGAGGGTCGAGTTATAGGTGTTTCATGACGAATCATGCGGAATCCTTTAGAATCTTGCTCCACTGTCTATGCGAGTTTTATGGTAGGATGATACAGGACAACTGAAACGCTAGCCCCAGGCGTGAATTGCGGCTTTGCATATTTCGTTTGGCATAATGTTGCTCTATTTTCGCGCATTATTCACAGCGATATGCTGTCTTGAGCAGCTTGACATTCTACGGCAAGATGACGTGCTTCCTGATAAATGTAACACTTCATGGCGAACATAAATAGAAATATATTTGTTGAAGCTTTCAGTTTTCACTGTAATGCAATGTTTTCTCGTACGTGTCACAATGACAAAGTAATTGTATGATGAATATTTCAGGACGGCCCTGTGTTCTCCAGGACATTTTAGTATATATATTTCATATCAAGATATTTTTATATTGTGTATTACGAAAGTTCTCCGGAGCACCTCTAGCGTTTCCGCGCTTAAGGTGTTTATGCAGGGACCGACAACACAACAAAGGCTGAGTAGGTTATTTAACCCCTAAAAAGCGCTTTTTCGGGTATATCTGTTCGTGCTTTCCCAGTCGTGAGACCTATACAGCTCTAGAGAATATCTTTTTTTTATGTGTTGTGAGAATGAGAGCTCCAGAATTTCCGCACCAAAAATGGCTGCCAGAATAAAATGCAGTGTAATAATACGAATAACGAAGTAAATTTGACGTTTTTATACTTTCGAACAAATGAAAACGGAATTGTTTCTAGATCAAATTGTTTTACCAGCAAGGGTTAGAGATCGTTTAAGTTATGACTTATCTGGCACTGCACGATACCTCAATCTGAATTTTCACAGCAAAAGTCATTATGAGATCGCGACACGGGTCACGCGCGGCGCCGTCTTTGTCCGCCGAGCAGCCGCTGGTGTCCATAACCACTATAGCAACAAATAAGAAAAATGAAGAACTTAGTAAATAAAGAAACCCCGATAATACAGTGGGGCTCAAACCTGGAATTGCTGTGTGCCAGCCCAATACTCTACCGCTGAGTTTCCATCGCAAAGCAAAAGCCTCTATTTATTTTCGCCAACAATCTCACTAATGTGCTTGTAGCAGCCACGCCGGTGCTTGGGACTTATTCGCCAACTTACCTTAGGCAGGCTTGATTTCGGGAAAGAAATCGCGTCAATATGAGTAATTAAGCGTTTTAGAAAAGCAAAGGAACAACGAGGTGTCACACTATGCGAATAGCGTAACGAGTGAGTCATCGAATGCTCCAACCCAATACAGAAGCTAGTTTTTCATTAGTTATTAACTGCAGCACATAATGATGCTGATACTGATAACCTCAGATGGATGGCACTCACCCACATGTTGCAGAGGGGGATGGGCGAAGAACCGGGCGGCAGGGTACATAAATGAAACTGATGCCAATCTGAGAAAATACTTTAGAGATAATACTGCTAATAAACAAAAATGTTTGCCGAGCAAGCGGTCAAACCATCTCTTGTTCCTGACAGAGATCGCTACGAATTATAAACTAAAGATCTGAAAAGGTTATGGTTCACTAGTTGGGTAACCTTTAGTTGCATTGATGTATCAAACTCAGTTGAGCGTATATTTCTGTGGCAGTAACGAAATGAAGTGCCACGAAGTGATAAAAGTACTGCTTGATTTACTTGTATTTTTAGCTTTTGTAATAAGGCTACTAAAAATATTTTTCTCTGATAAGAGTAACGACGACAGAATAAGAATAAATGTTCGATTGTTTCAACTTCGTTGCAAAAAATGCACAGCAGATACCCACTTTAAGCGCAATTCTTCATCATCGTCAGCCACTACATGAAAAGCTAAATTCGCACGAAATTCGTTGCAGATGTTTAGCGGATACCACGCTTCTCCGAAGAATGACGGAAGATGACACAGTGAATGCCTGGCTGTTACGCAATGACTAATGGCGTAGTGGAACCCTGGAAATGCGCTTCGAATATAGTTATCCAAAGGGTGTTAGAAGATACCGTGCGTCTCCAAAGAATGACAAAGGATGACGTCGTGGATGCCTGCCTACTACGAAATTATTGATGGCGCAGTGGGTACCGTGCATGCGTGCTCGGGGCAGTTCCTAAGCCCTAAGGGCAGCTCTTCGAGCTGTCGCCGTGACAGTGCTGCGCGTTCAGAGCAGGCTTGGCGATTTTTGCTCATCACTGAAAACGATTTCGGATCGAAGTTTCCATGTAAATGTCTTTTCTTTAGAGAATATGCTGGTACTTACACAATTTTGCGCGGATTAACATGTTCGACACATGCCTGCATAAAGCCTCTTCATCACTTGACCACTCATTCATATAAGAACCTTTTGAATAGGACTCTAAATGAAGCTGAAACCACAGCAAACTCGTCGCTGTATAAATGACGCCCATGCCACTTTGCAAATTATTGTCTTGGGGTCGTGACGTGGCCGAAGGGAGCAGTCGGCTTCTTGAGGGTGAAATTTTTTGTTTTGCCGAACTTATCCCCGTATTCTAGAACGTCCCTTCACTCAACGCTTCACCTTCACTTGAGAAAGCCGATGGGAGCGCCGTCTCTAGGCATGGAAAGTCACTGCATATCAGTGATAAACTCCTGCAATTCTTGAGTAGCGCAGCGTCATTTTCAGCTGAGCGGTGGCGCAGTGTGCAACTCTGTCAGGTTAAGGGTGGAAGTCGAGTCGAGGAGCGTTTGTGAATACGGGGGTTATAGCCGTGAAACGGAAACTCAAACTTCAGCACGCAATGCACGCTTTACAATCATGTCAATGCACAGAGCTTCGGTCATCAATAAAACTGCCAAGTGGTGAAGCGCGTCAGCAGTTACTCATGCGCCATCGAATTTTTAAGCATTATAACTGGTCACCGCGCAAGCTGTGGAAGAAGCGGCGCCTGGCGCATGATCTTGACAAAACGATCTGCAAAAGTGAAGCTTCTCGAACATTGAGACGCGGTTTGTGCTGAGCATTGCTTACAGTCTTTGTGGGCGTAAACAAAATACAACAAAAGAGAAATGAAAAAAAATAACGTGCTTGGCAATATTGTTAATCTTCCAGCATATTTTAGCGCTTGTTTCAATACACGCGCGTGGTATATTTTATTGTCAATTTTGAATAGGTTCAAGATTACTTGTAAATACTCACTCTAAAAAAGCACTGGTTGGCCAAAATCACTCACTCGTTTGGTTTCCTGCACACCTTGGAACCACTGAGGGTGCTTCGATCAATACAAATGAGGAGGCGCATTCAGCTGCACGAGGTTTGACTGTATATTTTCCGAGGTAACTTGTTATCCCCTAGGCGATCCGACCCTCTCTGCACGTACATAGACATATGGAAGCACCCTGATTGATTTATTGATATGGGGAGTTTAATGTCCCAAAACCACCACATGATTATGAGAGACAAATTTCCGGAGGGCTCTGGAAATTTTGACAGCCTGGGGTTCTTAACCGTGCACCCAAATCTGAGCACACGGGCCTACAACATTTGCGCCTCCATCGTAAATGCAGCTGCCGCAGCCGGGATTCGATCCCGCGACCTGCGGGTCAGCAGCCGAGTACCTTAGCCACTTGACTACCACGGCGGGGCGTAAGCAAGCACTCTTATCTTTCAATGAAAGTGCAGACGCTCCCACACTCTTCGCTGTGCAGGGCCCAAACTGTTACTCTCAGACTGCTCCAAACAAAAACTTACCCGAGCACTGCGGCACTGCACACAATATACCCCAAACGGAATCCTGTATCGCCCCTTGTGTGGCAGTTATGCGGACTTCGAGCATGCCCTGGGGGGCTGTGTCTTGGCCGATCCCCCTTTCCAACAAGAGGAAATGAAAAAGCTGATTGAAGCCCAGAGCTTCACCTCTCAAATCCTGCCTGCCCAAAGAGCCCATGCGGGTGGGCCTAGGCAGGTGACGCTGAGTTAACTCGCCTCTGTTTTAAACCTAATGAAATTATTTCACTCACTTCAAAAAAAAGATCGGGTAGAAAGATTGTCTTTTTGTCCCACAACAATAATCATCATCCAGCTTGCTTGCGCTTATTTTTTTGAAAACTCGGCGCTGGTCACTTTCCTATCGACAATGCTATGTTACGCTGATAACGCATTTGTCGTTCCTGACTTCAAAGCGCTGGGCGCGCGTTGGTAGAGCAAGGAAGGGAACGCAATGTAGACGATGATATTTGTTGTGGGACAAAAGGCACCCTCTTTATTAGACCTTTTCTTTCTGTGTTAAGTAAAGCTAATCAGCCAGCAAGCTTTGATTAGCGCTGGTTTTGCACAACGAGCTCACTTTTGAAGTCGGGTGTTATTGCCGTGAGCGTATACTAGCCCCAGCACTAAAAGGTAGTTGAAGCGTTATGTCATAGTGGCAAAGCTGTGCAAAAACAGCCCTGCCTTTAGAGAAAACAAATGTGCCCTCACACGACAGCGTGTATTAAAGATAGCACTTGTGGAGGTGGCATGTTCTTCGTACACGCTGTATGAAGTGATCGCTGCCCGCCGCCCTCAGCGTCAAGATAAAATATTAGGAACGCAAATATATGCAGGGACTCTATGCGGCATCGGCTGAGTTTCGGGAAATTCGGGAATTTTTCCGAGTCCTGGCGACACCCCCTTATGAACAAGCCACCAGAATAAAAAAATTAAATGCACGCCTCAGCATGCTGCGCTTCATTGGTTACGAAAAAGTCAGTCATCGCGTGAAGGACTGCCCACTAAGTTGGGCGGTGTTTTCAAACCAGAGGCATCTGCTTTCATTTGTTTATCGTTCCACTAAGTTCAGATATGCAACCATGCATAACAGAGTGAGAAACTTTTCGTGATGATATTTTTATAGGCAGTGGTATTGAAGTTCATTTTGAAGCTTGTAATGCTTGCAATAAGTATGTTTTAAAAAAATCAGCACGGTGGCCTCTGAGATCAGCACTGGCCGAGCGTCTTACAGCATCGCCACCGCAGCTAAAGCCGAGGCCACGTGTCGTTCTGTATATTCTAGTGAGGCCAAGTGTGAGCGTGTACATTCCAGCGCGCTGCTTGGTCGGTGCGCGTCGTCTTTGTTGTCAGCACCTGCTAGCACCAGAGCACGCGCGGCCGGCTAATTAGGTATTTGGGTGAACTCCATACTTCGCTAGTAAGGGTAGGACATGCTATGACCAAGATAATTACGCCAAGTCATGGTAAGGTATAGGTAATTACGCCACATCTTAAGAAGACCACGCTGATAAAGCTATGTAAAGCTAGAACCTGGCTAAGTATTGCATGCTAGTTGATGAGCTAACTAAGCTATGCTAATTAATGCGACGTTAGTCTTTAGAACCCTAAACCATGCTAATTAGCTCTTAACGATAGTATGGCAATTAGTCTGCTGCTAATCAGAATTAAGTTTAATAGCTTCATTCTGATCATACCTTCCTAATTGTTCTCGAGATAGTTGCATTATAATTGAAGCCTCGTCATTGAAGACAAGACAGCTCAGTATAATGGTCATTAAGCCTCAGTCAATTAGTTCAATCAAACTTGAGACAGAGATGATGCTGTCTTTACTTCGAAGCCGATTACGCACATGAGTAGACGACCAAATTAAAAAGCTCCAAGAAGCTAGGTTACCATAAGCTTCTCCTGGGCTCAAGCCTTGCACATACAAGTAGTGTAAGCTCAATAAAATATTTTCTATGCAAAGAAGCTGCCGCTTAGCGTTCACCGCATCAAACGCTGGACAGTCACACCGGCACCATCACAGTCCCGAGTTGATCTCGTGCTTTCTCAGAATCGACGAGTTTGCATCCGAGTTCACGCGTCAATCAGTTTGATTTACAGACGCCCGTGGCGGAGATCAGGTACGCCCACCACACTTGCTCTTGCCGAGGGGCAGCACTCACGTTGAGCGGCACAATTTCTCTCTCAGCTTTATCGCGCAGACTATGCACACACGCACGCAGAAATAAAAGTGATGTCAACACGCGGCTACGATGCTTCGCATTCAATTTCACCGCGCTCACAACGTTGATAATCACAGCTGCGTTGCCGCCATGATGCGAGCACCCCTGGTGGCCACCTGTCCTTTTATTTATCTGCAATATTTAATACGAGCGAGACGAACAGCTCAAGAGTACTACGTGTGCACCCTTGCTGCCTTCGAGTGTGGAAATTTCCATGCTGCAGGTGGAACGAAAGAACCTGGAACGAAAGAACGAAAGCCCACGAACACGCCTGTGGGAGGCGCGTGTTGAGTTTGCAAGGGAATAGCGAGGCACTTACGCTGACGACGCTGCACTGTTAAAATGTTCACTGAATGGTGACGCTGACGTGTTCGCACACGTTGTTTTTTCGATAACCGCCGGAAATGTTCCACATGCGTTTCGAGCGCCAGGCACGTTCTTGTAGCCATTTTTATCAACGCTGCTATCACGCACTCCGCACTGTCTTCAAGCCATGGCCACTGCAGAGCAAACTCGTCTGGCGAGAAGCTCGGCCCATCCTGCATCGCGCCCCAGTTCTGAATTTTAAATACTGACATAACATAGTAGCAGTGACACGTCTTCTTGAAGGCATGGGTGGAAAGCACTTCGTCTTTCAATGCGGAGTATTATCACGCTACGTCTCTTATCGTTACTTTATAAATTTAGATAGAAGTGTAGTGGAGAACGGGCGGCATATCATCCGGTTATTTATGACATTTTGTTTTGGAATAACCGGTACCGCCCTGACGAAATATATCGAGAATGGCGGATTTAACGGCAACAAACCGCCGTTTGAAAACACCTGTTCAATTCAAAGTGAGAACGATGATCGAAATGAAACCGGGAAAGACACTGCGGTTGAATGAACGGAACTCGCAACACGACAACTGCTCTGAACTAATATGTGCGTAGATAGATGGTAATTAGGAATGAGTGCTGCTTCGCGTTGCGCTGCTGTCGAGTTTTGCGTCATTGTAGCCAGATGTCCAACAAAGAAATGTTTTGTACACGATGGGAAATTGAACAACTCACCCAGCGTATAATATCTGGGGTTTTACATCCGAAAATAATGATACTGTCGTGGGTAAAACAAGATTCTAAGCCAGGAGTTTTCGTCGGCTCCGGAACCAGAACAGCAAAAACGAAAAAGCACATTAAATAAACTGAAACTACAGAAACAGCAAAAGTGATAATGATGTAAAATTTTTATTGACATTGAGGTTGAAGTACGTCACATGCCTTATATAAAGAGCTATAAAAAGGTATTGTAGAAGATACAAGTATACGAAAACAACACTCTTTAGGTAAGAGTGCTCTCGAAAAACGTGTTTGTACCACTGTATGCCGTTTTTCTTGAAAACTTAGTGTTGTATTCCTTGTTAATACTAAAGAACAAAACAATTTCTTTCTCATAAGAATAAATGAATCTTTCAAGCACAACATATTTGACCAGACGATGCTTGGCAAGCCGGAAAGCAGTAAGAAAATGAAAGTCGTGACACTACCTACAAGTTTCCTCGCCAACTCACTACTGCCTCATAAACATTGTCTTTGCCGGTGCTTACTAGGCCCACATACCTCTTGAAAGGTGGAAATGGAGTGCACTGTTTCATGAAAGAACTAGAGCGTTAACGTGCGACGTACACACACACACACACACACACACACACACACACACACACACGCGCGCACACACGCACACGCACACACAAACACACGCACATACACGCACGCACACATTGACATCAGTGACGCCACGTTTATAAAGTTTGCCTTTGCACGAAAGTTTGCCCTTCAATTGCTCTTTTCTGAGATAAACCACGAATGCGATATGGGACAAATAGCTTTGAAGGGACATTTTACCAGTCCCTTTAAAATTTGTGTAACAGTGTACGTGACTGCATTTAGTCATGATGGGTATTGACACGAAAGGCGCACACGCATAACGTATATTATGCAGAGCAATACTTTTACAGAAGAGCTGTTATAACGCCGAACATGGCCATGTGTAGTACTAAAAAATATGACCGCCATCATTAACGGGCACGCACCTTCTTCCTCCTTGCCCTTGTTCGCCTAGTAACTGTGGCGCACACAGATTTGGGGGGGGGGGGGGATAGACCAAGAAATCAGTCGTTTTTCAGGATAGTATAATGTATTAAAATAGTGTAGGTTCTCGATGATGTGGGCTCAGGTCTCGCGCACACAATGATGGCTGGACGGACAAAGAGAAGGCTTCAATCCGAACGCGGCACGGAATTGAAGTGACAGTACAGAAGCACTAAACACATAAAACGCTCTTGAGTCTAGCGTCTTACTGGTATGGTTTATCGTAGCAGCGACAGTTCACTCACTGCACGTTGGGCAACACGATGACGCTGTTGCGATAAATCCGGGTGGTAGCCGGGTCAGAAGGCCAGCATTGTGGTGTCCTGCTCAAGCAGAATCGCGAGTTGGGCAATTTGGTGGATGCTCGTCGTAGAATATTTTACAGCGCAACGGGTTTGAAACGGACCGAGAAGGGACACGGCACTGAACTCACAACTGAAATCTATTTTGAAATGGAAGCAACATATATGCCCCGCCGTGGTGGTTTAGTGGCTAAGGTACTCGGCTGCTGACCCGAAGGTTGTGGCATAGAATCTCGGCTGCGCCGGCTGCATTTTCGATGAAAACGAAAATGCGGTAGGCCCGTGTGTTCAGATTTGGATGGCCGCTACAGAACCCCAAGTAGTCGAAATTCCGGAGCCATTCACTATGGCGTCTTTTATAATCATATGGTAATTTTGGGACGCTAAACTCCACGTATCAATCATCAATCAATCGGTAGCAACGTAACTAGGATACAATGGTTCATGAAAAACTGTTCGCACGTGGACATGCGTCGCAACACAACATTATTAATGTCTTGTCAGCAAGTACTTATATTCTTCAACTTGAAGAGTGATAGATGGATCTTGTGGCTGCGAATATGTAGGCCAAACGGGGCGGTGCATGAACGTGTGCTTACAAGAGCACGAACAGACGCATTCATCAGCTGCAATCAAGTCTTCATTTGGCAGCTCATTGTAGATCATGCGGATATATGCCAGACTTGCAGAAAATAACTTTAAAATATAAACATGTTGATCAGTTCATGCATGAAATATGCGAAGCGTTTTTTTTTCATCAGATTCAATATTAGGTCCCTAAGTCACCCATATATCACTCTTCGAGATGAAGTATATAACTACTTGTTAGACAAGACATGCATCATGTTGCGTTGACACACATGTGGACACGCACACAGTTTTTGACGAGTCATTGCTTTCTACACAGCTTCTTTCCTTTTCCAAATAAACTTCAGTTGGGAGTTCAGTGCTGTGTCCCTTCGCTGTCCGTCTACCTCAAATGACTCCTCACAGGGTTAAATATTTAGCCTATGGTCGCACAGCACACAGTTAATAACAAACAGCAGACTTGACAACATCGTCTTGACTGTAAGTACAACAGTTTTGCTTGTGGAGAACCATTCTAACATGATTTAGATCTCCCATAGCAAGTTTTTGCAAGATAGACACCTTATTTTATGAGCTTTCGTGGGATAAAACCTACGTTCCGCGGAACCAGGCGAAAAGCGTTTACTCTTTGTAGCGCGATTCATTTTGAAATGAAGATTTTTCACGAAATGTATGCAATCTTTATTATACGGCAACAAAATATCGTTTCTACTTTGCATGCTGCATGACAATAAGGTTTCGTGCACACTGCATCGAGAACGCTTCGTACAAATGTGAAGGTGCACGTGCCTGACAGGGTTTCTTTCACAACTTGCACAGAACTTAATCTATTTAGTCTTCAGCAAGCTTAACAAGAAAGCTCAATCACGTGTCGCGAAACAGTTTTATTGACGCTAGCACCGCGTAGCCTTATACCCCTGTCTCACGTGGCAACTTAAGTGCACTTCGAGCGAGTGTACTTACGCTCATGAAGTGTCATTTTGACGGTTCCCTGCTACACCAGCAAGCGAAGTGTACTTGGGAAATGATGGCAGTGGCGATTGACGAATTTGTATCACAACGTATTTTTGTTATTTTTGCGCCTGTCTCATCGTCTGACCACGTTGTCTTCGTGGAGGAAGCACCTGTGGCACGTGCCATTCTAAATAACTAGAGAACAACTCACCTACACTTGTGCCAGTGTACCTGAAGGTAAACAATGCGATGGACGCAGCCGTTGCTGTGCATGTGCTGCCGCATCCCCCTAGCGGACGTGGCCGCAAACAGCCCGATGGTGAAAGCAGTGAAGTTATTGTTGTACTTTATGACTTGTTTTACACATAAAAGTATCCATCATAACAAAAAGAATGTTTTAAATATAGTATGAGCGCCACTTTAGGCAAGACCGTCTTTCTGTACAAGCCACTGGTACCGAGGCTACACACTTCATCGTAGCCGTCGCGGTGAAGTGATGTTGGGGAACGCACTTCCTCGCAAGTGTACTTTGCAGCGAGGGACACTAAGTCTGCTCATGTGACAGCGCGCAAATGACAATCGCGGATAAGTGTACTCGCTCAAAGTGCACTTAAGTTGCTACGTTGACAGGGGCATTAGTTCTGTTGCCGAGTCTTTGCTCATGCATGCCACCGTACTATCCAAGCATACGGATGTATTATATCGGCGAAAATTCCCAGAACTTCCCAGCTCACATCAGTCAACATGAACGTTCGTTGTTTAAGTTTAGCTTTCCGACGTCTGTGCATCGTGAACTTGAATGAGCAAAATGTTCTTGGTAGTGGAGTAAAGACGAACATGTGAAGGATATAGATAAAATAACGCAAAACGCGCTCTCCAACAAACTGAGTTTCGGAGGTTTCGCGATAGTTTTGTATATCGTCTGCAGGCATTGCAGAAGGAGGCATTGCGTCATCGCGTCGGTGATAGATGGCCCAACGCGCGACACAAAACGCTTGGAACTTGGTATGTTCTGGCGTATATAGCATCGAGTTGGTTGGTGAGCACAAGACGTCTGGGGGTTACGAGGAGAGAAAGGAGGATCGAAGAACGAGTTCAATAACCGCCTAAGAATTAAATGGAGATGGTAAAGAAAAGAAGCCGGAATGTGCCCAGCAGCAGCCGTGATTCAGCCTGGCACAAGTTACTCTAAGCTGCCGTAAGTTTTTTTTTTTCAAGCCGGCTATAAGTGCGGTTCAATGGGTTAGAAAAGAGGTGCAAATTGCACATTCACGGAGTTATATCGAATCTATGAGCACAACCGAAAGTTATGCTCTACAACACAAGTGCTGATAACGATTTTTCCAGTTATACGTAACAAAACACCAACATAATTTCAAGGTGTGCTGCTGTAGACAACTTCATACAACTTTAGAAGGCTTGGCACTCTCTTAGTGAGATCACAAACGAAGTAAATGGGTGTTAAATTTTGCTCCAACAAAATGTGGGCGTAGGGTTCCCGAATTTAACCAATGCACATCTCAGGACTTGGCAAAAACGTCATTGCTGCGCGAATTCCATGGCGAATTCGCCGTATCACGGACGCAATAAGAACAGGGCGGGAAGTTTGCAAGTCAACCTGAAAAATAACGACATTCTAGTGCTGGATAGAAGGAAAATAGAAATAATACCACGTCTGAACAAATACAACATTTAACCACGGACTAAGACTAACAATGACACCACTTTGTTACATAAGCGCGCAAAAAAAAATATTAGCTAAGGAATGGTAAGATGGGGTTTATAAAAAGTACGGTGGGAGCCAACACCGTTGTTTTGAATATTTTATAGAGTAGCAGATTTTAAACTTGGGATTCTATTGAACAAGCATATATTTGCCACTTTTTCAGCTAGATCTGGTGAACTTCAGTGCCTGTTTATGATCCAGCTCGCAATGCAGGCATACCCAAATGAGCATTTGGGCAATACTTTTGACTGCACTGGATAACGCCATTGATGCAAAATTTGTAGTAGTGATGGCGAAAAACAAGTAGGATTGGAAACTGAAATTTCCCCGGAACGAATGCGCACTGAATCGGAGGCTGAGTCCGAGCTACTTGGTACAGTGGCATTGTGAAATCGGTAAGCGCACGAAGACCGGGACAAAAAGACGACACACAAAGTAGATCGCGAAGCACACACGGGCTAAGGTCGCCTCCTTGGGGTCTGTTAATCGCAGACAAAGTTCAGTATACTTCTACCACACCACGCATCGTTAGCCCATGTGTGCATCTTGGTCCTTCCTGGTTGCACTTTATGTGTCAACAATGTGTTTTCGTGTTCGTGCATTCACCGGTTTCATAGTTCCCACTGCTTGCGTAAGCTAGCCGGAGACTAGCTTGAGAGTTGCGTGAACGCGAAATGAGAAAGATGACAAGTGTTGCAGATGCTGTTACTTTTCATTGGAGGAAATACTCTAACGGCTGCATCCACAAATGTAGCGGACGTAAGGGGAGCAATGTGGTAGACTCGCGTTCCGTGCAACCGAGCTGAGTCCGCTCGCTGAATGCAGCTGTTGTGGGTCGAGCAGCTGGTGCTTGTTATTCCTCGAAAAATAAACACACCTGACCAAAGTTTTAGCTCACTGCGTCCTCAACAGCGCGGGTCTGACGAAACACAGAACAGCAGCTTTACTGATTGAGGAACGATACCCGCGCGTAAAGTGCATACATCGCTGCGCTCCGAGTGGCGTGTTTTTCCATGCAACTGCGCGTATTGTTGCCTCATGGGCACTGCATTTCATTGCGCCAGCGAAACTTACCATCGAATTGATCGGCGGAATAAAGAAGTGACTGTGCTACACAAAAGCCGTAAAACGCGGGTTTTGACATCTACTTCCATCTCCCTTTGTGACAAGATTTTTTTCGTTTATCTCACCTAATTGTGCAGGGGTTCCGAAAGTCGGCGTTTGATGAACATTGAGAAAGAAACAGCCATAACCTCATTGCTCTTATAATAACCATCGCAACGATGTTTTATTTAATCTTGGAACATACGTAAGCCTATCCAAAACGAAAAAAGGCGGTTATGAAGTGTGACAGTTTCCTGGCAGAGAGGTCATCACTTCTAGGAAATAGCTTCAAATGATATAAATCATTTTGTATTTCAACAACGTTTCAAGCAAGCAAAGCATCCTTATACCTAAACACAATTCACAAAAATTATGGTTTAATAGTGTTTTACTTTCCCAAATAGCGTTTCAAGGGCAGTTTTTGTAACCACAATCATCAATCAGCCTAAATTATTATCTAGCTGAATTCTTCATCTTGAGAATGTCTCATCGTTATTATTTGTACCTAAATTTGGTATATCAGTCAGTTCTACCTTTATCAGCAGTATACTAAAGGAAATATTGAAAAAAAATTCACCTACTACTCGGCCAGTGCCTTGCATTGGGTATGAGCCATCAGAGAAACAGAAGAAGAGGAAGAAATTATGGCTGATGGGGTTTATAGAACCAACGAGTTTTTTCGTTAACCTAAAAACTGATTTTTGGGCATTTCCTGCCTCTTTTCCCCAAAATCCCACTGCCGCGCGATTCATGGCCGATCCCCATACTGGGTTGGGCCACACCCCTCGGGTCCAACCAAACAACCATGGCCGACCACAGCATGCCAGAAGAAAACTGGGCCTCACTGATCAAAAAACTGTTGGTTCATACGTAGGCGAGTTTCATATAACAGATATCCATTTTAGGCCCGCAGGGGCGCCTGTGAAAGCAGGCGTTTGGTGTGTAGCGACACCACGGACCCGAGCTAACGGGGGAGTTTCTACTCCCTCCCACGCCTAGCCGTGCGTGGCTTTGCCGTGTCCGGAGAAAAGGAAATCCTGGGGGTTGAGCCGACGCTGGGTGATTGGACCTTTAAGGCCCTCCGGCAGAGGCAAGACACCCCTTTGGCCCCGGCTTCACGTAGATGGCACCCCTGGGCTGACCCACCCAGGGGAAATCGGCAGTTGCCTTTTTCCTATCCCTCTCTCCCTGCATCTTCGTCTTTATCTCTCACTATCTATCTGTCCTGTCTTCTACTCTCTTCTGTTTACTTCCATTTTTACTGGCGGCAAGGGTTAATCCTGTGCAAATAGCCTACCTTGGTCTAGGCGCATTGGGTTATGGCAGTGTTGTACGGCTGACGTCTGCAAGCTTTCAGCACCTGCAAACTTGCAGCGTCCCCTTGTTGGGCTCCGTGGTGGGTGGCCGCCAACGCTGCTGAACAAAAATAAAACCGGCATGCATGGAGCATTCCCTCAACTGTCTGATCGTACTGGCCTAAAGCGGGTACGCACCGACGACATAAACTTCTTCAACCAGCCAATAGAAACTTTTCCCCACTTCCACGTCATTCACTGTGAAAAAACCGGAAAACAAGCCAGGACCGTATCTCCTTTCGTAGTTGCCAGGTGTCTTACTGAAACTCTCGGGGCTGGATACAAAGTAACCAAAATGGCTAGCGGAGACCTTCTTCTCAAAATTCGAGACAAAGCACAATTTGTAAAGTTAGACAGCCTCTCAACGTTTGGTGACGTACCGATCACCGTAACACCACACAGATCCATGAACATCACTCGCGGAGTGGTATCTGATGCAGACTTACTTGAACTCACCGAAACTGAACTTTTGGAATGGTGGAAGAGCCAAAATGTCAATAATGTACAGAGAATTATCATCAGAAGAGATAATAAGGAAATACCAACGAAACACTTGATACTCACGTTTGCATCCAGTAAACTACCAGATTCCATTCAAACAGGGTACACAAAGACATCTATCAGGCCGTATAAACGAAACCCTCGTCGTTGCTTCCAATGCCAGAGGTATGGCCATGGCTCTAAAACCTGTCGTGGTCGCCAGACTTGTGCACAATGTGGAGTCCTAGGCCACGTGTCTGAGAACTGCAAACAACCGCCACACTGTGTAAACTGCGAAGGATACCATGCTGCATAATCACGCTCCTTCACATACTGGAAAAAAGATAAAGAAATAATGACATTGAAGGTGAAGGAGAACATTACGTTTAAGGAAGCACGGCGAAGAGTCGCTCCATTCTATGGACCTACATACGCTGATGCGGCGCGTCAGGCGGCACCACCGCACCAGCCTTCGCCACCCCTCCGGCCCGCGCATACCGAGCCGGCGGTTGTGGCACCTGCCCCCAAGGCGGGTGTAGCCCAGGCTACACCGCCTACTCCCAAACAGAGACCGGAGACTCCAGACACTTCGGGTCTCAAGGCCTCTCCTCACCAGGCGAGGCCCAAAATCCGAACTAACGGCCCGCACGTGCGGGCATCCAGTGCCTCCGAGGAGGCAATGGATACGTCGGCACCCTTGGTGCCGAAAGAGCGGCGTGGCTCCTTGGAGCGCGCCAAGAAAACAAAAAAGCAAATAACAGGGCCTGGTGATGGCCCTGTTAAGTGAACTCAAACTCCCCGTCTTTCGTGTCCTTCTTGTCTCTGTGTCGTCGTTTTGTTCTCGCGCTATAACTATCGTAATCCCCGTCTAAACAGCCACTCACTTTTCGTACACACAGCATTATCTTACATTCACCATGAACACTCAAATTATACAATGGAACGTCAGGGGCCTTCTCAGAAACCTTGACGACATCTAAGAACTCTTACATGAACACTCACCAAAAGTGCTGTGTGTACAAGAAACACACCTTAATTTAAAACACACACATTTTCTTCGTAAATACGTTATTTTCCGATAAGACCGTGTTGATGCCATGACATCATCCGGAGGTGTTGCCATCATAGTGAATCAAGGAATAGCATGCACACACAACTCCAAAAAACCCTTGAGTCAGTGGCTGTTCGAGCGGTGCTTTTTGATAAACTGATCACAATCTGCACTATTTACGTTCCTCCCAGTTATCAGCTGCAAAAACGCGATTTACACTCTCTAATTGATGAACTTCCGGAGCATTATGTTCTCCTTGGAGACTTTATAGCGCATAGCAGGCTATGGGGTGACTCTAGGTATGACGCGCGAGATCGACTGATCGAACAGTTCCTTATCTCGTCGAGCGCGTGTCTCCTAAATCGAAAAGAACCAACCTATTATAACCTCGCTAATAACACCTACTCCTCCATAGACCTGAGCATAGTATCTCCATCTCTTGTGCCTCTACTCCAGTGGAAAGTCGTCAAGAATCTGTACGGAAGTGACCACTTCCCCGTAGTTTTGAGCACAACGACAGTAACTGAATATCCACCGCGTGTTCCCAAGTGGCTCATAAACAGAGCCGACTGGGAACAGTTTTATACTATCGCTTGTCTAGGTTGGAATGACATCTGCACTTAAAACATTGATGTTGCTGTGAACTACTTCACAGCGTTTTTGATTGATGCTGCAACAAAATGCATCCCACAAACAAATGAAAACCCTGGAAAACGACGTGTGCCATGGTGGTACTCTGAATGCCGAAACGTGCGCAAACAGCAAAACAGAGCTTGGAGGCTGCTTCGGAACTCACCGACAGCCGAAAATCTTGAGACCTTCAAGAAAATAAAGTCTCAAGGCAGGAAAACGCGTCGGCAGGCCAGAAGAGAAAGCTGGCAGAAGTTTTTATTAGGGGTTATTTCATACACACAGGAGGCTAAAGTCTGGAACATGGTCGGTAGGATAGCAGGAAAACAAGTTCACACACTTACACTCGTGAACACTCAGGGTGATACCTTGGAAGATCAGGCAAACTTCCTCGGTGCACACTTCGAACAGGTATCCAGCTCGTTCCACTATACTGACACTTTCCAAAAATACAGAACAAGAATAGAAAAGCAGAAACTCGAACACAAATCCACTAGATACGAGGCATATAACCAAGCTTTCAGTCTAGCTGAGCTCCGAACATCTCTAAACTCCTGCCCCAGGTTCTGACCGTGTGATGTATGAAATGTTAAAAAACCTACCAAACGAAACCCGAAAAACCTTACTTTGTTTGTACAACGCTATTTGGTCTTCTGGCACTATTCCTACCTCCTGGAAAGAGGATATTGTTATTCCCATTTTGAAAGAGGGCAAGGACCCTTCTTTACCCTCGAGTTAAAGGCCTATAGCACTTACAAGCTGCTTGTGCAAAGTCTTCGAAAAAATGATAAACTGCCGACTTGTACATTTTCTTGAAACAAATAATTTGCTCGACCCATTTCAGTGCGGGTTTCGAGAAAGTAGATCCACCACAGACCACCTTGTTCGTATCGAGGTACAGATCAGAGACGCCTTTGTCCATAAACAATATTTTCTCTCTGTGTTCCTCGATATCGAAAAGGCTTAAGAAACAACATGGCGTTTCGGAATTCTAAGAGACCTTTCCCACCTTGGTGTGCACGGAAGAATGTTTTATGTAATCGAAAGTTACCTGTCAAACCAGACATTCCGTGTCCGTCTGGGCAGTGTGCTCTCCCAAACATTTATCCAGGAAACAGGCATCCCACAAGGTGTTGTGCTTAGTTGCACACTTTTTATTATTAAAATGAATTCTTTGCACTTGTCCATTCCCCGCAATATGTCCTATTGTACATATGTCGACGACGTTCAGCTTGGCTTCAAGTCATGCAACTTGGCCATGTGTGAGTGGCAGGTTCAGCTGGGTGTAAATAATGTCTCCAAATGGGCTGATGAAAACGGATTTCGACTTAACCCACAAAAAAGCACGTGTGTTTTGTTCTCTCGAAAGAGAGGCATGCACTCGGAATCTGACATTCGTCTGAACGGGCAACGTCTGTCCGTCAAATCCGAGCATAAATTCTTAGGCTTAATCTTGGACAACAAGTTGACCTTCGTACCCTACATAAAGTATCTCAAAACAAAATGTTTGAGAGCCATGAATGTTATAAAAGTGTTGTCACGTACCACGTGGGGTAGTGATAGGCAATGCCTCATGAACCTCTATAGAAGCCTTACTCGTACCCGCTTAGATGATGGGGCCGTTGTCTATCAGTCTGCCACTCAAAGTGCCTGGAAAATGCTGGACCCCGTGCACCATTTGGGCATCCGCCTTTCTACGGGTGCTTTTCGCACCAGCCCCGTAGAAAGCCTTTACGTTGAGTCAAATGAGTGGTCGCTTCATCTTCAAAGAACCTACATGTCCTTTGTATATTTCCTTAAGGTGAAAGCAGACAAGAGGCACCCCTCATACTCTACTATAATGACTTGGCGAGCTGCATTCTTTTTCAAAACAGGCCTTCAGTGAGGCAGCCCTTCTCAGTTCGCCTGAAGGGTCTAGCTGAGGACACTGGAGTGTCACTCGAACACAGTTTAATCGCTCCTGTAGCATACCCACCACCATGGCAGTGGCAGACTATAGACTGCGAATAGTCTTTCCTAGAGGTTACAAAACATGCACCTATTGCCCATATCCGAACATACTTTCTGGAACTTCAACACAAATACACACGTCCTGAGTTCTTCACAGATGCCTCCAAGACTAACTCCTCTGTGTCCTACGCTGCTGTCGGCCCATCCTTTTCGGATGCTGGCCCTCTACATCCACGCACAAGTATCTTCACAGCGGAAGCTTACGCGATACTGGTGGCAGCTAAACACATCAAACAATTACAAATACAAAAAGCAGTAATATATACAGACTCCCTCAGTGTGGTAACGGCTCTGCACAGTCTTAAAAAACAAAAAAACCCAGTCCTTGTCTCACTTTACTCCATTTTGTGAACACTCTACACACACAAACAACATGTTGTAGTGTGCTGGGTGCCAGGGCACCGTGAGATCCAAGGCAACGTGAGGGCGGATCAGCTCGCTGCATCCGTCCATGAGAGCACCGCCATTACATCAATATCAATTCCGGCTCTTGATCTTAAGCCGTCTCTTAAACGAAACCTCAGGGACTACTAGCAGAGCAAGTGGGATACACACACACAAAACAATATACACGTTATCAAGCCACACCTTGGCCATTGGCCACCAGTATCAAAATCACGTCTAACAGAGGTAACACTAACAAGACTCAGGATAGGACACACATACACGACACACATACATCTTTTGTCCGGTGGTGATCCACCATTTTGTGATAAATGTGGTGAGGCATTAACAGTTCTTCACGTTTTAATTCAATGTAAACATTTAGACACTCTAAGAACACAACACTTCCCACTATCCTACCGACAACATATACGTTTACACCCTGCAATGTTCGTCGGTAGGGAACCGCTTTTTAGTCACAAATCATTATTAGCGTTTTTAAAGTAAATTCATAATTTTCATATCATATACTCGGGCATACCGTAGCACGACCTCTCTAGAGAGGTTTTTGCTGTGGTGGCTACACAGGAAAGCACTTGCCTCACGGCCCTTGGACGCAAGGGTAGGAGCGAGTGAGGTACTTGTGCTAATGCCATACATGCCCACCATCGTTTTTCATTATCACTAACTTTTGTCACCTATTCACATCACACACACCTTTCACGGCATGGTCATGATTTTATTACTTTTATGTTTTTACCCGCCTTATTGCAATGAATTTTTTGGCCCTTATACAGCCGCTAATCACAATCATTGTCCACATTCTTTGTCCCATGAACTGGCGCTCTTTGGCCATCAAATGGACCTTGCGCCAAAAAACACCATATATCATCAGATATCCATTTTAGGGCTGCCTTCAAGCTTAGTTGGTTACGCTCATTATCTGAGTGGTTATAGTTCAATTATACCGAACAGGAATGTCTCCACTGGCACTCCAGGGTGGCTTGAAGTGCCATGGCTATATATAAATTTCAAGGATCAGTGTATGGCCATGAAGTGAGAGTGTTTTATTCGAGAAGTATTTAAAAATGCGCTGTATTGTGTATATGGTTTGCCATGCACTAGAACCTTTTATGCAGATGTCATCTGAAGTTTCATGTATCTGACTGATAGGTTTTATGTTCGACGGTTTTTTTAGTGGTAAAAGCGTCTGGACTCCTGGAAACACCCTTAATATAGTTGTTAGCTTAATGGCAGCACGATATACTATGAGTGTTTTCGTATGTAAAAAACACCCTTTGTTTAGGGTGTAAGTGTGTTCATTCGAAACGTGGTAAAATCTCCTCAAAAGTGTAAACGGGCTACTCTGCATGCATGGTTTACAGCGATAACAGCGCAATATGCAAGAAATGATCGCACAGGTGTAGTGCATGTTCTTGCCAGTTTTCTTAATAAGCCCTGAGAAGATGAGATGGCATCGCGTGGCAGGAGGCCTTGATGGTGTCATGGTGAGAATTTTCTAAAGCGAGCCGCCACGCGTCTATATGATAAGCGCTCCCTTCGTACTCTGTTCTGCTGTTGGCGATCGCCTTTCGCTTGTACCAAGCAGCGCTGCGGAATAGACGCCTCCATTTCAGTGTAATTCCGTTCAGGGGAATTTGAAGTTGCCACATTGCCGTTCCTTTGGCAGTCTATCTAAAGACAGAATTGTAGTATAGGCGCGTTGCTTTTAAATGTACTGTGTTTGTTCTCGTGCAAGCGGCTTGTTGCTAAATTAGAGGCTATGGCTTACTAACTTCTGAAGTTTTAACAGAAGTGCTATTACGAAAACTTCACTTGTTTTGGAGGAAAGGACGCTATCCCATTTCCATTTCATTTCACCAACTATTGTCTCCATTCCGATGTTATTCCATTCCGGTTTCGCGGAAAGGTGGAATTAGTCGGGAGTGATTCATATTCATGAGTGGCAACTCGGCAACTCTGGTCTCTGGCTTCAGATATATGACAAAAACAGCGTCATTAATGCTCTGAGTAGAGTGACGAAAAGCTTATGCTCAGCACAATCGCCAGCGGTTGCCACACTCTCTCCTACGCTATTAGATCAGATTTGTTTTGTTGTAATGCTGAACTCGAGGATTGGTTCTATTGCACCCTATAATTTCGTCTCAAAGTAACTGCCTCACTTACACTGACTTGTCAAATCATTGGACCTTAGCGATTTCTTGCTTCTAAGTCGCATTGTGATGCGTAATATTTTTAGCAAGAATGGTGCTAGCTTGGGTTGGTCAAAGTAACTAATAGTAAGGTTGTTTTTGCATACTTAAACAACACTCAAATGAGGCGCAGTGTCTGTGTTTGTTCCTTCTACTTTCTATTTAAAAAGCTCGTTAACCGTTGAGCCAAGTTAAGTGATAAAGAGGGAGCTAGACTACGCAAAAAATTACGTGCATAGTACATACATAGGTTGATGTTAATAATCTGCAGAAGTAAAACTACAGATAATTTAATACGTGCCTCCCCGCAGGGGCGCCTGCTCAAGTAGGCGTTTGGTGTGTAGCGACACCACGGACCCGAGCTAACGGGGGAGTTTCTACTCCCTCCCACGCCTAGCCGTGCGTGGCTTTGCCGTGTCCGGGGAAAAGGGGATCCTGGGGGTTGAGCCGACGCTGGGTGATTGGACCTTTAAGGCCCCCCGGCAGAGGCAACACACCCCTTTGGCCCCGGCTTCACGTAGACGGCACCCCTGGGCTGACCCACCCAGGGGAAATCGGCAGTCGCCTTTTCCTATCTCTCTCTTCCTACATCTTAGTCTTTTCTCGTCTTTAAATCTATCCTGTCTTCTTCTCTCTTCCATTTACTTCCGATTTTTCCTGGCGGCAAGGGTTAACCTTGTGTAATTACTCAACCTCGAGTAGTTATATTTGGTTATAGTGGCAATGTACGGCTGGCGTCTGCAGCCTTATGCTATTAGGTGCTTCAGCGTCCGCTGGTTGGACTCCATGGTGGGTGGTCGCCATTGCTGCCGAAAAAAAGTACACTACTATGGGAACACCTGCATTTCCCTATCTCCTAGATCGTCTTCCGCTTAAGAGGGGACGCACCGATGAAATATTACTTTTCAACCAACCCAGACAATGCTTTCCGAAATTCCATGTAGTACACAGCGAAAAGCCAACAAAACAAGCCAGAGCCATATCTCCATTTCTTGTTGCTAAATCTCTGACTGAGCTCTTTGGCCAAGGATACAAGGTTACAAAGATGGCTTGCGGAGACCTTCTCCTTGAGCTGCCAGAAAAACACCACTATGAAAAACTTGGCAGTCTCAAAGCATTTGGCAATATCCCAGTATCTGTTTCACCTCATAGATCAATGAACACCTCACGCGGAGTTGTTTCAGAAGCAGACCTTCTTGAAATGTCTGAACAGGAACTGCTTGAAGGGTGGAAAGAGCAAAATGTCACAGATGTGAAACGAATCGTCATCAGACGCGACAACAAAGAAATACCTACCAAACATATAATACTCACTTTTGCATCTAGCACACTGCCTTCATCTATAGACACAGGCTACATCAAACTCTCTGTCCGTCCCTACATTCCCAATCCGAGACGGTGTTATAAATGTCAACGATTTGGTCATGGTTCGCAGAACTGCCGGGGTCAGGAAACTTGTGCAAGATGTGGTGGCCGCGGCCACCCATCTGATAACTGTGTTACCACGCCTCACTGCGTGAATTGTGACGGGGAACACGCCGCGTATTCGCGTTCGTGTCCTAACTGGAAGAAAGAAAAAGAAATCATCACTCTTAAAGTCAAAGAAAACATAACATTCAAAGAAGCAAGACGAAGGGTGTCGCCATTTTACGGCGCAACATATGCTGATGCGGCGCGTCAGGGGGCAACGCCGCACCAGCCCTCGCCACCCCTTCGGCCTGCGCAGAGCAAGCCGTCGGCTGTGGCACCTGCCCCCAAGGCGGCTGTAGCCCAGGCTACACCGCCTACTCCCAAACAGAGACCGGAGACTCCAGAGTCTTCGGGTCTCAAGGCCTCCCTTCACCAGGCGAGGCCCAAAATTCGAACTAACAGCCCGCATGTGCGGGCATCCAGTGCCTCCGAGGAGGCAATGGATACATCGGCACCCTTGGTGCCGAAAGAGCGGCGTGGCTCCTTGGAGCGTGCCAAGAAAACAAAAAAGCAAATAACAGGGCCTGGTTATGGCCCTGTTAAGTGAACTCAAACTCCCCGTCTAAGCAGCCACTCGCTTTTCGTACACACAGCACTATTTCACATTCACCATGAACACTCAAATTATACAATGGAACGTCAGGGGCCTTCTCAGAAACCTTGACGACATCCAAGAACTCCTACACGAACACTCACCAAAAGTGCTGTGTGTACAAGAAACACACCTAAATTCAAAACACACAAATTTTCTTCGTAAATACGTTATTTTTCGAAAGGACCGAGATGATGCCATGACATCATCCGGAGGTGTTGCCATCATAGTAAATCAAGGAATTGCATGCGCACACTTACAACTCCAAACATCCCTTGAGGCAGTGGCTGTTCGAGCGGTTCTTTTCAATAAACTGATCACAATCTGCAGTATTTACATTCCTCCTAGCTATCAGCTGCAAAAACAAGATTTATACTCTTTAATTGATGAACTTCCGGAGCCCTATGTTCTCCTTGGAGACTTCAATGCGCATAGCAGGCTATGGGGTGATTCTCGGTATGACACGCGAGGTCGACTGATCGAACAGTTCCTTCTCTCGTCGAGCGCGTGTCTGCTGAATCGAAAAGAACCAACCTATTATAACCTCGCTAATAACACCTACTCCTCCATAGACCTGAGCATAGTATCTCCATCTCTTGTGCCTCTACTCCAGTGGAAAGTTGTCAGTAATCTGTACGGAACTGACCACTTCCCCGTAGTTTTAAGCACAACGACAGTAACTGAGTGTCCACCACGTGTTCCCAGGTAGCTCATAAACAGAGCCGACTGGGAACAGTTTCATACTATCGCTTGTCTAGGTTGGAATGACATCTGTGCTTTGAACATTGATGTTGCTGTGAAATACTTCACAGCGTTTTTGATTGATGCTGCAACAAAATGCATCCCACAAACAAATGGACACCCTGGAAAACGATGTGTGCCATGGTGGAACTCTGAATGCCGAAACGCGCGCAAACAGCAAAACAGAGCTTGGAGGCTGCTTCGGAACTCACCGACAGCCGAAAATCTTGAAACCTTCAAGAAAATAAAGTCTCAAGGCAGGAGAACGCGTCGGCAGGCCAGAAGAGAAAGCTGGCAGAAAATTTTGTAGGGGATCAATTCTTACACACAAGAGGCCAAAGTCTGGGACATGGTCGGTAGGATAGCAGGGAAAAGAGTACACGCACTTCCACTCGTAAACACTCAAGGTAATACCTTGGAAGATCAGGCAAACTTCCTCGGGGCACATTTCGAACGGGTATCCAGCTCGTCCAACTATACTGACACTTTCCAAAAATACAGAACAAGAATAGAAAAGCAGAAACTCGAACACAAATGCACTAGATACGAGGCATATAATCAAGCGTTCAGTCTAGCTGAGCTGCGAATGTCTCTAAACTCCTGCAGTACTTCTGCCCCAGGTTCTGACCGTGTCGTATATGAAATGTTAAAAAACCTACCGATCGAAACACGAAAAACCTTACTTTGTTTGTACAATGCTATCTGGTTTTCTGGCACTATCCCTAACTCCTGGAAAGAGGCTATTATAATTCCCATTTTGAAAGAGGGCAAGGACCCTTCTTTACCTTCGAGTTATAGGCCTATTGCACTTACAAGCTGCTTGTGCAAAATCTTCGAAAAAATGATAAACTGCAGACTTGTACATTTCCTCGAAACAAACAATTTGCTCGACCCATTTCAGTGCGGGTTTCGAGAAAGTAGATCCACCACAGACCACCTTGTTCGTATCGAGGCACAGATCAGAGACGCCTTCGTTCATAAACAATATTTTCTCTCTGTGTTCCTCGATATCGAAAAGGCTTATGATACAACATGGCGTTTCGGAATTCTAAGAGACCTGTCCCACCTTGGCGTGCGCGGAAGAATGTTTCAAATAATCGAAAGTTACCTGTCGAACCGGACATTCCGTGTCCGAGTGGGCACGGCTCTTTCCCAAACATTCGTCCAGGAAACAGGCGTGCCACAAGGTGGTGTACTTAGCTGCACACTTTTTCTCATCAAGATGAATTCCTTGCACTTGTCCATCCCTCGCAATATGTTTTATTGTACATATGTCGACGACGTCCAGCTTGGCTTTAGATCTTGCAACCTGGTAATGTGCGAGCGACAGGTTCAGTTAGGTTTAAACAAGGTCTCCAAATGGGCAGAGGAAAACGGATTCCGACTGAACCCACAAAAGAGCACGTGTGTCTTGTTCTCCCGAAAGAGAGGCATGCACTCAGAACCTGACTTTGAATTGAACGGTCAACGTCTGTCTGTCAATGCGGAGCATAAATTCTTAGGATTAATCTTGGACAACAAGTTGACCTTCGTACCGCACATCAAGTATCTAAAAACAAAATATTTAAAAGCCATGAATGTTTTAAAAGTGTTGTCACGTACTACGTGGGGTAGTGACAGGCAATGTCTCATGACCATGTATCAAAGCCTCATTCGCACCCGCTTAGATTATGGGGCCATTGTTTATCAGTCTGCGACTCAAAGTGCTTTGAAGATGCTGGACCCCGTGCACCATTTGGGCATCCGCCTTTCTACGGGTGCTTTTCGCACCAGCCCCGTAGAAAGCCTTTATGTTGAGTCAAATGAGTGGTCGCTTCATCTGCAGAGAACTTACATCTCCTTTGTTTATTCCCTTAAGGTGAAAGCAGATAAGAAGCACCCCTCATACTCCACTATTAATGATTTGTCGAGCTCCATTCTGTTTCAAAACAGGCCTTCGATGAGGCAGTTCTTCTCAGTTCGCCTGAAAAGTCTAGCTGAGGAAACTGGAGTCTCACTTGAACATAGTTTAATGGCTCCTGTAGCATATCTGCCACCGTGGCAATGGCAGACTGTAGACTGTGATGTGTCCTTTCTTGAAGTTACAAAACATGCGCCTATTGCCCATATCCAAACATACTTCCTGGAACTTCAACACAAATACACACGTCCTGAGTTCTTTACAGATGCCTCCAAGTCTAACTCCTCTGTGTCCTACGCTGTTATCGGCCCATCCTTCTCGGATGCTGGCCCTCTACATCCAGGCACAAGTATCTTCACAGCGGAAGCTTACGCGGTACTTGTGGCAGCTAAACACATCAAACAATTACACATTCAAAAAGCAGTAATTTATACAGACTCCCTCAGTGTGGTAACGGCTCTGCACAGTCTTAAAAAACAAAAAAACCCGGTCCTCATCTCACTTTACTCCATTTTGTGCACACTCTACACACTCAAACAACATGTTGTAGTGTGCTGGGTGCCAGGGCACCGTGAGATTCAAGGCAACGTGAGGGCGGATCAGCTCGCTGCATCCGCCCACAAAAACACTGCCCCTACACCTATATCAATCCCGGCCCTCGATCTTAAGCCGTCTCTCAAACGAAACCTCAGAGTATACTGGCAGAGCAAGTGGGATACACATACACAAAACAAACTACACGTTATTAAGCCACACCTTGGTCATTGGCTGCCCGTATCGAAATCGCGTCATACAGAGGTAATACTAATGAGACTCAGGATAGGACACACATACATGACACACACACACCTTTTGTCTGGTGGCGATCCACCATTGTGTGACAGATGTGGGGAACCATTGACAGTCCTTCACATTTTAATTGAGTGCAAAAAATTGGACACTGTAAGAGAACAACACTTTCCATTACCCTACCGACAACATATACCTTTACACCCTGCAATGTTCGTCGGTAGGGAACCGCTTTTTAGTCACAAATCATTGTTAGCGTTTTTTAAAGAAATTCATAGTTTCCATATCATATACCCAGGCATCCCGTAGCATGACCTCTCCAGAGAGGTTTTTGCTGCGGTGGTTACACAAGAAAGCACTTGCCTCACGGCCCTTGGACGCAAGGGTATAAACGAGTGAGGCACTTGTGCTAATGCCAATCATATCCACCATCGTCTTTTATTATCACCAACTTTTGTCATCTATTCACACCACACACACCTTTCACGGCATGGTCATGATTTTATCACTTGTATGTTTTTACCCGCCTTACCGCGAGGAATTTTATGGCCCTTATACAGCCGCTTATCACAATCATTGTCCATTTTTTTTTAGCAAGATGAACTGGCGCTCTTTGGCCGTGAAACGGCCCTTGCGCCATAAAACATCAAACATCATCATCATTTATTACGTGCCTCCAAACATAAGTTTGATTCATTCCTAGAGACCCACTCAACTAGTTTTTCTCTTTTTTTTTTAACAGTCTCATTCCCTATGGTGGCTACTGTTATTTTTTTCTCTAAGGGAAAGGACACACAATAATGCTTTTAGAAGAAAAAGAAGGAGCTGATTCTGCTATTACTACTTCTTCTTGGAAAGTGCTGGACTGTGGCACCAACCGTGACCACCTACCGATAAGTTTTGAAATTTCTTGCCCGATAATTACACAATGTTCAAATGTACGAGTATTTGTAAATTACACTGAATTTAAGAATGATCTGAAGTCAGCGTTGGCTTTTTACTCGGAAGAGAGTGATGATACACAAGCACTGAAGATAAACGCAGTCATTAAAAGAGCCTAAAAGAGAGCGGAATTTACTGTTGAATCCATAAAAAGGGCATAGCCGTTGGTGCAGTGATGAATGTACAAGAGAGCACCGACGACGTAAGGAAGCTTGGAAGCAGCTCTTACATAATCGATCCCCTCAAACTGGGCAGATTATAAATTCATTGCAGTGGGCTTTAGGAGAACGGTAGCTCAAGCTAAACAAGCTCAATTCTATAGAAACAAACAATTTTAATTCTATAGAAACAGGAACGCATCCAGCAAATAGACTCGATAAAATATTTGGGAATCATTTCTAATGAAAAACTTAACTTGAGTCCACACGTACAGTTTATAACTACTAAGGCCCAACCGGCCTCAGGCTTACTGCACAAGCTATGTAACCAGAAGTATGGGTTACGGGGGCACACCTTGATAATGTTGTACAAGATGTACATGCGCCCCATCATAGAATTTGGATGCATACTATTCTCGGGCGGCCCTGCTTATAAAACAAAACCTGTAGTTGTCTTGGAGCGAGAAGCACTGTGAATGTGTCTGGGACTCCCTAGGTTTAATTGTGGCTATCAACGTACTGTAACAGGAAGCGTGCCTGCCGACACTACTTCGTTGATTTCGTATTTTGGCAATGCAAGCATTTTAAATATTTTGTACCTTACCGGCAAGAAGATCTTAATATGCTTTTATCGCAAACCCAGACGCCTTCTTTCTTGCTCATTGGCCACGGTTTCACAAACCCAAGATAATGTTTGTACAAAAGAAACTACAAAGTATAAATGTGAACATTAGACATGTAAGTGAAACTGTTGACTCGAATCGTCATGTTATATTTGAATATAATGATGTTTTCCCCCAAAACGCCAAGTTATAATCTCTCAAATTTATAAATACCATATTATAAAATTATTTGGAGCATGCAGAAATTAAAGATATATTAGCCAGGAATGCTTCAGTAAATAATTAAAAGGCAGGTGTAGGCATTGCCTCTGATATGCTTCACTGGTTCTTCTCAGTTAGACTGCCTGATTTTCCTCCAGTTTTTTGAAGCTGAGCTCGTGGTGATTATTTTAGCTCTTCGAAAACTTCCGCCAAATAAAAACAACGCAGTCATGATCAAGGATTCTCTTTCAGTGTGTGCAGCTTTGACAGCTTCTGTGATCTCTCGAATTCTAAGGACATTCAGAACATTAGTACCACCGCAGTTGAGACTCCTAAGGTTATTATGGGTTCTGGGAGGCTGTGGATTAAGATTTCATGAACTGGCCGATTCCTTAGCAAGATCCGCACTTGATGGTTCAGTTTTATCCGTACTATCAGATGTTGAATATATTACAGCAATAAGATATCGAAAATCAGCAATCTGCACTGATATGATAGAAAAAGTAACTTGATAGACAGAATATAACCACCTCAAGTTTCCATGGCGACCCCACTGGAGCCAGGCCAGAAAGCTTGATGTTTTATATACTAAACTCCGATGTCGTGACCCCCCCCCCCCCCCCTAAACCTGTATCCACACAGAGCAGGTCAAACATTATCGCCCCTCTGCGTATTCTGCGGAAAAATGAAATCAATTGAACATTATTTTGTTTTGTTGCTGATACGCTATACTTTGAAAAAGGCTTCTAGTTATTCCATTTCTGAAAATAGGCGTTACATTGATGGTGGAAACTGCATTAAGCTTTGGTGCCTCCGCTTTGGGACATTGCCACAGGGATACTTTAAATGCCGTTTGCGATTATATAAGGCATCCAAACGTATACCTTTGTGATCATCAATCAAATAAATATTTTTATTACCTAAAAAATCTAAATGGTGAGATGAAACGCAGCTGAGTGTTATTCACACCTGAAATGTCAAAATTTTTCAACTCGACTTTTGCATGTTTTTCTTTTTTTTGTTCTCCTTTTGTGTGGTTTTCCTTACATTAGTCATATTATAATACAAATTCATTACACATAGTTATATGACTCACAGAAAAAAAATGCACTGTGCTTTCTTTGCCAACCCCCCTGAGTGGGTGTAAGCCATGAGTCCAGGGAAACAAACAAAGAAACACTATGAAGCGATCAACGGAGAACGCCAGCAAGCCTCAGGCGGTGCAGTTTAGGGGCCAGCGACCACCACTGACGAAGCGCGTCTTCAGTTTTCTCAATTATAAGAAGGCACACTACAAGAAGGGACACACAGGGAAAAGTACAGATGCAGTTGGCGAGGACCCGGTTGAGGCTGCACCACGACGTCCGCGTGGGTCATGGCAGGGGGACATCGAGGGGCTGGTGCCCCTCACGGTGCTCAATTAGAACTCCCAGGCCAACACGGCGATGAGGAATGAAGAAAACTGTCTCTTCTGCGCCACAGTGATCGGCGTGTTTCTTCTACTGTTTGGGCTCATCGTCGTAATCATCGTACTAGCCCACGACGCTGACTTTTCTTTCCTTCGAGCTCGTAGTAGCGAGCCAAGCAGCATCCCGGCCGTGACCCATAATCCGGCCACTGTCTACAGACCACGCGAAGCTGTTGATAGCAAACTTACCGAGGAATCAACGCCTGAAAAGCAGGTCAGTTTGCTCACTATTTCTTGACATCTAGAAAAAAGTACTGTCGACAAGAGCAGCGAAAACTCGCTAATGTAAACCTTTGTGTTATTTTTATACAACTATTGTAAATAACTTTAATTAAGCTCGTTATGCATTGCTCAAACATTCGCATATTTTGGTGTATGTTGTATTTACTCCTCTAAAGTAGCCATAGGAGGTTCCCCTGTAAAGGTGACCTGTAACCGAACTAAATTATGTAACTGAAGACCATGTAACCGAACTAAATTTTGTATTTAACTTGACTTCGCTCGATGAGTCAGTTCGACTTGTGTCATACCAGTGACATCACAAAGAAGACAATGTTTTAGTACTAGCAATTTTTGTATTGCTGAGTCGTCGACAGAAATACATACGTGGTTAACATGCGAAGTTAAAAAGAAAGCAATGCAAAAACTGCGACGAAACGGCCTGTAGGGAAACGTGTTTGAGATCCACTAATGTGCCAGTCAGAGAAGGACGAATCCTGCAGTGTTCACGGGTCTAATCGCAGCCCCACAGAGATGCGCAGACCGCTTTAGTGAACGTGCACACGGCGGATCTCTATTGTTCAGCTACACTCGAAATCTCCTACCAGCGGTACATTGAGGGTCTAGATGTGGTGCGGTGCATCTAGACTACACACACACACACACACACACACACACACACACACACACACACACACACACACACACACACACACACACATATATATATATATATATATATATATATATATATATATATTGTGAGCATTATTTATGCATCCCATCTTTTCATCTGTACATACTCATCATGACCAGTCAAGTTTAGGTTGTGGGGCTCATACTCGGGTCAATAAAGGAGAGTCTTGAGTGTACTCGACGCCATCTTACAAGTGGTGGAGGTGCTGGGTACAAAAGTCTGCACAAATTACGGAAAGTGATGCGCCTGTGTCCACCAGTGCCTCTGTCTGTGTACCTTCAACATACACCAATAAAACATTCGATGGGCGGTCCGGAGGAGTTTGACGCAGTTCGAAAGATGCAGCTTTCCCTCCCGAAGCTGCACTGTTCAGTTTTCCAGTTGGCGGTCGGGAATTGAAGTAGAAGGTCGGAGAGGAGAAGAGGAACGCCGCATCGGTGAAGGTGAGCGATGACGTGAGAACCGGGAACTGCCAACTGGGTCAAAGTTCTGCGGAGACGGCGACCGACGTGTGCTGTTCGGATACAGCCGACGATAGGGTGGGCCAGTCTCGTAGAAGTCGTCCCGTTCAAGGTTATCGTAGCTTCGTCGTTCGTCTTGCTGACGGCGTCGGCAAAACCTTGAAATATGACCACGGAGGCCGCAATAGAAGCAAGTCGGTCGCGAACTGCGCCAGGCGTTGTAATGCTGGTAAGATGGTCGCGGTGCGAGTGAGTTGAGCGAACCATGCACTTCAGGCGCTGGTAGCTGCATTGGGCTTTGCTGGGGTGCAGGTGTTCTAGCAGCAACCTGAGCATACGTTGGCATGGCCACAGGATATGAGCTCGGGACAGGTGTGACAGTCATCGAGGCCAGGCTTTGGTGGGGCGCAGGCGTCGTCAGCAACGTGAGCATAACTGCGCATGGGATGTGAACTCGGAGCTGGTGTACTAGTCATCAAGGCCAGTTCCTCCCTCACGACATCCCGTAAACTAGTAGCAGGTGGCGTCGTTCGAATGTCAAGGTGGCGAGGTGAAGCCTGTGCATAAAGTTCCTCGCGGATGATACAGCGGATCAGTGCAGGCAGCTCTGTTGTATCATGACTTGAGCTCAGATCAGACATATCAGGTTGTACCCGAGTGGTCTGAAGCTCCTCAAGGCGCTGACAGGTAGCGACAACATCGGCTACGGTTTGGGGATTTTGCACCACAAGCGCGTTAAAAGTGACAGTTGCAATTCCTTTTAGCAGGTGGCGCACACGGTCGTTTTCCGCCATATCGTTGTCGATGCGGCGGCAAAGGGCGAGAACATCTTCGATGTAAGAAGTGTAAGATTCGCCCGGGCGTTGAACACGTGCACCAAGCCTCTTTTTGGCAATATCCGAGCGCACTGACGGGTTGGCAAAAATTTGGCGGAGCTGACGTGTAAAGGCGGGCCATGTCGGAAAATCTGTGACGTGGTTGAAAAACCACGTTTTTGCGACGCCGCTCAAGTAGAATGCCACGTGGGTGAGTTTTGCAGGCTCATCCCAGTTGTTGATAACACTCACGCGGTCATACTCTTCGAGCCAGTCTTCAACGTCTTCACCCGGAAGTCCTGCGAACGGCGGAGGATCCTTTTGAGGGCTGGTGACCAGGTGAGAAGGGTTTCTTGGCGGTGGGAGCAGTGGCGAAGCTGGCACGCTGGACTGGGCGGCTTGCGACATTACCGGACCCAGGTCGTTTAAGCGGCGGCCTGAACGGAGCTCCAGGGATGTATTCTAGAAGACGCTGGGGTGTCCGAGAACGCGAGAAGACGCAGGAACCGGGCAGCACTCTCCACCACTTGTATATATTGTTACGCGATATATATATATACATATATATATATATATATATATATATATATTTATTTACGGAAAAGAAGAGACGCCGTAATGACGAGACTGGGGATTAGATATATTCGAAACCAGTGGTAATGGCGTAACCGGTTCACCAGCGATCGAGCGGACACAACTCTTCGTCTCCCTCGTCAGGCACACACGCGCGTCGCCCCCTAGAATATCAATATACATCCATGTAGCAATATATATATTTCATTTCATTTCATTTATTTACTCTCAAGGCCGAAGCATTACAGAGAGGAGCGGGTATACATCGTACAGAAAATCAGGAAATACAGCAAATCAAAATTATATACGCACAATGGCGGTCTGAAAACCATAAAAGAAAAGAAAGACTACGTGATGTGAAGAAGATGCAGGGTGGTTGTAACAACAATGTTCAACATGGTTGCGTCTTTGAATGACACGCGCACACAAAAAAAACTAACAAGAGAAAACACAGCGTGACTTAAGTGGCGAATTTACGCGAAACGGTTAGAGAGGGCGTTTTTGAACAAAGTGGGGTCAGTGATAGCAGCGATAGGGGCGGGAAGGTGGTTCCACTCATTTGCAGTTTTCGGGATGAATGATTCAAAATATAAACACGTGCGGGCGCTAGGAACGCCCACTTTAAACTGATGATCGTTGCGTGAGGAAGCGTACGATGGGGGCTGGAAAAGAGTGTTGCTAAAAGACGGAATACAATGAAAGATCTTATGGAACAGGCAAAGGCGAGATATTTTACGCCGCAGTGAGAGAGTGGGTAAGTGAAGATTGGCTTTCATCAAGGTAACACTGGACATGCGATGGTAGTTTGACATGACAAAACGTGCCGAGCGATTTTGAACCGCCTCGATGCTGTCAGCGAGGTAATTGGTATGTGGATCCCAGACTGATGACGCGTACTCGAGTTTGGGTCGGATTAATGTTTGATAAAGCAGAAGTTTAAGGTTAGTCGGAGTTTCTGCGCAGATGACCTAACGTGCGGTTCGCATTGTTTGTATTATAATCGACATGCGTGTTCTAAGAGAGATTGTTAGAAATATACACTCCAAGGTACTTGTAGGACGAAACCAGATCGAGATAGCTGTGGTTAAGTGTGTAGTCGCACGGTACATTATGAGAAATACAACGGGAAATTCGCATAGCCTTGCATTTAGTAACGTTTAGCTTCATTAACCATGCGTCGCACCATGATGAAATGTGATCCAGGTCTGTTTGAAGGGCAAGATTATCTGCGTTAGTCCAGATTTCACGGTAAATTACACAGTCATCGGCAAATAGTTTGATGGATGATGAAATGTCTTTAGGTAAGTCGTTGATGTAGATAAGAAATAGTAGGGGACCAAAAACTGAACCTTGCGGAACGCCGGACGTTACAGGGCTAGTCGGGGAACAATGGTCGTTAGCAGTTACAAACTGGGTGCGGTTAGATAAGAAACATTCAATCCACTTTAAGACGTTAGCATCAATATTTAGCGCGTTTAGTTTCAGAAGAAGTAACTTGTGGCAGATGGTATCAAAGGCTTTTGAAAAATCTATGATGACACAATCAACAGTAGATGAACGATCAGCAGCAGAGAATAAATCGTTAGTGAAGGCCAGAAGCTGTGTCTCACTAAAGAACCCCTGGTGGTCAATATTTCCGGAGCCCTCCACTACGGCGTCTCTCATAATCATATGGTGGTTTTGGGACGTTAAACCTCACAAATCAATCAAAACTGTGTCTCACATGAATAATATTTCCTGAACCCGTGTTGGTGAATGCTAAAGAAGGCGTTACTTTCAAGATAACTCACGACGTGGATGTAAATTACATGTTCGAGAAGTTTGCATGGTACACTGGTTAGTGAAATGGGGCGATAATTCCCGGAACTATGAGCGTTTCCTGATTTAAACAAGGGAGCCACCTTCCCCACCTTCCAGTCCTCGTGGAGAACACCTTCTTCTAATGACTGATCAAAAAGTCTCGACAGAATAACTGAGGAATGAACGTCAGTGTTTTTCAAAAATTTAGAAGAAATGCCATCGACGCCTGGTGACGAAGAAATTTTTAAATTTTGGATCAACTTGCGTATGCCGGCCCGGTCAACGTGTACAGAATTCATCACAATGAAATCGCGAGCTTGAACACCTGGAAAGACGGCAGGAGTAGTGTTCGTAAAGAATGAAGAAAATGCATGGTTAAGGGTGATACAAACGTTCTCACTGGAAATTACTTCGTCCGTGTCAGTGGTAAGTTCAATCTGTTTCCTATCGCCCCCATTAACGACCTGCCAAAATTTGTGGGGATTGTTTTGCAGAATTAACGGTAGCGTTTGCTGAAGAAAGGACTCCTTTGCCGCGGATAAAGCACGCCCGTATTCATCGGCTACCTTTTTGTAAACCTCCCATCTTTCAGATAAATTAGAACGCTTGGCTTGGCGGTAAACGCGCTTCTTTTTATCGGACAGACGTTTCAATGTTGGCGTGAACCACGGTGATTGACTGTTACATGCGATTTCGCGTAGTGGTATGTACTTGTTAACGAGTTCGGCAACTTTATTTTTAAACAGCATCCAGTTATCGTTGACAGATCTTTGGTTGAAGTCTTCTAGAAAAACGGAGGTGAAATGTTCAAGTTCGGTATTAATGGTTCCATAATCAGCTCTACTGTAGTCCCTGAATCGCTTTTTACTTTTTTGTTTACGGGGCGGTGCGCAGGGGAGGTTGAAAACGATTGCTTCGTGATCACTGAGGCCTGGCAAAACAGAAAGCAATTGCACGAGATCGGGGTGAGAAGTCAGGACTGAGTCTAAAGTTGAAGCACTTGAATGTGTAATGCGAGTTGGGCACATAACCAGCTGCGTTAAATTGAATTGCGCGCATGTGTTAAGGAAGCAGGCGCTTTCAGAGGAGCCAGAGCCAGGCGATAAATGGGAGTTGTTCCACAAAATATCAGGAAAGTTAAAATCAGCTAGGATTAAAATTGGTGTGGCAGGGTACCTCACGTGCAAGTCACTTAAGACGTCATGAAAATCATTGGAAAAACCAGATGGCGCATTCGGAGGGCGATAACAGGCACAAACGATGACATCCTTGTGACTTATGCGGATTCGAACGCACACCAGTTCAAGGGAACATACAATGGGAATTTTAAAAGACATGAATTCCTCTGAAACAGCGATCAAGACACCGCCACCAGAACGCGAGCCACGGTCACACCTAAAAAAGGAAATTTTTTTGTCGCACTGCAGGATCTCACGGTTTTCAACTTTTGACGACAGCCAGGTTTCGGTCAAAACTATCACATCAGAAAGGCACGTGTTTACTAACGAAGACAAGGCATCACGCTTGTTGATAACACTTCTGATATTACAAAGAAAAAAACAACAGTCAGGGTTAGAGGTATTACAACTTGTGTTAGCATCTAGCTACAGTGGAGAAGATGGGCCTCTGATGACAGGATCATCGCGATCAGGAGGACTTGAGGGGTCAAGCGAGTCCGTTTCTATTTCGCACACGCGATCTGAAGATGCGCAGTAGGTGTATACTTTATTGCCAATGACCACTTTATTGTATTTAAGAGAAAATTTGTGACCAGTCGACTTGGCGAAGTCGATTAGTTTTTTCCGGGTGGCGCGTGTAGCCTTGCAGAAATCCTCACAGATTGATGTATTTGGGTCACAAAACTTAGACTTCTGAGACAAAACACTATATATTGTGACGGGGCCAGGTCTTGGCTTACAGGACAGCGTCCACCGAGAATTGGCAGCCGAACAAGATGTCTGAGTTGCCTCTCGCGCAAGCGCCTAACGCACAGGCGTCTTCTTCATCTTCGCTAAGTGCCACGCTTGCTCCTGTCGATGATGCACCGTAACATCATTCCCCTGCGGCGGAACCGCCGTCATGGCGCTTAGTACGGCAGCGACGAACGAGGAGGGTGATACAGTTTGAGTCTGGAAACGTGTACAACGTCTGTCTGGAGTGAGGTGGTCGAAAAGGCATTGTTTAGGGGTGCGATATTGTAGCTCACGTCACTAAGTTGTCGTAACACTTTGTAGGGGCCATGGCAGTGTGATAGTAGCTTCTCTGATAAGCCGACTTGGCGGTTTGGTGTCCAAAGAAGTACCAGAGACCCCGGCTAGAAAGGCACACTTTGGTGGCGACTGTCATAGCGATGTTTTTGCTGCGCTTGCGACAAGTGCAGCCGATCACGGGCAAGCTGACGGGCTGCATGGGCTCGAGAAACGACATCGCTGGCGTACTCTGTAGACAAGGGGGCAGCCGAAGGAAGGAGCGTGTCAAATGGTAATGCTGGATGTCGGCCAAATAGCAAATAAAACGGCGAATAACTAGCTGTGTCGTGCCTTGAAAAATTGTACGCAAACGTGACAAAGGGGAGTGCTTTGTCCCAGTCACGGTGATCTGGCGAAACGTACATCGACAGCATCTGCGTCAGCGTTCGGTTCAGACGCTCGGTCAATCCATTTGTCTGTGGATAAGCGGTGGTAAGGTTGTGCTCGGTAGAGCAGGCGCGGAGAATGTCATCCACAACACGTGAAAGAAAGTACCTTCCTCGATCAGTAAGCAGCTGCCGTGGAGCGCCGTGATGAAGAATGACTTCATACAAGAGAAAGTAAGCGACGTCAGTGGAACAGCTTGTTGGCAGTGTTTTAGTGATGGCAAAGCGTGTGGTGTAGTCTGTGGCGACTGCAACCCATTTATTTCCGGAGGTGGACGTAGGAAACGGGCCTAACAGGTCAAGGCCAACACGGAAGAATGGTTCCGTCGGTATGTCAATGGGCTGTAGGAGGCCAGACGGTAGCACAGAGGGGCGCTTGCGGCATTGGCAGCGGTCGCAAGCAGTGACGTAGCGAACCACAGAACGATACAGTGCGGGCCAGAAAAAGTGACGTCGCACACGATCGTAGGTACGAGAGACGCCGAGGTGACCGGCTGTAGGTACGTCATGTAGTTGTTGGAGAACGCTGGTACGCAGGTGATGGGGAAGCACGAGTAGTAATTCCGGGCCATCAGCATTGAAGCTGCGACGGTACAGAATGTTGTCGTGCAGTTCGAACAGGCGAACGGAAAGGTCTGTTGGAGCAGAGGTCAGACGCACGATGATAGAGAGTAACGACGGGTCACGTCGTTGTTCGGTGGAGATATCACCCAAAGCGTGGATGGAGATAACGCAGGGGTCTGAATCAAGGTCTCTCAAGTCGGGCGTTTCAACCGGATAACGTGACAAACAGTCTGCGTCTGTGTGGAGGCATCCCGACTTGTAGTGGACCACGAATGAGTATTCTTGCAGACGGAGCGCCCAGCGACCAAGACGTCCAGATGGGTCCTTTAGCGATGACAGCCAGCAAAGAGCGTGATGGTCCGTAACAACGGAAAAAGTTCGGCCATACAGGTAAGGCCTGAATTTCGCCACGGCCCACACTAAAGCTAGACATCCACGCTCAGTGATGGAGAACTTCCATTCGGCAGGTGAAAGAAGACGACTGGCGTAAGCAATCACGCGGTCCTTCCCGTGCTGTCGTTGGCCAAAGACCGCTCCAATTCCATGGCCACTGGCATCGGTCCGAAGCTCTGTAAGTGATGCTGGGTCGAAATGGGCCAGTAACGGTGGCGTAGTCAGGAGATGAATAAGAGCCGAAAAAGCGCCCGCTTGCTCAATACCCCATGCGAAGGGAACGTCCTTCTTTAAGAGATCAGTAAGCAGTCGAGCGATGCCGGCGAAGTTGCGGACAAATCGACGAAAACAGGAACATAGCCCTACAAAACTCGTACGAAACTCGCCGGTCTCGTACGAAACTCGCCTACAAGTGTTGATGAATTCTCCAAGGAGGCGACATCTATCGAACGCGCACTGCATCTACGTTATCGCCAGTATGACCGCCCAACCCACAGTGCACCGATCAGCGTGGCAGCCACGACCACAGCAACAACACCCGACGAAGGTTCTTTGCGCCAACTGATACGAGAAATCGTACAAGAAGACGTCAAGAAGCTCGTCGCCGAACCGAATGACTGCGCGATTGCCTCAGTAACGAAAGTTGTACGCCAGGAATTCAGGCAGGCGCTCTCGCTTCCTGAGCCGAGCACGAGCACTCCCAGGGCAAGCTATGCAGACGTAGTCCGGCGACAGCCAGTGAACGTGCTGACACCAAATCAGTACCACCAGCAACATCCGCCAACAGCGCCTTGGTACTACAAAGAAACTTCGATGCCGTGGCGGCCACCACTTCGCAAAACTGACATCTGGCGTACCCCTGACCATAGGCCCCTGTGCGTTCACTGTGGGGAAGCAGGCCACATTCTTCGAGATTGCCCGTATCGCGTCGCAGGGTACCAAGGGTTTCCTTCCACTGTTCCTCGGCGCCATTTCAACGGAACACCTGATGTCGACACAAGTGTCATGACCCCGCGGGATGTTCCTTCTGGGTTTCGGTCACGCTCACCCTCTCCTGGGTGTTATTATCCATCCTCTAGACGGAGCACCACCGACATGCCAAGAGGGAGATCTCCTAGTCCACGCCGGGGAAACTAAAAGCAGCGACCTCAGGAGGGAAGGTTGCGAATCGTCGAAGTGCTAAAAATCCCCCAATACTGCTGAGCGAAGAGACACATTTTCAATGAATCGACGAAAGATGGGTTTGTTACTGCCGAAGTTGCAATTACGATTGACGGACATGACGTCATGGCATTGATCGACACTGGCACGGACTTCTCAATCATGAGTAAGAGTCTGGCAGACACGCTCAGGAAAGTTAGAATGAAATGGACAGGACCGCATATTAGAGGGTCCGCGTCCGCTACCCTACCACGCATACGCATTCCCTTACCCCGCTATTTCCGTGCAGTTCTGTGCGCTCTCCTTCGCCACGCGGTGGGCACTTAGGCCGCGGTGCTCTCATTTTAGGATCCAACAGCAGTGCTGTCACCATAGTAGCAGGTTCAAGCAGCAGACAAGGTGCACCCCGAGAGCATAATGTGCTTTGCCTGTAAAAAATTACTTGAATATTTTTAGGGGCAAAGTTCTTAGTTTAACCTTGCCATTCGTCATGCATAACCGAGCGAAGAAGAGATGAGAAAGAAAAGAAGGCAGCATCTCTTAAACAGTATAACAGACAGTGCTGTCGGCATTTGGCAATGCAGTTTACGAGATCTGATGGTAGCGCCAGAAGACACAGCCTAGCGAGTAGGCGCAGCAAAACCGAGTCTTCCAATCCGTAGCCTACCGAGTAGACGCACCAAAACCGGACTTGCACGTACAAATTATTTTAATTTTTATTTGTGAAAAGGGGGGGTTCACGGCTGATTATGTAAGTGACCATGACGCCTTCTTCGAAAACGTGCCAAAAAGGGTATTGTCACATCAGCGTCTGAATGAGCTCAGGGAGAGTTTCATTTTCTTGGTATCCCTGGTGTTCGGTACCAACAATGCTGAGGCGGCCCCAAAAAAATGACCACAGTTTCCCCAGTGAAAACACTGGTTAGCATGCGGAGCATATATGTTGAACTGCGATAAATGTGGTTTGTAATTTGTGACAAGCTTGTGTGTTATGAGTGAACACCAGTGAACACGAGTGAACACGAGTGAACACGCACGCACGTATGCTGCAAAAGACGATGTTTATTGATCTGAAGCTTGCGGTATTTTGAGCAACATGGCTTTATGGTCCGTAAAGTGAAAGGTGAGTGGGTCTAACTGCAGCGGTCGAAAGTCGAAATTTGCATAGACGTGATCGATGCACGTCCTGCAAACCGTGGTCGGAGGATGTTTGGCCCTCGCGCGTTGCTAATTTGAGAGAGTGCCACGACTCCACGTAGTCGACCACCCAATTGTCCTTGATGACTTCGACGTTGAAGTCGCCAACTATCACGAAGGGTCGTCGTTGCGGTCATTGTTTCAGGTATTCTTCCATGGCTTCGTCGACGTACTTGGCATGCGATAGGTTGGGCGCGAGGTACATCGTCATGACGTCGATTCCACAGACGCTAGCGACGGAGTGCTTGCCGTTGGCGCGTTGTTGAGCGCTGGGCTGCAGTTGGTCTTCGACGTAGTCGACGTCGTGACGCTTGACGTAAATTCTCACGCCTCGCGCAGGTCGTTGGAACCCGTGCATGCACGCGACCGGAGCGTATCCCGCAACGTTGACGTCATCGGTGGTGTTCCACGTCTCGGTGAAACAAAGCACGTCCACTCTGCGGATTACGGGGTCTCGCACGACGTCAACCACGTGAGCACCCTGCGACCCGGTATTGGCCTCACGGCGTCGACGCTTGCACGCGGCTTCACCGTCCGGATTCTCTTACTGATGCTTACGCCCCGTAGCGGCTTCGCGATCTCGAAGCTGGGAATCTTCCGCTCGATATTACGTATCGCAGCTGCTTTGCCTTGGGGATCCTCCGCTCGACGCTGACGTCTCGCAGCTGCTTCATAATCTCGGAGCTGGGGATCTTCCACTCGACGCTGACGTTTGCGTTCCGCATCGTGAGCTCTTCTCAGCGCACCCTTGTGCACGGACGAAATGTCTTCGGAATCGCTTGCGGCTCCGCCATTACATTGGCTGACGCTATTGGAAGAGACGTCACTAAGTGTGTTTGCAGATTCGTTACAATACATGTTCACCAGCGACATCGAACGTGGAGCGACCGCACAAACCAACCGACGAAGGGTGGTGCGCCCCGACACTCGGTTATTTATAGCGAGCGCCGGCCCCGCGCTGCGCATGTGCACGTTAGCGTACAGCTGGCGCACGTAAAAATAAAGGTCGTGCGGCACGCGGAGAGGAGAAGCGAGCGCAACACGCGCTGTGTTGAGAGGAGGAAGGGATGCACAGATGGCTGGCGGAGTTGGAGGGGAGGCTGCAGACGGTGACGGCGCATGACTAGCTCCTAGTATAACATGCTCCGCATATAAAAGCTTCGTCGCACCTTCTGGTCCACTGTCGGTTGCCTATAGAAATACATATAAACTGCAGTTCAGTGAAGATATTATAGGTGGCCCTGTGCCGCTACTCACCGATTGGCTTTTGCGTGGGCTGTACCTGGATACACGGAGAACGAGTGCCTCTCTCAGTCTCCTGGATAGCGGCCGTACGTGGTGGATCGTTGAGGAAGGGAGGGGGCATAGATAAAGCAGAGTGGCAGGTGATTTGAAGACGATTGCGCTCGGCTTCCTCAGCACGTGTTTCGCTGGTGTTACCTGCGCGCCGTCTTCATTCTCGAATGCGATCGGACGCATGCATGGATGGACGGACACATCGACGGATGTACAGATGGACGTTTTGCCCCACTCATCATCATTCACTCCGTGAATATGCTGTGATTTTTTTCTTGTCTAGTCGTCTTGTCCTCACTTTGTTCAATGTCATTTCCAACCCTCCAGCGTTCATGCGTGTAATTTTACTTTAGGATTGAAATGAAGTGCCTCATCAGTATGACAAGTTTCTCCGCCGAAAATTATGCACTTATATTGAAAAATTATCTTTGTATTCTTAGAATAATGACCTGTGTAGACCGTGTTCACTGTGGTGTTGTTTTTTTTTATGATCAGCTGAGCGGTGTGAAAAGCCGCGGGCGATATTCAAATAACAAGAGGCGATGCAGAAAACGTTCTTTGTAGAAGTCTTAGTGCAAAATTTGGTCAAAGTTACTAATACAACGCTGCTAGCACTTGTATGACTTGAAGCTGTTCTTTTCGCGGGTTACCGTTGATGAAAATAAAGCCACAAAGGAAGCTGGTGCTAACACTGAGAAGATCTAAACACTGCTGATACAAACGCATTCCCCAAAAGAAGAATTCGTTTACTGGTCCGACCAAACTGCTCTTGCCAGCCAGCTGGTGCTAGACAACGTTAAAGGTATTGCAAGTTTGCTAGGAACATCGTCAGCAAAACACTCAGCCATGGTTTAGGAGAACTATGTGCTGATAGAGTGATGATATAGGATGTTGATTGCATTCTTTAATACACTTCATCTCCGTGAGAAGAAGTTGACCGCACGAAACTGATGACATTTGTAGAAAAAAGATGACGTAATAAACATATGCAGGTGAGCAGTGCAGGAGAAGAAGTTGAAGACATGAATTGCGTTAAATGTAGTTTCTTCGCCGACCGATGGTTTTCCTTAACATTGTGGTGCCGAAACTCCTCGTGCGGACACGTCTCCTTCATCGCACGACTCGAAAAGACCTTCAACTACACCGCGTTGTACTGCGGGTGGTGAGGACTGCAACGAATTGTCCCTGACCGGCGTAGAGCAGGCGCATTAACTTCAACAGCGTTCCCGATGTATCACATCAAGACCAAGCGCTCTGCTCGACGAGGCCAGAACACGAAGATTCTCCAGGAAGCAAGGTCACTGCTAACCGACCCTACCGCTGACAAGCCCAAGTTCACAGGTAACTATGACCGTTTGTCAGCTAGTAACAACGTGTTCTCGAAGATTAATGATGCGCTCGAGTAGTACCTAGCTGATGAGGACTTCGAAGAGTAGTATGTGGCGGCAGCAGTGTGTACCAACAAAGCTATAAGCATGCTCGCCGAGATTCACTGCAAGATGGACGGTTTGCGACGCGGGAACAGTACAGCAGCGGCTACTCCTCAGAACGTAACTCCATCACCTCCTGACGCTCCGACCAAAATTGGCCCGAGGCTGCCAAACCTCGGCATGTCAACGTTTAGAGGAGACATACAAGAATGGGTAGCTTTCTGGGAGCAGTTCGAGCAAACTGTCCACCTGAAAAACACTTTGTCAACAACGACGAAGTTCTATCTACGTCATTATCATTCGAGTGCAGTGGTAGCAGTGATATGTGGTTTTTCGACTTCCGAAGCCTGTTACGCAGACGTCATTGAGACGTAAAAGGAACGCTTCAGAGATGGAATACGGATCGAAAAACACTACCTATCTGCGCTTCGCAATCTGCCTCATGTTAAGTCGGGAAGCGACGTGCGTGGACTCAGGTGACATTACGGTACTGTGCAGCTCAAGGTACGCCGTCTCACTGCAATAAATGTACGAACGGTCACTTTGTCTTCAATGCTCATTGACATTCTACGAGAATCCTTGCCATATGATATCATTCGGGCGTACGCGCAGGCAATGCGCCACCACACTTTAGGACACTAGCTTTCTACCAATGTCTCAGACCCAGTGTTGGCAGCGGCTACATCTGGTGCGAAGTTATAGACTCTGTTGACCTTTACACGTATTGAGCTTGACTGTCGGGAGCAGTATAAGCCCTTCAATGACTGACTGGCGGATGATCGTGCACAGAGAACTCTAGGCGGCAGCACCAGCAGCACTTCAGTACTACACAACGCATTGAGCAGCTGGAGCGAGGGTTTTTCGTCTGCAAGTCGAAGAAACTTGGCACCCGCGCTTGTGACGCGAACCTTGCCATCGATTAGAAGAGAAAAATGCTTGCGAAACAGAAACGCTGCTATCGATTCACACCCCGAGGCATCAGGCACGTTAGTGCCGCGTTAAGCTCACCTGCTCGAGTTGGCACGGGAGGCACGCATCAAGTATGTGCGACCCGCACTACAAAACGAACCAGACAGCGACACCTTCTCGTTGAGTGGACTCCTCCAGCAGCACAGAAAAAATCTGTGGCATCACAAGCGGTTATGCTGTTCGGCAAGCATTCACCAAGTGGGAGCGAGAGAACTGACAGCGACGTAGACCTTTCGTGATTTCGTCATTCAGAAGGGTAGGTCAAAATACATCCGAGGAATTCTTGACAGAGGCAGTTAGCGGTGTTTCATTATGAAAGACGTCGACAACAAACTACGTTTGCAGGTACTCGGAGAGACACGGGTTGCAATTAACGCTTTTGGTCACACATCCTCAACCTCGGCAGAAACACGAAGGGTCGTTCAAGTTCCCCTGTGCAACCAGTACCCTGCCGACATCCACATCATTCGGGCAATAGTCGTCCTTGTTTTCTGTGACAACATCCTTTTGGCGACCGCTGATAGCCACATTTTGAAGCCGTAGCATCTCGAAGGGAAAGTTATTGCTGACCACAAGAAATTTCTGGAGGCGGAGACAGAGATCAGCATCAGCCTGTTGTTCCAAGCTGACCAGCTGTGGAAGATAAGTACTGGAGACGTAATGAACGAAACATTGTTTATTTGCAGAAAAAAATACAGAGTTTCCCTGCGGGAGGCAGAGACTAAAGGCTAAAAGCCTGACGAAGTCTCACCCCCTATTAACAAAAAAAAAACAGTCTGCATCAGTGGCATATACAATCACACATCAGCAACACACAACTATATACATCAGTTACATATTTCACACGTATTTACATATTTCATCAGTAGAAGATACTGGCATGCCACAACATATCTGTTTCATATATTCAAAATAACCATCCATTTAAAACATGCATTTTCGGCATATACAAACACAAGTACACATTTTAATTACGCTTCGTTCCACAAAATATACACTCAAAATACACTCAGCACTGAGAAAAAAAAAACATTGTTGGAACAAATTTCATTTTAGAATCACAGTAAACAATCATAAAAATAAACAAAAAATGCACAATTACTCTTATTGTCAAGTAACTATGGCTCTACAATGACGTCAATCGAGGACAAAAAGTGATTTAAGATGAGATTTAAATGGCTTAAATTTCACTGTGAAGTCTATATCCGATTCGTCAAGGTTTAGCAGCTGAATAACGTTGTAATGAATGCCCTGCTTTAGGTAATTCATACGTACTTTCTTATTTTTTCGAGGAATATCTGAAGCCATATTTAGTTGATATAGTTCGGGGATAGGAATCCTGTAGTTCATGTTTAGGAATATGTTTCATCAGCTTAAAATTACAACTCGTCTAACAGGCGGAATTTCGTGTTTGAGGAAAAGCGGTTCAGTGTGTAGACCCCTGCGATGACCTTTATAATTTCCTATAATACGAAGCACGCGCTTCTGTAAAACTGTTATGCTATCATAATTGTTCTTAGTCGTTGTTCCCCATACCAACATTTCATATCAAAGTTTAGAGTAGAACAAGCTATGTTATAGCAATTTCAATAACCATTAGGGGACGAGGAAAGCGATTTTTCTCAATCACCCTACCGAACGAGCCAGATCTGTTAAGAGACATTTAACGTGAGGCGTCCATGACAGGTGCTCGTGAAAGCAGACCCCGTGATATAGATTTGCTGAAGCTTCTACTTCCTGAATGGTGGAGCCTGTAAAAAATATACTTGGGTCATCAGCGAACATTTTAATTTCAGGTGTGTACTTAACCTCTGTAATATCAATTATATATAAAAGAAAAAAGCACGGGGCTCAAATGGAGCCCCGGGGAACTCCTTTCTTTATGTTTATATATTCGGACCTTTCACCGTCTATGGTAAAAAATTGATATCTCGGTGATAAGTAGCTTTAGATAAGTCATAGACTACTCCGCCAATGCCATGGCAGCTTAATTTGAGAAGTAAAATTTCATGATCAACCGAATCGAATGCTTTGCGAAAATCAAGAAAGGTACCTAGCGTGTACAATTTACCTTGAATGTTTTCAATTATGCGACTTTTATGCTAATTAGTGCCTCTTCCTGGTCCTATTTTTGTGAAATTCATAATGATGCGTTATAAGATATATTTCTCAAGATATCTCTTGAGGCGCGTATTCATACATTTCTCATAAAATTTTGAGAATAAAGGTAACACAGATATCGGACGAGAGTTAGTTAAGTCACAGGTGCTGCCACCTTTATGGATGGTTGTAGCTTTGGCCACCTTCAGTTTTTTTGGGAAGCTTCCAGTAAAAAAGGAATAACTTATAATATATGTCACTACAGAGCTAAGTACAGATGTGACAGCCTTAACTGGAGCGGCCTTTACGTCATCATAACCACTTGCAACGTTCGTTTTTAGTCCTTTTTTATACCAGTAGACCTAATCTGGTAATACTTAGCGTAGTGCAACAGAATTCACGGAAATGTTTGCCTCGTTGTTATATAGCGTTTCCTCTTCATCACTCACAGGAACATTCACAAATTATTGGTTAAATGCGTTTGCCAATTCTGTGTCTTCTAGAATGACATCACCAGCTTTTACTTGCTTAGGTGTGCTTGACGTTGTTGTTCTTCCAGTTGCAGAATTTACTTGCTTCCGTATTTTTAGTGCTTGTGATTTTATGCGCGAGATTATGGCTTGGCAATAGTCACGTTTAGCCTTTGTACTGTCACTATTTAGGATATTACGAAATCACTTGAACTCACGCAGTATTTTAACATCTCAGGTAGCAAGAAACCTGTGAAAAAGCGCATTTTTCTGCTTGATTTGCTATAAGAGGTCACCGTTGATCCAAGGTTTCCCATTCTTAGCCTGGCGTGTTCTAATTTTTTGTACCGGAAAAGCAGCGTTGTAGCGCTCTGGTAATACAGCTATTAAAGTATCATATAAGCTGTCTGGATTGCATTGCACATACACAGGTTACCAGTCTGTCTGGTCAATCAAATGAGCAAATTTAAGCAGAGAATTGTCATTGGTACACCTAAACGCAGTGACCATTGGACGTTTATTTTTAAGCAACAGGCTTTCTGTAGAAATATAAATAGGTACGTGATCACTTAGGTCTGAGCACATTGTGCCTGCAGTGTATTCGCTGCTATTTAGGCTTATTATACATGCGTCCAGGGACGTGGATCAAGTGGTAGTAATACGGTTAGAATCTAAAATGGCAAGAATCAAGGAAACTTCAGGATTGGTCGCAATCCACACGGCGCGAAGATCGACACTGCAACAGCTCAGTCGTCAAAGTAACACTCTTGACACCAATTCTAACCTCGTAGTCCGTGTATTAAGAGTTGAAACGATCAGGGACAATGAATCACTCTCGAGGATTCTTCGATAATTCTGGCAGCTTGAGGCATCGGGCACCACAGAGTCTGGTGAATGGCACTTACATCAGTCTACTGCAGGCGGCCAAGGAAAGATTCGCAAAGAAAATAGGAGAAGTACAGTGGAACTGCCCTGCAAAAAAGGCTCGGAACAGCCACATGGAGCTGATCATGATGCCACATCTATACGTTCACAAAAAGTGAGAGCGAGGCAATCGGCAAAAGAAGGCTTACCTGAGCAATACGGTGCTGTCGTCCAGGAATTTATGAAGCCCGAACATGCTGAAGTATTTCCTAAGAACACTCATATTGATGGAGATACCCACTGTGTACCACAACAAGAAAATATGAGAGGTCAATCTTCGACTGCGAAGTTCCAAGCATCGCTCCACGCTTCGTCACCGAAGCAAGGCATACGAATCCTTAACGAATGCGTGGATATAAGATCGAACCCCCAACTAGAAAGGGGCAATGACGAGCTCCACGTTTACACAATTCGCGACGCATCGATGACATTCGAAGTTAATTTCACGTAGAACCTACTGGTTGGGTAGTTCGAGGGGCAGATTTGCCAAAAAAAACTCGTTGCTCAAAGAACTCGAAAAGAGTTAGCGCAGTTGTAAAGAAACGGAGAAGGTGCAACAGGAAGTAAAGGCGAGTGCCAAATCAACCCAGCTCACCTACACACATACGGACGTCGAAGAGCCCTCTCCGATGTGGCCGGTGCCATTTCCTGTTGAACATTCATCCCCATAATGCCATATGTGGGGTTTAACGTGCCAAAACCACCATACGAATATGAGATGCCGTGGTAGAGGGCTCCAGAAATTTATACCCCCTGGGGTTCTTTAACGTGCACCAAAATCTGAGCATACGGGCCTACAGCATTTTCGCCTCCATTGAAAATGCAGCCACCGCAGCCGGGACTTGATTCTGTGAGTTTCAGGTCATCAGCCGAGTTTCTTAGCCACTAGACCACCACGGTGGCGTGACGTTCATTCCAGCCTTCTCCGAGTCGAAACAACTACGACTACAAAGTTCGAAGCCGTCAGGCCTCTCGACGTGACAGCAAGAACGTAAGATACCATCAGGAGCAGGTATATCACAGGCTGATCGAATATAAGGAAGAGCACCAATCAAAACAACGGGTGGTTCCCCTTGACCAAGCACTCTGCAGCAGCAGTCTCCAAATATATGGCGTGGTCATATTCGAGAAACTTTGACACTTGCAGTAGTGCTTCGGCCTTTAGGACGAATCAATGACGTGGACCCTGGCTAGGGTGACAGAATCCAAGAGCTTGCAGAGTGAAATCCCAAGATGAAAAGGTTTTAAGAAGATCGGTGAAAAAATCATTCGAGCTCGAGTTGCGCAGTGGAAGACGGGAGTACGTAGAAAAAGATGTAGTAATGAACGCACGCAGGCGACCGCTCCAGGAGAACAAATTGAAACCATGAACAGCGTTCGCTCCGGTTTCTTCGCCGACCGATAGTTTTTAAATGCGAAGAATTTCTTAGCGAGCTTCAGCAACTTTGAGCGTATCTATCTATCTATCTATCTATCTATCTATCTATCTATCTATCTATCTATCTATCTATCTATCTATCTATCTATCTATCTATCTATCTATCTATCTATCTATCTATCTATCTATCTATCTATCTATCTATCTATCTATCTATCTATCTATCTATCTATCTATCTATCTATCTATCTATCTATCTATCTATCTATCTATCTATCTATCTATCTATCTATCTATCTATCTATCTATCTATCTATCTATCTATCTATCTCTAGCCAGCCACCTACGATTTTTAGCTCTCCTGGCCATTTCGATAATGGTATCGATGCCAAACTTGGTATGGCATAACATGACTGTATGAAAAAAATATTTGTCTTGTCATAACATGAAAATCATGACAAAGATGTCATGAATGTCATTATTTACATGTCATGGTCCTGAAACTCTTGCAGCGGTTTCGTTCATGTGGCATGTTGCAAAACTGGTGTGGTATGGCATGGTTGCATGGCGAACACAAGCGACAGACCCTAACTTGAAAATTATGACATGCATGTCATGTACCAATATGACTACATGCCACGCTCATGCTGCACTAGCGGCCGTTTCGCCAGTGTCACATATACTAAAATTGGTATTACAGTACGTGAATGGATTACGAAGGTATGTGACAGATGCAAACATGATAATCATTTGATGCGTTTTATGTAACCACATGACCACATGCTACGCTCATTATGCGCTCACGGCCGTTTGGCTAGCTTCACATGTACGAAACTCGGTATTACGCGACGCGAACGAATGACGTAGGTAAACAAGTAGGCGTTTGGTGTGTAGCGACACCACGGACCCGAGCTAACGGGGGAGTTTCGGCTCCCTCCCACGCCTAGCCGTGCGTGGCTTTGCCGTGTCCGGGGAAAAGGGGATCCTGGGGGTTGAGCTGACGCTGGGTGATTGGACCTTTAAGGCCCCCCAGCAGAGGCAACACACCTCTTTGGCCCCGGCTTCACGCTGGGCTGACCCACCCAGGGGAAATCGGCAGTCGCCTTTTCCTATCTCTCTCTCCCTACATCTTCGTCTTTCTTACTTTTTTAGCTTTCCTGTCTACTTCTCTCTTCTGTTTACTTCCAATTTTCCTGGCAGCAAGGGTTAACCCTGTGCAAATAGCCTACCTTGGTCTAGGCGCATTGGGTTAAGGCAGTGTTGTACGGCTGACGTCTGCAAGCTTTCAGCACCTGCAAACTTGCAGCGTCCCCTTGTTGGGCTCCGTGGTGGGTGGCCGCCAACGCTGCTGAACAAAAATAAAACCGGCATGCATGGAGCATTCCCTCAACTGTCTGATCGTACCGGCCTAAAGCGGGTACGCACCGAAGACATAAATTTCTTCAACCAGCCAATAGAAACTTTTCCCCACTATCACGTCATTCACTGTGAAAAAACCGGAAAGCAAGCCAGGACCGTATCTCCTTTCGTAGTTGCCAGGTGTCTTACTGAAACTCTCGGGGCTGGATACAAAGTAACGAAGATGGCTAGCGGAGATCTTCTCCTAGAAATTCGGGACAAAGCACAATTTGTAAAGCTAGACAGCCTCTCAAAGTTTGGTGACGTACCGATCACCGTAACACCACACAGATCCATGAACACCACTCGCGGAGTGGTATCTGATACAGACTTACTTGAACTCACCGACACTGAACTTTTGGAAGGGTGGAAGAGCCAAAACGTCACTAATGTACAGAGAATTATCATCAGAAGAGATAATAAGGAAATACCGACGAAACACTTAATACTCACGTTTGCATCCAGTAAACTACCAGATTCCATTCAAACAGGGTACACCAAGACATCTATCAGGCCGTATATACCAAACCCTCGTCGTTGCTTCCAATGCCAGAGGTATGGCCATGGCTCTAAAGCCTGTCGTGGTCGCCAGACCTGTGCACAATGTGGAGTCCTAGGCCACGTGTCTGAGAACTGCAAACACCCGCCACACTGTGCAAACTGCGAAGGAAACCATGCCGCATATCCACGCTCCTGCACATATTGGAAAAAAGAAAAAGAAATAATTACATTAAAGGTAAAGGAGAACATAACATTTAAGGAAGCATGGCGAAGAGTCGCTCCATTCTATGGACCTACATACGCTGATGCGGCGCGTCAGGGGGAACCGCCGCACCAGCCTTCGCCACTCCTTCGGCCCGCGCATACCGAGCCGACGGTTGTGGCACCTGCCCCCAAGGCGGCTGTAGCCCAGGCTACACCGCCTACTCCCAAACAGAGACCGGAGACTCTAGAGTCCTCGGGTCTCAAGGCCTCCCCTCACCAGGCAAAGCCCGTAATCCGAACTAACAGCCCGCATGTGCGGGCATCCAGTGCCTCCGAGGAGGCAATGGATACGTCGGCACCCTTGGTGCCGAAAGAGCGGCGTGGCTCCTTGGAGCGCGCCAAGAAAACGAAAAAGCAAATAACAGGGCCCGGTGATGGCCCTGTTAAGTGAACTCAAATTCCCCGTCTAAACAGCCACTCCCTTTTCGTACACACAGCACTATTTTACATTCACCATGAACACTCAAATTATACAATGGAACGGCAGGGGCCTCCTCAGGAACCTTGACGACATCCAAGAACTCTTACATGAACACTCGCCAAAAGTGCTGTGTGTACAAGAAACACACCTTAATTCAAAACACACGAATTTTCTTCGTAAATACGTTATTTTTCGAAAGGACCGAGATGATGCCATGACATCATCCGGAGGTGTTGCCATCATAGTAAATCAAGGAATTGCATGCGCACACTTACAACTCCAAACATCCCTTGAGGCAGTGGCTGTTCGAGCGGTTCTTTTTGATAAACTGATCACAATCTGCAGTATTTACATTCCTCCTAGCTATCAGCAGCAAAAACGTGATTTATACTCTTTAATTGATGAACTTCCGGAGCCCTATGTTCTCTTTGGAGACTTCAATGCGCATAGCAGGCTATGGGGTGATTCTCGGTATGACGCGCGAGGTCGACTGATCGAACAGTTCCTTCTCTCATCGAGCGCGTGTCTCCAGAATCGAAAAGAACCAAGCTATTATAATCTCGCTAATAACACCTACTCCTCCATAGACCTAAGCATAGCATCTCCATCTCTTGTGGCTCTACTCCAGTGGAATGTCGTCAGTAATCTGTACGGAAGTGACCACTTCCCCGTAGTTTTGAGCACAACTACAGTAACCGAGTGCTCACCACGTGTTCCCAAGTGGCTAATAAACAGAGCCGACTGGGAACAGTTTTATACTATCGCTCATCTAGGTTGGAATGACATCTGTACTTTGAACATTGATGTTGCTGTGAACTACTTCACAGCGTTTTTGATTGATGCTGCAACAAAATGCATCCCACAAACAAATGGACACCCTGGAAAACGACGTGTGCCATGGTGGAACTCTGAATGCCGAAACGTGCGCAAACAGCAAAACAGAGCTTGGAGGCTGCTTCGGAACTCACCGACAGCCGAAAATCTTGAAACCTTCAAGAAAATGAAGTCTCAAGGCAGGAGAACGCGTCGGCAGGCCAGAAGAGAAAGCTGGCAGAAGTTTTTATCAGGGGTTAATTCATACACACAGGAGGCTAAAGTCTGGAATATGGTTGGTAGAATAGCAGGGAAACAAGTACACACACTTCCACTCGTAAACACTCAGGGTGATACCTTGGAAGATCAGGCAAACTTCCTCGGTGCACACTTCGAACAGGTATCCAGCTCGTCCCACTATACTGACACTTTCCAAAAATACAGAACAAGAATAGAAAAGCAGAAACTCGAACAGATATCCACTAGATACGAGTCATATAACCAAGCCTTCAGTCTAGCTGAGCTCCAAACATCTCTAAACTCCTGCAATACTTCTGCCCCAGGTTCTGACCGTGTGATGTATGAAATGTTAAGAAACCTACCAAACGAAACCCGAAAAACCTCACTTTGTTTGTACAATGCTATTTGGTCTTCTGGCACTATTCCTACCTCCTGAAAAGAGGCTATTGTTATTCCCATTTTGAAAGAGGGAAAGGACCCTTCTTTAGTTTCAAGTTACAGGCCTATTGCACTTACAAGCTGCTTGTGCAAAGTCTTCGAAAAAATGATAAACTGCCGACTTGTACACTTTCTTGAAACAAACAATTTGCTCGACCCATTTCAGTGTGGGTTTCGAGAGAGTAGATCCACGACAGACCACCTTGTTCGTATCGAGGCACAGATCAGAGACGCCTTCGTCCATAAACAATATTTTCTCTCTGTGTTCCTCGATATCGAAAAGGCTTATGATACAACATGGCGTTTTGGAATTCTAATAGACCTATCCCATCTTGGCGTGCGCGGAAGAATGTTTCACATAATCAAAAGTTACCTGTCAAACCGGACATTCCGTGTCCGAGTTGGCACGGTTCTTTCCCAAACATTTGTGCAGGAAACAGGCGTGCCACAAGGTGGTGTACTTAGCTGCACACTTTTTCTCATAAAAATGAATTCCTTGCACTTGACCATCCCTCGTAATATGTTTTATTGTACATGTGTCGATGACGTCCAGCTTGTCTTTAGGTCTTGCAATCTGGCAATGTGTGAGCGGCAGGTTCAGTTAGGCTTAAACAAGCTCTCCAAATGGGCAGAGGAAAACGGATTCCGTCTGAACCCACAAAAAAGCACGTGTGTCCTGTTCTCCAGAAAGAGAGGCATGCACTCAGAACCCGACATTGAACTGAACGGTCAACGTCTGTCTGTTAATACGGAGCATAAATTCTTAGGATTAATCTTGGACAACAAGTTGGCCTTCGTATCGCACATCAAGTATCTAAAAACAAAATGTTTAAAAGCCATGAATATTTTAAAAGTGTTGTCACGTACTAGGTGGGGTAGTGACAGGCAATGTCTCATGAACCTATATAGAAGCCTTATTCGCACCCGCTTAGATTATGGGGCCATTGTTTATCAGTCTGCGACTCAAAGTGCTTTGAAGATGCTGGATACCGTGCACCATTCGGGCATCCGCCTTTCTACGGGTGCTTTTCGCACCAGCCCCGTAAAAAGCCTTTACGTGGAGTCAAATGAGTGGTCGCTTCATCTGCAAAGAACCTACATGTCCTTTGTATATTCCTTAAGGTGAAAGCAGACAAGAGGCATCCCTCATACTCTACTATTAATGACTTGTCGAGCTCCATTCTTTTTCAAAACAGGCCTTCAATGAGGCAGCCCTTCTCAGTTCGCCTGAAGAGTCTAGGTGAGGACACTGGAGTGTCACTCGAACACATTTTAATGGCTCCTGTAGCATACCCGCCACCGTGGCAATGGCAGTATATAGACTGCGATGTGTCTTTTCTAGAAGTTACAAAACATGCGCCTATTGCCCATATCCGAACATACTTCCTGGAACTTCAACACAAATACACACGTCCTGAGTTCTTTACAGATGCCTCCAAGTCTAACTCCTCTGTGTCCTACGCTGCTGTCGGCCCATCCTTTTCGGATGCTGGCCCTCTACATCCAGGCACAAGTATCCTCACAGCGGAAGCCTACGCGATACTTGTGGCGGCTAAACACATCAAGCAATTACAAATACAAAAAGCAGTAATTTATACAGACTCCCTCAGTGTAGTAACGGCTCTGCACACTCTTAAAAAACACAAAAACTCAGTCCTTGTCTCACTTTACTCCATTTTATGCACACTATACACACTCAAACAACATGTTGTAGTGTGCTGGGTGCCAGGGCACCGTGAGATTCAAGGCAACGTGAGGGCGGATCAGCTCGCTGCATCCGTCCACAAAAGCACTGCCCCTACACCCATATCGATCCCGGCCGTTGATCTTAAGCCGTCTCTCAAACGAAACCTCAGAGTATACTGGCAGAGCAAGTGGGATACACACACAAAAAACAAACTACACGTTATTAAGCCACACCTTGGTCATTGGCTGCCCGTATCGAAATCGCGTCATACAAAGGTAATACTAACGAGACTCAGGATAGGACACACATACACGACACACACACACCTTTTGTCCGGTGGCGATCCACCATTGTGTGACAGATGTGGTGAAGTATTGACAGTCCTTCACATTTTAATTGAGTGCAAACAACTGGACACTGTAAGAAAACAACACTTTCCACTACCCTACCGACAACATATACCTTTACACCCTGCAATGTTCGTCGGTAGGGAACCGCTTTTAGTCACAAATCACTGTTAGCGTTTTTTAAAGAAATTCATAGTTTTCATATCATATACCCGGGCATCCCGTAGCATGACCTCTCCAGAGAGGTTTTTGCTGCGGTGGTTACACAAGAAAGCACTTGCCTCACGGCCCTTGGACGCAAGGGTATGAACGAGTGAGGCAATTGTGCTAATGCCTTACATATCCATCATCGTCTTTTATTATCACCAACTTTTGTCATCTATTCACACCACACACACCTTTCACGACATGGTCATGATTTTATTACTTGTATGTTTTTACCCGCCTTACCGCGAGGAATTTTATGGCCCTTATACAGCCACTTATCACAATCATTGTCCATGTTTTTAGTAAGAGGAACTGGCGCTCTTTGGCCGTGAAATGGCCCTTGCGCCATAAAACATCAAACATCATCATCATCACGTAGGTAAATGACATGTCCAATCATGATAATCACGACATGCGTGTCATGTAACAACATGACTATATGCCACACTGATGATGCGCTCGTGGCCGTTTTGCTAGCTTCACATATGCCAAATTTCGTATTACGTGACGCCAATGGATTTAGAAGGTACGTGACTGGTGCAAACAAGATATTCATGAGATGCGTGTCATGTGAAAACATGACTACATGCCACAGTCTAGGCACGAATACATTTCGACGTGACGCGGTGCGCGTGTTCGCCGGCGTTCATTTCGTCGCGTCACGCCGGCGTTGCCACGCCAGGCTGCGGTCCTGCCATGTACTCACAGGCGCGCGCCGCGCTCCATTGCTTTGACGCATGCGCGTTACAGCGCGCCCAGTGTCCCTCCGTCACGAAAAGATGGAGACGCAATGTTGTCTGGGTAACGCATCGACGCGAAATTCAGTACGTCGTATTTTGCGCCGGTTGCCATCGGGCCACGCCGACGGTCGCTGGTCTCGCCTGGCGTCAAGCTATAGAGTACGCGCGTTTTGCTAACGTAGCGTCGCTGTGCCCAGCGTGCGTGCGCGTCAACGCTACAATGGAGTATATTGGACACTTATGATGCGTTCGCGGCTGATTTGCTAGCTTCACATAAACCGAATTTCGTTTTACGTGACATCAATAGATGACGAAATATATGACTGGTGCAAACATGGAAACCCTGACATGCGTCATGACAACATGACAACATACCACGCTCATTGCATGACAACATACATGACAACAGGAACATGACAACATACCACGCTCATTGCGTGCTCGCGGCCGTTACGCTAGCTCCACATATACTAAATTTGGTATCACGTGACGTGAATAAATGACGGAGGTGAACGACACATCCAAACATAATAATCATGACACCAAAGTCATGTACAGCATCATTTACCTTCAACTCATAATGTTGTGATGATTTTAAAACGACATATCAACATTTTTCATTCGTGCTTCGCATATCATCGATTCCCACGTAACGTGGGATATGCCAATTTTTCTTTACACCATCCCTGACCTTGACCCTCTTTCTTACGTGAAATTGGGTGTATCTGTGATCTTCACCTTTGACATGTTAAAAAACCTGCTGCATCCTGAAGCTTATAGAATAATGCATATGAGCAGACCATGTTTCTGCCATTGAAATGGGGACATACGGTTTATTCACAGCATCATGCAGGGTAATATTGTTACGGGGAATAAAGTATACACTGCTGAGCCAATGCGTACTGGCGAATATACTGGTGAGCTAATGCGTACGACGCTGCTGCAGTCCGAGCACGTTCCCGTTCAGCACTTCGTCGTCATCCTCAGGCATCTACTTAGCCCGTGACATTACCTGCCAGCGGCAGAAGCACCGTCCCGGGGCGATCAATTCTCGAGGCGTGAGAAATATGATTCAAGCCGTGAGACGTGCACTATATCGGTCGGGACTGAAGCTGGTACTGACGTGGTATGAAGTGGAGCTATCTCATAGGTCACGCTGGTGACCTTGCGTATGCCGCGGTAGGGTCCAACGTAACGGGACATTAGTTTTTCGCTGAGACTAACACGACGTGATGGTAACCACAGCAAGACGAGTGCCCCGGAGAGTACTGTACGTCGTGGTGCCGGCAATCGTAACCACTCTTTTGGTTAAGCTGCGGGGCACATAAACGATCCCGGGCGACTTGGCGGGCGATGTCAGATCGGGCCAGGGCATCACGAGCATAAGCAGTCGATGAGGGGGCGTCAGATTGGAGCATGGTGTCCATGGGCAAAGGCGGGTCATAACCGAACAGTAGGTAAAAAGGGGAAAATTCAGCTGCATCATGACGTGAACTGTTGTATGCGAAGGTAACGAAAGGTAAGTGGATGTCCCAATCTTTGTGATCCTTGGAGACGTACATCGCTAACATATTCGTCAAGGTACTGTTGAGGCGTTCCGTGAGGCCGTTGGTTTGCGGATGGTACGCTGTAGTGAACTTGTGGTGGGTAGAGCAGGATCGCAGGAGCTCGTCGACTACTTTAGATAGAAAACAGCTGCCGCGTTCGGTGATCAACTGACGAGGAGCACCATGACGCAGAATGATGTCATGAAGAAGGAAATCGGCTACATCAGTAGCGCAGCTGGTGGGGAGGGCGCGTGTAACGGCATACCGCGTTGCGTAGTCGGTAGCAATAGCAATCCACTTAATACCGGTGGCCGAAACGAGAAAGGGTCCTAGAAGATCGAGACCGACTCGGAAAAATGGCTCATCTGGTACTTCAATGGGCTGGAGGGTACCAGCAAGTCTCAGAGCAGGTGTCTTGCGGCGCTGGCAGAGGCCGCATGCCGCAACGTACTGTCGCACAGAACGGTAGAGGCCAGGCTAAAAGAATCGGCGGCGAATGCGGTCATACGTGCGTGACACCCCTAGGTGTCCAGCGGAGAGGGCATCATGCAGCTGGGCCAAAACGTCTGAGCGAAGATGCACAGGAACAACGAGTAAAAGCTCAGCACCATCAGGGCGGGTGTTTTAGCGGTGCAAGATGTCGTTGTGAAGAACGAACAGTTGTAAGGAGTGGTCAGGGTGGGGAGAGTGCAGACCATTGATAATAGCACGGAAAGAGGGCTCGCGGCGTTGTTCAGCAGCTATGTCGGTGAAGTCGGTAATTGAAAGAACGAGGGCCTCTTGCTCATCTTCCCTCGTGTCAGGGGGATCGACTGGGTAACGGGACAAGCAGTCAGCATCCTTGTGAAGTTGTCCGAATTTATAGGATACGGAAAAAGTGTACTCTTGTAAGTGCAGCGCCCAGTGACCAAGGCTTCCGTAGGGTACTTGAGTGAGGAGAGCCAGCAAAGCGCATGGTGGTCGGTAATACCTGAGAATGGTCGGCCATACAGGTACGGTCGGAATTTCGCAATGGCCCAGACGAGAGCTAAGCACTCACGTTCTGTGATGTAATAGTTTTGTTCCGAGCGCGACAACAGTCGGCTTGCATACGCGACGACGCGGTGCATGCCTTGTTGCCGCTGCGCGAGCACTGCGCCTATGCCGTGGCCACTGGCGTCAGTACGAAGCTCGGTGGCGGCAGATGGGTCGAAGTGTGCTAGGACTGGTGGATTGGTGAGAATGTCAACGAGCGACGAGAAGGCGTTTGCTTGCTGTTGGCCCCAGGTGAATGTGACATCTGTTTTGAGGAGGCAGGTTAGAGGACGGGCTACTTCAGCGAACTTCTCGACAAAACGACGGAAATAGGAGCACAGTCCCAGAAAACTTCGGACGTCCTTGGCTGAGCGGGGTGTGGGGAAGTCGCGAACTGCTCGGACTTTCGCAAGGTCTGGTTGAACGCCCGCAGCGTTAACAATATGGCCAGTACGCAGATTTGGCGTTGCCCAAAACAGCATTTGGACGAATTAAGTTGCAAGTTGGCACGTCGAAAAACATCAAGCACTGCGCACAGACGGGTAAGATGGTCGTCGAAAGTAGTCGAAAAAACAATAACGTCGTCAAGATAGCAGAGGCAGATGGTCCACTTCATGCCTTCATGAGAGAGTCCATCATGCGCTCAAATGTCGCGGGGGCATTGCATAATCCAAAAGGCATCATATTGAACTGATAAAGTCCATCAGGAGTCGCGAAGTCCGTCTTCTCTCTGTCTTTGTCGTCCACAGCGATCTGCCAGCAGCCTGAGCGAAAGTCTATTGAAGAGAAATATTTGGCATCGTGCAAGTAATCGAGTGCATCATCTACCGCGGTAGGGGATAGACATCTTTCTTGGTAATATGGTTGAGATTGCGGTAATCAACACAGAATCTCCAGCTATTGCCCTTCTTTCTAACAAGTACAACGGGCGAGGACCAGGGACTCGATGAGGGTTCTATTATGCCCTTATCAAGCATTTTATCGACTTCTCGCTGTATAATAGCACGCTCCGGGGCTGCCACAGGGTAGGGTCGTCGGCGAACGGGTCGAGCGTCACCGGTGTCCATGCAATGGGTTACCACAGATGTCTTGCCAAAATTACGGTCGCTGAAGTCAAAGATGTCCTGATAAGAAGCAAGCACATGGCAGAAAGCAGAGACTTGTTCAGAGGTGAGCTTGTCAGATAGCATTGGCTTGAAAAGGTCGGAACAGGAACGTGACGAGAACGACGTTGATTAAAAATTGGGTGGCAAATCGGTGGTTAGAGCAGAAACTGTGTGGTCGACCAGTGGTGTAAGATGCGCAAGTGACATGCCGCAAGGAATAACTTGCGCTGAGAGGCCGAAATTGAGGACGGGAAACGAAGTTCGGTTGTCCTTAACGGTAACCACCGTGTTGGGGAGTGCAACATTGCGTGTCATGGCGACGTCAGAAATTGGGGCAGCAACATAATCACCATCGGGTACTGCAGGATATGGCGAGAGTTGGACTGCGGCTTGCGGAGGAAGTCTAAGGAAATCGACAGAGCGTAGACGAGGTGGACTGGTAGAGACGGTCTCCGAAAAGGATGGTAGTTCGAGCCGAAGAAGGCCTTTAGAACAGTCAATGAGCACAGCATGTGAAGTCAGAAAGTCCAGTCCGAGGATGAGGTCATGAGGGCAATTTCCCAGTACAGCGAAGAGAACTGAAGTTTCATGATCAGAAATTGTTAATCGCGCATTGCCTATTCCAAGCACAGCAGGAGTACTCCCATCCACTGTACGAATGGTAGGCGCAATCGCAGGCGTCAGAACTTTTTGGTGGCGGCGGCGGAGGTCTGAGCTCATCACAGATATTTGTGCACTGGTATCAATAAGAGCAGTTATAGGTAAAACATCAACGAGAATCGTAAGGAGGTTGCACCGCTGGTCGGGAGTAATCAGAGGATTTGCAGTCCGAGTCGTGTATGCAGCGTCACCTCCGGTGGCTGCACCGGCTAGTTTTCCGAGCGACGGTCGTAGGGAGACCGAGAACGGCGGGGTTGGGGCGAGCGGGACTGACGACGCACGGGCAATGGCGAGCGGCTGGTCCGACGTTCTGGATTATGCTCTGCACCTGTATCAGCACGGTAGGACGGGGCATAAGGTGCACGTTCAGAGCGAGGACGCCAATCATAGAAGCTCGGTCGAGGTGATGAGGTCCAACGGCTGCGGCAATGGCGAGCGATGTGTCCTATCCGATGGCACGTGAGACACGTGGGCCGATCATCATGAGTGCGCCATTCAGCTGGGTTTCGTCGTGGCATGAACGTGTGGTTCGGAGTGGCAGCCCCAACGACTGGAGCCGAGCTGGAAGTAGCAGGGGCATTTTGATGAGGTGGCGAAATGCCCATATTCGCGATCTCTTGGCGAACCACGGCCTGTATCATTGAAACAGCATCGAGATTGTGTCCTGGCGCGCTGACGCTTGACATAGTGGGAGCCATAGCCTCGAGTTTCCGACGAACTATTCTGGTGACGTTTTCTGGCACTGGTGGTTGGTGTAGTGTGGGAAAATCTTCGCAAGAGGATGTAGCCGCCGTGTTGGGAAGGCGGTCAAATCGGTGAACTATGCGCCTACTTTTTGCCTGTTCGAAACGACGACATGCTTCGATGACCGACTCCAACGTCGAGCAGTCCTTGCACAGGAGAAAATTGAAGGCGTCATCCGCAATTCCTTTCAGGATGTGTCCGACTTTGTCCTCGTCGAGCATGTCCTTGTCGACCTTGCGGCACAAAGCCAACACGTCCTGGATGCATGCGATGTACGGCTCTGTGGATGTCTGGGCACGAGTCGCAAGCTCCTTTTTTTGCGGCCACTTGACGTCCAATGGGTTTCCCAAATAGATAGCGCAATTTCTGCTTACAGACGTCCCAGCTAGTCGACTCTTCTTGATGTGCCTTGTACCAGAGGTTTGCCGTGCCATGCAAGTAGAAGATGATGTTCGCCAACATAAGCGTTGGACCCCAATGGTTGCTGCTACTGACGCGCTCATATTGAACCAGCCAGTCATCGACGTCTATGCCACTTGTGCCGTTGAATGGACCTGGGTCACGAGGTTGCACCACAACGATCGGCTGCGGGGCTGCCGGATCTTGTTGACATTGAATAGCCTGGTCAGTCATCGTGGTAGCTGCAATGCGCCGTCCGCTGCGAAGCTCCAGCTCGTTGGGCTGTATAGCGAGTGGTACCCCGCACCTTCCAGCAATGATGTTACGGGGAATAAAGTATACACTGGTGAGCAAATGCGTACTGGCGAATATACTGGCGAGCTGATGCGTACGACGCTGCTGCAGTCCGAGCACGTTCCCGTTCAGCACTTCGTCGTCGTCATCCTCAGGCATCTACTTAGCCCATGACAATATGGGTGGTGTTAAAATGGGGTAAGACAGAAATATTTTAACAGTAATATTTTGTAAGAGCCGAGCACACGGGTGAGATCTCTAAAAGTATGCAGGAGGACCTAGATAATGGTGCTCGATTGCCAATCTCGTGCATTCGTCACAAGGCGATGATAGTTGAGGCCACCATATCACCGTGTTTGTTTCAATATTACACCTTGATATTCCTCCCTTATTTGAGGCGCCTTGGACTACACTCTTTTGGGGTGCTATGCAGAGATTCTGAGGCCCACGGGTTCGCTCCAAGCTCACACCGCGGTTATGGCACAAGGACAGTGGGAATCGCGGGATAGCAGCGTTGATAAAGACGCCGACAAGACGAAGAAGCATAATGTCACAAACGCGTGTACGGCTTTTGCGGCTCTTTTTATAGGAACACAGCATGTGAATTCGTCAGTACCGTCACTCAGTGAACTTGTCAGTAGTGCAGCCAACTCCACCTTTCAGCCAACTAACCTATCGCCTCCCACACATGGGACCTATCATACCACCTGCGCCATGGAAACTTCAATTCCGTAGGCTACGTGGGTGCACGTACAGCACTCTCGTGCTGATCGTTACGCTTCTACAAAACATGGCACGTAAACCAACGGACAGGTTACTACTACTTACAATACACATTTGAAAATATTTCTGCAGGAATAAATTCGTCGAAATGATGTCTCCACAAACAAGTAAATAGCAACATTTCTCGCCGCGTATGCCACCATGGTGGTTGCTTGAGGGCTGTGAGTGGGGAGTCATGAGCACCGCAAAACGGAATGTAAGGCATTGTAGCTGTGTGATGGTATAGCCTTTACTTCTTCGCACGTGTGCCCCAAAAGGCCCCAGTTGAACTAAAGAATGTCATAATGCCGGTGTGACGCTCAACCTTTTATTGCGTCGCGAAACAGCAGGTGCTTCGTTTCAAACGATACAACTTATTCAGCTTGCACTAGTTCGGCAAGACTGAATCCAGCAGTGTAGCTTTTGATCACCTAGCTTCTTCTAGCTTTTTATGTGGCTCTTCTACTTAGTATGCTAGGTCTTCTTCGCAATCAGGCTGCTCGGTCTGCTTCGCAGTAAAACTGAGTCAGTTCGCTCTCACTTTTTATGAGCTAAGTAGCGAGAGCTTAATTGACATGATACTAGAGAGTTATTTGTTGATTGATAAAATTTTTAACAACCAGCCAATGATTATTTTTGAAGTAATTAGCAAAAACTTGATTATTATGGAGCTACTTTTCAATGTTTTTACAAGCGTGAGCTTAGTGAGTAGTCCTAGCTAGCCCAGTGTTACTAACAAGCTCCAACGGAACCAAACTTGGTTATTCTCCCTGCCTTTCCACTCTCCTTCTCTCTCTCTCTTTCTTTCTCTGAGCAATGACGTGTAATAAGCGTAGTCTTTTTTGAAGGTGGCTTAATTAGCGTAGTGTCATCAAGACAGCTTGGTCACAGCATGTCCTTACTTTAAGCTTTGTATAATGCCCAGCAATTCAGCTAATCAGCCGGGTGCGCATTCTTGGGGAGATATCAGATGAGGTGGAGTGTGCGTGCTCGCCGGGCAGCGCGCTAGAATGTAGAAGCCGACCATGATGCATATACACGTGGCTTCGGCGATCAGTTTTAGCCGCAGTGTTGCACAACGCTCGTCGCACCTATCTCAGAGGTCCTAGTGCTTATTAAATAAAAGTATGCTTAGTCCACACACAGACAGCGTGAAAATGGTTTTAAACAGTTGTTGCTCCAAAGAAAATATATTTTGTAATTGCTTCTGACAGTTTTTGTTTCGTAATTGCTTCTGACAGGGGACGAGAAAGATCTGAAAGTTGCCTTTGGTTTGCAGACACTACCCAACTTTGTAGGCGGGCTTTGACGTGACGACCAGTTCCATCGTAATCAATAAGGCTCGACCTACGCTGAGAAATTTTACTTTTGTACGGTTAGGTCACCGAAAAAGGAGTTTTGCCAGAGCTCAGAGAAATTCTGAGCTTCGCCAAAGTGAGGACATCCTGCATAGCGCTCCTGGAAATGTTGATTCGAGGTACATACTGAGTCAGTGCCCGCTGAGTCAAACCACGTCAGTGCCCATTAAAGCCGTGCCAAACGACGGTGCGGTCGTGGCTCCTGTCCGTTCAAAAACGTTGATAAAGTTTTGTAATGTTCCTATTGATGTATTTTATACCGATTGGCCTGTGTTGTTTTACGTCTGTTTGGTAGTGCACTCTACTAGAAAGGCTCTTGCTGTGTGGTCGCTTTTCTACGAGCAGTTATCAGTGTCGTGGAGCACTCGTGAGCGTTTCGGCTTCCTCGGAATGAGCCATATTAAAAAAAATACAGAAGGTAGATTTCCCGCCGAACACAATAACGCTCCCTAGGGCTGCTGTGGAAGGCGCGATGCACCATTCAAACTTTCGCTGACTAAGAGTCACACACGACTCTTCGGGGCTATACTCCCTATGGAAAATATTCGCGTCCATATCAGGGTGAGCGAATTTGTCTAAAAAAACAAACAAAAACACATATGCCAAGTATAATTTCTTAGGCGGTTCTTGGCTGTGACAATGTGAAAGCGAAAGCTGTTCGTTTGAAGGCAGACACTTAAACACGTGCACTATACGAAGTGTTGGGACGAGTGGGTACGACGTACACTGAATTCAGAACAGTTCACTTGGATAAGAACTTTTCATAGGATAAGAACATGGATAAGACTTTGCATCGTAGAAGCAAAGTCTGTCGCTGCCTCCTCTGTGTGTGACTAAGAAACGCTTGCTTTCACGAGGGTTTTTGGCCAAGAATTGCGTAGTGCTTTATTCTATGGGGCTTTCATAGTTTTTTCAGAGTGCAAAAGTTGGTCGAGAAGCATTTTTTGTACAGTTTAAGCCAGACAACAGAATTCCATATTTTTTGGCGGGACCAGGGACTTTCCTTTGGTCTGCGTCCATTCCTCCGCAGGAGCTGCCAGTGAATGTTTTCTTGCGCAACGGCATATCGTATGTTCCTGTGGCGCTAGTTTCTACCAATGAAGACATCATTCAGATGAGAAAGCCGAAGGCGATACAAAGGAAATTGTGGTCGGTGATGGCCCACTTCTAGACAATCACCGAGGTCCGCCAGTTTGGCAAAGGGGGTATACTTTGTTTTTCCCCTGCCCATTCATGCGTGAAAGATGTTCGCATCTAATCCAGCGAGTGCATTTTTTGCGCCACATTTAGCATGTTCCAGAGGTCTAGTCTGTGGCGCTGACGTCAACATGACACCAACTGTAATTCTAGAACTGTTTTCGCCAGCAGGTGTTATTTCAGTTTATTGATACGCACGTATTGCTGACAAAAAGAAAATACCAACCGAGTCTGTCATAGCGACATTTGCGGAAGCAGTACGACCACCATAAAGAAGGCATGGCCTATCATTTACCAAAGTGAACCTCTCTACCCTCGCGCTCTTCGATGCGTTAAGTGCTGGCGTTATGGACACACCATAAAAGGTTGCAGGTCTGCTGTCAGGTGCAGAGTATTTGGAGAAGGGCACGATTCTAAAAAGTGTCAAGGTAACAATGAAAAGTGTTGCTTATGTCAGAAAGCTGATGCTGCAGACTTTTCAAACTGTCCTGCAAACTCTCGTGAACTGCAAATTCTTGAAATAGCTGTACGTACGAGATGCTCTCGTAAGGAAGCAGCAGCTGAAATTCAAGCAGGAAACTTAGATTATCCTAGCACAACAGCCTGTCTTACACCAGCAATGGAAGGGTCGCTCCCTGCTTCTATTGCGTAAGCAATCGACAAAGCGATGGAAAAGGCGATAGAACGCCTAGCTGGAAGCCTTTATGAAACATTGACCCATATACTCACAAACCAGATGTCCCACTTATTGGGCCCAGCTGACAATCTCGACCCACCTGCTCACAACAGCGAAAGTAAAGAACCTTCAAAAGAGGATGTCTCAGATACCTCGTCACAGGATGCTCAAGTCGAGAGTGCATCTGCTGAACTCACTTTGGGTCATAGCGAAGCTACCGGGAAAGACACGTTGGAATCAGATGAAATGGAGATGGACTCCCGATCACTAAAGCGCTCAAGAACCCCTTTGAGCAAAAAAAGTACTCAACCTAGCCACTGAAAGTACAAGAAATACCAAAAGAACAGCAGATCTAAAGCAGACTTTCTAAAAGAAAGTATCTTAAATAAGGCAGTCACAAAAGTAAATTTAGCCTAAACATACGGTCGCTTGAAATTCTTCACTGGAATTGCCGATAAATTCACCCAGCAGCAACTTATTTATCATTCTTAGCACCGAAATTCAATTAAGATTTAAGTGCATTACAAGAAACCTGGCTTTCAACACATCAGACCTTTCGAATAAATCGATATAAATCTTTCCGTCTGGACCGTCTATCGAAAGGTGGAGGTCTGGCATTTTGTTAATAATAAAATAGGTCTAAAGTCTAAAATTGCGTGTAAGCATATGTCACTGGAAAGCAAAATTTTCGCCTTAGAAATCAGTATGACAGGCTGCCTCCCTTTCTTACTAGTCAATGCTTATTTCCCTACAGGGGTTCTAGAAACACGATGTTTGGACGTTGCATTGACGTCTCGTTTTGGAGATAAAATTCAGCTGGGAGATTTTAATTCCCACCATAACTGTTGGGGTTTTCGAATCGATGGTTGTGGCAAATGATTGTGGGAGTCGACAGCAGATAACGATTTATCGTGCCTCGATTCGCGAACACCTACTTTTATTAGAGGCATGTCTCGCTCAGCATTGCATTTAAGTTTTGTTAGTTCTTCCCCCACTAGTTCGTCATGAACTGTCTTGAAATGTGCTACCAACAGCGATAACTTGCCAGTAATATTTGTTATTGTTTATCCTACAACACCATCATGCAGTCAGAAACGAGTATACATAAATGATAATAAAGTTTAACAAAATCTAGAATCTGCCTTGACCATTTCTTCCGAAGAGGCAGAAGACACAAAAGCATTGAGACTATGTGCGTCGCTCAAAAAAATCCATGAAAAAGAGGAATTCGAAGTTATGTCTGCAAACAGCACAAATCACTGTCCATCGTGGAGTCCTGAGTGTGCACGTAATTACTGGCACGACGGGCTGCGTGGAAAAAAACTTTTGTACAATCAGTTTCCACGTAATCGGTCCGATTACAAGTTTTATGCTGATATTTATAAGCGCACAGTTTCCTTAGCTAAAGACAAATATGATAGAAATCATTATGACTATTTTTATAACACTAAGAACAAAAGTGCCGTGTATAGGTTCCTCAGATCGCGTAAAATTTTGCCATTGATTGATTGATTGATTGATTGATTGATTTGTGGGGTTTAACGTCCCAAAACCACTATATGATTATGAAAGACGCCGTAGTCGAGGGCTCCGAAAATTTCGACCACCTGGGGTTCTTTAACGTGCACCCAAATCTGAGTACACGGGCCTACAACATTTCTGCCTCCATCGGAAATGCAGCCGCCACAGCCGGTATTTGATCCCGCGACTAAAATTCTGCCATGGAAGCAATGCAGACTGTGAAATCATATCGCCCGATGATATGCAAAAAATCTTTGGAAATGATAGCAAAAGAACTGGAGTGTCAATTCACATCAAGCAAGTTGTATGATCTAAGACTTACCATGGTAATAACGGATTTTACTAGAGTTACATTGGAAAAATTAGCTCAGGTTGTTTGGAATTTACCCTCATCAGCTCACGGTCCAGACGGAATTACAGCTGCCATAAAAAATTATTATTTGAATTATCGCCAGGTGACCTCCTGAACACTGTAAATTATTCGTTAAGACACGCCTGGATTTCATACGATTGGAAATTGGCAAAAATAAATCCGATAGAGAAAAAACAAGGTTTAGGCTATAACATGGAAAACATGCGACCAATTTCCCTTAGTTCTAATATGGTAAAGCTTCTTGAGAGGGTGCTTCATTAATGAATGACAAGCTCGTTGACAGAAAATAAATGATTAAACCCTAATCAAATTGGCTTCAGAGAACACTGTTCGATATGGTGTGCCAACGCTGATTTAGGAAGCCGCATCGAATTTGCTCGCAAAAGGAGGCAAAATGCTGCTTTAGTGACTTTGGAAATAGCCAAAACATATGACAGTGCGGAATTTTCAGTGATATTGGAGATACTTCTAAGCCAGCATTTCTCAAATTACACTATTGCGTGGCTGGGAGAACTTTTTAGGGCAAGAGAATTTTATTTCTTTTAGAATGGCAGCGCTTCGTCAAAATTTAAACAAACTCGCGGAGTTCCCCAGGGGGCTGTTTTGTCTCCAATATTATTCAACATATAATTGAGTTCAATCCCTTACAGTCAGAATGGGCATGTATACCTGTATGCTGATGACATTGCCTTTTTTGCAGCAGACATTGGCATTCATTCCATATATAAAAAACTGCAGAGGTATATGAATTTGCTAGAGGGGGGGGGGTGGAGACAATATGCGTGTCAATAAATTTAAACAAAAGTGCAATGTTGGTATTTTTGTTAAGAGATCCTATCTCAAATAATAATTGTTTAAAAGAAGAGCCCATTCTGCAAGTTGAGTCGCTTGAATATTTGGGAATGATTTATAATGATCATTTAAACTGGACTCCTCACGTAGAAAGTATGGCGTATCAGGCACAAAGTGCCTTAGACATGATTCGCAGGTTGACCACCAGACGCTGTGGTTTACGCAGGGACACTCTGGTTATGATTTAAAAAACGTATATGCGTCCCATACTAGAATTCGGATGTGTGTTATTCTCAGGTGGCCCAGCTTATAAACTTAAGCCTTTAATTGTTTTAGAGAGTGAGGCCCTGCGACTATGCCTAGGGCTCCCTAAGTTTGTTGTGAACATTGTTTTGTATCAAGAGGCGCGCTTAGCAACCTTGCCTTGTCGATTCGGTGTCCTGACGGTTCAGGCTTATCCAAAATTTTATAGCTATTTTGTTAAGATGATCAGAATATGTATTCATCAACGACCCAGACTCTTTTTTTCTTGCTCATTGGCCACGTTTTCATACACCAGAGAGAGAGAGAGAGAGAGAATACTTTATTGAACACAATGGGCCGGCAATTCGGTCTCGGCAGCTTTAGGTGGTGGCTCGTAGTCCATGGACTCGGGCGACATCCTCGGCCTGCAGGACGGCCATGAGTTGATCGTTCAGTTCTGGGCTTTGGAGGGCCACCTCCCAGTGGCGTCGAGGCACCTCAGCATGAGAGGCAGAAGCAGCCGCCATCGCGCTGGCCACCTCAATTCCGGCTACCAATTCCATCCTGAGTTATTTGAAAAGAGCTCTCATGAATTTTACGATGGGCTGTGTTGGGCCGATCGCTGCCAATATTATAAAAAATAAGAAACGAGACAATAAAATACAACCTATGTGGCAAATCCAAACAGATTCATTGCCCAACCCTCATCAGCTGCCCACAATTTATCGAGAAGAGATTACATCAAACTGCCGACATTGCAGCTGCGTGAAAGCTACCCAAAATCACATTATTTGGGAATGCGAGGGTAACCACCTACCAAGAACAATACTGCCAGCTTCCTCCCTCGAGACGTGGGAGTTGCTACTGTCGTCAGCTGACTACCGTCTTCAGGCAGAAGTGATTAACTGGGCCGAAATGGTCGTGGCAAGCTTTTCGATCGCCACCACCCTTCGAACCACCGGTAAATTAAGTTTATCTACCTTGCTATGCCATCAATAAAGTTGTTTTCTCTCTCTCTCTCTAGCGGCGTCGACGCCGACGAACAAGGTCCTCCGCGGCTCACAGCCGGGGCGGTGGCAGGAACGAGTGAGCTTGAGGCTCTCTGTGATTTGGTACTGACGGCCGCTATAGGCGCGTCATCATTGGTGGCGTTTTCACGACTGTCGTCGCCGGCACATTCCCAGAGCATGTGGCTCAGCGTTTCTCTGTGCCCGCACGCTTTACACATATCGGCGGGGTATAGGTTTGGGTAGAGGTGGCGTAAAACGACCGGGCTGGTGTGGGAATGGGTTTGGAGTAAGTGAAAGCTTACGGCATCGCGACGGTTTGATTTGTCGTGCGGTGGCGGGAATCTACGCCTTTCGAGCCTATAGTATTTGTGATGTCACGGAACGTTGTAAGGCGATCACCCCATGACGAATTTGAATCTTGTGGCTGCGTACCTATCAAAGTGTCTTGATCCAGCAGATGCATCGCCCCGTCGTGGCCGAGCGTGGCCGAGCCGCGGCCACGTAGACGCGGCCAGCGGCTCGGCTCAGCGAGTAAGACCTCGAGCCGCGGCGTGGGCCGCCTCGTTCCCCAGGAGCGGTATGCTGGTGTGTGCCGGGGTCTATAGAAGGAAAACTGTTGGAATGGGGGGTTGTGAGCGCGACGTCGAGTCACCATCTCCGCACATTTGAAGGATGCGTGCTGCTTCCCGCGAGACACTGTTGCGCGCGGAACTACGGACTGCCGTCTGCGAGTCGCTTATCACAATCTCTGCATGGGGCGCTCCGGCGAGTGCTAAGGCTATCGCGGCTTCTTCGGCCGCCTCCATGTGTCCCGTCGTCACAGTGGCGCTCGCGAAGCATTTGTCCTGGCGGTCCACGACCACAGTTGCGTGCGCTCTTCTCCCTTCTCCATATCTCGCGGCGTCTACGTATACCACGTCCGTTCTGCTACCGAACTTCTTTTGAAGGTGTCTAGCACGCTCGTTACGCCGTCCGATGTGGTGCGTCAGGTGCATATTCTTAGGAATCAGCGAACAATTGAGCAGTCGCGGAATGAGGCAGGGGCCTCCCCATTTTCTCCTTGCTGAGCATGATATCTGATACCCAGTGACTCAAGGATGTGTCGATCCGTCTTTGATTTGGTTAGCAGTTTGTATTGCGCGACGTCATGGGCCTCAATTAACTCGTCGCCACAAATTTCGTTCAGAAGCAACTAGACAGAATGTGAAAATTTGAGATATACCAACAGCAAACCTGCCAAATCAAAACCTTATCATAAAATATGATAAACGTTTTCTCTGTAAGCCTACATTTCAATCGCACAGGGTCCTAAATAGCCGCGTGCAGGATTATCTTGCACACGTGGAAACAAATGATGTAATAGCCCCTGATGCTTCAGTAATAGATGAAAAGGCAAAAGTAGCTATTTACTCTCCTTCACTTCACTGGTCGTTTTCAGTAAGACTACCATACTTCGCACCTATTTTTGAAGCTGAACTTTTGCAACTGTTCTTGCACTACGAAAACTTACTTTGGAAACACACACTGCTATAATAATTACACACTCCCTGTCCGTATGTGTGTCACTGACAGCTTCACCTCAATCAGATGCCTTAAGGACATTCCTTATGTTAATTCCTCCACAGCTGAAGCTATTAAAATTATTATGGGTACCTGGACATTGCGGGTTAGAGTTAAATAAAATGGCGGAATCGTCAGCTGGAGTGGAATAAGTGACCCACTACTTCCTGTGCTTCCGGTGCTGTCCAATGGCGGACTCGTTAGCTGGAATGGAATAAATGACCCACTACATTCTGTGCTTCCGGTGCTGTCCAGTATAACGGCGATGAGATATGGAAAATTTGCACTAAGAGATGTTGCCATAAAATGAGCAACATCATGCTCTGAATTTAGACATTTAAAATATCGATGGAAATCCGACTGGTTTCATACTAGTCAACTGAAAGCCATGCTAACAAGATTGCGATGTCGTGTGCCCCCTTTAAATATATACTCTCACAGGGCTAGTCTCGGAATATCTCCCCTATGCAGCTTTTGTACAGGTTTGGAATCAGTAGAGCATTATTTTTTGTCGTGTCACCGTTTCAGACTATTAACAAAACGTCTCCTTGTCATCCCATTTGCTAACCTTGGGCTGCCCTTCTCCGTTGAGAATATACTGTCCTTTGGTTCTTCGGTTCTGGGCTACAGCGACAAAAATGCCGTTAGTGCCGTTTGCAGTTATCTTCATGAAACAAAACGAATGCGCCTCTAAATTCCTATTTGTTATTTTATTTGTTATTATTTGTGTTTTATTTGTTATTTTATTATTATTAAGGAAATTTGAAACATCAATTTTAAACGTGTTTGAAAGTACTGCAATTTTAATTCAAGATATATGTTATTCTGTCTGGTCAAAATGGCTAAAAATTATTGCACTCTTTCTGTATTTTCGTGTGCTTTATCCTCCTTCTGGTAGGATTACGGATCATTTGAAAGGCCTTAAATTTCATATCCTGAATTCTTTGCCAACCCTTCTGAGTGGCCAAGAGCCATAGTGGAGGCATCATGACCATCATCATCATCATTATCATCATCAGACGACAACTTAGAGATCTATGCTGACCCTTAACATATATCATATGCTTGTTACGGATTGTTATGGTAAACTGACAACGTTTATTGTACGTTAATGAGCAGGTAGCTTGAACAAATGTCGGGGCCTTTAGCTGAAATGCTCTCGGTGCTGCCATTTTTCGTTTAGCTAGAAAGAATGATGCCAAGTGAATTTTTTGATGTTTTTTTTGTTTTTACACAGATGTGCCTTGACTTGGAATGTTTTTGTTAAACACTTTATCTTACAATGTTTACACTCTGGGCTGCTTATTTTAAGGCCACATTAATTCAAGCTAACATTCGCAAGTGAATACATGCTTTTTCGAAAATAACACTTTAGTTTCTTTTCTAGACAAGAATAACATAATGACCAAAAAGAATATTTTTAATGTAAAAACCTCCTTTATTTCTTCAGCTGTTTGCGACTTCGAGAACGCTTATTGAAGTTATTTCTTCATTTGCCACTGATATTGTACATCCCCTTTTTACTAAACAGAAGGCCGTACGCAATGAAAGAGCGAATTGAACAAAAAAAAGTAGTGCTCATAGGAAGCAGTGCATAAATATCAAAACAAAGTTGTAGTGTCACTCCTGCTTAAAGCAATGTGGAGGATTTTCCTCCGCCGAAGGACTTCACTCACTCCGCGTCACCAGGTTATTTGAGCCTGGCGGGCCAGGAGAACTTTTTGTCCGGAAACTGGTCAGCGAGAAAATCGTTTGTAATGTGCCATCCATCAACAAACGTATAAAAAAATGGCGCACTGCCGGCTTATTACACTTATAAAAAACTGCCCACTTACAAAAAAAAAAAACCAAATCGCGAACCTGAGCGACGTGCTGCGGATCCTACAAGATTCATGCCTACAAAAGCAATGGCATATGTCATAAATGCAATATGCAAGTAAAACGAAGTTAGTTTTAATTGAAAATTTCATATAGGATAACATTTACCTAGCCTTAGCAGTTACAAAAAAAGGACCTCGCGAAGCCGATATCTGAATGCTGTGGGCCATCATTGCCAGCGTGCATTGCCAGGTGTTTTCACAAAGGTTTCGCCTTTCGGAAGAACAATTCTGATTTGTCGTGTGACGGAGGGACTGGTTTGTTCAATGCTGCAGGAAACATACAAAGACGCAGTGCTCGTTCGTTGCTCGTGCGTTAACACTGAGGCTCCCGCATTCGAAGAATGAAGCGACTGCACAGTCTCGGAGCAGGGACATCTCGTAATTGCCGCCACTGCAGTTGATGGCCGAGGCAGACGCAGTTTGGTTGGAATATAAATTTCAGTTGCGATCTACAAAAACATATCTGGTGACAGCGTTGGACGTAAAGTGTGCGGCTGCGGCGGCAAACAATATGGACATAGTGCGGCAGAGCTTCAGCCCGGTAGCTACACGGCAATAGTTTCTGCTTTTTACCGCGAGAGCGCTAAAAAGCTCGTTTCGCAGAAATTCTGGCGTCGGCGTCACCGTCATTGGTAGCGAGCAAAAAATCATCATCTATGCGTGACCGAAAAATTGAGGAGGATGCAAATAAAATAAATAACTAATTGAAAATCCTGGAGCTGAGTGTGGATGAAACCAGGGTAGTTTGGGTCCGAGTGGAGATCGAATCCGGGTAGTTTCTGTGGCAAGTGGATGTTCTACCACATGGCCATGTCTCTGCTTCTTTTTTCTTTTAGTGCAAAGAAATCAACGCCAGAATGCGTGAAATATGCACAACATACTTCATCAGAAGTCAGGTAAACACACACGAGCGTCCAGAAGGGAAATCCACTCTGGAACGCGGTAAAAAGTGACAACAACACTACGGCCTTGAGCAGCTGCTTTCCGGAAGACGAATCTCGTCGACCACGGTGGCTCGGCGTGTCCACCAATCATCCGACATTTCAATAGTGAACCATGCGACTTTTACATTCCTCTGCTTGTGAAAAGAGTAAAACGAACTTTATCTGCTTGGAAATGCAGTGAAAGTAGCTTTCATTCTTCAGAAACACACGCGTACTGTATACATGCTTCGCAGTGTAACATGAATTATTGCAGTAATAATGCGCGTTACAAGCGTCCATTGCCAACAGGCGTCAGAATGTGTGAGTATCATAATAGCTCTGTGGTTGAAAGATGGTACCCCACTCGAAAAGGCACAGACGCTACTGCGCCTATTTTCTTGAGGCCACGTAGTTGGTGCATAGCAAATTAAAAAAAAGGTTTCATTCACTAAGTATTTAGGTACGCACTAAAAACAGGATATCGCTGTTGCAGTCAACTACCAAAAAAAAAAACGCTTCAGGGCCCCCTTATTTGGTTCAAGGCTTTGACGCTTCCTTTGGGTTTTATTGGGTGCTCTTACTTTACAACAAGCCGAGGCAAGTTTCAGTGACGTCAAGGATGTTTTATCCTAATCCGCAAATAGAATAATCGACATGTTGAGAGGCACAAGACCGGAAGTAAATGGTTTTGCAGTGAATGACGTCCGCTTTTCATGTAAATATGTGCCGCTGCATAACTCTCTTCCTTTATACCAAGGTAATGTACGCAGGCTAAATGACGTCCGCTTTCTACGTAAAGGTGTGCCGCTGCATAACTTTCTTCCTTTAAACCAAGTCAAGGTACGCAGGCTAGATGATAATCTTGGGGCTTCTAGTTTCCTGGTACAGCGTTTGAAAAGGGCTACATGTTCGTGCCCTTCCGGGCAGCTGTGTGGATTTTCCAGTGTTGATGCGCTGATTGTTGGTGTCTTCCTGGACTGACGTAGTCGGATAGACGTATAGGAGCCACTGTGGCTGCCGCCACTTCTATTGAGAGCACAGCGCTGATTTGTCTTGCATTGGCGGAAAAGGGCCTGTACATTGCTTCTTCTTCTAGCTGTTTGAGGCTGCTTCAACAATCAAGGGTGCTTTTTGAGTCTTTTCTCTAGCTAAGCTTGCATCCTTACTTCGTGTAGACGTCCGGAACACAGAGTGAACGAACACGTCCACCAGATGTCACGTGGGCATGAGTGTATAAAAGAACTGATTAGAACTCGAAAATACGAAACTTTTTATTCGTGCGAATGTTTGCCCCGAAAAAGGAAAGGGAAAGTGTAAACCATTTTAGCTGTGCCCTAATAGTGGCTCGAACAGCACTGTTCGTCGAGCAATCCGAGCAAGAATATAGAACGTCGTTCTTCTAAGCCTGCGGCATCGAAGAGTACAGCTTTATTGCTGACGAGCGAGTTCGCTCAAGAATAAGCCATTTCATTTGCTTGCGGCACAAACTTAACGAAAAATAAATTCTCGAACAATCTGAAATGTTTCCGACACTTAAGTGTTGCTTGCGGTAGTTAAAGTATGTGACACACACACATGTGACACACACACACACACACACACACACACACACACACACACACACACACACACACACACACACACACACACACACACACACACACACACACACACACACGCGCGCGCGCGCGCGCGCGCACGCGCGCGCATGTATTTATGCCATGGGTATTTGGCTTGTAACGAAGAGGCTAACGAGTTGGTCATAAAACTTTTCTTTAGGTGCTGCTCTGGGTGTTACTTCTCGCTGCTCAACTCTGCGATCTGACGACTTGGCTACCTGGAACACCTCTTGACATTTCGTGGAGGTGCTGGTGTACACTTAGACCTGTGACTTCGTAATCGAACGCTTCACACCGAGCCTGAGATGCCTGAAAATGAATGACGAGCAGCCATCCCCAAGCATCCCCTGCAGTCACCTGTTGAGGTACGCTAGGCCGACGAGTTCCTCCCATATTCAGTTGAGCTGAAGATCAAGACGTCGACACTTGGTTGTAATTGAACGACAAAGTTAGTGTGGCCAATAGGTACAAAGAAGCAAATAAGCTGATATACATCAGCTTATAGCTCTCAGGAGTCGCTACCTGGAACGCCTCTTCACGTTTGGTGGAGATGCGGGATGGCCTTTCTGTCAGATGGTACAGTTGAGCAGTGAGAAGCAACGCGCAGGACAGCACGGGCCTGCTTTTACAAGCCAGTTAGTTGTCCACTGATCTCTAGTAGCACTGAAGCAGGGAGTAAATGTAAATCGGAAGGCTCATTTTCTGTTTTAGACACAACATCAATGAAAGCTAATATGCTAGAATGCCAAGGAGAGTCTAAGGAATGTTACTGTAAGCAATTGTAACGTAAATGTGAAGAAAGAAACTAGGACAAAAAGATAACTATCCAGCCGCAGGGACCAAACCTTCAACCTTCGAAAACCACGTCTGATGCGCTCAACCAGATTTGCATTACAATTACTTCTAATAGAAGCCATTACACTTTCGTTTTTTTGCATCATTGGTTTTTAGTTCTCTTGAATGTATAAGCGTGTGTCCGCGTGTGTAGGTAGATTATTCACTATCAGGCGTACAAGATGGCTTTTTGAGCATATCTGGGTATCTGCTTATGCTGAGAAAAATCTTGCTTTTCTAGTAAATGTGATAAATGGTAGTACGGTTTTATATGTCGATGAAAATTCTATGCTGCCTAGCGGCCTCCCTAACCTTACCCACGCTAGTGAAACTGTCGGGACAAGTAATTTATCTAAAATTTCTGGTCAAAGGCATAACGACTAAGTAAAGTTCATATTATTATGAAGACGCCGACCTCTCATAAATAGGATGCTTTATTCATTCCTGTGTTGACTTTCAGTACATTTGGTCTTCAATAAACATTGCGCAGTGCTGAATGTTTCACATTTTTCAATGCAATCACAGATCTTTTCGTGAGTAACATATTCCCGTTGTGAGCTGCAAACGCTTTGAGAATGAGTGGTAAAAATTCTTGAGCAGCTTATGAAACAGAAAGATTACCCCAATACTCTGCTCTGTATTACCTCAATCCTCAAGCCTCAAACATTACCTCAATATGCTCTGTATAGCTGCCCAAAGGTAAATTCGCTTATTGATTGCTGTGCAGTGTATTTTTTTATGAAGTATCAAGAAATTCTGAAGAAAGGCCAGTTTAGTGTTAAGCGCGAAAACAATTTCCGAACCGAACAACCACAAGTTTGGGTGGCATTTGCCGTTCCTAGCTTTCACTACACAACACGTCCGCTCAGAACTCCAGCATGTGCCGTTTTGCTGCCAGCAATGAAATCCTACTCTTAGCATGTAATATTATTATTATATTGTTATTATTAATAATATAATCATAATGAATAATAATTTAACGTGCCTTGGAACAACCATGACTTTCTAGTACAGGTGCACGCTATTATAAAACAATACAAGTACAATACAGACATTCTTTAGAAAATCAAATAAAAGGACAAAACGAAAATCACGAGATAGGGTGAAAATAAAGGGGAATATACACAACTGTGTCGAAACCTTCCTCTAAGTAGTTATGAAAAGGAAAAGAAGAAAAAAGATCAGCCCGTAACTGTCTACCTTTACGATAACACCTCAACAGGTCGGCACAAGAATGGGGTAGTGGGAACAACACTTAAAAATTGCTGGATGAAAATCTCATCTTCTCATGCATTAAACGCTTCAAACCACCCTTGTCGTGGGGCCGTAACGACATATCTTGCGCCATACTTAAGGCCTAAGGTAGTATATTTGCTCAGTACTGGCTACAATATTTAACAACAGTCTAAACTTCACGTCATTTTGCAGCATGTAGAAAAGTGCGCTTGTTTTTTAGTATTTATTTGAGCTACAGAACTGATGTTTCTAATTATCGCCCGATTTCTCTACTCTGCGTCATATTGAAGATCTTTGAGCTGGCTCGCCACAACATATTCTTTGTTAGTGTGAATAATTTATTGATTACTAATGAGCATTAGTTTTTCCCTCACCGCTCAACACACCAGAATTGTTGCTAGTTTAATGACACAAATCTCTTCTCCTGTTTCTCACAGAGGATAGGTTGATGTAGTTGACTGTGACCTGATCAAGTCCTTTAACGTAATCAGCCACTCACTGTTTTTGTTTGAACTTGCAAACTTTGATGTTGACTCGTCTGTTATGAATATCTTGCACAAATGCCTCCTTAAGAGATCATGTTGTGTGGTCGTACATTGCCAAACATTTTCCTTCTACAAAGTTGTGAAGGGGTCCCTGAAGGAACGGTAATAGGCCCACTCTTATTTTGAATATATGCTATCGACGTTTCATTCGCAATTTATTATTCTTTTTTCTTTTGCATGCTGATGACAATAAGCTATTTAGGGAAATTCATTCACCTAACGACTGTCGCTTGCTGCAGTCAGATCTGTGTTCTTTCTCCGAACGACGTGATAACAATAACTTTTGTCTTAATACCTCAAAGAACAAGTTCATGAGTATGTCTCGCAAAACATCCATCTTGTCATACCATACTCTGTCAATACTATGTCCTTAAGTAAGCTGTATGAATTCAGTGATCTTGGTGTTTTTCTCGATAGCCTGCTAAATTTTTAGAGTCACACTAAACGTGCTGCCATGAGTGGTCTTCGTTCTTCCAGCTGTGTTTGCAGAATCTCTCGAGAATTCAGTTCTCCTGGAGCCTTCCACAAATACTGCACTGAAATATGTCTTCCTCAAACTAAATATTTATCTGTGAGGTGAATTGGGATTGCTAAATTGGGCGTCATGCCATTGGGCGGGTCCAGAAAGAAATCCTTAAGCATTTTCGAACAACGTTGCGCTAGAAATGACTCTAGATCTCGTTCAGTGCTGCCAGATTATTATCATAGCCATCATTCTACTGCCAAGAAAATCGCGGTGATCGATTATTTCTTAACGAAATAGGTCACGGAATCATACACCGTTTTTTACTCCTCAATTGTGTAAATTTTCGGATTCCGCGTAAGTTAACCAGACAGATTTGGCCATTTCATATACTTGCCAACTTCTTTCAACACCCTACTGTTCGCAGAATACAAGGTCTCTATAATGTTAGTTTTCATAATCTTGGTGCTTTTCACATCCACTGTCATTGTTTTTGCCTCAGCTCAGCACTGTCAAAAAATAGTTTTTCACAATGTACAGAGTCGTCCCATTACCGTCTTTCAGGAAGTTTCAAAATAGTTGTATATATTGCCTGTTATTTTTCACTTCCTCTCCATGGATCTCATAATGTCTTTTTATTCTTCCCATTTGGCGCTTTATTTTCTGTGTTTTCACTGTCTATTTCATTTTTCCTAATGATGGAATTATTGTTTTATTGCTGCATGTGCATGCGCAAAGACCTCATGGTCGTTCAAAGGCACATTTAAATAATAATATTAATAATAATATTAATAGTAATAATACTTGTTAATATTATTGCTTTACGCTTCTTGACGCGACCTCAATGAACCGGTAAATGTCGAGCTGCTCGCGTTTCACGTTCTTGTTACGCCTTCACTCGGTATGGCAAATGTCGTAAAGAAGATAGCCGGTATTGTAGCATCCCAATCGACTGTAAGCTTGCAGATTCTTTTGTAACCTAGTGACACTGAAAGCTACGCATCTTTGCAACACGGTGAGGTGAAGTCAGTCAGAAATGGCGCCGTCTTTTTTACTGATGCAGGCAGGCTGCCTGGGCCCATCAGTCTATAGCCACAACGCAGCTTCCACAATTTATTATTGAAAAAATAATCCTGGAGGATACTTGAGCTTCGCCTTCAAGTGTATAATGGTCTAGCGTAATTCGGTCCCGTGAAGATCGCCTTCTCAACCGGTGGCCCTACTTCAGTTCTGAGTACGTGCCTCAACCGCGCCGTAAGACAATGCACGACAGTGCACGTAACATTGCGCGTTTCGATGTATTCTAGAATGGGTATACTGGAAGCGCTGCTAAGTACACACTGTGGTATAATTGTTGCTTTTGCGAATCAGCAAAGGGCCCACTGTACCTCCGTAAAGCAACATGAACCCATAAACAGCTTGCTCTTTGTTGAGCTTTTACTGCTGCTGAGGACGAAAATGTCTGAGCGTTTTTTATTGGGTGGGCGTTTATACTAGTCTCTCCTTGTGCAATTGACAGGCTCTGACGCCTGGCATGATTTAACGCTTCTGTAACGCACGGGTTACATATATCAACGGGAATCCTTCCACAACGTGACATACATATATAGTGCTTTTTTTCGAAGGAGTTAACAGAGCTAATTGCCTTTTAAAAGACAGTGTTGTATAGGGTTTGCCTCATAACGTGTGGTTACCACTACGCACAAAACGTATCTCATTTATTCGGAACACATTCTCATTCCTCCTCTCAGTATATTACTCCGTCTTACGCACAAGCGAGCTATCTCCTCACTGCTTCGAATGCACGCATAGCGCCCTTTAGCAGGAGGTGGTGTAAATTTGTATCATTTGCATAATTTAAAATGTTTCAGCCTGAGACAAGGTCACTTTTCGCTCAAAACCAGTGACGCCGTGGATCATTCTGAGACTAGAATTTCTGGCACAAGTCACCATTCTGGTAGAAGTAGTCGCGATTGAGGTAAAAGAAGTCGCCTTTGATGTAGAAATTTGATGCGCTTCTGCAGTTGTTTAGGTGTAAGGGGCAATTTTCGTTCTGTGGCATGAAATGAAGACAGGCACTCGATTGTTCAAACAACGGTTAAGAAATGCGCTTATTTATTGATCCGTGCTACCTTGTTTTGCATTACAACACTTATCTCCGGCGTTGGTCGTGTATGATATTGGCATGCACTCAAATTCCGGTGGAGTGTCGTGATCAAGAAGAACTCATCAGGCTGTGTGAGATCACTTGCATTGTTCGTGCAAGTTGTAGCTTTCGAAACGGTGGTACTCTCCTTGAAATAGCGACGTTGGTGCGCACACTTGTTGTAACTGTGCCGTGATCATTCACTCGACCGACGTGCTCATTTGTCACAAGCGGCGTCTCCACGGCGCTGCTCAAGAAGGATCAGAGATATGGCTCAGTCGTCCTTCTGTTTAAGTTCAGCATAGCAACTCTTCCGAAAGGGTAAGTCTGCTTGCTTGTTTTGATGAAATGCACACGTGCGGTGCACTGCTTTTTTAAACGTGTGCCTGCTTCATGGTGAGAATTGCAGATGATAACTGATTGCCGGCAGGACAAGTGTGCCGGTAAATATTTAGGTAAACAATAAACGGTCTTTTGACATGGTTCCCTTTTCGAAAATGCTGAGATACAAGAGCTGCTGAAAGCTGAAAGTAAGTGCGTTAATTGTTTAGGCCTGACATATAGAATGTAGCGAAAGCACACACGGGAACCAGCCTTTAGTCACCTTACACGAAAAAGACATGGCATGAAACTAAACAGTTATGTGTCGTCAGTTAGGCCCACGCTTGTTGCTAATTGAAAAGTGGCGCTTTTACACCTCCTCGTGCGCAGGTAAGTTTGTATTTAGTTTGTTTTCTGCCACAGTGCGCTCTTTAGGTTGGTGGTCGGCGTTTGCGTTGTTCGCTCTTTCCTATAGTGTCCGTATTTGCGCATCTTGTTTCCCAAGGTGCTCGTACATGCAGTTGACTACAGCGTTTAGCTATTCACAACAAAACTCACAGCAGTATGATTGAGGCTACAAATATTTTTGGAACTACATTTTAATTAAATGATATAGGAAGAGTATTACACAGTTACTACAGCTAGAATTTCTCGTCCCAGGTAATCATCGGTCTGCTGAGTATGCAGTGAACATTTATGAGGTGTGTGCTTACAGTAATGAGGTGTGTGCTTACAGATTGAAAAGGGCTCATTTTAAGATAATAAGCTTTAGGCATGCATTGCACATTTTTGTTGTTTGTACATCTTTGTTGGTGCTCTTACAATACACCATCTGCTCAGCTCTGAGCACAATCTTTTTTTTTTGCACAGACAGACCGATAGAACTTGAGCACAATCTTGCAAGCAAGCACTCTTGAAATCAATTGGTGGTACATGATGTGAGTCTGTCCAAATACTGGATCAATAAGGTTCCCATTAATTACACACTTGTTATTGTGATTATTCTTTAGTATACTTATGCTTGAAGGCTGAGGTTGTTTTCTCCCTGCTACGTTTAGGGGATAGGACTTGAAATACGTATTATCTTGCAGTGTGCCTGCGGATAAGTCAAGATCATGTATGTTGCAACTACCTGTGCGATTTCCTAGATTTTTTTCGTGACGGCAGTGCACAAATTTTCACTTCGTAGTGCTAGACACAATAGCTATGACTACTTAATTTGAAGAGAAGCTGATGGGCTCAAGGAAATCGGGGACGTTTCTCTGCTATATAAAAAGCAAATCAGTACCACATCCAATAATAAACATAATCTTGCTCATCACGACAGCATTCACGTGTTGGAGGAAGCTGTGCTGCAAGTGGTCATCATCTTTATGATTTATTATTTTTGGAGCCCATTGAACATATGTGCAAAGCTAAAGCAATTCAGTGCAGCCTTACAAGCTTTGGCGCATCTTTTTCTAAACTTGTATGAGCTAAACACAATTGATTAAGACAAAACAGTTCTGGGTGTAGTTCATAAACTGTCACAAGGCGCAACTAAATGTCGGAAAGCCTGGTAAAGCCCCTCACTGCGGGGGTGTTAATATTGTCGTGCAATTAATAATTTCTGATCATTCACATGCCAACTATTAAGTGATCATGAGTCGTAGAGTAGTGGGCGAATTTAGATTATTCTGGCTTCCAATGTTAAAATAAATGACATTGTAGCCTCACAGGAGACAAGACTGCTTATCGAAACATTTGCTTTGACACATGAGTTCACAGATTTCTTCATACTTCAAGCCATCTTTGAAGCGTCAGTTTAGTGCACCTGCATCGATGGGAACAGGTTCACAGCTGTGTACGAGAACTTCAGAACTTGTGCAGCACGAGTTAGCAGTGCAGCATTATAAGTGAATGATTTTTGTTCACCTAATTTAATGAAATGCAAATATCTTGGCACAACACGCCGCGTTTGTAGAGGTGAATAAGGCGCCTCCGTCTAATGCTATGTTGTTTGTTAAGCCGTGCGAGCGGCTGCACCAAACGAGCGCCGTCACAGTAGGAGGTGCAAGAAAATCACGAGCCAGTTTAGTGCTGTACCTCTCCTGCGCTTCTTGAAATGAATGGCACGCTTTAGAAGATGGCATTGCTGCACCACTAGAACGAATGGCGAGGTGCAACACTTTGTGAAATGGATCATGTGGTGCAGGCGAATCGAACAAACCCTTAAGCACAGAAGCGTCTTAGCATTTTACCCACATCTAAATACAGCCACTGCAGCTGGGATAAATCTGTAAGCTCGAGCTCAGCAGTGCCACGCAATCTAACTACTAGTGTTACAGTTTGAACGTTATTGAAGTGTAGATTCTATGCTACGGTAGACAGCCAATGCTTGTGGCCAATATAAAGCACCCCTCCAAGCTATGCGTGGTAAAACATTCACAAATACAGCATGGTATGTGTGAGGTTCGAGATTACCTGTTGTAGTGGGCGTTCAGATGTTAGTTATTTAGTTATGTTGGATTTTGTGGCGCAAGAGCAACTAAGGCTATGCTGCGCCAGACTCATGGTGAGAATACCTACAGCGGACAGGGCTATGACAATGACTCTGAAATGTATTGACGGCGATGACATATGGGATATGATGAACGATGAAGCGTGGCTGTACAAAGGCCTAAAAGGATGGGCTCTGTAAACGCGTGAAGTATATATCTCTTCTAAGATTATGTGTGTGATGCTCGTGGTGGTCAATGTGTATGGTTGGTGCATGAGGTTATGTTAAACCGTAACGGCTTTTACATAGCACTAATGCCATACCCGTGTCCTTGTACCTAAGGGCCGGGAGGCAAGTGTCTCGTTGTAAGTTCCAGCTGCAGCAGATGCCTCTCCGAAGAGGCTGTGCTACGAGTCACATCAGTCAAGTTTTGCAATGTCTAGTGGTAGCATAGTTTAGTGTAGTTAGACCTTGTTCAGAAGTTGTGCTTCATTTAAAAAACTGATAACATGAGCTATGGGTATTAGGCTGTCATCGCCCAAGAGTATCATTGAATGAAAGGGAATATTTAACCTGTAAAACATACGGAAATGTTTTTCTCTTAATATTTCCATATGTGGGCAAGCTAATAAAATGTGCATTACAGTTAGTTGCTCCTGAAACTTATCGCATGTTGGTGCTTCTTCGCTTGCCAATAGATAGTTATGTGTGATGTGCGTATGACCTCTTCGTAGTCGACATATAACTACTTCGATAATATGTGCTTGACGAAGACAGATCTTCCATTCACCAAGAACAGGTTTAATTAGGTGAAGTTTGTTGTTTTGTCGGGATTTCCGTTCCTGCTGCCAGTGAAAGGTGGTGGCCCGGCGAACAGCTTGAATCTCATCTCTGGCAGGTATGTTGGTTTTTCACTAGCGCATCTCTTCTGCTGTTGCAGCTAGTTGGTCTGCCCTTTCATTGCCTGGGATCCCGACATGACTCGGGACCCAACAGAGGCGTATGGTGCGGTCATCAGGTGTGTGGGATAGCATGTTTAAAATATCGCCTATGAATGGCTCATACTGAATTTATAATTGAGACTTTTCGGCGCGCTTAACGAGTCTGTAAATATTACAGCCTATTTATGTTTTGAGCTTATAATCTATCGTGCTGCCATCTATAACGCATAGCACTCAGTGGTGTAGATGGATACAAACTGCGGTAGTCTATTTATTTGCTCATGTGTTGCTCCTACCACGCTGCTTCCGACATTAGTAGATGTCTTCGAACCATCAGCATAAAATTCTTTGTAAGTATTGTACGTTTGTTGTAATGTAAAGAATTTTTGTATTATATGTTCACGTGGGGTGTTTTGTTTTTTATATGTGTGAGTGAAAAATCCAAGAATTTGGAGAAATCACTCTATGGGGCTAAACTGGGTGGCCTTCTGGCGATAGAGAGTGCTTCGTTAGGAACATTTAGGGCAGGAAATTTTTCTTCGAATCTTAGTATTAGTGGCTTAATTACGTTTGGTTTGTTGACGTAGTGTTGTCGTAAGTCACAGCTTGTGACAATACTGTAGCATATATGATCTGGTGAAGAATGAATTCTAAGGACATACGTGAGCATTAATTTCGTTCTCCTATATTTAAAGGGTGGTTTGTTACTTTCGGCGTATAAGCTCGAAATAGGTGAGGTTCGATAGGCACCTGTTACGAGGCGCAACCCTTTGTTATGGGAAGGGTCTAGGCGCTTGAGGTACGAGTATCTTGCTGAACCGTAGATTATACTACCGTAGTCTAATTTGCTGCGTACTAAAGAGGGGTAGATGAGCAGGAGGCACTTACGGTCGGAACCCCAGCGCTTTCGGGACAACATTTTGAGGACATTCAGGGCGTTGTTGGATTTCACCTCGAGAATAATAATGTGTGGAAGAAAATTAAGCTTCTTATCGAATACGACCCCCAGAAACTTCTGTTCTTGTTTTATTGGCGATACTGTTTCGTTTATTTTGAGTACGGGTTCTGGTTGTAAGCCTCGTTTCTGGGAGAACGCTACAGCAACCGTCTTTTTCTCAGAAAACCGGAAGCCGTTTTTGTTAGCCCATTGTGTTAGCTTGTTTAGTGCTATTGGAATCTGTCGCTCGCACGTCGCCATGTTAGATGACCAGCACGCTATTTGGAGATCATCTACATATAGTGAGTGCATAAGAGTAGATGGTCTGACCTGGTTCACAGAGCTCATTTTGACGACAAAGAGAGTTGTGCTTAAGGCACAGCCTTGAGGCACACCGTTCTCTTGAGTAAAAGTTTCTGAAAGTGTGGTACCCAAACGAACCTGAAAAGTTTGGTTCGATAGGAAGTCGAACAAGCAGTTGAGCATCCTTCCGCGAATTCCTAGATCTGCCAAGTCTCGTCAGATACCGTACTTCCACGTTGTGTCATATGCTTTTTCAAGATCGAAAAATACTGCTAGGCAGGGCTGCTTGTACAGGAAAGCTTCTCGTACTGTATGTTCAAGGCGAACGAGGTGATCGGTGGTGGAACATACTTTCTTGTAACCACTTTGATGGACATCTATCAAGTTATCAGTTTGTAGGATGTATATTAGCCTAATATTAATAACGCTTTCGTAGGATTTCGCCATACAACTTGTGAGTGCTATGGGCCTGTAGCTTGTTGGTATTGTAGGGTTTTTTCTGGCTTTAAGAAGTGGAAATATAATGGCCTTTTCCCACTCTGTTGGCATTCTGCCAGTGATCCAAATAACGTTAAAGAAGTGCAGCATTGCCTTCACCGCTTCCTGGGACAAATGGGCGAGCATTTGGTAATGTATTTTGTCTGGGCCAGGTGCTGTTTTTTTACCTTGAGAAAGCACTGTGTTAATCTTTTGCAGGGTTTAGGGGGAGTTGTATGATCTGTCGTAATAACCTGTAATAGGAATCTTTTGTTTTTCTGTAGATTGTTTATGTTTTAGGAAAGCTGCCGAATAGTTTGCTGAGCTCTAAATAGCGCAAACGTGCTGCGCTAGTAGGTCTGCCTGTTCGCCTAAAGTTGTCTGGATGCCAGAGGTTGAGAGAATGGGGATGGTATATAAACTGTAGTTGCCGTTCAACTTGTGCATCTGATCCCACATTCTTTTAGATGTGATGGAACTGTTAATGGATGAAATATGCTTTTTCCACGAGAGTTTTTCAGCCTGCCTGCGAATGAATCTTGCCTTTGCTCTCGTCTTTTTAAATGCTAGGAGGTTCTCTCCTGTAGGATATTTACGAAAAATGCCCCACTCCTTGTGTTGCATTGTTTTAGTTTGAGTCCACTCTTTTGTCTACCAGGGTTCAAGTTTTTTCTTTATAATGCCGGAGGATTGTGGTATAGTTTGTTCGGCTGCCACAAGTATGCAGGCGGTGACTGTCTCGTTCATTTCCTCAATGCATAGGCCATCAAGCATCTTTTTTTCTAGGGCAGCTCTTTCAGTGAACAGTGGCCAGTCTGCCAGATGTAGTGTCCAACGCGGCGGTCGGGATGGAGTGGTGGGGAGGGTTTGTGTTAATATTATTGGAGCAGGCATATGGTCACTTCCGTAAACATTATCTATCACGCTCCACTTTAGGTCGCAAAAGAGCGACGGTGAGCACAGCGCTAGATCTAAGCAGCTAGTGGCTCCTGTGCTTGGGGAGCAGTAGGCGACGCTAACAGTATTTAAAAGATATACGTCACTGTTCAGAATAAAATCTTTGAGGGTTTGTCCTCTGGTGTCAGTTGTACTGCTTCCCCAAAGCAATCCGTGCGCGTTAAAATTCCCTGCAATAACAAACGGTTCAGGCAGTTGGTCCAAATTATGCTCTATATATTTAGTTGAAAAATGCGTGTGTGGGGGGATATAAATGGAACATATGGTGATGTTTGAACGTGCTTGCAGAGTGGATATTCGGGGGTAGTCATCCTGTCAATGCATGGCAGTCTGGAAAAATAAATAACATAACCACATATGAATGCACAAAATCAATGAATAGTGAATGCATGAAATCTTCTAAAGTAAACAAATAAACACAGTTAGCTTGTAAAGAAGAGTATTATTACGTATATGTAACGGTACCTCGTAACACGTGTTGGCAGCTGGTGACCTTGAGTCTGCTGGAGCAAAATCTGTTACAAAAAATTGATTTTTTTCACACACATAGTTTTTTATGTGTAGCAGTACGCAAAGATTCAGTATTTCATCATTTTAGAATTGAAACTTTGCCCCGACGAGAGCGCCGCTGCAAGAAAATGCATTTGCGCGAGTGGTGAGAGAGGTCAGTAGATCCACTTTAGCTGTTTGAAGCAGAAACGTGCCTGGTTAATTTTTTCGCTCCCTACAGGTAATCACTTGAACTTGTGAGTTTCCGGGGCCTGGTATAGGAAACTGAAACTCAAGTTGGTGGAGCGGCAACAACACCGCGCCTGGCTGTGGCAGCGAGCTCCGGAAGTTTTGAGGAGAAGCGTGGGAGAGGTCGCAGCCTGGCAGGCGAGTCGGTGTGTTCCGCCGAAACGGGAGCGCGTGCGACACGCGTGCAACGCGTTCTGATGTCAGTGCGGGTAACTTAGGTGCCGTGCGGTCAGCTTGGCGCGCTAAAATGAGACGCTCGCTATATGAAGTTACCTTTCTGCGATGGAAGAAGCGGCCCCATAGAAGCGTCTGCGAGGTCGAAAGTATCGTGTTGTGGGCCGCCACAGCAATGCAGACAACAGTAAGGAACGCTCTCCACGTGTAAAGCTGTATCAGATTCCCAGCAAGCCAGAAGCGACGAACTCAGCTGCGTTCGCGAGAGATAAAGCAAACATGAGAAGAGAGCCAAAGAAAAAACAACAACGAGGGGATCACTTCAACTTGAATCATCGTGGTGAAACTTCAGCTTGCTACTCCAGCTTGCGGCGCCCACCACACGGAGGACATGACTGACTGACTGAAGTGAACTTTATTTTGTCCTGAGAAGACAAGTCCCCCTAAAGGGGCTCGTCCGCGGGCCGCGTCCATGACAGAACCAGGAGGTGGAACTCGACGGCCAGGTTGTGGGCTGTCTGGACAGCTCGAAGGTGATCTTCCTATGGAGGACAAGACTGTAAAACTTCTCAGATATGTTACTGCCATGATCGTTTAACTTTAGTTTTTTTAGCGGGCCGCAAACGTTTGCAGATGACAGTACACGGCTGCAACTTCTAGATACCACATCAAAACAACACTTATATGGTTTCCATAAACGTTAACACAACAAATCGATAGAGTACGCGGCTAATGTCGGCAGAATGAGACTTACCTCGGGGCATACGACATACATGGTATTATCACGGAGGACCTGAAAATGCACTTCGCAGTGACTCGGGCACCCTCATCTTCCGTCGTCTGCTACACATTTTAAACTTGACTAACAAGATTTACTACTTTGGTTCGATTCGCTTCTTGGAAGTGCTTGGGCAGCTCAGAGATTTTGTGAAGCCGCCCTGCAGGCGGTACATTGTGAGGTGACTCAAAGGCAGCGCACGCTCTCTGCACGAGCACGTACACGAGCGGCAGCGCATTGGAGGGATGGGAAAACGCACGCTATACGTCCCCGGTTTCTACTTTTCTAACAAGGATGGCGCTGCCTCTTCAGAGCCGCAGTGCCACCATGCGTTGCTTTGGCTTCCTATTGGCGCCTTGAGTGTCGCATATAGTCATGTTGTTACATGACAAGCATGTCATGATTATCATAATTTGATGTGTCATTTACATATGTCAACCGTTCGCGTGACGTATTACCGAATTTGGTATATTAGAAGCTAGCACGATGGCCGCGAGCGCATCTTGAGCATAGGATTAAGTCATGTTGTCACATGACAGGCATCTATTTATTATCATGTTTGAACCAGTGACATACTTTCGTCATCCATCCACGTACCGTAATACCAAATTTGGTATATGTGAAGCTAGCGAAACGGCCGCGAGCGCATCATGAATGTGGCGTGTAGTCATGTTACATGACACGTATCTCATGATTATCATGTTTGCACCAGTCACATACCTTGGTCATGAATTCACGTTCCGTAACACCGAATTTGGTATTTGTGAAGCTAGCGAAACGACTGCGAACGTACCATGAGCGTGGCGGGTAGTCATGACTCATGACTTACATGACATGCATGTCATGATTTCCACCTTAGAGTTTGTCATTGGTGTTCGCTGTGCAGTCATATCATATCCTGACAATTTCGCAACGTGTTATGTGAACAAAATCCCCACAAAAGCAGCAAGATGATGAAATATAAGCCATGATATTCATGACATACACATCATGATAGTCATGTTATGACTAGGCGATTAAACTCTTCATACAGTCATGTTATGCCATACCGAATTTGACGTTGATACTATTAACTACACGGCCAGGAGAGCAAAAGTCGTATGAGGCTGGATAGATAGATAGATAGATAGATAGGTAGATAGATAGATAGATAGATAGATAGATAGATAGATAGATAGATAGATAGATAGATACGCTCAAAGTCACCGAAGTTCGCTAAGGAATGTTTTGCATTTAATAGTGCTATGTGAATAACCGACGTGCCACACATTCTCCCTTCTCACTTGATTTGTGCGAACGCAGGTGTGAAACTGTCGTCTAATGAAGTTTCCGTCGTAGAGCTTTCTGCGACCTTTGTGCGTGCGTAAACAATGTGATTATTCTGCTCCTTCGTCTAAACCGTGTCCTTGCACAACAGTGGTTCTATGCTGATCAGCAGTCCGTGCTGCTGGATAAGCGAGCCGTCGCCTCTTTAGGCTGCCTGAAAGAACAGTTCTCCGCTGCTGGTCTGTGTGTTTTCGTAGTGATCGTAAAATAACCAGTCCTCGTAAATCGAAAAACGTGGATTTCAAACAGAAATCTGCAATGTATTTATCGAATGGCTGCTCAATCTTAATGGGCATAGAAGAGCACGTGGCGTATCTTACTGCAGCAACGTAGCATTAATACACGCTGCGGGCCCTTGCACGCCCATTTATAAAGAACCGATATTGACGAAATAGTGCCAAACACGAACTAGTGTCGACCTAGCATAGAAAACACCAATGTAAGGCGAGCCCCATTTCGCGGCAGATATGATTGCATCTTGAGGTGTTGAATTGTACACTGATTAACGTGAATATATTCTATCACAGTGCTTGATTGGGCTAGTTGGGGCTGCATGGTAAACGAAGAAAGTGCTTAACAGAGCAAACGATAGGATGGGACTGAAGAGACGGGAAGAGAGCGCTTAACTAACAACCGGGTTTTAGTTCTGCGCTCCGTTCTCGGCTCTTCTATCTCCTCCTATCGTTTTCGCTTTTGAGCACTTTCTTGGATATATTCAATTTATACAGCGCCCTCATATTTACAAACGTGGAGCACACTACGGTGAAGTCTTTTCTTAAGTTGTCAGATGACACACCGAAAAAAGCGAAAAAAAAAACGCATTCTGATATGATCAGCGTTACTTTGTAAATTATTTTGCACTCCGTTCGACATCAAACCGAACTGCTTAACACTACATTTTTTGCGATCTGCTATCCAGAACCGCGGTGGACTACTTCAAGTACTTTACAAGTACGTTGCTTACTACTCGACTATTTACTATGCACGGTGCTGAGTAGAGAAGATATAGGCTATCCAGCAACAACCAAAGTGTGGCGTGGTTTTGCTCCTGTTCATGCAGCTTTATATTCAGGCGTAGTGGTTCTGTACTGTCACACACTTTGGGCGAGGCCCCGCCGATCCAACAATCGACGTGCGGCCGACTCGCAGGCTTCGGCCTGCGATGCCTGAAAGCCCTCGAAGTGGCACATCTCAAATTTATCCGCAGGTTGGCCGACCCGTGCGGGGCTGTACGTATGGTGATGTATGGGCCTGACCAACGTACTCATTGAGCAGACAAGGTGATTGGATTAAACACAGGCAAACGTTTAATCAAAGTAAGACAATGTCAAGGATAATACGCAAATAACATAGGGAAAAAACACTAATACGCGATGAAAAAAAAAAAGAGTAAACTATGCTCTAAAAGAACACTAGAACAAGTAACGATAAAACACAAATACTTGGAATGTTAATAAAATTAGAACATGATGAAACTGAAAGAGATACAGAGAAAATATACAAGAAAACAATCATGGTCACGCTTCTGAATTTCGAAGTGCGACGCAGCGCACACAGCTACAATTATTTGAAAGCTTGTTGAAATAAAATAACAGTTTTTAAAAAATCACAATGAAAAGTTACATGCGTTCCAGGCCAGCTCTTGTTAAACGTAGGGGAGTTGACGGGGTGTCGGTGAAGATCTCGCCAGCTTAGTAGATGGCGAGGGTGCCTGGTATTAGTTTAGATGCAGCAACTTCTTGCTGGCTGCACGTCAACTGCCGATTTCAATGCAGTCCAATATCTTTCAGGACGTCTCGCCCCCTCTCGAGGTCATTTCTTTTTACTCGAACACATGTTTCTGCTTTCAGTACAGGTGTAGGGAAGACGCGGCGGCACCGCCGCTGCGTCGCCAGTCGCCGGGTGTCATCTTCCCAACACAAAAGCGCCCTTCCTTGGACGATGGGGCGCGTGGGTGAAACGAAAACTTCGAGCGTTTGTGACATATGCTAATGTGTGAAACACGTGTATACGGAACAGAACAAAAAGCGCCTATGAGAAGCGGGAGTTCTGTCCCTCCTGATGAGATGTACAAGGCAGTAGTGGTTCTCTCTGCATCGGGTACGAACACTAGAAGTTTAGAGTTAAGATTCCGCCATCGTAATATTACTGGCCTTGCGCGCCACACTGAAACCTTCGTGCATACGTCTGTCAAAATTTTGTGCATGGAAACAACTAATAAAGATGTGCGGTGCATTGCACAGTGCCGGTGCAACTCCAGGCTCCATCTTAGCATGGTCGCGTCAAAACCGCCAATGATGCGTAAGAAATATTGAGGCAAAATTGTCAGCAGCCGTTTGTACACGCAGTGCGTACCTGTGATGTTACCTTTGATGAAATTTTCTTTTGCCTCGCATTAGCGTGTCATAGAGCTTTCTCATAGTTTAGTACACAGGTCCCATCGTGAATATATGAAGCGAAAAAAACACACCATCGAACAGCAACATCAAACGGGTACTAGAGAGCAGAAAACGCCATTGGTAATTCTACGGTATAAACATACATTTTGGGCCTCCATCAAGAGGCCCATGTGAAATCATAACGACACAAAGCGTTTGTAGCTATTAAAAAAAGCGCGAGGATTTGTTTTAGCTAGCCCAAACTGTTCGTAGTTCAAATAATCATGACTACGCGTGACGTGACGCACGAGTTCATCTTGCGTACGTAGGCACACAGGGGTGCCGCGAAGACGCGCGGTTTGAGGGATGACTCGAGCGTCATTAAGGCAGTAAACACAATTGCGAGGTACGGCCGTGTTGGCTTTGTTACCTGCAAGGCAAGTTTCCACTTAAGAGCCTAATGAGCCTAAGTGATTGGTAGCATGGCAGCTTCGCTTTCCTGACGTAGAAAGAGCGAGGTTGAAGAGCCATAGTAGGGACCAATTTACAATTGCCAGCACCCTAAAAAATCTAAAAACGAAGCAGAAAGAACCAGGTGGGGCGAACAAGCGCGAATTAGGAACTGTTGGTAATATTATAATGTATGCACATGGGAAAAGACTTGAAACATTCTCACATTGCCAAAAAAAAACAATCGTAAGGATCCGAGGAAAGACGAAGAAGATCAAGATGTTTCACATATAACCTCCGTTATCGCCGGAAGTTCCAGCGATCGTTTACGCATTAAGAAGCTGGACTGTGAAGATGACGAGGCTCCGGATCAGGCGGCAGTATCCCTATTGCTCCTTGAGAGTTCGTTATTTTCGGTAACTGTATAGGTCTTTCTCAGCTGAAGCGAGCCATTTGATTTTGATGTCATTTTTTCCCCCGGCCAAGGGCACTCCCCTTAGTTAGCTTCCACTCCCGCCAAGGATTGGCCGATAGACTATTTGTTACGCAGTGGGGCGAGAAGTGTCCCTGTGGCGTTGGTACCTACAGATGGGGGCAGTATCCTGATGAAGAACCCAAAGGTGATTCAAGTGGAGCTTCGAAAAGCCACTTCGCATTTCCAGGAGATCACTGAGGTCCGCCAGTTTGGTCGCGGAGGCATCCTGTGTTGTTCCGCAGATCAGGAGTGCATTCGTGAGCTCCTGTAATGTTCCAAATTCGCAGCGCATCTGGTAAGCCCATTTATTCCGGTACACCTCGCATGCTCGAAAAGACTAGTCCGCGGTGTAGACACAAGCCTGACACCTGCAGAAGTACTTGATTTGTTCTCGGTGGCGGGTGTAATTTTAGTGTACAGGTGCACCCGTACAATTGACAACATAAAATCCCCAACGGAATCGAGGATAGTGACCTTTTTAGGAACAGTCCAACCTTCCGAAATTAAGGCGTGGCCACTGATCTAGAAGGTAGAGCCACTTTTCCCCAAACGCCTGCAGTGTTTGAAATGTTGGTGATATAGACATTGCGTCAGAGGGTGCCAATTAGTTCTTAGATGCCGTTGGTGTGGAGAAAATCATGACAGCCACAAGTGTAGCTCTGAGAAAGAGCGTTGCAGCTTATGTAATAAGGCGCACCCTGTAGATTCTGCAGACTGTGCTGCAAAAGAAAGGGAGCTTGCCATATTGCATATTGTAGAACGCAAGAGGTGCTCCCAGAGAGAAGCAGTTGCAGAAATGCAGGGGATATCCAAAGAATATGTAGGTGTTGCAGCACGTAATACCACCGCCATGGATGCATCTCTCGCAACATCTATCGCAGAGGCCATAGAGAAGGCTACGCAAAAGGCAATAGAACGCCTCGCGAACAACCTTTTTACAGCTTGGCACAATTGTTTTCAAACCAACTGTTCCTAATTCTTCGTGTAGCATATACGAACGATCAGAATTCTGAGGCATCAGTCGTATCGCAGCGTATGCACGTGCGTCAGCAGGTCAGCGATCTGTTTCTCCTGAAGCAGGGATTTCCAAAACAACGGAAGAGGATAATCTAATGAATGATTAGAAGCGTGTGCAGATATAGGAACAGACTCTCACAAGGCTCTGAAGTGAACGCGACCTCCCCCATCAAAAAGTTCTTCGCATATTTCGAAATCAAAGAAGTATCTGTCTAACAAAAGAATTCTCTGAGAACATGTCTAAGAAAGACATTTGCGAAAGAAAATTTTAGACCAAGTAGGTTCTGATACGGTTCTGTCATCAAAATAGGTTCACTAACCTTATTGCAGTGAAATTGCAGATGAATTGTTTCTGCGGCCACATACTTATCATATCTTTCTTCACAACTTTCCCCGGATATTATATTACTGCAAAAACATGCTTTTCAACTGGCCAGAAATATGACTTAAAAATATTGGCTATTTCGATTGGACCGACATAGCAGAGGTGGTGGACTTTCTATCTTGATAGCAACTAAGTTTAGTCGCAAAGCTAAGATCTCTTATCGGTGTATGGCTCCTGCTTGTGAAATTTTCATTGTAACGGTTCTCCCTTCTCGTTTGTAAATGCGTATTTCCTAGCTGGTGCAAGACACACGAAGTCTAGACGACATGTTCTCTGCCTGCAGAAAAAAAATATATTAATGGCTGGAAACTTCAGTTCACATCATGTGGCTTGGGGTTTCCAAATAGATTTAAGCGGAAAACGCTTGTGGGAATGGGTTATTGACAAGAATTTATCTTGTTTCATTTCGCACGCTGCTACTTTTGTCCGAGGTCTCACTAAATCTGTAATAGAATTGACATTTTCAAGCTCATCTCTAAATATATGTTCGTAGCAAACTCTAGACTGTGCTACTAACAGTGACCACTTGTCTATTAGTTTTGTGCGAAATTTTCAGAGAATACTTGTCGCCGAAAAGGTCGGCTGATTTTTAAACTATAGAAAGTTTGAAAAAGACTTAAGTGCTACTTTTCATCGCCGCAAGCACATGCAAGGTGACTTAAGGGCTATGAGTCTGTGTGGAGTGTTAAAAAGATCAGTAAAGACACAACCTTCAATTTAAACTCGGTAAGAACAGGTTTTTCTTCAGTTCATGGGGGACTGAACAGTGCATGAGGAGCTATAGAAAACGTAAAGCTGCATGGGAACAACTGCTGGTCAATGAATGCCCAAAAATGTGGTGTGATTATCAATTCGGAGCAGCAGACTTCGAATCCACAATGAGTACAGCAAAAGAGGGCTGTATTACGAAACGATATGATTATCTTTCTTGGGCTAAAAACAAAAAAAAACGCTCCTCAGATTTTTAAGATCGCAAAAATATTACCATCCTCTGAAAATATTGACTCTTCCACTGTTTTCCCCAGTGAACTCTCTGATTTAGTAGAATATATTACGAAAAGGCAACAATATAGAATAATGTCAACTATACCACTGCACATTGTGGACCAAATGGTGGGTGAGGATTTAAGGAAAGTTACTTTAGATGAGCTGGTAGGGGTAATAGGGCACTTATCTTTTTCAGCACCTGGACCAGGCGGGGTAAGCAATGCATTGATAAAAGTAATGTTCGAGATTTCTCCAACTGAAGTACTTAATGTAGTGATTTTTTTTGACAAAAGCTTGGATACCTGTGGAATGGAAGCTGCCTAAAGTAATTTCACTTCTTACCAAGCAGGAAAGAAGATTTGCCTTTGACATTGTAAGGCTGATATCACTCAGGTCTAATTTGGTTAAGCTGATTGAAATAGTTTTTAATGAAATAGTTTTAGTTTTAAATAGTTTTAATTGAAATAGTTTTAATATATTATAAAATATATTTATAATAACGCAATCTTAAACCATGTCAATAGATATAGTAGTGTTTTAGGTATAGTTGCTCAATATGGTGTGCGCATGTTGATTTAGAAAGCCGAATATAACTGGCTAAGCATCGGCACCAATACTGTGCATTAGTTACTCTAGATTTGGCTAAAGTTTATGATAGGGTTGATCATTCAATTTTATTAAAACAGTTGGAATATCACCACTTTCCCAACTACATGACTGCGTGGGTTTCGGAGTTTTTAGGAGGCAGAGAATATAACTGCTTTAATGATGGGTACTCATCGAACAGATATAAGCAGACACGTGGCGTACCACAGGGGGCTGTCATGTCACCAGTTTGATTGAACATCTTCTTAAGCACCATTCAATCAACAAAGGATATTGATTTATATGTGTACGTTGACGATATTACTTTCTTTGCAGGTAACACCGATCTTCAATCTCAATACCGGAGTCTGCAAAATTTTCTCAATAATATAGATGGATGGCTCAAAAACATTCATATGACGCTGAACCTAATGAAAAGTGCGCTTCTTGCATTCTCTTTTCTGCAGCCTATCAACATCTCGTTAATATAAGTGAGTAATGAGCTCATTCAACAGGCTGATTACCTAAATATTAGGGCATCCAATATATTATTACATTAAACTGAAGAAGCCACAATGATGATGTGTACTCCAAGGCAACACGCGCCATGGGGTGGATACGGATGCTCGCACACAGTAGAGCGGGTTTAAGAAGAGATGCGCTATGATGATATATAAACTTTATGTGTGGCCTATCATGAAATTCAGATAAGTGTTGTTTTCTGACAGTGCAGCTTATAAAATCAGACATCTAATACTGCTAGAAAAAGAAGCGTTGCGTTTGTGTCTGGGTCTCCCGATGTTTGTTGCAAACAACGTGTTTATGTGGAAGCTCGCCTACCTTCTCTGCTAAATAGGTTTAAAATTCTTACTGTGCAAGCATTCTCAAAGATATACAGTTCACACCAAAGACGCTCATTTTACGTTTTCAATAAAGAACCAACTTTATTCTTCGAAACACATATGCAACGGCTACACACGCCGCAAATCATATTTGCACAAGCGAAGCTACAGCAACTGAATGTAAAATTGAATATATTGGCCCAATAGACAACCTAAAGTCAAGGCTTAGCATACAATTTGATAATATATTTCCTCATAACGCGAAACGATTGGCACATAGGTACTTAAATGACCAGTTAGGAGAGTATCTGGCTCACCTGGAGATAAGCAATATCGTTGCGAATAATACAACTGCGTCAAAAAAAGAAAGGCCTGGGTTGGCACCTTCTCTCCTTCTTTTGACTGGTCCTTTTCGACTCGACTCCCAGATTATACCCCTGTAAAATATTGGCTATCGTTCTTGCCCTATGCAAATTGCCCTCAAGCGAATCATTAGCAGCGATGATTACATATTCATTATATGTATGTAAGGCACTTTCTGCGGCAGGAAATGCAGAGCTGATAAATACGTTTCGTCATTTTTACGGAAAACTTAAAAAAACTGCGTTTTCTATGGGCACCAGGCCACCGCAGATTATATTTGAACGAATTGGCGGGCTCTTTAGCAGCAGTATCCCTGAGTGGGTCCACCATCGCAGTTTTGATAAATACGGCTTACGTGACAGCGCTAAGGTTCTGAAATGCTTGTTTGCAATGGGAAATAGGTAATTCGGATATATTGAAAGATTTCGAGCATTTAAGGTATTGATGATATAAGCAGTGGTGTATATCTCGCCAGTTAGAATTCATGCCAAATTGTGCTGTACAGTTCCACAACTAAATTATTACCGTAGCAAAGCTCGACTCAAGGCGTCGCTGCTGTGAATATTTTGCAACGAAACTGTAACAATTGAACATTTCTTTTTATTCTGTCATTATTATTCTTACCTGAGAAAAAGATTTTTTGAAGCCTCATTACAGAAGTTAGGAATACAAGTAATTTTACAAGTACTTTTACCACTTGGCGGTACTTCATTTGGTTACTGTCACAGGGATATATGGTCCACTGTGTTTGACTACATCAATGCAACTAAAAGATTACCGTGCTAGTGAACCTTAACATTTTCAGATCTTTAGTTTATAATTTGTAGCTTTGTCTGTCAGGAACAAGAAATGGTTTGACCGCTTGCTCGGCAACCATTTCTGTGTATTGGCAGTTTTATGCCTAAACTAATTTATCAGATTGGATTTAATTTCAATTTAGATTCAAAAAAATATCCTGCCACCTGGTTCTTAGCCCATCTGCCTCTGGGGGTGAGCGCCATCCATCTGAGGTCACATGCATCAGGTATCCGATCCGCAACCTGACGTTCTTGTTTCTCGAGGTGTAGTACCTTTGCAGCCCTGAATAAACGAGACCTCTTAATCGGTTAATACTAGCAAAGGAATGCTAATGCAGGCATCACAACCAGAGAGCCGGGGCCGAAACGCTTCAGTCATTTTCGTTTCCCTGGAACCGTGACATCGCGATACAATTGTGATGCAAGGAAACTTTGGATGTCACTGGAACACTTTGCAATGAGAGACCATAATGCCGGTTTGAGTAATCTCTTTACTGTTGGAGTTGTGGTCGGGCAGTCATGTCTTGATGCACCGGGAGGTGGGCCTAGTGTGCTTCTTTCCACAGGAAAGGGGAACAAAAGAAAATAAAATCTATGCTCACATGGAACAGAGTTGTCTGAATGGACAACCTGAATCGCCAGTTCGCTGCTGTTCGCTGTCAAATTCACTTCAAAATGAGAATAGTTTTTTTAAAAGAAGCTGTGAAAAGCATTGGTATGCCAAACCTGTTCGTGATTTCCTTCCGTGCACAGAAAGCGTGAACGCATGACAAGAAAATAGGCTGTTGTTTCGATGTTTATTATGCTTCTTCAGTCTTATCGTTAGTCCTAACAATCTCTTCAGCAACTCTCGGCCAATGAAGTAATAAGGGCATCAGGGTGACTGCTTTTGCTCTGTCGACCATTTTGGCTGATCAGGCCACTAGCTTGTCCAGTTCCAGCTGCGTGCACAAGCCGACCACTTTTTTCTGGGTACTGTAAGGCGTGTGGTTGATGTATCATATCACTAAGTCCTATGCTATTGCTTTCTTGACTTCTTACTGTGCTGTCCAATAGTCATGACGGCAAATCTGTCTGCATTTTCAGAAACTTGCAACGTTATTTTTAGGTCAGTAAAGTACCTAACGCCATCCTTTAATCCCATTGGCTTTCTGTTTGCCCCCTGAGTATTTCTTAAGGTGAATGATGGCTGCCGAAATACATTCTCATTAAATTCCTCGGATACACAACTGAGTGCGTCATGAATGAAACGAAGAAGTTTCATAGGTTCGCAATAAAGCTCTATCGCATATTACTTACTTGTGTCAACAACGGAATGTAGTAATAAATGCTGCTAGTACCCAAAAACGTTGATGTTGATTCAGCAAGTTGATAGAAGCGTTGTTACTCGAAACAGTTGAGTGAGTTTGCGCTTTGGTGATTGGGAATCGGATATGTTTTGATGTGTTTCTTGTGCATGTGTATATATTTCATTTATATCCTTGTGTGTATGCACATCGTCATCATACTGCAATGAAAAGACTCATTACTTTGCGCTTCTTTTGTCCCCCGTCGTTCTTTCTACCTTGATCTGCGGAAAGTTTCAATTGGAGCGGGAAACATCGGCTTAGATTAACAAAGAGCTGACCTTATGTGTAACTATTCGTTCGAAAGGACAGGAAACACCTACTGTATTTCTTGAGCATATGTGAAAGATCTTTTTTTTTCTCGTGTTCATATATTTGTCATGAATTCGTAAATTAAGCAGCTGTAAGTTTGAGCATGTTTTACCACAGTTAGTAAGCGTTTGTAAAGTCTTGACTAGTTTTTTGTGTCTCTTTCTGCACGCTCATTCCTTTAGAACAAAAAAGGTTAAAGACAAGCACCAGACGTTACTGGTAAATTACTAAAGGACGAGTGACTGCCAGAGAAACAATCTTCCCCACTCACCCCTCAAGGACCACAGTATAGATGTATTGACATCTTGTACAGTGCTCGTGTAAGAAGGTTGGATCGCAGTTTCACAGTGGCAAAATATTGGCCTACAAGTTTCGGTTGAGTAAACAAGTATGAGTCCATCTGTGAAAATCTTTCGTACTAATCTTTAGTAAATCAGTTTGGTCCGTATGTATTAGTCTACTGTTGTGCGTATAACATCTACGGTTGTGATCAACACAAACATTACTTTTTAAAAATGTTACTGCGTGTGTCCGCGAACAAAAATGAAAAGGGACATCGATGTCTAAATAGTCATTGTATTTCACACTACTTGAAAGGTGCGAAATTTTAATCGGCATTTTGGCAACTGAGACGTCTCTTCCTATCCAAGTGGTCTTCAAAAGCTCCGCTGAATTCTCGTTCATACTCTCGCACTTCAGTGCATTTTATTGCATTTTCATTGCAAGACATCACAAGAACCCATGAAATCCATAACATCTATTTATAGTGGCGCGTTATAAGAAATAAGAATCTAAACGCCTTAAAACGTCAATATCATTTCAACTGATTCTTCGGTCGCTTTAGAATTGTTCTTCGACCCGAGCCAGCAACCTTACTTTAATGCTTTACTTCGCTGTTATATGCTCTATCTCACGAGATGTTATCCCATTTCCCCATTTACAGCGAAACGTATCTTTATTATTTCTATGGAAATAATAAAAATATGTTTCGCTGTAAATGCGTATGTATGCCTCAGGGACAAACTTTCTTTTTCCTGTGGTGCTATTTACCCGGGTCCTACACCGAAACACCTTCAAGTCACGTACACTGTGTGTTGCGAGCGTGTTTTCGGCTCCATCTAAATAGACAGAAATAAGACATTCATAGTTTCATGCACCTAGATCACGTCATCAATATGAGGCGCGCACAGATTTGTGGAATTCTGACGAAATTTCCACCAAGCGGACTTCGTAAGCATTCAAAAAATGCAAACACATGGACATTAGAATCTTCCGTAAATATCCTTTTCATTTCTGATGACCCAAGTTCGCCTCTAATTTTCGCCAACACATCAACGTTCGCCAAGTTTGTTTCTCGATAAGAATGTGAGATAGCGATGAAGTGTCGGTGCGATTGATTTGTGCAATAAAACAAAAATCTAAGCTATCGATAGAATTGCAAACTGTCGTATGTAATTGTTGTTACGGTCTTAAACCATAAAAGTGTTAGTGCAAGTACACTACAATAGAATTGCGCCTTTCATTTCGCGTTTATTAAAGCAACAGTATTGCGATGTTGTATAGGATAGCACATTGAGCAGTGAGCACCACGGATCTATGATAGCAACTCATTGTTGGTTATGGTGAGTCGGTGCGTCTTGATAATATTCTCAAGCAGTGTTCCAAAAACGAGGGCAAAGATGAGGAACAAGCAGAAACAGCCTGCAGCTCGTTCGCACTGCTTCAAGTTGCACACAAAGGCTTCATTGCGTGGTTTTGTTTTAGGTGATATCAGAAAATATTTCTGGTCTCTTGGAATAAAACATACCACTATTAACGTGTAACCGGAAAGAACGTCAGAACGGCTTGAATTTAAGTCAAATACGCGCTCAAGGCAATTGGTAACATCATGGTGTTTACGCTATATCTCAGGTGCGTAAAGGATATATCATTACTATGCTGTTATGATTATATTGGAGCTGCGCCCGACGCATTGTTTATCCGGAATCCCAAGATTAAAGGTCAAGAAACGATGTGTCGGATGCTGTGCAAGCACCCATATATGCTGCGTGGAGACGCTGGAAAGGCGTTTTTGATAGCGTCATGAATACTACGGAAAGCTCAATAATATTCTTAGTTAGCAATCATGAAGTTTCTGACTTGGGTTAGAAGCATATAAGCTATATAACTGCGCCGTAATGCGTGCTCTCGTTGCGGCTTCAATTTACCTAGACGAACGTCAAATGAAAAAAAAAAAAAGAAGGAATGTCTTTAGGCGTGATCGTCGCTGGAGTTAGGTGCATAACAACTTTTCAGGAACGAGGCCTTTTGTTCACAGCATGTGAAATGCACGGAGCACATAGACGCACGAGCAATTCACTATCAATCACGATGCCAAGTACGCTGCAGATTGTTAGCGAAACAAATTCCATTTTCCTTATTATCGGTCACGAACTCAGAATGACGGCAGCGCAGCAGACGAGGCATAAACAACCATGAGAGAATGTTGGGTTAGTTTACCACCTCCGGCGCGGTTCGATGAGTGCAATATCGAACGTGTACGTCATGAGAGTGGTGGAGGAAACCATTTGTCTTCTTTCTCAAAATCCTATTGACGTTCAAAGAAACATGCTTGGTAAGTTAATTACATATAGAAGCAACGGTACAACTCCATATCGTATTGCTCTGCCTATGTGGTCTCCTAAAACCAAACTGACACACACGCGCACGTAACACACATGCTAACAGCAGCAAAGAAAAATGGATATAAGTTTTATTGCAGCCACCGTAATAATAACAAACTTTCGCTTTGTTTACGACTTCGCCGTCCTGTTCCCTACATATGCATTATATCTAAACGCCACACAGAAAAATAAATTTGAAAAAAATGTTTTCCCACGCGCCGAATTGAACGAGTGACCTCTCGCTCAGCAGCGCGCGTCGTTTTACGCCATGAAAGCACACGTACTTTCATAAAGCAGCATCGATATATTTATATAATTTACTGCTCGCGGTACGCAGATTTCAGGGAGAGTATGAGCGTGTTCTCAGCATTACCAGTGACAGCGCTCAAAGCACGCTTGGCTCATTGCAATGGGCGCGCTAATCGCTCATTTCTCACGCGTACTTCGAACCACTGGGGCTTGTCTTCCGTGCTCGCCAGTGCTTATTTCGAGATGGGGCAGTTTGCACGTCGTGTGCTTTCGCCGGAAATTTGCGGTGAAAATACAGAGCGCGCAAACCTCATTTCACTAGCTGCTCAGCGCACTGCGAAAAGAGCGTGATGTTCGAACACAGTGAAATGACCACTGTGAACACCGGTGAGTACGTTTTGTTACGTCCTTTTAGTTGGAGCAGCGCGTTAAGTGTCAGCTCTGAACTTAGTTGGTTCACTTTCTTACTGTCTTACGTTCTTTGCGTTAGAGCAGTTGTGAACTTTGTTGGTCCACTCTCTTACTGTGACTTCGTCTACTTGCCACAACTGCGCAATAAACTTTTAGATGATGAAAACGAGGAGAGCACAGGTGAAATACACACTGTCTCGCTATTGAATCCACTAATGACGAGGTAAATAAAACTGATAATTCTTGAAAGGGGCCATTCTGCTTGGAGGAGCCTAACCAAAGCTTTTCCACTGCACCTACCTGCAATGCTCCATATTACTACATGCCTGCATCGCTCTGACCACATCTCGCTCGCCTAAATTACTGGGTTTCTAGGTATGCGCATACGTGTAAGGTAGGCGTAAACACTCCTAACATCTTTCTAATGATAAAACCCAGACAAATCTACGCCTAAGACACACCAGCCTCATTTATGTGCTTGTTCTGTTTTCGTCGAAGCGGACCTTTGCTCGAAATTGCTGGCCGTGGATAACCTTGGAACGCGTGAACTATTTACGGCAATAACACACACCGTCGTTAGCACCAAATGTTTGGGTTCTCAGCAACGCATGAATCGAAGATGGGAAGAGATACCGAAACTCCTTATGGAAGTAATTTACGCGCGGACGTGCTGAAAAAAAGGGGTAGGAGTAGTCGAAGACTGCTGACGTCCAGCTGGGTTATTTCCGTGAACGAGCGAATGTATATGGTGTAGTAAGAAATGCTGAAATACCGCCAACGAATCTTTAAACAAGCGCGTGAATGAACCGGCCTAGGCCAAATGCGTGTTTACATTTGCCCTGTTACTCGGAAAGGTGTTAGTGTATATCGGTTTCTTTCGTAACTTAAATGATTGCAGTTCAGCTCAGGCTCCACCTTTTTTTAAGCATGCGAGGGCTGTAAACACGTTGCGTATAGTAGTCGAATGATTGTATGAAAACTTCATAAATGAAAGAAGCATGGCTAGCCGCTCATTTATGAAGCCTAATAATTGTATATAACGTAAAGACACATCTCGTCGATACCTAGACGGAGTGAAGTACATGGTGAGAATTTCTGCACTGAAGCTCCGGTGTCTGGTGTCCGGGATGCTGGGTTGTGTGGCGAGCCTTCCTATGCATTGTCATTGAATGTAGTAAGAGACAATCGGAGCTTTTTCAATCACAGAAAAGGTAATCTGGGAACCAAGCTGACATCGAAACCTTCAGAGTGCATTAACACTTGCCACTTTTCCGCAGAGTATGACCTGCACAAGAGATTTTGCACGAGCAGGAAGGGTAGACTTGGTTATGGAACAGGGAATACCCAGAAATCGACAGCACACATACCGTATCCCCATGTTACAGTAAGTTGCCTCAAAATAGTATTTGCGGTATCAATTCTTTGCCGACAGCAATCACTTGAAATGTCAGCACTACCGTCATGCTACTGTAGGTTCTGAAAGATCACAAGGTGACGATAACTCACCGCACATTTTGTTTTGCCATTTAAAGTTTGAAGTCTTTCCAATGGTACAACAAGGCAGTTTTTATGCCTACCTGATGCTATCAGAAGCAACTACACTGTCGGATTTGAGGTTTACGCGGCTACACTAGAAAAAAAAAAAACGCCACAACATCGCCATTAATAGGAAGAAATAGGATTGTATCATAAACACGGGTGCAACGTGAATGAACACCGAAGCCGACGTTTCGACAAGGGCAAAAATAAGTTGCGCAAAAAGAATCAACCCACGAAGGCCCTAAACTTTGAGAATGTCTTCGGCATGCGTGAGCTGTACCCATCGTAGGTAACAGTGTACAATAAAAGGACATAAGTAGAATAGTTCTCGGAAAACTCGTCACTAGAATAAATAGCCTGAAGCCGAAGCACTAGGATAAAAAGGCTACAAGAAGCTGAAAATGCGGAAGTAAAATGGCTTTAACTTATTTTCATAGGCAACCAAACCTAATGCTCGCTATGTCCACTTGGATTCGTATTATGACACGATTGTTTTTGGAGATATGTCTTTCGGGGCTCAATAATTGGGTGGCAGTGGAATCAGTGGTCATAGAGGGTGGCACTTTACAAAACACCTTTTTTAAAAAAATGACCAAGCACGCGTCTAAATTGGCTTTGGCATGTTTCGGAACGACAGGTTGTCTTAAGGCCTCTATGAGAAGTAGTGACGTGAGCGCTCCAAGCTGCAGGAAGATAAGCTGGGCCATCCGCGACACAACTTATAAAAGTGATTGTTCGCAGGATTGCCTGTACGTTCAAGAAACATACGTGTAGCAGAATGGCATACGATAAGTTGTGCAGACTGTAGCACTTTTTCCTGTATTAGGCGTGCCATTGCCTGATGAATACGCGGGATTTAACTTTCAAAAAACTAATATGTGATTATGAAAGACTCCGTAGTGGAGGGCTCCGGAAATTTCTACCACCTGTGGTTCTCTACACAGGGCTACCGTATTTTCGCCTCCAACGAAAATGACGCATGCCATTCCCAACATCTGTATCTAGCGGGAGCACAAGAACGCCCAGTATCGCCACACAATATTAACATTCGCTGCTTTGTAAAATTCGCCCTTCATTGAAATGGTTGATTGGATGAGTTTATGAGTCCTGATGGTTTGAAATAAGCGCGTGACACGTAGACATGAACGCAATACGTCGATACGAGATGAGTTTTTGTGACAATAGTGTGGGCGCTGGTAAGTGGTCTTGTGCTATTTTCCATGGATGTAAAATATCATTACTCTTGTTTAGCTCATGATACATTACTCACTTGTATTGAAAAATCTAATGACCAGTTCGGTGAAGTGTAATTTCTAAACAGCACAGGAATGGGTGTGCGTGGTTTTCTAGACTCATTGGAAATGTATCTCCCGTCCATATATTAAGAGTGGCATAGCAACGTGTATCTTCAGAAAAAGGCCGTGAATTTGGGTCGTGCTCGCTACTCTTTTACTCGATTTGTTGCTGGCGAAGTTGTACAGGGCGGTTGATCAAGAATTAGTGAGCACTGCCATGGAGAAAGTGTTTAGGTTTGTTGTTAGTTTTTTTTTAGTCATAGTGAAGTTTGATCCGCAATGTATGGTGTCTCAGGCTGCTAATGTGCTGTTGTTTTTTATGAAATGCCTTGATACACCTATGTACTCATGAAATGCCAGAAAACTCATTGATCAGGGTTATTGACCTTAGGATTACGTTTAATGCCGAGTATACGTTCTGGGCGTATGAGCCGTGCGCAAGAAACGCGCTGCTGCCATATACATGTGGTCATACAAAACTTCGTAAAAGAGGCATTGTGATTACCTGTTTCAGTGAAGAAATTGACCGTTCTTGTGTTCATTCGATGGAAGCCATACTTTACAATCAGGTTGCTAGGCCTAAATGAGCGAGATATCCTGAGCCAGGTTTGGTTTCCGTGGCTGTATGTATCAGTAGAAAACAGAGGGCTAAGGATGACGAAAGAAATGGCGCAGTAGGTTGAGAATACAGCAATCAAGAAAAAGAAAAAAAATAGCTGTTGTCCTTACATGCACCAGGTCACCCACAGCCTTATAAAGGGTCGACAATGCCTGGGAGTGCCTGTAGGTTTTTCTGCACCACACAGCTTTCTCATCTGGCTAGGCTCACATATGTGTCGCTAGACACAAGAAACAGCTGCGCAAAAAAAAGCACAGAACTCGCTTTGTCAATTGCATTCGCCACGTTGTCTACAGTATTCCGCTTTCGTACGGCGTCTGTTATATTCGAAGAAGATGCCTAAACTGCAGACTGCGTGAGCGTGCGTGCTATGTTCGCAGTGGCAACGATGGTTTTCTGGCCCAGTATGTCGGTAGATGTGGCTGTGAAGTTCAGTTTGACAGCACAGTCGTGCCAATTAAACACAAACATGAGCGTTCAAAGATTATCATTGAAGCTGAAAACGTAGTGCGTGAACCCTTTTCTTGAGTGAGCGAATCGTCAATAGCTCTGACCGATAAGGAGCTAGCGTTTTTTGACAGTCGCAGATGTCATAGGCGTTAAAGGATCCCAGCAAGGCATTGTTGGCGTGGGTAACATGGGGCTGATATCCATAAATATCGTATCGGTTTTGTTACGTTGATTTGCAACTTGGTCTTATTAATGTGCTTACGAAGTGTTTCATCTGTCAGTATATATTTCACAGCTTTCAGAAGAAACTTTTAGTTGGTAGTAAGCGCTTGTCCTTGTCTTGCCTGTTCCTGCCTACGTATCGTGCTAGTACTTCAAACAATGGCATTTTATACCGAGCTCCTACACCTCCACCAGTCACTCTGACGCAAATTAAGCACGTTGGTTGTGATGGTGACACCTTCTTCAAGGGTTCCTTTGATAGCCTTCGTCGTCACCTTTTAAGAGCAGAACTGGTTAAGCTGACAGTCTCTCTGTGATCTGTGAACAAAAATTAGCATTACCATGAAGCGGCATGCGCTGTCTTCGTCATCTTCTTTGTCATGTCGTGCTGTACTCACAGAACACGTGAGCCTATTTGTCCGGCGTACAATTCTGGTAACTGTTTGGATGAAAGCCAGATATCCTAGCCACTAGACCACGCCGGAGACTGATTGGATGAAAGAACGAGCACTGAGGAAGAAAATGAAGCAGAGAAACACAAAAATAAAGGAAGAGGTGTATTTTTAGGGAAGGAATTACATGATGAGGCTGGATTTCAAGACACATCCCCAAGATCCCAAAGCGAGCATCTTAACCACTCAGCTATGTGGGCCCACTAAAAGCGTATAACGTAGTCTTCTATAGCACAGTGTAGGAAAAGGTTGGGATAAGAAAGCAAGCTTTAGAGAAAGATGTGGGAAGAAGGAGGGGAAGAGGGGAAAAGAAAGGAATGTTCTTCGTGTAAATTAACGAAGAAATGCGGAGAAAAAAAGGCAAGAAAGAAAAACATAGAAACAAAAAAGTGAGGAAAACAGAAAATGAGGAGAAAGAAAAGAAAGCAATAAAAAGGGAAACAGAAAACATAAAGAAACGCTATAAGAATACAAAGTAATAAATAATTAAGGACAAAGAAAAATCGAAAAGCAAGAAAAAAGAAACACAAAAAAATAGAGCGAGCAAGAAAGATAAAAAGCAGAAACAGCAAGTGGATTAGTTTAATAAGCAAGGCACCATCGGATTCATGACCTAGATTTGAGAGTCGGTTGCGTCAAGAAGTTGAGGAACCAACCAACAAAGTAAATCGCTGAGCACCGGTGTTCCTCAAGCTTGGCACCTCTAGTTCCAAGCCGTCTTGAGCTTTTTTCAATGTCGCTCACGATATAGATTAAGAACAGTGTTAATCCTAGCAATGCTCACTTTTCTAGTGGAAACGTGAAGGGTGAGGAAAAAAAAGAAAAACAAAAGATCCAACTTGTTTGTGCCGCAAAAGCGACAGCAAGAAAAAATTAGCAGATCCCACGTGTTGTGGGAATCGATGATATGCGAAGCACGAATGAGAACTGTTAACTTTGAATGTTACCTTAAAATCAGCACAACGTTACGAGGTGGAGAACAATGATGCTGTACGTGACTTCCGTGTTATGATTATTATGTTTCGATGTGTCGTTTATCTTCGTCATCTATTCACGTCACGTGATACCAAATTAAGTATATGCCGGAGGACTATATGTAGTCAATTAGAATTTGAAGTTGACCACGCTTCAGTTTTTGCTTAAATGTTGCAGCCTTGTCTCAGGAATACTTAGAAAGCGAACATTCTGCGAATTCCAATGCGTACGCACAGGTAGTCACGTGCTAGCATCTGCTATAGCCGCCTTTCTGCATTTAGGGCACGTTTGAAATATTAAGAAATTCAAAAACTTTTTAAGCACGTTCAAATGTATCAAAAATAGTTAAAGTATATCTATAAAAACTGTACCCAAATAGTGCCAACCTTTTTCTAGAGAGATGTAAGAGATGCGCACGGAATTGCATAAAGTGGCTTAGTTACATTCACTATTGTGACGTTGTGACAAAAGTGCCATGGTATCTACCTTAGTTCCTAGTGCCATTAAGTGTAAGCGACATCACTGCCGTGTCGTCAGTTTACTAAAACTAATGCACGGAAGGTTCACAGACTTGTCCTGTAAATATATATCTTGTGACGCGGTTTGTAAGAGCGCTTTATTTACAATGAGCTAGACAGCGAATGTCAGTGAGGGCAACACGCGGTTTTACTATTTCTTCATCCTCTGTAGCTGTTGTCGCTGCTGCTCTTCCACTGTAATTTAGACCGCCTAACAATACACACACACACACACACACAAATATATATATATATATATATATATATATATATATATATATATATATATATATATATATATATATATATATATATATATATATATATATATATATATGTGAGATATAACAGACAGTAATGCCAAGGAATGTACAGGGGAAGTTATTACATTAATGGAATGTAAATAAGAAGAAAGAAAAGTGGATGAAAAAATTGCCAACTGTAAGCAGGAATCGGACCTACGATTCGAAGGTCGTAGATTCGATTCCTGCTTACAGTTGGTAATTTTTTCATCCACTTTTCTTTCTTCTTATTTACATTCCATTAATGTTAATAACTTCCCCTGTACATTCCTTGGCATTACTGTCTGTTATATCTCATTATTATTGTGTTAAAAACACGGAAAAAACGAGCCCTTAGGTATACACTTCTTTCCCTTAAATATATATATATATATATATATCCGTTCTCAATCATAATCATGTGACGTTCAGGTTCGCAGCCGGTTTCCATTTCCTTGAGGTGTCAGCACGCTTGATCAGGTTGACGTCTTAAGCTAACTACGTCGCACTTTTCTATTCACGCACTTGCGCATTGAATGAGGAGTTTCCTTTCGAGTGAAGATGTTCTCGTCAAGCGGAGTAAAGCGAGTTTTGTAAACTCACGGTGCAAAAGGCTATGTGCGTAGCGTTCTTTACTTTTCTGACCTTTAGGAAAATAGCAGTGCAGTTTTATGAATATCGTGGTTTTAATGAGAATATGACCTGCAGACATCCGATATTTAGTTCTTCCTTCGCTGGATTGTTCAATACATTTCATAATAACAATTACCACCAATGTCATTGTGTGGATATTCCGAAGGAGTTGTGGTAATGAATAAATTTTGTGGAATAGTTTATAACTAGAAGGTCAATGTGGCCTGACTTGTGTACGGTCGCGTAGACTTTTGTGAACTGATAAAGAAGCCGCGTAAACTAAGAATGAATCTTCTAATAAATTTAGAATAACTGAAAGAACAACAATGCGATTGTTGTGTTGTTGAAAAAACATCTTCTTGTTGCAGCTCCGAAGATTTATTTTAGTTGTGTATATACGTCGAACTGTTAGACAAGGAACTGTGGTCACTTATTCACATCTCATACTAGAGATGTAAGATAAAATAATAGTCAATCAGGAAGATGACCCTACCAGTGACGGAGACCGACCAATTTTAAGGCAGTCGATATGGAAGAGAAGCTTTGTGAATTTGGCCCCTGCTGTATACGCTGACAAGAAGGTGAGCCTATTTTTCTCCTTTTACTAATCTTTTACAGTTTCTTACCAATAATATATACTTCAGGCCAGCACTGTAAGTCGGTAAATACTGTTACTCTGGGAGTTGACGCGCAAAATTTATAGCTAAGCATTTTTTCTGATCACCGTTGTTTACCTTTTTAACCATAAAAATGCAGACAAACAATCCTAGACTTGTGCGGAACAGGTAAAACGTCTCAGCGTAAGACATAGGCGTGGTCTGATTATTTGTTGTGACCTCGCTCACAAGACGCAGAATTCCAAAGTAGCAGCTATTCCGCAATACTCAATCAATTCGCTATTAAGCGAAGCACCAATTATACGTTCGTCAAGCTGAAACTACACACACAGTCATAGGAAGCGTGAGAGGGAATTTCAGAAGGCTGTCTTGACGTTCGTGTTGGTGCGATACGATCATTGAACGTGGTGCGGAAAACTGGGGCTCAGAAAAGAAGCACTCATACACAGGGATTCACTTATGACTATTGGGGAACACATACGCATATATACTTGACGGACTAAACACGTGGTGACACAAATAAAAATTAAAATACGTAATTTATTGTATAGAAATGATGAAGTCTACCTCAATAGAAGGTAACTCTATGAACGGCCTCGCGGCACATACTTCATCACGTCTATTGATGAAAAACAACTCTTCGATTTCTCACCTCGTGTTTTCTGTTAGTTTTGTGACTACAGCTGCTTGTGTGAGCCGAGAACGCCACCACTGCCCCTGCAATAAAGTGAAAGATTCAAGCATAGTGGTCCACTCAAAGTGTCCGTGTCAACTAATACAAATAGTGTATTACTTGACTACAGGGCCACAGTGCTGTGTATGTGCGCTAGTTTTCTTTGTCCGCGTGTTTGGGCGACATTTAGTGATGAGAGGGAAGACTGGAGTGACTAGGTAGTTGACAAGTGCAGAAGTGTTCATGGACCAAATGTCCAAGCGGCAAGCTGTTTCTTGCAATTCAGTGCTTCACACTCATAATGGTGCTTCACAAATGTTGGTTGATTGGACGTGAGCTAAGTGATTCATCTCATACTGCTCTCGACTGTAGGCTTTCCGACGAACTTGTATCTCACGCAGGCCTGGCGAGGAATGGCCATTTCAACCCACGCGTCCCATACTTCGGTGGTCGTTCACTCTAAGCACTCAGAAATTACAATTCTGATTATAAGAGATCCCTTAGCAGAGGGCTCTGGAAATTTAGATCTCCTGGGGTTTATTTACGTGTACCTAAATATAAGCACATGGGCCTCAAGAACTTTTGACTCCATCGCAAACGCGAACGTTGAGGCCGGGATTTGATTTGAGTACCATAATCAGTAGATCACCATGGTAGCTAAGCTAGCAGAAAGTGGAATGAATCGCATCGCACTGAGCATTTTATGATGCTTCTAAATCCGCGAGATAGATTTGGCCCATATCCCTCAGTACAGTATGTGCCACAAAAGGTCTAATTGTGCTGCGTGCAGTACACATTACTATACACAAAACGTGCCGAGCACTACCACGTACGCGACAGCAACCGAGTGTTGCTTCTGCTGGGCTAAATGCACCACGTGCGGTATTTTTTAAGGGTGTTTCTTAATATTCCTGAGTCACATGAATGACTAAACGTACAACAGCATGATCATAGCGATAAAAACATTAAAACAATGCCATGCCGATATCTCTGGGCAATGGTCATCAGGGAAGGCCGCAACGCACGAGAGGCGCTGCTAATTGAAGGGCATGACACATGACACTGGAAGTTGCGGGGAACAATGAGCGCACCACTGGGCTGTTCGTCATCTCATCATGCTCTCACTTATTATTTCTGTCTTGAACAGCACTTTCTGCTTCATAAGCTCGATGATTGTGTTCCTCAGAATGGTAGCAAGCACATTGGTATACCCGTAGACAGGACGAGAGAACAGTAGCGAACACTTACGCTCTATTTTGACAAAGTCCAGAGGCGATTTTGCGTATAACTTGTCTTGCGTGATAAGCTGTGTAACGCGGTGCCTGAAGAAGATGGAAGTTTTTCTTGTTGATAGCTTGAGTTGTGCCGGCAGCGTAACGTATACAAATTCGGAAAAAGCTGCTTTTCGTACACGAGTGGAGGAAGAATGGAAGTGTTTTCATCATATAGTTACAGAAAAATTTTCGTATATTTATATATTTGAATGCGCGTAGAGGTTATGGCAGTATTTTAAATGCGAAGCATTTTTAGTGAACTTCGACGAATTTGAATCTATCTATCTATCTATCTATCTATCTATCTATCTATCTATCTATCTATCTATCTATCTATCTATCTATCTATCTATCTATCTATCTATCTATCTATCTATCTATCTATCTATCTATCTATCTATCTATCTATCTATCTATCTATCTATCTATCTATCTATCTATCTATCTATCTATCTATCTATCTATCTATCTATCTATCTATCTATCTATCTATCTATCTATCTATCTATCTATCTATCTATCTATCTAGTCGCCTATGACTTTTAGCTCTCCTGACCGGCTTAATAATGGTATCAGTAAGAAAATTTCTACGGCATAACATGACTGTATGAAGAACATAATTGTCTAGGCAAAACATAAAAATCATGACATGCATATTATGTATGCAATGATTTAGATTTCATGGTCTTGCTGCTCTTGCGGTGATTTCGTTCACATGACATTTGCAAAACTGGTATGGTACGACTTCACTGCATGACGAACATAAGTGAGAGACCCTAACGAGGAAATCATGACATGCATGTTATGATATTAATGTTTTGACTAGTCATGACTACACGCCACGCTCATGGTGCACTGGAGGTCGTTTTGCTGGCTGCACATATACCAAATATGGTATTATGGGACGTGAATGGATAGTGAAGGTAAAAGACACGTTCAAACATGATAATTATGACACGCGTGTCAAGTAAAACATGACTACATGCTACACTCATACTCAAAGACCGCTCGTAGCCGTTTCATTAGCGCCACGCATACTAAATTCGGCATCAGGTCACGTGAATAGACGACAAAGGTAAATGACACGTCCAAATATAAAAATCGTGATATGTGTGTCATGTAAAACAAGGATACATGCTATGCTCATAGCGCGCTCGCGGTCGTTTCGCTGACTCCACATATACCAAATTTGGTATCGCATGACGTGAATAGACGACGAAGGTAAATGACATGTCAAGACATGATAATCATTACTTGTGTGTGATGTAAAGCATGACGACATGCTATGCTGATAGCGAGCTCATGGCCATTTTGATAGCTGCACATATCATGTCACGTGATACTGAATTTTGTATCATGTGACGCCATTAGACGCCGAAAGTAAATGACACATGCAAACATGATAATCATGGCATGGAAGAGATGTACGGCATAATTCACGTGTGCTTCGTAATGTTGTGCTTCGCATATCATCAAATAACTTTCCTCATTCGTGCTTCGCATATCGTCGTTTCACACAGTACGTGAGATCTACCGATTTTTTTTTTGCTGATTCCACGCAAAAAAAAAACTAGAAGCAATCTTTGTGGTATGGTAAATAAAGTTTAAATTAGGTGCTACCCTCACTGCCCAAAGAGAGTGCTGGCAACTCTCATTGCGGAAGTAAATGCTTGTCCCGTATTTCATTCTCTTTTCAGGAATGCTGGGAAGTCTTTGCTGCACAGAGTAGGCACACTCTCTTTACAGAGTGCTAGGACTGTGGCTGAACGAGAGTGAACAACCTCCCTCGCCAGAATAGAGCAACGCTTCTGAAATAGCATCACTGTGAGCGAGAGTTACGCTACTCTCTCACAAAATTTTACAATCTGCTCAGTCTAGAGAGCAGCAATTACCCCCAAAAGTAGAATCACTTTTGCTGCTAGATCTAACGTTCCAAAAAAAAAAAACCAAGAATTTTATGCAATGCAACAGTGAACGTCCAGTAGAGAGTGCTTGAACCTTACGTCCCATATAAAGAACAAACATCGGCACAGACATCTTAATCGTACTCACTACAGCAACATTGAAGATAAACCTCTCGAGATACGAGCAAAGACACGTACACCAACCAGTATTTACATCCATAATGTCTAGCCACACCTTATTTTCGGTGGCGTGACATCTCTATTACGCGAATTTGATGACCTAATATATATATAGTATGTGTAGTTATCTGATGATCATTAGGTACTGTGTACGCGCGGCGATCTTTTCTCATAAATCTACATGACAATTGACGCCTTTTCCATTACTGAATTCCAATTGCATCATTCCATGCCAAACGTGACAGCCATTTTGAAAATCGTCTGAAATGTAATCGCGAAAAAATGTGCTGATTTACTGCATTGAAAAGAATAAAACGCTAGAATATTTCCCAGAAAAAAAATGGGTCTCGTGGCTGCCTCCTGAACTTGCCGGAGTGTCAGTTGAGTGTTGTTTGTCGAAAATCGTATTTTAAATGTACCGCTCTTAAGTAAAGGTTTTTTGGAGATGGTGTTTCAAGCTCAGTAATATGAGTGCAGTTTACTGACTCAGCAGCAGTTGCCCCCTAGAGTGGAAAACAGTTCGAATAATACCACTTCTGAAACGAAGAAAATGTCCATGGGACTTGCAGCGCATCACTCTATTGCCCCCGCAAGCTACCTCGGAAAAGTAATGGAAATATTGGTTTTATTTCGTCTGGAGTAGTACTTGGAACGATACACCAACTACCCTTCCTGCATGGCAAGCTTTCGTCGGGGCCGCTCCTCCATCGACTGTGCCCTCGACTTATCAACATTTGTTGAGCAAAAAAATAGTTGGAAGCGTATATCAGTGGCACTCTTTCTTGACGGGAAGGATGCATATGTAATGTAGCACACGATGCCATCCTCCCTTCCTTCGAAGCAATGAAAATTGGTGAACTAATCTTTCAATGGACAAAAATGTATATGACTGGCAGGTGCTTTTTTGTGCAAACAGATGAGGGCAAAACGACTGAGCATTACCCCTACTGTAGCGTACCTCAAGCAGGTGTTTTAACCACCACCTTGTTCAATGTTGCCCTCATTAGTCTGGCGGAGGTTCTGCTAAAGGTGGTGTGCCTATATATGTACGACAAAGACACTTACCTCTGAAATGCTGCAGTTACTCTCCCTCAACAGCGCATGCGATTATGGCGGCAGCAACCCTAACCACAGCCTACCTTCTGAAAGAAGGCTTCACTCTATCAACAGTGAAGTGCGCATTGATTGCGTTCACATGCAAACCAGTGACGCCATACCTTGTTCACATCAGTGTGCAGAGTGTCAAATATGCACAGATGCATCGTTTCCTGGCCATGGTAATTGAGAAAAGCCTTTCCGGATAGCGCACACTTGAAGAAGAGATTGCTATCTATCGTGCATATATTGGAACTTGTGAGCAGGAAGCATGGCTAACTTCTGGGGCCTTCATGCTACCGTTGTACGGGGCCCTAGGTCTGGGTCTGTTGCACTACAGCTTGCCGGCACTGAAGAACGCTTACAAATCCAATATTCATTCATTGGAGACTTTGCAGAAACAGGCACTGCGTATATGTCTAGGACTGCCCCAATGCGCTTCTACCTATGCCACAATTGTGCTTGCCAAGGACCATCTGGTCCGGACATATATCATTGTTGGTTGCCTCAGAGCGCATATTCGACATGCCTGACGTGTCCCCGATCACCACTTGGCCTATGTATCCTCCGAAAGATCATGTGCTACGTTTTCACACGCCTTAGCCAAGCACCTAAACAGCATTCTATCAGAATATACGCCAGCTACAAAAATGGCATGTCCCCTTCGGTGTCTCGACCAGCCACAGCTACGCCAAGAAATTCCGGGTATTAGAAAGAAAAGCAACCACTCCAGAGTAGCACTGAAGCAAGCAACACTGCTATAATTACATGAGTTTCAGTTGGACCAATCGCAGATATACACTGATGGGTTGGTCTCGTCCAGCAGCTCATCAAGAGTCGCTGTTTTTCCGGCTGCAGTTATGACAATAAAATATAAGTAGTCGCGTACGACTACGTCTATGGCATCAGAGCTTGCTTCTATAAGAGCCGCTTTACAATATCTCGTTCAAGAGCATCCAGGAAAGTGGGTCATATTCTGTAGTTTGAAGAGAGCACTTCAAAGCTTGCAGTTTAACATGCGTAAGAGGAATAGTGAGAAATTGATACAAGAAATAAGGCATTGCCACTACCAAGCTCTAGCACGGGGGCATGATATTATATATCAGTGGCGGCATGGACATATCGCTATTATTGAAAATCAATTAGCCGATAATGCAGCCCACTCAGCCCATGAAGAAACGCGTGTGGCACCGATTCTTCTATCAAGGATTGATGCGGCAAGGCAACTTTACTTTATGGCTCGAGATCGTACACGCACGTTCTGGTCATCTACCAACTTCCTAAAGTGTCAATTATATGAACTGGATACTTCCCTGAAGCTACAGCCACCATGGCAACTTTTGCGCTCCGATGCGGCACTGTTATGCCGCCTTTGGTTGGGTGTTGCATTCACAAAGGCGTACTTCTTTCGCATCGGTATGGCAAACGCCTATACATGCGACACGCGTGGAGCTGTAGAGACCATCAAACTCGTCCTGTTCAGCTGCGCTTGCTACGACATGCAGCGATGCCAGCTCTGGATGGTTTTGAACCAGCAGGACTCTAGACCATTCTCAGCGCAAAATATTATGGGACCTTGGGTGTGGCCTCAACTGCGCAGAAAGCGACTAAAGTGCTACTACAGTACTTAAACACAACCAACCAACAGAACAAACAGCCTGTCAAATGCGTGTGCTCCCTGAGATTGCTAGTGATTGTGTGTATTTTTTACTTTTCAGTATTTCTTGTTTCCCCTTCATTCCTTCCCCAGTGTGGAGTAGAGAACCGGACGTGCGTCTGGTTTACCTCCCTGCCGTTCGTTGAACCTGTCTTTATTGGCACATACGACTCCAAGAATTTCGAGAAAATTTGTGTTCCAATTTTCGTATTGGAATGCTGGACTTTGTATGAATATCCCAGTAGTGAATCCATACTCCACATAAGGTATATTTCAATTAAGAGTATTTTTATACCTTTCACGTTGCGGAACCTTCCGAGAAACAAAATAGCAAATTCCACAGAAATTGTCGTTTTGACGATACTGAGACACAATTTGCACCATGTGGTGGTCTAATTGAAAGTCACATTTACACTCAAGTTGAACCCAAATAAACCGTTCTTTTTATATGGCAAGTCTTTTTATTACATTTTTTGTTTTAATGAAGAAACAAATTTTCAACTTTAATGAGCCTATTCTTCCATTTGGTCAATCCACAGCTGCCGCCTGAAAATCCCCATTGCCATCAATGCGAAAGTCCAAAACTATTTTTTCCTTAAAAATATATAATGATAAAGTTTACCATATAAAAATAAGTGCTCATTTGCTTTCGATATAAGTGTAAAGGTGATCTTTAGTAGGACCACCACATCGTGCAATTGCGTCTCAATATCTACCTAAATGACAATTTTGCGAAATTCGTGAAGTTTTGTCGTGAATCCTAGCAGCTTGAAAGGTCCAAAATAATTATTTCCTCAAAATGTACTGTCTGTGGAGTAATTTTGACTAAAACATTCATAACGTGTGCAGTATTGCAATAGAAAAAATGCAAACGTAACACATTTTGGCTAACTTCTTGGAGGCCTATATGCTAGTAAAATTGCAAAATATTACTCAGCTCCAAAGATCTTACACAAAAACATTTACTTAACATGTAGATCAAGTTCAGTATAGCTAAACGGAGCAGTACTTATAAAATAAATTTTTTCACAAACGACACCCAAATGACATTCCGGGAAGCCACGTGACCCCAAAAAAATTTTATCTCGGAAATATTGTACGTTTCACTATTTTCAATGCAGTAAATCAGGCGAATTTTTCTCGAATACATTCGAGAAGCTCACTAAATTGACTGGAACGTTTGGCGTGGAATGACCCAATTATCAGGTGGCATTCCAATATATTGGCTCAATGCGGTGAAGCCACTTATGCCCAAGCCTGGGAGTTGTAGCTATAGACGGTTACAGACACAGTTGGGACGTTCTTTCAGCAGTGCTAGCCGAGAAACATTCTACGAACGCTACAATCCGGCGTTCGATCCAGCTTGCAATGCTGCAAAACCATGCTTTTGTTACCACTAAAGGTTATTCCATTAATGTTACACTTTGAATTTAAATCTGGTGTGTCTAAGCTAAGAGGTATATCGTTATAAAAGAGTTATATTGATTTGCGGCATCAGTGGTGATATGCAGGCGCGAGATTGTACTCCAGCTAGATCCCATTCACTCATCATGGGCGCAAGAGTTGCATACACTGGGAACTCCACCTGAGTACCTGAGCATTCGCAGTCTCCTTCGCTCTGTCTTCAAGGAAAGAGTAAGTTCCGCGGCGAATTCTGCCCGTGGCTAATTCTTCCCTACTCCCCCATGTAGTTGAAGAACTGTGGGGAGAGTAAGACAGTTTCTATGTTCTTGCAGTACTCCCTCTGATTCTCTAGGTGTGGAGCGGAAGTTTAAGGCTCTCCCCTCCTCGTCGTATAGCATGTTCCATTGGTGTTTCGCCCCACCGTGGTGGTCTAGTGGCTAAGGTATTTGGCTGATGACTTGCACGTCGTGGGATCGAATCCCGCTGGCTGCGGCTGCATTTTCGATGGAGACGAAACTGCTGTAGGCCACTGTGCTAAGATTTGACTGCGCGCGAAAGAACCCTAGGTGGTAGAAATTTCCGGAGCCCTCCACTACGACGTCTCTCATAATCATATGTGGTTTGAAGACGTTAAACCCCACATATAAATCATCCAGTGGTGTTTATTTTTTTGTTTTTGACGTTATGAGCAATGTATACATTTCCCTTTGTACAGCATGTTGCGTGAGTACAATTTTACGGGTAGTGTCACTCTGAGACCAGTCAGTAACAAATTTTATGAAAAGTTTTTATCACTCAATGGCATCAAATTTCTTGAGTGTACAAATGCGATTTATTTGTATTCTTTCATATAACCATGTCGGAAAATTTTTAGTGTCCTAACGTTGAGATGTTGGTCACTTGATTTTATTTTGCATAAAACCAAGACCTCTAACAGCGCTGGCACAGTCGGACATTTCTCGCAAGGAAGGATGGAAAATGATGCGAAGAAAGACGTAACAGCCATCGGTAAACCCAGGATCGTCAAGTAAGACAACGAGCGTATGAAAATACTAGCGCTGTAATGCTCGTGTTGTATTTTTATGAACATGATTCAAGGTTTAAAAATAAGTCCAATTATTGTGACAGTCTTTAAGTGAAGATGTTTACACGGAGGAGAAATAAAAGATTTTCTTCTTCGTAACCAAAAAAAAAACAAAAACAAAAAACATGCAGGGCTTGCTAGACCACATCACGGCTGGCTAGACCCCGCCGCGGTGGTCTAGTGGATAAGGTACTAGTGGATAAGGATAAGACCCGCAGGTCGCGGGATCGAATCCCGGCTGCGGTGGCTGCATTTCCGATTGAGGTGAAAATAATGTAGACCCGTGTGCTCAGATCTGGGTGCCCGTTAAATAAGCCCAGGTGGTCGAAATTTCCGCAGCCCTCCACTATGGCGTCTCTCATAAACATATGGAGGTTTTGGGACGTTAAACTCCACATATTCTTCAATCAATCGTATCAGGGCTTCAAGAAATGACTGCCCATCACGCAGCCGTCTATGGTCGTCTTGAACGGACCCAATGGTTTATTCACAGACACTCTGAAGACTCCTTATGGTCTTCCAAAAAGAGTTTTCTCCAAAAGATTTTGCATACCACAATTTTCCTTTGCTACAGATTTCTGAAACACATCTTTTGGTTAAGACTTGGCGTAACGTGATAGAGTGTTCACCACTATAAACAATACCGTTCTTTGACCCTCGAGGCCATATAGCCGTGAGTACTTTTCACTGCAAAAAAAGCCGAGAAAGTACGTTGTGTTCAAGTTCAATGTTATTCTCGGTGATATTACTCAGCATTTAGTAGCATGTTAATAGGTGTTGGAGACATTACTTAAGTTCGGCAGTAAGGGAATAAACCATAAGTTTGGACAATAGCGGAAGACACAGAAACAGAAAGCACAAGTTACACTTGACGGAAGCTGACTTCAAACTAACATATATTACAGAAGCACTCACGCATTATGTACTCTTGCAATCGCAGTTAGCTCACACGATAGTTTTCTAAAATACGAAGAAACATACCAAATTACGTGGTTGATACCTCCATCATTGCAATCGGTATAACACAAAATACGTATACTTAAAAAGAAGTTGAATATTTACTACACATTGACATAAGAGAGCTGCGCCCTGTCTTTTGTGTTAAGTGTGGATGCACTAACGTGAAGGCTTGGTGGCTCATATCGATACTGACGACTGATGTCCATAATCAATGACTAAGCGTATCATTGTGGTAGGCGTAGTAGTTAAGCGGGTAAAAGCATAATCGCAATAGGTGGTAAACAAGCCAGAAGAGCATCACTCACTGGACGCAGAACTTTAGTTAATGTCTCTATCTCGTGGCATGTTAGGCACCTCTGAAAAACTAAAGACTCAACGCATGTCGTGCCTACCCCTCGCCCGGCCGCAAGCTTTCTAGAAGCAATCTTGAGCGGTGTTTTGGCAGCGTTGTTGCAGCCAGGTGAGGCAAGCGCTCGTCGCTGAGCCAATCGCAGAGGCCACAATTGTCATGTAATAATTAACTTCACAGCTTCAAAACGGCAACACCACCATCAACCGTGGGCACTGAGGGACGACAGTGCAATATATAGGGTAGGGTGGGAGAAAATGCAAAAAAATTTCGAAATAGTGAATAATATTTTTATTCCGCTTCTTACAATGGAACATCAATGCATAGATTTTTCTTTGGGTACCAGGCTTGTGGTACATAAATATTGTCGTGTTGCCACCATTCAATACTATATTTTCTAAGAAATAAAAAAAGAAACGTTCCACCTGCCTTGTTTTGTCCTAACCTACAGGAAAAATCGAGACAATGTGACCAAAAAATTTATTACTTCAGTTTTGTTTCAGTGAAAAAACTTGAAATTCACTTTTTGGTTCCTTACGCATTCTTAGAGAGCCCAGTCCTTGAAATCTACGCATTGAATCTAGGCAGAACATGATTTTGCGTTGTTCCAAAACTCTTTGGAGATCAAACATCCCCAGTCTTTCTTTGTGCTAATGTTGTATTTTGTTGAACGTTTGCACCCATTTGAATTATTCAATAATTTGAGGACACGTATGTTCTCACGTATTTTCTTCCCTCTTGTTGCTCTTTTATAGCAGTACTACTCAGGCGTTTCGTGGCTTTCAACTTCGTCCTCCGGGCTTTTTGAGGCACCGAATATAAAGCTGCGCTGCACTGGTGATTTCTAGCGCTCCTTTTTTTTCAGTTAGGGCATTGCAGAAACGTCGTTGAAACTCAATTTAAGACGTGTTTGTTAACGTCATGCAGACACTGCGGAATCAGGGCGTCGATAAAGCGTATATAAACATCCTGGAAGAAATCTACAGGGGATCAACTGCTACCATAGTGCTTCATAAAGAAAGCAAAAGAATACCAATCAAGAAGGGTGTAAGGCAGGGGGACACAATCTCCCCAATGCTATTTACCGTGTGCTTACAGGAGGTTTTCAGAAGCCTAGAATGGGAACAGTTAGGGATAAGAGTTAATGGAGAGTACCTTAGTAACCTGCGCTTCTCCGATGACATTGCATTGCTGAGTAACTCAGGGGACGAATTGCAACTCATGATTACGGAGTTAGACAAGGAGAGCAGAAAAGTGGGTCTTAAAATGAATCTGCAGAAAACGAAAGTATTGTACAACAACCTCGGTAAAAGAGCAGCGCTTCGAGATAGGTAATAGTGCACTTCAAGTTGTAAAAGACTATGTCTACTTAGGGCAGGTAATAACTGCGGAGCCGAACCACGAGATTGAAGTGACTAGAAGAATAAGAATGGGGTGGAGCACATTTGGCAAGCACACTCAAATAATGACAGGTAGATTGCCACTATCCCTCAAGAGGAAGGTATATAACAGCTGTATCTTGCCGGTACTTAGCTACGGAGCAGAAATCTGGAGACTTACAAAGAAGGTTCAGCTTAAATTGAGGACGACGCAGCGAGCAATGGAAAGAAAAATGGTAGGTGTAACCTTAAGAGACAAGAAGAGAGCAGAGTGGATTAGGGAACAAACGGGGTTTAAAGATGTCATAGCTGAAATCAAGAAGAAGAAATGGACATGGGCCGGGCATGTAGCGCGTAGACAGGATAACCGCTGGTCGTTAAGGGTAACTGACTGGATTCCCAGAGAAGGCAAACGGGTTAGGGGGAGACAGAAGGTTAGGTGGGCAGATGAGATTAAGAAGTTTGCGGGTAGAAATTGGCAGCAGCAGGCACAGGACCGGGTTAACTGGCGGAACATGGGAGAGGCCTTCGTCCTGCAGTGGACGTAGACAGGCTGATGATGATGATGATGATGTTAACATCCTAACCTAGAGGCTCCACCATTTTTATGTGCCTAGTGAGACCATCTTTGAGAACATGAAAAAGCAACTAGATGCAACGCGAATGCAGGGAGTTGTGTCCTGAACGGCAATCAGTGTCTTTAATCTGATAGCAATTATATGGACACTCTCGGCTGGACTTTGCCGCTGACGTTGGTGTCGACGTTCACGTCGGAGTTGGCGTTGCTGTCACTCACCATATATGTATACGTATCTTTATACATAAATCCGCAAGAAAGAAAAAAAAACCGAAAAAGACCGGCGCGGAAGCGAAATGGGATCCCATCAATCGCGGGAGCGAGGCGTTGGCCACTGAACCACCGAGGAACACGTCCATACCCATTCAAACGGCAAGCTATTAATATCTACCCCTTACCACTGCTTATGGGCATGTCGGGAGGAACCATCGTGTTTTCAGCATTACCAGCAAGATTGCGCAATGAGAGCGCGTGGCCACGTAGCCCAGCGGCGCGTGCTCTTTTATCTGAGCGTACGTTACCGTTTTGAGGAGGGTAGCGATGCTCCCTCGTGCGCCCTTATCACGCTGTGGGAAGGAGGAGAAGGTCGTACGTCTTAGCTGGCCTCGGGCTTTACCTGGAACGATTCTGAGGTAGTTAACGGGTACACAAAGGTCACTGCACTCATTGCCGTCTTTGCGAAAAGCTCGCGCTTCTCAGACACAGCAATGTAACGAATGAGACGATTATTCGGGTGCATCTGTAACTATGAGCATGTTTTGTGCGTCATTTGTGCGTGAGAAACGTGGGACACGTTTTGATGTCCTTTCTATTGTGCGCATCAATTTGTTGATATCGCGTCCATAGATTTGCCTTTGCAGCAAAGCTGTGACTTTTTTAATGTTGTTTTCTTTCGGGGAAGCTGTATATGGCACTCTCTTGTACGATAAAACACTCCTAATGAAATAAATATTATATATATTTAGTGTAAGTTATTGGTTTGAGTATTACGACACTCTCTAAAGAAATTGAACGCATTTTTGTTGTTTTGCCTCTCTCATATGCCAGAAATACAAAAAAAACCTCCTTTGTTCATGGTCACCAAACGAACAGAACTTTTCGTGTTATCTAGTTTGTGGTTTGAAGTACGCTCACAAATATTTACGTAGTTTACTGACGCAGCAGTAGCTCCATGCAGGGATCAGAAACTAGGCCAAGCAGAATTTTGCCCACTTTTGACGAGTGACGAAGACACTGTTCCCAGCCGCGTAATTTTCCTCGCGCGATTACTGTGAGTGATCGTCAACTTTTACAGATGAAAAGGTAAGGAAGCACCAGCACTTATCGATGGAGAAAGCAAACAAATAAATGTTTTTGTATTAGCTACTGGGGCCGCCAAAGTCAGAATGTCGCGTTTGGCCCCGCGTATGATTTACCCCCCTACCTTACCCTATATAATGCACGTTTGTAAAGCCAATTCAGCATGTGACCGTAGCACAGTTAGTTGCATTCCTGGCACCCCCTGTCGTGGACCAACAGGTTATTGTTTCTACACCCATTGATGAACTTTTACAGATGGTAGTCTACAGATGAACTAGTTTTACAGATGAACTTTTACAGATGATACTCCAAACTGGGAAAAGGAAACCACCTTTCGAAGACATTTAGCAGTGAAAGACACAGATGGGCGGCCAACGTTTTTTTCTTTAATTTCCTGGCTAAAAATAAACATGACGGAGGTGGAGAGGGTGACATGTTTATCACTGGCCGGAAAAGAACAAAAAATGCCGACCCTGCGTGCAAGAATGCTTACAATCTCGCATCCTATTCGTACACTGCCACTGTTATTTGTCAAAGTTATTTTTTCTTTCGTTTTTATTTAATCGGTGTACATAGTGTTGCGTCCAGCTGCCAGTGACGTGTTCGAGACGGGCGTGCTGTCGCCACAACTCGGTTCCGCGAATGCGGCGACTGTTGCTAGAAGCCCACCATGGTGTCGCTAGACGGGCACGCTGGCGCCACAACTAAGCCCCGCGGAATGCGGCGGCTGTTTCGGGAAGCGGAAGAGTCGACGCTGTTTCTGGAAGCGGATGGGTCGACTTAACAGAACTGAGCAACCATGCCTTCGAGCTGAGGGGGAGTCGGGCTCAATGTGGATGGTTCACACTCCTTGATTCCTCCTCTTACTGCAAGCGGCCCCTGCCTTTCGTGAAAATGGACCATGTACCGAGGGAGAGAGAGAGAAAGGTGGGAACGACGGGGGTAAAAAGGACGAAGGAGGCGACAGACGAGAGGCACTGCGCCGTGTCGCCTGTAGGCAGACAGAAATTAGGTGCCTTCTTTCTTTCCTCATGAACCACTAACAACAACAGACGAGAGGGGCCCGAGAAAGCCGAGATGGCGGGCGCTGGATCAACGAGGACCAGTAAACGTTTTCTCTGATTGTAAATTACTTTTTCAAGTTTCCTAAATGTAAGTCCTGCTTTCATCACCGGCCTGATCTTGGTCATCCCACTCAATATACCCAACAACAGTACAATAGTAGTCACCGATAGCCTGTTCAAGAGACCTTCGTGTGTGGGCAGTCTTGGATAAATTTTTGCACTTACATTTGAGGGCATGAAGAAGAGTAAAAAGGGCGTAAGGCGAACAGACACGATCTCTCAAATGCTACAAGAGGTGTTCATGCTACAGGAATGCTACAAAACTTGTTTACAGGAGGCGTTCAGGACCATAGATACAGAAGAGTTAGGAATAAGAGGCAATTCAGAGTATCTTAGTAACCTGCGATTTGCTACAGCATTGCCTTGATGAGTTGCTCAAGGGAAAAATTACAGCTCATATTTACTGAGCTGGGCATAGAAAGCACAGGAGCAGGTTTGAAAATATTATGCATAAAACTAAAGTGTTGTGCAACAGCTTCGGCAGAAAACAGCGCTTTGTGATAGGTAGACAGACGTTTAAACTTGTAAAAGAATATGTCTACTTAGTAAAGGTAGTAACCGCGGAGCTGAATAATCAGAGCGAAATAGCTAGAATAATAGGAATTGAGTGGATCACATTCAGCAAGCATATTCTCAAAGCATGAATAGTAATCTACCACTCATTCTCAAGAGGAAGGTCTATAACTGCTGCATCATGCCGGAACTTACCTATGGAGCAGAAAACTGAAGGCTTGTTTACAAAAACGGTTCAGATTAAAGTGCGGATGACGCAGCGAATGGTGGAAACAAAAATATAGGTTTAGCCTTTAGAGACAGGAATAGAGCAGTGTGCATCAGGGAACAAACCGCGGTTAAGGATTTCGTAGTTGAAATCAAGATGAAAAAATGGACATGGGCTGGGGTTGTATCGTGTGAGCAGGACAATCGCTGGTCATTAAGAATAGCTGTCTGGATTGCCAGACAAGGCTAACGCGCGAGGGAGAGACAGAAAGATAGGTGGGCCTATAAGATGAAAAAGTTCGATGGAATAATGCGGCAGGAGAAGCACGAGACTGATTTGATTGGCGGATCATGGGAGAGGCCTGTGCCCTGCATTGGATGCAGTGAGGCTTATGAGGATGACTGAGGGCGCGAAAAACACCACGATTTTGACGGCAATCACCAGGAAATTTCAGGAATCGTGCGTACTTTCAAAAAAGGTGGGAAAAAATTGGCAGCATAGTTATCTTACTGCATATTGAAAATTCTAACTATCTGGTTATGCACTACAAGCTTTGTGTTGATAATTTTTCCTAAACTATGTATTTAAAAAGCTCATCAAGCACTTTTTCTTAATTGCCGGTTTTGGCGCGTCAAGGAAATATTCTGACATGACCTATATGACCTTAAACAAAGCTTAACTGAGCGTATACGCGTAGCACTCATGTGTAACTTTTTATTGCTTCAGGATTTTAACTGAAACATCCTGTTTAAACTTAGCTTCATTTGCCGGCATGTGACCCAATGCTAAGGTCGCATGTGTGATATACATTTCGAAATCACCACCGAATATTGCGCTACCTAATGGGACTGTCGAACACTATTTAAGCGCGATAAGAAAACACAGCCGATAAGTAGTCGAGAACAACGATAACACTAAAGCCAGGCGTTAGAGTACAACACGTGGTCTGAAGTTTACGTTAGGATTCTCTAAATCGGCTAGAAATCGTTCTCTCTTTTTATACAGATGACAACACATACCCAAATGAGTACGCCGTATACCCAACCTCACGAGCACTGGCTGATTTGTGCATCGCGAGTCTCACGGCCGCTTCGGGAGGCTGTCACTTGTTCGCACGCTCGCTCGCAATCACACTGAAAGACGCTCGTTCAAAAAAAAAAAAAAAAACTGGAAGTCATGAATTGCTCATGACTTATTTTTTTCCCACTGCCACGCCTTTCTTATTAGCTTCCAAGTAGCTAGAAGAGAGGAGAGGGGAGGTAAATATAACTTGCAACAAATTTCTGGAACTCTGCTCTTAAATCACCTATTCAAAAAAATTCGCGGGGCTTGATTCGTGAGGCAATAATCTTTTTAATGAAGCCTTCAGACAGTTACTGTAAAAAGTATCGCAGGGTCCATGAATTGGGAGCAGTTCTGCTGCTTGTTGTTCGTGTTATTGCACGAACACTCATTTACACTACTCTAAATATTGATGAAGCAAAAAAAAAACACTTGTGGCCTTTGCTAGGATAATGGACCTGTTTCGAATTGCGTAGAAGAGTTCAACCATCTCGTGCGAGAATGACGCTATGGTACCTCTACTGAAAACGGATGAACACGAGTTAATTTACACTGAACACCCAACAATCTCTTCCATACCGGTTCCCAAAGTTCAGCCCAGAGCCGTCATATTCTTTAAAAGGAAGGTGGAATTTTTTCATTCGTTCATCTATTCATTCATTATAGCTATCACCAACTTATTTGTTTGTTCTTCAACTGCCAGGGTTGATCTCTACGAAGAACCACACGAAGCTACGGGCGAAGGCTTCTGCAAGGCACCGCGGCTGAGCTTCGTGGAGTGCAGTTGTCCAGATGCAAGTGCACTCGCAAGGCAGAAGAAAAGTGGTGAAGCGGCAGGCATAGATAAGTGCTGGTGGGTCGTCGTGCTTGCCTTCCTGATGACGACCATGGAGTCCGCAACCAGCCGATGTTCTGGGTTTCTCTACGTGGGAATCATAGAACAGATGAACGTTGATCGTGGCCTGGCCTCATGGCCGGTAAACCTGGTCACCTCCGTGAACGACTTCGGGGGTAAGCACGTCTAGATTGGTAGGGTGATAGGAATACCAAACGTGTGGCGCATTCTTAGCTGCTGCGCGGACTCCCTCCATAGACAAAGTGATTGTGGCTCTAGACACAACAAAACAGACATAACAGAAAAGCAACATTCTGTAACAGGCACACCTGAAAGCAATGGTTGAGGGCTCCTTTCACATTTAATGAAAACTTACGTACGAAGAAATAGCGACACACGCAGAGGGATTCAAAAGAACACATAATTATCAATGACGTTTAAACCAGCGATGTTCTTATGTCTCTACTGATTCCAATGTCCCTAATCCCATTTTCTACATCTTCTTATGTCAATGTCATGTAGGGGAATGTCATTCCTTAACATAGCGTCGCAGAAGTATAGAATGACGTCACACGTCAAAATACGCAATTTGAATAATGAGCGTTTTAAAGGCCAACCTATTTGAAGCACTTTGTCGTAGGTAATTACTATCAGCTGCAAATAATAATTTCAGGGAAGTTACCCAGAACTGTAGCATCCGGTTTGCTGCCCCCCAATAAGGCGAGACAGAATGGGGAAAAAAAGGTGATAAGGGAAGCGAGAAAAAAAGCGCACGCGCAAAAAAAAAAATAGAAATTGTGGGGTGCGCAATTTCGTATTCAATGAACCACTGTTACACAAGTGTTGCCTGACGGACGCATTGTGGGCCCTTCGCTGATTCGCAAAAAGAAGAATTCAGGTGTAGTGTGCACTCCGCCACTGCAGTTGCAGTAGGCAATCATGATAGTTCGAAAGGCCGCACAGTCGTTCGTTTTCTTACAGCAAAATGGAGAGAGTCTCCAACTTGCTGTAAAAAAACGAACGACTGTGCGGCCTTTCGAAATATCGTAAATGCTTAATGCAAGAGCGGTTGCGCAATAGAGACATACACCGAGATCCCAAGCCATGCTGGCCATTCACAAAGGCCAGTTAAGCTATGACATTCTATACTTGAATCCCACGCTCAAACATCTTTGTAGTGTCATTACGGTAGTGACGATATGGGCATTCTCGGCAGATTGTCGGCGTCATCCTCATGTCCCACATATGTATATTGTGACGGGGTCATGACGCTGACATAGGTGGAGATGACTTGTAGAAAGAAAACCGTTTAATTGGCCGAACGTGTGGCCGGTAAGCAGAAAGTCGGATTACAGCCATACACACTGCCAACAAAACGATTACTGGCATAAGAGTGTAGGCAGGCAAGCAGCTGCCTACTCTGCATCTCCCCAAACCCCCCTTTAGTGTACATCAGTAGTGAGCACACGATTTATTGCTCAGGAAATTGCTCAGGATATTGCGTTTTATTGCTCACGTAAATACCAAGGTCGTTGCCAATAATCACAGTTTCCGTGCATGTATCATGCTGTGATCAGTTTTGAGCAGTTCTTTCGGCACACGAGTCGTATATAGGCAGTGCAGAACTAAAGCTGGGAACCGTTTCTTCAGCTGCTGCAGCCTTTTCGCCAGTTGTCGAGTGTGCACTGGGCCAAGCGTCACCTTTCGAGAAACATTCGTCAAGCCTTATCTTACGGCGATTCAGTGTGGCCATCGAGTCTCATAGTAAAGCGCTGACACGGAATGGGAGCTACCAAACAATAAATGTAGGCAGCGTATTCCAAGGGGTTGACTTCAAATTGCTAGGAAGCAACGCGCCATCACACTGCGCGTTGAAGTTCGAGCAGTTACACTGAATGAGAAAGAGGGGGGTTGTTTCGACGTCATGCCCAGGGACACTTAATACTGCTTTGCGTGCTGAAGGTTACCGACCCCTGGTCTATGTCAGGCAATTAAAATACAGCTATTGGTAAGTTATATATTTCGCTTCAGTAGGAGACAGCATAGCCACTAAAAGAGTATCCTGTCTAAATGCTTCTGTCGGTGGTTTCTAGGCTTGTTGTAATTATTGTCGGACTCATATTTTCAAAGTAGACAGAACTGGGTTATATGAGTGCCCTGTGTGCCTGTTTTCTTTCTGGAATGGTTCTTACTAATCTTAATAAAGCTTGTTACTCATGTTCATTGTATAACCACTTGTTTGCAGGCTTAGTGTCTGGCCCCTTGAGTGAACATTTTAGCACAGTTCCGGTGATGGCCGTTGGATCTGTGTTGGCGTCAGCCGGCGTTATTGCTTCAGCTTACGCGCCGGACGTCACATGGATCTCCGTTAGTCTTGGCATTGTGCATGGTATGTGATTGTTCGTGCTCCTTATGCCCCCTGTGTGGTCTCAGGTATACACAGGGCTGCGTGATCTCGGAGTAATTTGAAAAAGTTCAATAAACACCCGCCGGTAAATTTTTGACAAATCGAATTTACTCGGTCAACTCCAATCTTGAAAAATTTTCGAAGTTCACAAACATTTTCAAGACTGACATTGATAGAAAGTGCAGTGAACACCCATCAGCGGCAGTAACCTCGTAAAGCATGTTTGAGTCTGTTACTACAGGCTTGAACGTTGCAACACTAACTAACGTAGGTGCTTTGTATTCAAATATTTGCGCTAGGGTGCATATGTGTTTGTGCGTTTTACATTTGAGAAATTTAGAGTATTTTTGGTTTGCTTGTTTTTGTGTTAAGATATACCTTCTAAGATTTCGCAGTACACGCAAGAATGGCATACAGATAGGTCCTTTATATTTGACCAAGAAGATAAGAGAATAGGCAGCTTGTCTAGCTCCTGCCCACCAAACGTAGTTCACAATAGTGCAGTGCAGTGTTAACTTAGTGATGTGTGGGCCTATTAAGGGGATGTGTGTAAACCAAAGGGAAAAGTTGAAGGGTTGAAAAGCAGGACGCTCAGCAAAAATGCAACGCCTTTTTATTAGAATTAAAATTATTATTAACACAGAAATTCGGAGAATTGCATATCTACGAGGAATGAACTGTGATAAACGCCTAAGTTCCATCGAAAAATAAACTCCAAAAACACAATCGAATTTTCAAGAAAAATAAACTCCATAACACTAAGACCTTGTGATTTTCTATATTCTATGAAAGAAGTAGAAAATAACTGCTATGAAGTTATTGTTCGGATAGGGCTGCAATATATAAAAATAAGTGCTAATAAAAGACTTTCCTTGGTACATTTCCTTTGAAACAGACGTGGATCGACTGTTGGTGTAGCATGCACGATGCAGCCGTATTCATCAGCTTTTACAGAATAAGATGCACACGTACATTGCAGTTTCTTGTGACGCTATGCCTTATCAGTGCCAAATCAAACTTTTTGTGAACGTGAAGTGCATCGTAGAGTATGGAGGAGCCGTAACAGATTCATAATCGTATATCTGACCATCGCCAAGTGGGCCTAGCTAAGCCACGTTTGAGCTTACTCGCATCTATTGTGGACCAATCAAAGTTGTTTCACTCACTCACTCACTCACTCACTCACTCACTCACTCACTCACTCACTCACTCACTCACTCACTCACTCACTCACTCACACAATCACTCACTTCCTTACTCACTCTTTCCTCTGCTTCAACGCGAGAATTCAAAAGAGGCGTCAACATCTAGCAAGTTGTAAATGAAGAAATCAGTGCGGTATGCAACCACCAGCCCTGTTGTTATCAATTCACTTTATCTTCAAACTGCGTTACATTACCGGTATCAATGCATTGTGCAGAATCTCGTAAACATCAATTTATATCATTAAATTTGTAACGTGAATCAGTTTGACATTACATACAGCGTGTAAGTACACGACAACTTTAGACAACAGCGTTGTTGACTACGAAAATACAACAGGCCAGAACTCATCCCGATGAGCGTCTCCATGACATTGAGTTGCTCTTCGAACTCACCGCTTTTCAATTTTTTTTTCAGGTGTACAACATTGCTACGTGATAAAAAAGTATAGTGGTGTTTTTGTTGGAATATTTGAGCATTGTTGCTTTGTTGGGTTGCAACTTTCTTGATTGCTGTATAGGTTATAAATGAAGGACACACTTAATACACATACTCGCAAAAATGTTGTGCCTTAAAGGCAAGTCTTTGTCGCAATAACAAGAAAAGAAAGTGAAACAACGGGGTTTTTCAGCCTGAATTGCACTCAGATTCTGGTAAGTTAGTCTAGATCGGGCAGTAAAAAAAAATATTTCAGGCATGTTCTACGTTGAAAGTGACCAAATTACAACCTGACTTGTTGATGAGCAATCTGTTAATACCTACCTAAAATTAGGCGGCAGAACGTGTCCCGTTTTGCCCTCCTGTTACAGAAGTGTAGGACTTCACGGCCACCTTTGTGAAGCTTGTATGCGGACTGTGCAGTCAGCTCTAGCAGGGTATGTGCGTCGTGTTATGTGCTGTGCCGAATTTCGTTCCTCTGATAGCCTAACTAATGCATAAATAATGAAGTAGGTGGCATGCTTCTGTGCCAAAAGCTGAAGTAGCGCCCCACTTCTCCGTAATTTTGTGCGCGCTGAATGTAAACGCATGTAAGTGTCACGCGCATACCAGTCTCATCCTCTTTTTCAATACCATCCCTTGATATATGCTTTCCTACTACATCCAGGCTTCGGTGTAGGAGTCGTTGCGACCATGCTGCAAGTCATCATAAGTATGTATTTCAAGCGGTATCGAGGCACCGCCCACGGCATCATGTTTGCCGGTTCCACAGCGGGCGCCTTTTTCTACCCTCAGCTACTGCTCTTTCTACGGAACACGTACGGCTTCCGTGGGAGCCTGCTGATTTTTGGTGCCATTCTTATGCACATGTTCGCCTTGAGCCTCGCGCTTCATGAACCCACTTGGGTATCCACCGAGAGGCTTGAAAAGAGGCGCCCAACAGTAGCAAGTCTACCGGCATTCCCAACTAATAAACTGGCAACCCGACGCCCGTCGAAGCTACGTCGAGCATCGTGTCCAGCCTTTACAATGGAGCCTCGGCTTTCCAATAAACCAGACCTATCATCGTTTTTGGGCGGTGAAGTTGGAGCACTACGTCCGGCACAAGTAACCAGACCATCGCTTCTCACTGCTCAATGTGAAGGAGACCTCACGACAGGGGTGGTGTCAACCTCTCAGGCTGTGCTGCATAGTGTCCGCGAAGTGCTCAGGCAGAGCATGTTTTACGCGCTCTTGGTGACCTGGCTAGTACTCAGTTACAACGTCGATATCTTCTTCTCCACAATAGTCGACCTTGCTTTGGACAAAGGCGTGAGCATGCGTGATGCTGTGGCCCTCATACCCTACTACTCAATCACGGACCTTGTGGGCAGGGTCTTCTTGCCACTGCTGGCCGATCGAAAGTACGTGCGCCGTACAAACCTTATGGTGATAAACTACCTCTTTTTGGGAGCGACTGTAGTGTCGCTGCCTTTCACCAACAGTTACGGAGCATTGGTTGGCGCGTCGCTGTGCATCGCCATGTTCATGGGGTGCGGAATGACAATGCACAGCGTTCTGATGGCGGACTATTTGGGCCTCGAGCGGCTGGCCGTGGGGTACAGCATTATGGGCGCCATCTGTGGACCACTGCTTATGGGGAAGCCTCCGCTCGTAGGTGAGAACTCCACTTTCGTTAACAGAAAGTACTGAGAATATTTACTTTCACGTGCGATGCAATTTTGTGCCGTAGTCACAGTAACTCGGTTTAAACAATGACGGAAATGTTGCCCGAGTTCTAAAACATACTACAACATTCTGATGCACCGTCACGCTTATTTGTGTCCTGCATGATGTTGTATAATTATTCACATGCCTACTTCTTTTGAAAGCCGACAATTTAGATTCCTTGAAGAGGTCCGCTGCTGCTTCTCGCACTTGTATATTCAGCGTAAAAGAATTGTGTACACTACAGACAATTCGTACATTTGCTGCGTGCAAGTCGATTAATCGGTGTGTTACGAGAAGTTAGGACTAGAAATCTAGAAGTCTCTCAACTGCTGCCAAGAAAGAGAGGCGCCTTAAAATCATTCATGAAGAAAAAACTTGCAAGACGACTGCTTGAAAAAAAGAACTATTAATAAAGGAGACAAAGAATGAACACAAAAATGAACGTAGCAGGAAATCTCCGCGATGTGCAGTAGGCCATCCCATGAGTCCTGTTCTTTCCTTCATATGATCTGACTGTGCCCATCTAATGGGGTCTCCAACCTACACGACAAGGCAAAACCAGCTAAGGTTCAGAAAGCTTGTAATGCTTCTGAGCTTGGAGGTGGCGCAATGCCATGTTAGGTGCAGAAAACATTTTAAAAAGGAGGGAAGGGCAGAGGCTTTCGCTTTCAGGTAGTCTTACGCGACCGCAGAAGACTCCGTTAATACATGCATTTCTATACAGTTGAATATGTCTTCATCTATAAGCTGACCTGTTCGTTACATATTGGCCTCTTCATTCATCTATCCTCTTCGTGCAACTAAACTCTTCGCTGATCTGTTAACTGACCCCATCTATTATGTAACCGACTAACCTAACAGCTAACCCTATAACACCTTAAGTAAGTTGTGGAGGCAACTTCCGACAGGGAAACAGCAATTATCATGTTTTGCAGTAGTCGGTAGTTATGTAGTCATTCTTAGATCTCCCTTACTTTATGGCAGCATTTCTGCTAGTTCGCATGTATTGGATTTCATAATTGCTTTGCATGGCAGGAAACTACGAGGTATCCTGGGCGTTGGCTCTATCATACGCGACCTATTTTGTTTTATTGCCAGAATTTGCAAGGCCAGAAAGCCAGGTACTAATAATTGTGCGCCATCGAGGTGGTTGATTACTCCGCATTGTATGATCACATTCCAGTGCACCCTGCCTCTAAATAAAAAATTGTCGTGTCTGTACGCGAGGAATAAAAATTGTTTATTTTTGTTGTTGCAGGTTTCTTCAGAGACAATCTTGGCTCGTACAATGCAATGTTCTGGCTTTTGGGAAGCCTGTGTATCTTTATCGGCTTGCTTTGGATGATGGTGTCATGGTTTGAAAGGAAGAAAGTTCGCAATTGGGAACTTGACATCGCAAGAAACATGCCGTGCACATTGCATATGTGAAGAGTACAGCGATCGAGAACAATATACTTGTGCGAAAATATACGCAAGGTTACCATACGCAGAGTAAAAAAAATTAAGCGCCGACCAATGGCCTTGTTTCATGTGAAGTCGTTTATTTAGTGTATCCAATGCGAAACAGTGTAGAAAAGGCACGTTCGCACCTGACTCTTGTCTGTCTGCGAAACATATTCCCGCTATTTACACTAGAAATAAGGAGGAGAGTGAAAAGAAAAATTAAAGGGCAGGGAGGTTAGCTGCGCTGACAGCCTTTGCTGGGGAAGAGAGTGAGGGGAGTAAATAATGAAAAAGAGATGTTAGAAGAAATTAAACAAAGAAAAAAAAGAGAACAATAACGCCACAAAGCACACCAATCAATGTCTGTCTATATGACCAGTTGTCCACAAGAAACTCAACAACACACTCAAATTGTTGCGTGCCGACGATGGTATGAGCCAGTGTCCTAAATGTCTATACTCTGACAACGGGCAATTATCAAGTTCATTATAACGTATACGGCTAAGCACACAGAGACAATCAAATGATACACACAAAGGAGAACAAATGTCGCGCACGCAATTGAATCAGTGTCAGTGGTAAAAGAAATTGTAGAACTGGTACGACAGAAAATTCAAGAGCATGGCATAGACCTCGGCCACAGAGTTCCAACTGCTAGGCATGACCAGGCTATCAAAGGTGCTTAGTTTGTTCATCTGCAAAAAAAAAAAAGAAAAGCTATTTTTGCTTCATAACAAAAAAGCTAATATTCACTCAAGCCCCGCTACGCTGGTCTAGTGACACAGGTACTCAGCTTCTGACCCGCAGGTGGCGGGATCGAATGCTGGCGGTGGAGGCTGCATTTTCGATGGAGGAGAAACTGCTACAGGCCCATATGCTCGGATTTGGGTGCACGTTTAAGAACTCAGGTGGTCGAAATTCCCGGTGCCCTCCACTACGGCATCTCTTGTAGTCATATGATGGTTTTGGGACGTTGAACCTCATACAGCAATCGCTCAATCACTCTATCAGTCAATCAATGAACGCCTTCAAATCAGTTAGGGACGTACATGAGCTCACCCTGCAAAAGTTGTTAGATGTCGCCATGATAAATAAACTTTACACAAGTATTTACGCCTGTCTCTTGTCGGTGTAGTCATAAGCGAGCACCTGCCAACGTTTTGTTTCTTGGCGATGGTGAACGATACAAGCATGAAAAGAAAAAGAAAGTTGTGGTATTAAGAAAAAACCAGAAAGCAAGTATCTGGTTTGCTAGATGAGTCTGAGGCGTAGGCACATTTTTTTTTCGGGAACAAGATGACCTCTCTTTGATTTCGAGGGAGGGGTCACCTGTTTTAATATGCATTTTTGGCTCTGTATGCGATGCCGAAAAGATTTCGGAGGAGCGAATATGCGAGGGAGAAGCGTTTACTGAGACGGGCATTTGTTCATATTCTAATTTCAGCTTAATTATCACGTTCTCTTATTGAGAAGAATATCCGGCAAGCAATTTCTGTGCAAACTGATGCAAATCCTTCAATCAAGCCAGTTCCATGCAACATTACGAGCTAGGCTTTCCTCAATAAGACAAGTAAACCTGCTTAATAGAATAAAATCACGAAGCCTTAGATTACTCACTCAATTATAAACAAACTTGCCATTAAAATACCATGAATCACTTTTATTTTGTCAGGAAGAAGCAAAATTAACTTGAACCTCCAAATTAAATCAGAATTATGTGCGTCTGAAAATAGTGCGGCATATGTAACTCTACTGTCATGTTGTAAGGAATATGTTAGAAAACAATATACAAATGGAAGGTTGGAGCTTTGATTGAGAGTTTAGAAAATTACGGGCAAGGCCACTGCGTCATACTGCACTTTGCAAACTGTGTAGTGATGTTTCCAGATAATGAGAGGGCCATGCCTTTCGTGCATGCAAGTCAGCTAAAAACGCCAGGACTGCGTATAAGGGGCAGCACAGTCCCAGAGAAAGCTAGAAGAGCGGCCTTTCAGAGTCTTTTCTAAAACTCATTAGTTAACTGCTGCAAGCGCACTTGCTTGATGCCCACTACGGCATTAAAATAAAAATTTTCGGGTAGTTGGCCAGCATTTGCTATGCTATAATTCGTCATTCTTCTGAGACGCGTTGCATCCGCTAAAATATTGCGAGGAATTTTGTGCCAATTGTGCATGCAGTGGCTGATGACAATTAAGAATTAGGTCTGAAGTGGGTATGCGCCACAGTTAATAGCTTAACTAAAAGAAGCTTTTGTAATGGGTTGGAGCATAGGACTACCCACTCGTTACGCTATTCGCATTGTGCGACGACTGCTCGTTCTTTCGCTGTTTTAAAACGCTTCATATGTCGTAATAACGCGTGATTGCTTTCCCGACATCAAGCATGCCTAAGGCAAGTTTGCCTACAAGTCTCAAGCACCGGCGTGGCTCAGTGGTAGAATACTGGACTGGCACCCAGCGGTCTCAGGTTTGAGTCCCACTGTGTCATTGGTACAAAGTTTTTTTTTCGAATTTCGCGCCATGTGGTAACGAACACCGGCAGTGGTGGCGGTGGCGGACAACTACGGCGCTCTGCGAGGCCCGAGTCATAATCTCTTAACAGCTTTCGCTGTAAAACAGAAAGAGCATGATTCAAGAACATGAGAATTAAAAAAAAAAACTAGTCAAAAATAACAAAACCATAAGTGCTTGAAAAATATTTGTACCTTATCAAAGCTCCACAAAGCTTGATTTTTTTCCTTCTCGTTGTTAAGGTTATAATATTTAGTATTATATGATAAATAAATGTTGATGTTTTCATAAAGCACCAGCTATTTTCATGGAGGCAAATTGAACACTAACAAAATAAAGTCATAATGATGATTGATTTGTGGGGTTTAACGTCCCAAAACCACCATATGATTATGAGAGACGCCATAAAAAATAAAGTCATATTGAAAGAACAAGTAATTCTAATGAGATAATAGCACAAAGAAGAATAATATGTGGAGCCCCGCCGTGGTGATCTAGTGGCTAAAGCACTCGGCTGCGGACCAGCAGGTCGTGGGATCGAATCCCTGCTGCGGCGGCTTCATTTTCGATGGAGGCGGGAATGTTGTAGGCCCGTGTACTCAGATTTCTGTGTGCGTTAAAAAACCCCAGGTGGTCAAAATTTCCGGAGCCCTTCACTACGGCGTCTCTCATAATCATATGGTGGTTTTGGAACGTTAAACCTCACATATCAATGGAACAATATGATGTGGTGTCTCCTCTCAGAACAATATAGTTCTCGCATTTTATAGGTACACGCACACCGTATATGCTGTGAATAAACAATACACGATGCTGAGTTTCTATAGTAACAATTGAATTGTGAACGTTCAGTTAAAGGAAGGCAGAATGTCTACTTCAATCAAGTGACACAAAATGCTACACGGTCAGGAAGAATTATATGTATAATATCTGTCTAAACAACATTTCTCAGTAAATTGCAAGGTTACCACTCACTGCCTGAAGTAGGGTTGCGTTGCTGCGGCACTGACGTTGACTTTGTCATCGAAGATGGTGACCCCGTCCTTCTCAGGTCAGGAACGCGAGCTGCGTTGTTGTTGAGGCTGGAAGGCTCGGAAGCTAGTGGCCTGCGCCTCGCGGGTACTTGCGCTGGTCGGCGCCTCCAAGGAACAAACTCAGATAAGGCCTGCGGTGTACCATCATAGAATGGTGCGCTCGGGGCACAAGTCGATGGCGGTCTCTGGGCGATGCGGGCTGTCGTGACTCCAATCCGGTTTCTCGGACTCGTCCTTGAAAGCCCGAAGTCTACGGTGCGATGCCGTTAAACAACGAGAGCTGAAGAGCCAGGAGCACAACCTTCGACGCTCGTGCCCAGCCCATGCGCAAACGATCGAACACCCAGGGCCCTTCTGAACACGTCAGCTTCTACTTTATATTGTTACGCTAGATCACAGGGGTGTGATGCGGGTTCTTGTTGCTGATTTGTTTCTCCTGGTTGAGCCCCGGAGAGTTTTTCTAATAAGGACAAAGCCGTTTGCTTAACAAACAACACCTAAACATTTACTGCAGAACTGAAGCAAAACTCAAACACAAACTACAAGAAATGAATAGCTGGCTAAAAGCGGGATTTAGAAGGAAAACAAACATCTAAAGTCCCGAAACTGCCGACGGAAAGTCACAGCTACATGATGCAGTTCTGACGCGGTGATTCGGCGGTGCAGGGAAGAGAGCAAGTTCGATCTCACCAAAACGTTGCTGCTGTAATGGTGGCGACGGCGTGTACCGATGCTCGCTGGCGGCGACGATGGAATGGGACTCGCTCGGTGATGCCTGTGGCGTCCCAGATTCGCCCGATGAGGTGGCTGGTTGCAAGGCTCAGGCCCGTGACCCGAACTGCCGTTGCTGCACCCGCACCGGAATCTGCAGGCCTTGGTCTCGACCGTTGAGGCAGCTCGCCGTCCTTGGAAGGCGTTGTCCGGAGGTCCAGACCGGGTGAAGTCCAGAAGGCTCAGGTCTGCCACCCGACTGCCTGTCTTCAGCTCCCAGCTGTGACCTTCCTCTTGCCTCGTTCACCTCGAACTCCTAGCTCTTTTTTTTTTTTTTTTTTTTTTTTCGGTTTCCAAGAAACACACAAAAAGTTTAATTGAAAAGAAAAAAAGGCAAAGATTCCTCACAAAACAAAACACTTAATAAACAGTTGACTGGACATGACGAAACACATCTGTAAACACCCAACAAAAAAACGTTCAAAGTCAGTAACTAAACCTAACGTTCGAAAGGGGCTGAGTGATGGGAGTAGCGCAAGAGTATCGGTGCAGTCTCACCCACAAGTTGGTTTTCGGCGGTGATGAGAAACCGGAACGCCGTGACTCCTGCGTCACTGCGTGGGCTGGACGAGGACGAGGGAACGCTGGCTGCTGGCGACACGTCGAAAAGCCCTACCAAATCGTGATGGTTTCGACTTGAGGAGCGTGGACACGTCGGAGACGGGAGAACGCAGGCTGGTGGCGACGCGTCCGGGAACTAGGGTCGACCTAGTCAAGCAGCTGGGCGCACAGCTCGGGCCCGGAGCCCGACGGCTGTAGCTCGCCTGCCGGAACCAAAGTCCGCAGGCCCTGGAAAGGAGTTCAGGACCGGATGGCCACGGTCCTTTGGAGCGGGAACCCGACAGCAGGAGGCCCCGGCCGGTGGAAGTCCTGTAGGCTCGGGTCCGGAACCCAACGGCCCATCTTCAGCGCCCGGTCCGGTGACGACCTTCCGCTTGCACTGCCTGCCTCGAATTCCCCTTGCTCTGGTCTCCCCAGGCTCCTGCTTCAGCTCTGGCCCACTTGTCTCGTTCTCATTGGAGATACTACTGTTTCGTGGTGTCAAGCCATTGGGCCTTGAAATCTCCGTGTTCGCTGCCCATTGGATGTTTTACCTTTTGTTTACTTCACGTCCTGCCACGCATCCTCGTGCTTGACGCTCTTTAACGTCGTCATTCTTGTTTAAGCAGCACCGCACGTGCACTCTGGTATTTCTCCTTTTGTTTTTTTTTTCCGTGACGCGCACTTTTCGAAGGCGCGCACTTTGAACGCGCACCACACATCACATACGCCCCCCTTTTATTCAAGTTTTTTTTTTAGAAAAAAAAAACTGCCGATGAGTGCGCGTTCTGCACTACGTCACAATTAAACCACATATTTGCACCACGCAGTTCAACACATCACCGGGCTACAGTTCGCTACATCGTCCAAATGTCCACACTTAAACTTTAGATTCACCCAATTGCATTTAAAAGTTCTGAAACCCGGAATAAACCTTTTTACTACAAAATCGACTATGGACAAAGCTACTTGTGTCCGCATCTAAAAGTCGAAGTCCAGAAAGAGCTACCGGTTTTCTAACCCTACACTCAGGTTATCGCGTCCCAAACCAGACGCACTGCCCTTCTCGCACGTTTCGAAAGTAACTGTGGCCAACATGCTTTTATGCACTTTCGCTGAAACGCGTGTCTGCGCCCCCGCCGGCCACATGAACGCTTACCGGTCACAGAGGAACAGGGCGCGGTCTCGAGCCGTCGGCGTCGACACGAAACGCACTGAGACACGAATGTCCAAATGCCACAATCTCTCACACAAATGCTTTCTTTTAATTCACCATCTAATGAACACAAGCTCGGGGTGCCCTCAGCAAGCCCAAACGCTCCGACAAGCGTGTGAGGTTCCTGGATTCTTGAGAAGGGATGCCGTTGTGCTCGGTCATTATACAGCTCATCTTGAGTGGACTTAATTATAGGTTCAAAACCAATCACGTTCTCAGGTTCAAGACCCTGTCTGGCATTCTCCATACCTACTATCGAGCCCACCTCCGATTCGATACTGTTTATTTTGAAGAGTGCTTCAGCACTCCCATCGTGTTTTCTCGGACAAATAGCAGTTACGCTATCCTGTGAACTAGAATCCCCTCTCTCTCTGAGTGAGATATACGTATGGTCTAGGACCATTGACGTGGTGCCTGCTGCTACCTCTGTCGGTACAAAACAATCAGTGGCCACTATATCAGAGCCTTCATGGCATTCGCTGCCATCTTCCCAATGACGTTCTAGCGCTCCTTCCATGGAGCTATTGAGAGGTAGCCCTACCCCTTCCCGAAATGTGCTCGGCCTTTGAGACGTTCTGATACACACCTCATTCTGAATGGAGCTTCTTCGTTCCCTGCTATCGAAGCTTTGCTCCACAACATTTTCCACAGCTTCTAGGTCGCCCATATCCAGGCGCTCTTCTTCATAGGTGCTTGGCCTCTCAGAGGTCCCCAAGCAGCTAACGGAAGTAATATGTTCCCAGCCAGAGAAGCTTTCCGTCGCTTCAACAAACTCCTCATGACTCCTGCCTTCTTGGCTGTCCACCTCTCTGCCTTCCTCTATCTGAGCTTCTCGCTCCGAAGTAAGGCTGTCGCGAGGCTCGAGGCCAACCTTGCAGGAATCGACTTCCCTCCAGCAAACGCTGCTATCGGAGCAAACATTCACCGCTTGCTCGACCTTCTGCATCGCCAGCTGCCCCCTTTTCGCCATCGCAAGCTCGAGTCGCCGCTCGAAGTCCACCCTCTCTAATTGGAGCTGCTGCTTCAGTATGCGTGTCTGACGCTCTAGCAACACTTTATTTTCACGCGTTACGCGCTCTAGCTCCTCCTTCTTAGCTCTAAGCACCAATTCAAGCTTTTCCTTCGCCGCCTTTCGTTCTGCAGCCCGTTGCTCACGCTCCCTCTCCATCCGCTCCTCGTACCATACTCTAAACTCCGCTCCCGTCAGTCCCATTTTATCCGCCAACTCAATTAACTCCCACGTGTTCGTCATCGTGTTAACCGCGTCAAAAAAAATCTACTGGAAAAACAAACGACTTTGTCCTGTCGCTGCGGACGCCAATTTGTGATGCAGGGTTCTTGTTGCTGATTTGTTTCTCCTGGTTGAGCCCCGGAGAGTTTTTCTAATAAGGACAAAGCCGTTTGCTTAACAAACAACACCTAAACATTTACTGCAGAACTGAAGCAAAACTCAAACACAAACTACAAGAAATGAATAGCTGGCTAAAAGCGGGATTTAGAAGGAAAACAAACATCTAAAGTCCCGAAACTGCCGACGGAAAGTCACAGCTACATGATGCAGTTCTGACGCGGTGATTCGGCGGTGCAGGGAAGAGAGCAAGTTCGATCTCACCAAAACGTTGCTGCTGTAATGGTGGCGACGGCGTGTACCGATGCTCGCTGGCGGCGACGATGGAATGGGACTCGCTCGGTGATGCCTGTGGCGTCCCAGATTCGCCCGATGAGGTGGCTGGTTGCAAGGCTCAGGCCCGTGACCCGAACTGCCGTTGCTGCACCCGCACCGGAATCTGCAGGCCTTGGTCTCGACCGTTGAGGCAGCTCGCCGTCCTTGGAAGGCGTTGTCCGGAGGTCCAGACCGGGTGAAGTCCAGAAGGCTCAGGTCTGCCACCCGACTGCCTGTCTTCAGCTCCCAGCTGTGACCTTCCTCTTGCCTCGTTCACCTCGAACTCCTAGCTCTTTTTTTTTTTTTTTTTTTTTTCGGTTTCCAAGAAACACACAAAAAGTTTAATTGAAAAGAAAAAAAGGCAAAGATTCCTCACAAAACAAAACACTTAATAAACAGTTGACTGGACATGACGAAACACATCTGTAAACACCCAACAAAAAAACGTTCAAAGTCAGTAACTAAACCTAACGTTCGAAAGGGGCTGAGTGATGGGAGTAGCGCAAGAGTATCGGTGCAGTCTCACCCACAAGTTGGTTTTCGGCGGTGATGAGAAACCGGAACGCCGTGACTCCTGCGTCACTGCGTGGGCTGGACGAGGACGAGGGAACGCTGGCTGCTGGCGACACGTCGAAAAGCCCTACCAAATCGTGATGGTTTCGACTTGAGGAGCGTGGACACGTCGGAGACGGGAGAACGCAGGCTGGTGGCGACGCGTCCGGGAACTAGGGTCGACCTAGTCAAGCAGCTGGGCGCACAGCTCGGGCCCGGAGCCCGACGGCTGTAGCTCGCCTGCCGGAACCAAAGTCCGCAGGCCCTGGAAAGGAGTTCAGGACCGGATGGCCACGGTCCTTTGGAGCGGGAACCCGACAGCAGGAGGCCCCGGCCGGTGGAAGTCCTGTAGGCTCGGGTCCGGAACCCAACGGCCCATCTTCAGCGCCCGGTCCGGTGACGACCTTCCGCTTGCACTGCCTGCCTCGAATTCCCCTTGCTCTGGTCTCCCCAGGCTCCTGCTTCAGCTCTGGCCCACTTGTCTCGTTCTCATTGGAGATACTACTGTTTCGTGGTGTCAAGCCATTGGGCCTTGAAATCTCCGTGTTCGCTGCCCATTGGATGTTTTACCTTTTGTTTACTTCACGTCCTGCCACGCATCCTCGTGCTTGACGCTCTTTAACGTCGTCATTCTTGTTTAAGCAGCACCGCACGTGCACTCTGGTATTTCTCCTTTTGTTTTTTTTTTTCGTGACGCGCACTTTTCGAAGGCGCGCACTTTGAACGCGCACCACACATCACAAGGGGCAAATAAGGCGTATTTGCAGTGAATTTGGACGATGACTAAGCGTGAGCAAAGATGACAAGAAAAAGCGCGCCCCTCCAGCCTACACCATCTCATCTTCCTTGTTATGTCTCTTGCTTCTTCTGCGTGAAATAGCCTCATAATAAAATCTTGGACTTTTTCTCGTCTTCTATTCGCGGTGTCCGTAGACTGTCGCGCCAGTCCGTGGCGCATGCCGGCAACGACTTGATGATATTTACACGGGAGCGCCTGTTTCGGCTGTTTTAAATAAATGCCTAGCGCCTCTGCGTTCGTCGTAAGCGCGTCATGGCATATAAATTCAACAAAAATCGGATTTGCGAAACTGCAGGTGTTCTTAAGAAGATAAGCCTTCATTCGTTCATGCAAGATCTAGAGCGAAAAAAAAATGTGTGGTTAGGCTTCGTATCGGTAAACTTATGACGCTTCCAAAACTTGTGCGCAGTGCACTTTTCAATCCAAGTGATTTCTTCTGGGTGAATACAGGTAAGTGAAAATAGTTCTCACTTTTATTTTACGTAGGGGCCCATACGTGCTTGCGTTGCGACGCGATGCACCGTAAGAACATTCAATCTAAGGAGTGAACGACGATGAGTGGGGCGAAGCGTGTGTCCGTTCGTCCGTCTGTCTGTCGGTCTGTCCGTCCATCAACTACATGAAATCGTTCGCCCGTTTGTCTGTGTTTGTGTCCGTCCTTTCGTCCATTCGTCCATTGGTCTGTATGTCTGTATGTCCGTCCGCAAACTATACGAAAATTGCTAACGCCATTTAGTGATGTTATTTCTAAGGACATATACACGCAACACCATCAATGGAGCAATTAATAAACTGGAGGTGGCTTCACACTACTAGTACTCCAACTACTAACCACACAGAGGGAACCAGCCACATTTCAAGGAGATTCGCCTCTAATTGAAAATCTGCAAACTACGACAAGTTTTAAGAAATAAGCAAGCTAATCGAGTGAACGGGCAGTTGGTTGTTTGTGTAATTTTCTCAGTGGTTTTTACAGATTGAAAAAAAAAAATTCCGCGAAACATTTCACTGAGCTCTGATAGAGTCCGGACATTTGTCATTGCGCCCAGCATTATCCATATTGGGCTCGCTCGTAATTACATGAAACTGTTTTCGTACGATCAAATAATAGCAACTTCTTACAACAGCATCGCATGGTCACAGTTATTTGTGATTGGTTCAAACTGATCCACGCTGAGTTCGGCGTAGACGTCATCAAAGCACCGATTGCCTTGATTTCAATCGTGCCTTATTGTGGCCAAGATTTATTATGTAGCAGCCCCTGACTCTGCCCTCAAGTTCGTGTGGCTTTTGTTGCACATGCGATGTCGGCACGCAGAGACCTCGTACTGCAACGGAAAGTGTCGCAGGTTTTCCTTCCACATAATATAAAGTGGCCGGCGTTTAACACCGCCTAGCCTTCAATTCGAAATCTGAATTTCTTGTCTTCCGCTCCATGGTGGCTCATAACATCACCTAGTGAAAGCGTCTTTGCAAAGAGAAGTGCATTGCTGTTACACATCGTGCAAAACGTGTAGCACCACAATCAAGAACACGTGTTTGCTCTGGGCAAACTGGTGAGTCTATCTTCCTATAGACAGCCATTTTAAGTGGAATTGCACGCCATTTATAGTTCGCAGACAGTGCGAACTCTTGAGGCTCTGCTTGACATCTTTTTCTGTTATTACGGTATTCACCTGGCCACCTCCTGTATGTGAGTCGACGGTGCAATGTCGTGAAAAAACGAGAGCTGGAGCCCAGCTCACGCGCTATCGGGCCTATGTGAACTTTGAGATGCTGGCGTGATGTCGGGCCTCGCTGATGCTGGGAGCTTCCGATATGAGCACTTGCACCCATTAAAATGGTGGTTTACTCTGTACAAAGTACGGTAATGCTTTACCACTGTCGTCTAGGCATCACCAGTTCAGGTGGAGACGGCGGCGATAGTTTCTGTGTGAATACAGTATACCCTAAATATAAATGCGATCACCGATTTATTAAAGTGAAACGGCTGCGTGCCAACAAAACGTGGTAGTCCTGCATCGCTGTAGTTACTGCGCTGTAAGTCAGCATCGCTAAAAAAAAAGCTTTTCCATGGCCCAGCAGTATTCAGAGACTACCACGGGTGCCATTTGCAGATAATGTTCGCAATCACAATGACTGTTTCATTAGAAACATAGCGTGTTATTCAGACCCAGAATTCAACGAAACCATAGAATGTGATAGAACCAATCCTTCACCGACACCCTGGGTGGGTATGAACTATGCTTGAGGTATCATAACCACCATCATCATCACCATCATCATCATCATCATCATAATTATCATAAGCATCATCGTCATTATCATCATCATCAGGAATATTTGCCAGACTTTGATTGTATGATGGAAAAGACATTCTTGCGAACTACCTAAGTTCTTCGAAATTGTTCCCATCAGGTTTATAAGGCAGTCTGGAACACACGCTCAAACACATATTACTTGTAGTTTAAATTGAATATATTATGCATTATTACATATTATATTATTTTTTTTCAATCACCCACCAATAAGATTCAAAAATCTCAACATCGCATTCTTGGCCGATCCGGTAAAGTCGGTACGTGTCATATAATGCGCGTAAACAAACAAAGTCTGTGCTACAGAACCTCGGTATTGGCAAGAGAAGACCCATTTGTAATGATATGTCGCATAGATGTTCGATCAATTTTAGAATTTCCTCCCACGCTTTTTTGCGGATCTCCGAATAATATGTCCGGTTCTTTAGTGAGTGAGAATATCAGTACTGCTCTATGTAACTGGGCTTTCTTTCTATCTACCCTGTCCTTTTTCCTTTGTTCGCGCGCTGAAACATCTTCCAAATATGGGCTTTCTAATTTGTTTCACTTGTCGTACTCAATCTAGGGTCTCAAATTTGCTTCTCTTTCGTGTTGCTACATCATCTGGAGTGTACAGACATTGTTGTGAATCGATAAGTCGCTGAAAGCCCACTCTGAGACATTGCATTTAAAAACTAGATTAGTTCGTTCTTTGACTCTGATCTAGTACAAAATGCATGAGTTTTTCGATCCGCTAGACTATAGATGGGATGTACAACTGATTCACGGGGAGGCGTATCATATTACGTTCACTTCGACGTTATTTCTTCTGATGACGCCGATTCACTTGCAGCTCACACCTCAGATAGCTCCTTACAAAACTACCTGCACAGTTATCGTACAAAATTCAGTATTTCCACGAATTCATTACCTGCACGCAAAGTAAAGTATTTCCATTTCTGATCTTGTCTGGTGTCATGATTTTCGCCACGGTGTTTCATACCAATTTTCGTCTGTGAATCTTCGGAAGTTGCAATATCCAGGTGCATAATCAATTCGTGATTTCCAGGAGCTCTCAGAAAACCGTGATTTTCTCTCATTTCCTCGTTTATCGTTCGATAGGCACGCTCCATATAGAAGTGTTTTTACGCTCATTATTGAACACTCCAAAAACGTCTGTTCACTTGAGACATAAGGAATCTGCACTCCGTCAGTATGTGGAAATTTTAACGAAAATATGATGCTTTCTTGTTTTGGATAGAATGTTGAATGTGAACATAGAGATTATGTATTTTCTCAAACATACCTTCATACGTATAGACCCTGGAGTCTCGGTTTAGTAGGCACGCGTACACAACCTTTTGCAGATTCCTCTACACCAACGTCGTGGATTCATCACTGGCAGGGTTATCCTGTCGTGGACGCAGCTCCCCCAACGATGGAATTCAGTGTGAGGTAAGATATTATTCATTCGGTTCAAGTTCTAGACGCCTAACTCAACATGCCGAAAACGGTGCTTAAAAGTCCCCCGAAACCATTTTGTGTTCGATATTCAATGCACCTTATTTTCTTTCAGTTTGGAAGCAATGTCTTGGACTTCTTTAACATTATGCCTTGAATGACAGTCAAAAATCTCTTATTACTCCTAAAACAATTCTGCTAGGTTTCTAGCTGGTTGCATTCAATATTCGGCCTACTGGTGTCAACACATCCACATTAATTTCTATTTTTAGTCATGTGATTCGCTTTGCCTGGTTCGCAGAGTTCATTTAATTTCAATGATCATGATTTACTAAGTCAGGAAACAAAAAAACCTACCCAGCATAGTGTTACACTGTTTTTTTTTATAAAATGCGCTAATGAGGGGCAAGTATGAAGGGCAGTTACTAGGGTAAAAATTTTCAAAATACAAATATGCCTGATGAAGCTGTTAACTTGAAGTATTTTATTGAAGTTTACTGAGTGAGAAATGATAGGCAAAATTTATGAGCAGATCCGGCTGTTTCATCTACATGGTCGTTTCCATCGATGCTGCAGTAACCTATTATTCATTGATAAGCAGTGCCATGTTATTTACTGTCCCTATATCTACATATCTACTTATCAGTTCTCTTGCCAGCCTGCCTACATAGGCCAGCCATTAGAAAGTCAAGCTTGGGCTTTTACAGCCTTGGGCAAATTCTTTTTAATTATCCTCGATAAATCATATGTTGAGTCTGTTTAGAATACAAGAAATTTGATTATAGCAAGAAAATGAAACATAACGAGGACTGAAATGAAACATATCTTCGCGCGAATACTCCGTACAAATGGGTAACAAGTGAAAGATAAACGCAGGCCCTTGGGGTGTAGCAATGAGCTCAAAACGACATGGCACTAAAGGCTTTCAAAATTATTGGTTACATGTTCGAGCTTCTTACGTTAGACGCAGGTTTGGCTTGGGTTTACCGCACTGTTTATTTTTAATGAAGCTCATTGTACCTTCCATGATCCTGGTCATAAACGAGTGTAACGAGTGGTTCAAGGCGTATCGCAATCCGTTCATCACTGTGGTTGTTCTCGAACCACAGGTGATCACAGACATCGCAGCCGAAGGTAGAGTGCCGCTGTGGAAACTACGCAGAAAAACCCCCCAGCAAACGTGCTCCCGCCGTCATCACGTTGACGTCGGAACGCCTCTTGTTCGGCCTAGGCACTGCGCCGCGTCGCCCGTAGCCAGAAAGAAATTCTTCAAGAACCACGCATTCATTGTTCGGCACGACGTTGTTCGAAGCGTTCCACATCGCGACTTAACTGAATGGCATAGTTTGCAAGATCCTCCCGCCAGCGGCGGTTGCATTCCCGCTCGCGATATCGCGCTGCATGAAAGGCTGCTGGATCATCGGTACGCAGTGTCTGCCGGCACTCGGGCTCCAGGACCGAATTTAATTCCAGGACAACGCCATCAGCCCCGCGAACTCGAGCTTTCTCACGTTTACACGGTCGGCACTCTCTTGAAGTTCATGTCCATGGGAAATGTTTTAGGAAAAAACTAACTCGCGCGTGCTTAGTGCTCCGGCAGTGACGAGATGGGCGTCACTCACAACGCAGCCACTGGCGCAGGTGCTTGGGTACGGTGCTGAGAATGACGTAAGTGATAGGGCTGCTAATAAGACCGCATGTTAGTGACACCTCGGCCGGACAGTTTCCCGTTTCCTGTCACCTTATACAGCTTTTGCTGTAAAACGGCAACATGGCTACAGATACGCACGTGCTTGTTTCACATTCTTCGTGCCAGCGACAACAGTGATTTTCTTAAGCATAATTGGTGTTACCACAGAAGCGGTGGCTTTCAGCTGTTTTTCAACGGCTGCAAGGATGCATCGACAGCAGGCACGCTAACATCACGATATACAAAATGCCTTTATGCGTACTTGGGACTAGGCAACAGAGAGGAGAGAATGAACTTCTATTTGAGCAAGCGCATTGTGAGTCCAAGGTGGCTGACCTCCTTCTTTTAGGTAGCCGCGGACCTTGGTCACATCGCACGCCCGTTAAACCCGGCAGCGCTGATTCTTTCCACCGCTCTTCTGCTAGTGTAGTGCCTCCTAATACCTAATATATTAGGGCTTCCGGGACATCAAAGTACTTGAAGGCGTACGAGTACTCAGCTGGTGACATGCGGGGAAGCAGCGTACCATGAACGTAGGTCTTAGTTTGCAATTTCCGAAGGTTAGTGCCTCTTCCCTTGTCAGCCTGGAGTGAGATGGCAGATTTATTCTTCGGTTTAGCGTGATGTGCCGCAGTATGTTGGAGTACTTTTAGGTACCTCTCCTTTCATCCTTGTTGCGTCCTTTGAGATTATCTGAACATGAGCTCTGGCGAAAACATCGACTGCCTCGTTTCTCATCAGGGACTCCTGACCTGAAGTGCTAACAGTGTACGTTTCAGGCAGTTTTGCCTTCGCTGCGGGGGCGAGAATTTCCGGGGTTTGCTTCGAAATTGTCCTTTTCTGAAATCTTCGGCAAGCTGCTTGCGTATCGGTCAGTATTATCGCTATGTGAGCAAAGGTTCAGACTGCTAGCACTACCTCTGTTTGTTCTGCCATATCGATTCCTGAGGTTCGGATGGCAGCTGCCATTATGTTTTTGTCATCGCTGTCAACTACGCTGAAAGCATGGGCTGGGATTTCAAGATATTTCGCTGCATCAGTGTATCTTGTGTCCGGACTCCGACCATATTCTTGTCGGAGATCGTTCATTCTGGATTTTCTTCTCGGCAAGCGTTCATAAAATACTGGCGAAATTTTAGAATATACCCGACATAAAACTGCTCCGAAGCAGGAACACGAATTGGTTTCCAAGCATAAACTTGCATTTCTCGCGCCCATGGTTATTAATATTGTAACGCACTCTTCAATGAACTCTTTTAATAGGCTGACGTAGGTAGGGCGAACTTGTGCCCGAGAATATTAACACAGCTAGATTGTCTCGAGGATTTACTTCTGGCTCTTCTTCTACGTTCTTCTGTTTTCCCACACTGTTCGCGCGCAGCTGGGTCCCGCAGGCTCGTGCGTCGCAAATCATCTAGAAGGCACAAGTATTTGCTAGCGCGCGTAATTTAAAGTCCCAATGTGTCATTGCCCCCCTTTCCAGAGTGCATCGTCCCGACGCTTGTGTCAAACTGGTTGCATGGCAGTCATTCACAAACCCTCGTCGGGGATGTCGTTAACGTCAAAGAACGTTGTATCTTCTGCGTTTCATTGTCTGTCGTGATATGGTTTCATCCTGACGACATGCACAGTTTCCGTGCGATGCCGCCGTCGGGATAAAATATCCTGTCCCTCTGGCATAACTTCGTAGTTGAGTGAGCCGACGCGGCGGAGCACTCTGTACGGACCGAAATAGCGGCGAAGCAGTTTTTCTGACAGGCCACGAATTCGTACAGGAATCCACATCCATACTCTGTCTCCTGGTGCGTACTGGACGTCTCTTCTTCGCAGATTGTATCGATGCGTGTTGGTTTTCTGCTGTTGTAGAATGCGATATTGTGCCAGCTGTCTGGCTTCTTCTACTCTTTGTATGTAGTCGTGAACGTCATAGTAATTCTCGGGCGTCTCGTCAATAGGTAACATTGCATCTGAAGGTGTCGTTACCGTCCGGCCAAAAACAAGTTGGAATGGCGTCATCCGTGTTGTCTCTTGCATCACAGTGTTATAGGCGAATGTTGCATAGGGTAATATTTTATCCTAAGTACGGTGTTCTATATCAACGCACATTGGCAATACATCAGCCAGCGTTCTGTTCAGTCGTTCCGTAAGACCATTTGCTTGAGGATGATATGCCGTCGCTTTTCTATGGCTGGTGTGCATCAATTTCATAATACATTTCATCAGGTCGGCCGCAAATGCAGTCCTTTGGTCCGTGATCAACGCTTTTGGAGCTCCGTGCCGCAGTACAATGTTGGAGACGAAGAATTTGGCTACTTCAACGGCTGATCCTTTAACAAGTGTCGCTTTCTCGGCATATCTGGTTAAATAGTCGGTCGCAACTATTATCCACCGTTTTCCCGATGACGACGTAGGAAATGGGCCCAGTAAGTCCATTCCCACTTGTGTGAATGGGGCTTCTGGTGGTTCTATCTGTTGAAGGAGACCTGCTGGTTTTAGCGGTGGCGTTTTACGTCTTTGGCAGTCCCGGCAGGTACTGGCATAGTGTCGAACAGAGCTAAGCAACTTCGGCCAGTAGTATTTACTGCGGATACGTGCTAACGTTCTGCTCACTCCTAAGTGTCCAGCTGATAGATCATCGTGGAAAGCCTCCAAAATCTCTGGTCGCAGAGGTGAAGGGACGACAAGCAGGAATGTCGCTGTATTGTTGTCAAAGTTTCTTTTATACAGGATGTTTCGTAGGACGAACGCTGACAAGCCGCGGACAAAAGGTCGTGGAACACCGACAGACTGTCCTTGTAGGTACTTGATCAAGAGGAGTATCTCAGGGTCGGATCACTGCTGATGTGCCATCTCTGATGGTGTCACAGCTCCCAAGAAAATAAAATCTTCACCATCCTCGGTGAAAGCAGAAGCAGCAGGTTGAATCAGAGCATGTGACAAGCAGCCCGCATCACTGTGCTTGTGACCTGACTTGTACAGAAGCGTGATATCATACTCCTGTAATCGCAAGCTCCATCGTGCAAGCCGTCCACATGGGTCCTTGAGATTAGCCAGCCAGCATAGCGAATGATGGTCGCTTATAGCTCGAAAAGGCCTACCATATAAATATGGTCGAAACTTGCTGATAGCCCATACGACGGCAAGGCATGTTTTCTCGGTCGTGGAGTAGTTCACCTCAGCTTTCGAAAGAGTGCGACTGGCATACGCAATGATTCGTTCTTGTCCGTTTTGCCATTGGATGAGCACGGCCCCAAGGCCTAAATTGCTTGCATCCGTGTGGATATCGGTTTCCGCTTCCTCGTCAAAATGCGCCAGAACAGGATGGCTTTAAAGGCACTTTCGTAGTTATTTGAAGGCATCCTCTTGTTCGGCAAGCCATACGAAAGGCATTTCCTCTTTTGACAGCCGCGTCAGTGGTTCAGCGATTGGTGAAAATTTTTTAACGAACCGTGGATAATAGGCGCAGAGACCTGAAAATCGTCTAACAGCCTTTTTGTCTGTTGACTTTGGAAATCTTGCTTCGGCCTCAGTTTTTGCAGGGTCTGGGCTGACGCCTTCTGCACTGATGACATGGCCGAGAAAAAGAAGCTCACGGAAGCCGAAATGACTTTTCTGCGGTTTTATCGTCAAGTCCGCTGATTTGATCGCAGTGAGCAAGGTCCGGAGCCTTTCCAAATGCTGCTCAAATGTAGCAGAGAAAACAAAAACGTCGTCGAGATAAACCAGGCATGACTGCCATTTAAGACCACAAAGCGCTGTGTCCATCATCCGTTGGAATGTGGCGGGTGCTGAACAAAGGCGAAAAGGGAGTACCTTGAACTCGTATAAACCATCCGGTGTCACAAACGCTGTCTTTTCGCGATCTCTTTCGTCAACTTCTATTTGCCAATTCCCACTTTTAAGATCCAATGTGGAAAAATACCTGGCATTTCACAGCCTATCCAGAGTGTAATCAATTCTTGGCAGAGGATAAACATCCCTTTTGGTGACGGCATTCAGCTTCCCATAATCAACGCAGAAACGTAAGGTTTGGTCGTTTTTCTTCACAAGAACAACAGGTGATCCCATGGACTTGATGAAGACTGGACTACATCGCCTCTGAGCATTTCTTCAACCTGATTACCAATAGCTTCTCTTTCTCTTGGTGACACTGGGTAGGGATGCTGGTGTATTGGCCTCACTGACTCGTCGACAATGATGCGATGTTTGGCGATAGGAGTGCGTCGAACCTTAGGTGACAACGAGAAACATTCGGCGAATTCCTTTAAAAGACCCTCTATTTGCTCTTTTTCGCTTGGTAGTAGGCCTGGCTTGATGTCGATCGCTGCAAGGACAGACTCCACGTCTTCGAAATCAGACGCACTGGTTTCTAAAGTGCGCAGCTCCGTAACCTGGACGAAATCATTCATACTGGCGATAACAATACCTTTTGCAACGTGCCGCACCTCATTTGCAAAGTTTGTGAGGAGAACATTTGCACATCCGTCACGTAACTTAACAAGGCCTCGTGCCAAGCAGATCCCTTTCTGGAGTAGTAAGGCAGTGTTGTTGTAAGCAAATCGTTCGAATTCACTGAATGCTTTGTTGTTTACTGCGACAGATATGCTCAATCTTGGCGGCACCATGACGCCATCATCAGCAATACAAAGGTCACATACGTTTTTTTGCGTTTCAAAGGTAGCAATCGCGTGCCTAGTCGAAAATGAGACGGAAGATTCTCGCAAGTTAATTACAGCGCCATTGGCTCGTAAGAAATCCATGCTGATAATCACGTATCTTGAGCATTCCGGCCGCACAATAAAACTGGTGACGTACGTGAAACCCCGTATTCCGAGTGCATATTCCAGTAGGGTCGATGATGTGCCCTCCTGTTGTGCGAACTTGTGGTCCCTTCCAAGCGGTCAGCACTTTCTTTAGTATTTTATAATGTCCGCTATTCATCACTAAATAGTCTGCGCCGGTATCTACCAGTTCGATGATTTCGTAGCCGTCAACAAACACACGTAAATTGGAAGCAACGTCACTATCGAAGCACCAGTTTCTGAATTGGTCGTCGTTCAGAGTCAGCAATGGAGGTTTTTCTGCATTAGCGTCGATAGCGGCCTTGCCTCCACAGGTCGCTGACTCTAGTTTTCCCGACGTGGGCTTGGGAAACGAGATCTTGGGGAGCTTGCTGAAGGTCGGGGGCTAGGCGATCTATATCTCTCTGTTGTCGTTGCACGAGGTTGGTGTCGTTGGAAGCCACTAGAGGTTTGACGACCTGACAGGTATTCTTCAATTTCGAAGGGACGTTCACCATTTCGTGGTCTCGGTGCATTAACAGGAAAACCACGTAGACCTGCCTGGCGGTAGTGGCACGTTCGGTAGAGATGACCAGGGTCCCCACAGTAGTAACACAGCGGTATCCAGTCGGGAGTGCGCCAGACGTCGCTCTTTCTTAGTCTCCTCTCTGGCATTGGCTGCAGGGTGCACGGCGGCATCAGTTACTGCATAGGTGTTGCCGCCGCGACGTCCGCACGTCATGGAGGTCCTCGTAGTAGCACATCAGCATACGTCACTCTCGTCTTCTGTTGTAGTGGTGGCCCTGGCTGTGCGTTGCTCGAATGTTCACGTACCACCTGCCTGACCTCCTCACGGATCACATCGGCCAGAGACGAAAGCATTGGAGCGTTCTGGTCAAGACGCTGCTTCTGCAGCTCTTCTCGCACAACAGACCGCACCAGCTCGCGTAGTGCTTCCATGCCGTTACCGAAGGCTGGTGGCGACATGTCCAAGGAAGTGACGATCGCATGCCGGTTGTATAACCTTGCTCGCTGTTGTAGCGTCCTTTTCATTGTAGTCGCCTCGGAACAAAACTCGTCGATGATGCGCGGTGGGCTTCGAATTAGTCCGGCAAAGAGTTCTTGCTTCACGCCTCGCATTAGATGGCGCAGCTTGCTGTCTTCGCTCATATTTGAATCCGCTCGGCGGAATAAGCGAGACATGTCTTCGAGATACATGGCGACAGTTTCGTTATTTCGCTGATTTCTTGTCTGGAGCGCAGCTTCAGCTCTCTCTTTGCGGTCTGTGTTCGGGAAAGCAGCGAGCAGCTCCCGTCAAAAGTCATTCCATGACCGGAAGGTAGCTTCGTGGTTTTCATACCACGTTCGTGCGCTATCTTCCAGTGCGAAGTAAACATTTCCAAGTTTGCGCTCTTCCCCATATCCGTTAGCCTTTGCGACGCGTTCAAAGTGCTCAAGCCAGTCCTCTGCGTCCTCGTAGCTTTCGCCGTGGAAGAGCTTTGGTAGCATTGGCTGGTTTACTACAATGTTGGCTAGAGTGACCTGAGCTGTCATGTCGGTTGCGTACCCGTTCACAGCCGGTGGTGTTCCAAGCGAAGTCGATAAAGGTGAAAATTCAGGACCCTCACCACGTAGGCGTCGACTGCAGCGCTGATGAACAGGCGTCAGCTCGTTGGGTCGAAATCGCTGTGGTTTTTGACTGTGCTCTGTCACTCGAGAGGGGTTTGGCATCACACCCAGTACTTCCCCCAGATTTGTAATGCACTCTTCAATGAACTCTTTTAATAGGCTAACGTAGGTAGGGCGAACTTGTGCCCGAGAATAATAACACAGCTAGATTGTCTCGAGGGTTCACTTCTGCCTCTAATTCTACGTTATTCTTTTTTCCAACATGGTTCGCGCGCAGCTGGGTGCCGCAGGCTCGTGCGTCGCAAATTATCTAGAAGGCACATGTATTTGCTAGTGCGCGTAATTTAGTCAATATTGCTATTCCCATTAAGAGAACGCCACGACTTGTAAGCAGCTTACTTGAATATATCGCGTTGAGACACAATACACTCAAGTATAGTGTGGATCATACTCACAGTTTTTCCGCCCCTTTAAAGTGGACCGTGTCATATATGCGGGAATGACAAATTAGGCAGTGTTGTTCTCCTTATCGCCCGTCAAAACGTACTGAGACTTACATGTAGCATGGACTTTTCTAAGCGATATAATATTTGAAGTGAGCTTCACAAAGCCGCTCTTTGCATTCTAAGGAGTGATTTAGAACCACTTGCATACATGTCATTGGTTCTTATTTTTATATTCCGCTTGCAATGGTGTGTTATGATTGTTCGTTTGCATGTACATTGTTGCTGTGGAAAAGTAAAACACGCTACTAAAACTCTCGCGTATGAATGGGGTTACCGCATCGTGCTGCCGTTACAATTCAGTTTATGCTACAAAGTCATTATTTTCATTAGGCTGATCGATTTTTTTTTATTTCTGCAGGCCACTGACCAAAGTGCACATGTGAAGTTTTTTTGGTACCGACACAGTGATGGTGTTCCTAATGCTCTTGTAAGTTGGTGTTCTTAATAACAGCCATAAAGGACAGTGACTTTCTGGACAGACCAACACGTTTCTGGGCGAGAAAAGGATGTTTGGAGCGCTCCTGCCAAGTGGTTCTCTATAGGCTCTTCCTGGACCCAACAGTATTTTTAGATCGAATTTAATTGTGAACAAAGAGAGGTGTGCGACGTTTTCGGAAATCTCATCTTGTCCTGATGTTCGAAAACACAACTACAACTGCGGTACATGTGCTTTGACCTGCGCCAGGGCTTAGACATTTTGCGCGCAAATGGTCCCTCCAGGAGTGCTGCCGACCACCGTACACGTGAACTGGCGTGCCCACTTGCTGATGTGATCAGAGCGTGTAAAGCAGATTTGGGTGACGGGCTCTTCGTGCATTCCAAAGCTTGAATATAAGGGAGCATTTTGGGGTGACGGAGCTAACTATAATTTACATTCTAGTTTTACATTTCGCTCTTCTTTACTCTGGAAGAGGATGGCTCTGTTAGCGAGGTGAATGTTTCATTGCGAGAGTACGTTGTGGCCATCGGCATGCTTTTTCAATCCGTGGCAAGTTTAGTTCGCTGTACTGGTAAAGCTGAAGAATCTAATCCGGCTTTCGTGGCTGTTATTCCCGAACACAGTTGTATCTATCACAAGTTGTGTGAGCAATCATATATTTTTGTTCGCTCTCCGTGTGCCACTTTTCTTTTGTGTGTGTGTATGTGTACTCTGCATTATTTTAAGGTTTTCTTTCCGGCAGTGACTGTAATATATAAATCAATAAAATCAGAAATATATGTGGGACTTCACGGAAAGCTGCGTTTACGGCTGTACAAACCTTATAATCATCATATACTGATTTTCCTTACAAATGAGGTGTTTTGCTTGTGTGTTTGTAATCGTTTTCTACAATGTTCAGTCCAACATGTCAGTTTCACAAAAAGAAAAAGCCTCAAAATTACTCAAATCTGTTGAGGCTTTCATAGACAGGAATGATCGGCGGGCAATCGCTACGTGCCGAGGCCAGTGGGACACCGAGGACAAACAACTGTTGCGTCATGTTCCTTGGCCTGTCACCCTGTGGACGCTCCCAAGTAAAAACTTTCTTCGTTATCTTAGTGCGCATGCCCAATATGGAATAAGGTCAATCGTGATTGTGCCACGACTTGGCCGAGGAGTGTCGATCTGCCTGGCAACATGCCTAAGCCGCATTAGAGCTTTTCAGCTAGTCGATTGGATAGTGATTCAAGGCAGTGATGAAGCGAAAGATATATTTCAGAAATACATAGGGGCACAGACAACCAGAAACTTTTCTTGCGATGTCGTTGGAACCGCCTATCGCAAGAAGTATGGAAATTTTTCTCATGAACTGTTGAATGCCAGTGATGTATCAGTATATACAAGGGAGTGCCGTCACAAGTATCGTGACATCCATTCTGCACTGAGTGAACAAAACCATTTAAGAAATTCAGATATATATGTCGGCTGCCAAAGGGCCGCAGAAAACCACGCCACCTGCGCAGGAAGCCATGAAATGTTTGTATTCGCTGCACTGCGAGTATACAATGTCTCACTACATTGGACGTTTCAACCTGATCACAAGGACCTATTGATCAAGCTCACTCGTGGATATTTCGATATAGTAGGGCACTTATGGCCAATGTACGATGGCTATGGAAATGTGGCAGACTTTTCTGCTGTCCTCGAAGAGCAATATGAAACATTTTACTATCAGCGTGGCAAGTATGTCCTAGCCTCTATGTTGGACATTGTCTTGGAGTCCAGCCTTGCATTCTCCTTGCTTTCAGTTGCAATATTGTTTGCGGCACTTGTGTTAGCTATAGCTGACATAAAAGAAATGAGCCTGTGCTACTCAGAGTCACTCACCGACAGCGTCTCATTGCTTCTCGCATCATTTTACGCAACTCCATCATTTGTCCCTTGGAGATTCCGGTGGCCGACAAGTCGCTCCATTTTGTATACCACGTGGCTCATGGCAATGTTACCATTATCAACTTATATCCGCTCTGAACTTGTTTCGCGCTTGAGTTGGCGATCACCAGCTGATGTGGTGGACACACTCGAAGAACTTGAACTTGCGCTTGAGAGGCGAACGTTCAATACGTGTCTACTTCAGGGAAGCCTAACACTTGGTTATGTAGAGGAAAATCGAAATGACACAAGCTTTTACAAAAAGCTGACCTTAGCTTTTGAATCGAACAAATACAAAACTTCGCTGAAAAAAGGCAGCTCGAGTGCCTGTTTGTTGTGCGCACGCAAGCACGGGAACGTTTGCTTGATGCACACAATTCCGAAGTGTGTATTGCGTGACAGATATCCTGACCTTATGATATCTGAAGATAAGGTACAGAGAGTACTTTTGACGTTTCCGGTACGAAAAAATTTTGCTTTGAGAGGCGCCTTCCGTAAATTTGTGACGAGAATTGTGGAGACCTCCCTTTTACGAGTGCCGGTTAACTGCAGTGACATGGTGCATCCAAACACCGAAAACAGTGAAGATAACGAGTCAAGCCAAATGAGTGAGCTCAGTAGATTTTTCGCACTCTATGTGTTGTTTTTAGGCAGTTGCGTTCTCGTGCTCTTAGTTGAGCTGATGATTGCTAACCAAAAGATAAATTTTCTCTTTAAATATGTAGGTATTGCGTAGCCACGCATAAACAATAATTAAAATTGCTCAATTATTAGATTTTGGTAGTTTGCACGCCCTAACCACGTTATTGTTAGAAGGCTCGAGAGGAGAGAAAGGCACCATACACTGCGACGACCTTTGGTTCAACGAAGTAACTGAACACATGCTGGAAGATGCGAATATAGTGTGCTTCAGTAAAAACGAAGTAAGCTATGGAAACAGTTTCAAGCATCTATTTTGCAACTTGAGTATAGTTATGCATGGAAATGAAGTTTGAAGGACAAAAAGGTTAGTCTTTCGCCTTTTTTCTGCACGATAGAGCCATTCTGTCAGATGCTCTTACGTACAGCATAGTTAGTTTTCAAACTCATTATTATTATTGCTACGTGAATAATGAGTCGCTTACACTGCAGGATATTATCAAAATACAGTTGCAAGAGCGGTTGCCGCGCTGGCCAGTTTGGCTCCGAGATCGATCAGCAAGTGACCATCGTCCTTTTTGTCGGGCACACACGCGCGTCAAAAATATGCATTCTGGCAGCCTACATGTAGTCTAAGCCTCATCGGCAAAGATGCTGTCTCGGGGCATCTAGACTCAACGTCGTTGGGCGAGTAGTGCTGCTTGAGGCGTGTGATGTGTACGATGTTGGTGGCCTGAAGAGCTGATGAAGACGGCAAGGCAGCAGGAGTGATTTCATAAGAGACGGAAGTCACCGCACAAAACACTGTGCCTGGCCCCCTGTAGCGAGAGAGCAGTTTGTCAGTTAGGCCAACGTGCCCGGTCGGAGACCACAGCAGAACCAACGAACCAGGCAAAAAGTGCACGTGCAGTGTCGTTGATCACACCGATGCCGTTTGCTTTCTTGGGAGGTCATGACCGGTCGACACGCAACTGCACAACAGGAACTCTCTACCCGTGTCCAGTCACAAACTGAATTGTACGCGTCCTATATACAAGTTGTGCAGGCTCTTTGCCGGAAAGTAGTCGAGGAATGTCTGGAGCTCATAATGTTGGTCAAGTTTTTAAGGGAAGCGTGTACGACGCTTTCGATTTACTGGCGTACACCAATGTCTCGACATAGACGACATCATTCATGAATGGCAACGTTTTGAAACGACGAAAAGTCTTCGCGTGCACCCTCAGTTTTTTCGGCTGCCAAACAAAGTGGCTACGTCGACCTGCTCCAATTCCACCTCAACACCACCTTTGAGCAGAATGTAACGCGTATTGTTCAACGGCAACTTGAAGCGGCAAGTCCAGTGCCGCAGCATATCAACCGCACACATTGAACCACCAATATTAGAGCAGTGTGTAACGACTTCATGACGTGATCTAGAATCAGTAAAGGCCTTCAGTGATAACGAAGGGTCACCTGGCTTGTTTCTCGCCCCTACTCCAGACCGATCGCATCAATGCATCTCGAAGTGACCCATTCGTTCCACCACTATATCGTAACCCCACGGAGTGGCTAACTGCCGAAGAAAAACCGATCTGCTTCCCGTTCTACAACGTTTGATATATCTCTCGCTACTATCGCGCTACAATAGAGTAAATCGGGCCCTTCATGATACGCTCGTGGCCGTTTGCTAGCTCCACATATACTGAATGCGGTGTTACGTGACGTCAATGAATAATGAAATAACTGTCAGAGTTATTCTACAGTAACTTGCGGAAGCGACCAAATAATTCTGAACAATCATCCTTAGATAAGTGCTGTAAAAATGGGACATGAAAATAAACTATAGTAGAACAATCTTCACTCAAGAAGCGGCCACTGCGGAGCTGCGTGGAGAGGATGGAGAGTGTTCCTCCTTCACCGTGAGTAATGTTACGTGAGTAACGATTCGCTTACACTATAGGCAGTTCACAAAATATATTTGAAAGAGCAGTTGCAGCAGTGACCAATACAGCTCCAGGCTAGAGCCGGAAGCGACCTTCGTTGCCTTCGTCGGGTGCACATGCGCGTCGATAATATGCATTCCGTCAGCCTACATGAAGCAATATTATTATTTGATTTGCATACACAGATACACTAGGACACGTAGAAAAGAGAAAGAGAGCAAGATGGCAACTGCCAGCTACGTAATGCCAGCTTACGTTTCGAGAGGAAGGAACAGATAGAGGAAAAATAAAAAAGGTAAAAGAGGAAAAAAGAGAAAGAAACAAAATGACGAAAACTTAGAGTAGCATGAGTAAACAGCGAAAAATTGGTGGCTGGGCCCACTTGGACCAATAGTGGCAGTAGATTTCGATGAACCTGCTCCCTTGAAGAAGGACGACAAAGAACTAGGAGTGTACATACTATTATGCATGCCCGATCTATTTTGTGCTATTTATGACGTAAAAGGAGTTGACGCGGGGAAACGCTGCTGTCTTCGTGGCAAGTAGCGAGATATTTCTAGTTGCTGTGGCTGTGTACTGAACGTACGCGTGCGCAGCAAAGTCAGCACACGAACACGTACTTTAGTCGCACTCACTTCGTATCGTTTGAACTGTGTTTTGCGTACTACGCAGGCTGAATACCGACTGAACAAGTTGATATTCTTATTTCAGTATTGCTCTTCTTGGTGCACTGAAAATTTTCGTTGTGTAGACAAATTGAAAAACTGAATTTCATTTGAATAAAAGTTGATTTTATCCCTCTCAATTCTGTGTCAGTGATGTTGTAAAATGTTCAGTACTCGCGGCTTCACCACTTTCATCTCTATGGATATCTTTCACGCACACTGTTTTGAATATGCACTGTGTCTGTATGGTTCAATGTTTCTTTCAACGCGAATTCTTACTGTTAAACAACGCACTAATTTTTATTGTTCAACAACGCACCGCTGTGGTGAAATCTCCCACCGGCACTACCATGGAGATTGAGATCTAGTGCCTGTATACATGGGATAGCCAGTGAATGGTTGTTCAGCGCGAGCAGTAAGTTTTTCAATCAAGAAAGACTGTTTGCTTGATGTGCGCTCCAATGTTGTGAGCAGTGGAGAGGATGAAGCGAGCGAGATGACACGTGGCAAGCGGCGACAGGCTAGGCAGAGAGTGACGTCAACGCGCGCGCACTGTTAGTAAAGGTGTTGCCTAGTTGGCACGGCCCCGACACATGAGGCCAAGGAATCGTAGTGCGGACAGAAGAACAGCATTACACAGGCCAGTCGAAAAGGTGCTTCTCCTCTAAAGAGCTCAGGTATCAAGTTTTATATGTATTCAGTAGTGTTCTCCATAATTTCACGTGTTTCTAGCAATGCCTTCTTTAAAAAGAAGTACTTTGCTTGATTTTTCTCCTTTCCGATAGTTCTTTTTGCACAAGTGCTTTGGAACTTCAGAAAAAACCTATTAGTTTGTTTACACGTTTATTACTGAGATAAATGATGTAGCTATAAATCCACCTTAATTGTTCTTCTTTAGTCGAACTTAAAGTACAGCAATCTTGACAGGGCCAGAAAACTTTTACCGGGCAAGACATATATATATATATATATATATATATATATATATATATATATATATATATATATATATATATATATATATATATATATATATATATATATATATATATATATATATGTGTGTGTGTGTGTGTGTGTGTGTGTGTGTGTCTTCCTGTCTTCTCCAAGTCCGCTCTTCCTCATGGAGCTCCACTCAGGTCGTCGTCGTCTGGGGTCTGTGCTAGGTGTCCGGTAACATGCTTTAGGACGAGCCAACTGGCTTTTCTGCGTCTACTTCCACGGCCCCAGCTACCACGGCCTATTCATCGTGGATTATCACCGCGCACGTTTGTCGGACTTCGAGGTGAAGATGTGGAGAATGAGACCAGTTCAATCGAGCGAGTATCGCTAAAACTGGGATGATCCTAACAAGCTCCGCCATGTTTCTTTTTATCTGACAGGCGTAGTAAAAACATGGTTTTTCAATCATGAAACTGACATCACGGACTGGACACATTTTAAGCCACGGCTTCGCCAAATTTTCGGCACCCCGGCGGTTCGTTCCGCTCTCGCAAAGAGGACACTTGACGCCCCCAAGCAACAATTCGGTGAGTCTTACACTTTGTACATAAGGATGTGCTTGCTCTCTGTCACCGTTTCAGCAAGTCCATGTCTCAATCAAGGAGAGTTCGTCACCTATTGAAAGGGATCGGCACGGTCGCGTTCAATGCCTTGGTCATACGAAACCCGACCACAGTCGCTGACGTTGTTGCCACGTGCCAGCGCCTAGAAGAACTTGAGTCCAAATGGTTACCGCCGGACAGCGCCGAAAATACAACCAGGAGTGATGCCTAATTGTGTGCTACGATCCGGGCAATTAAACGGGAAGAGCTGCAATTTTTTGGCCTCTCAATGACACCTAGTCAACCATCCCCTTCTAACACTGCTTTGCGCGACGTTATCAGAGAGGAGTTGGCGTCCATGAGCGGGCCAGCATATGTAGACTCTCCGGTACCTCGACTCCAGCCGACGTACGCACAAGTCCTCGCTGGTTCACCACCCGTCGTAGAACCGATGCCCGCACATTCAGCACCTGTACCACTGGCTTCGATAACTCCGACTGCGCCTAGCCAGCCCTTTCACCCACCACGACGTCCACCTCGTCCAATCTTTTATTACTGCGGCTACCGGGGCCACATTGCACACTCCTTTCGGAAGCGTCAGCAGGACGAGCGTTGTAGATTCGACCCCTACGGACGGGATGATGGGACAAGCGGGTCCGCTTTCCAACGTCGTCCTTATGATCCACGGCTACGTCGTTCACCGTCTCCAACTGCGACATCTGAGCCAACCCCTTCTTACCGCTCTACTAGACGCCGCTCACAATCACCCCTCCGCCACTCCACATCTCTGTTTCAACCTGTCTCGCAATTCACCAACCAACGCCCGGAAAACTAACCTCTGCAGCTTTTGGAGAAAAAGCTGCATCGAACGAAGACAGAGATTCCTCCAGTGTGTCCATATAATACGATATCTGTTTTATTATAAGGTGTGTACTTGGACGCTTTAATAGACACTGGCGCTTGTGTGTCTGCGATTGATCGTTCCTTGTGCTCACGGCTGCGAAAAGTCGCCACCCCTTATGACGAACCTACACTGCCCGCTGCTCAAGGGGACGCCGTCAAACCTGCCGGTATGTGCACCGATCGTGTTTTCATAGCTGGTCTTCTCCATTTTGCGTAATTTGCTGTGCTGAGTTCGTGTGCACATCAGCTTATATTAGGCTGGTATTTTCTGTCTACAGCAAACGCTTCCATCTGCTGTCGAGAAAATGATGTTTATATGATAGAAACTGACTATGCCCTTTATGCGGATGGCAAGCCTGTTCGCTTGCTCACTGCAGAAGGTGCCGAGCTACCACCTGGTCATCAGCGAATAGTTACCATCGCTTCTAACGTGATCGACTCTGGTGACGTGTTGGACCAACCATCTGCCTGCTCTATCGCAAGATGTATAGCCCTTGCTTCAGGTCTAGTGCGGTTCCACAAGGGCTCTGGTCTTTTCTACGCTACAAACCAGCCATCTGAAAAAATTCTCATTCCTAAAGGCATCCCAATGGCTTGCGTTACCGAATCCCAACCTGTCTCTGTTGTCCCGCTTATGCCAGCGTGTTCTGACCTTGCTTTTATTGAACGTCCTTCTTGCGTTTCTCTTCTTGCTGCGACTATTAGTCCAGAGCTGACCTCTTCATAGACAGATGAGTTGCTTGCCTTGCTTCAAAAGCATAGGATATTATTTGATGCCCATTCCTTATGTTTGGGACAGACGTTCCTTAACACGCATCGTATCCAGACCGATGGCACTTCCACCGTACGCCGTCGACCACATCGCGTCTCTTCGGCCGAGCGTGAGGTCATTAAAGAAGATGTAGCCCATATGCTGAAACGGAACATTATACGCCCCTCCACGAGTCCTTGGTCATACTCTGTTGTTTTAGTAAGAAAAAAGATGGCTCTGAGGAATTTTGGTTGGACTACAGAGCACTTAATAAGATTGCCCACAAGGGTGTTTACCCAATGCGGCGCTTAGACGATGATTTGGATTCACTGCAGGGTGTTGAGTACTTCTCAAACCCAGACCTGCGTTTGGGTTACTAGAAAATACCCAAGCACGAAGATGACAAAAAAAAAAAGACAGCGTTTCCAAAACCAGATGGGCTGTACGAACTCAACGTCATGCCATTCGACCTTTACAACGCTTCAGCAACATTCGAGCGGATGATCGACACAGTTTTACGAGGCTTGAATGGAAGATTCGCTTTTGCTATTTATACTATATTGTTATTTTCTCGTCAACCTTCTCTCAGCATTTGCAACGATCGCATGAAGTTCTCACGTGCCTTGCAAACGCAGGCCTTCAGCTGAACACCAAGAAGTGCCGTTTCGCGGGCAAGATAATTAGTGTATTAGGCCACATCGTAAGCAAGGACGGTATTCGTCCTGATCCAGACAAGATTTCTGCAGTCCAACATTTCGCGCGTCCTAAAACAGCCAAATATTTGCGCAGTTTCCTCGGATTCGCTTCTGATTTTCGCCGATTCATTCGACACTTCGCCTCAATAGCTTTACAATTGCACAAGTTGCTCAGATCAGGCGTCGCCTTTGTGCTGCCTTCTTAATGTGAGGCGGCGTTTGCCCAACTGAAGTGTGCACTCACATCCGAACCAGTCTTCAGTCATTTCAACGAAACCGCGTCTACGCTCTTGCATACAGACGCTAGTGGTCAAGGCATTGGTGGAATTCTCCTACAGCGAAACAAATCTTCACGTGAGAAAGTCATCGCATACGTGAGCCGTGCACTGACCCCTGCCAAAAAGAAACATACCATCAACGAAGATGAGTGCCTAGTGGTCGTAAGGTCAATACAAAGGTTTCGACCTTATCTCCACGGCCGCCACTTTACTGTTGTTACGTACCACCACACTTTATGCTGGCTCTCGACAATCAAGAGCTTGTCCGGCCGCCTTGGTCGCTGGATTCTGCGCTTACAAGAATACAACTTCACTATTACATACAGGTCGGGAAACAAGCATCAAGACGCCGACGCACTTTCGCGTTGCCCGCTCTCTTCGGAGCCACTTCACAAACCCGCCACTGCCACACTCGAGGAGCCCTCGGCTGTCTCTTCCCTACATTTTTCGTCCTTAGCTACTGTGCACCCAACTTCTACAAGCGAGTGTGGTTTGTTGTTATCTCACCACGCGCTGACCCTTACTGTCGCCGCGTCATGAACCGTCTTGACGGGACTTGCCGGCCCCTTGACACCCGTCTTCACCGACAACTGACGCAATTCAAGCCCGACAACCACGTCCTGTACCGCCATATCTACCACCTTGATGGTCAACGCTGGGTGCCCGTTTTACCTCGCTCTCTTCGGGCTCAAGTCCTCAAGACATATCACGAAGGAATGTCTGCTGACGCATGAGTTTGCAGAAAACGTACGACCGCATAAGATGTCACTACTACTGGCCAGCCTTGTCCACCAGTGTCGCAAAGTGCGTTGCCTCATGCACCCTTTGTCAGCGTCGCAAGCTATCTACATCAACTCGAGGTGGACAATTACAACCGCTTACGTATCTCCTGCAAGCATTCGAGTTAGTTGGCGTTGACCTGTATGGTCCCCTTCCTATTACTGTCACGGGCAATCAATGGATAGATACAGCTATCGAGCACCTGACCCGCTACGCTGAAACAGCTCTCGTGCCTTCTGCATCCACTTCGGAAGTGGCTGACTTCATCCTTCGAGCTATATTCCTTCGTCACGGAGCTGCTCGTGTAATCCTGAGCGACCATGAAAGAGTATTTCTTTCAGAACTCGTTTAAAAAGGGCTCAATGAATCCAGCACTACGCACAAAACACGCTCCACTTACCACCCTCAGACCAACGGCCTAACTGAGCGCTTTCACCACACGCTGTCAGATATGATAGCCATGTATATCGACCCAACCACAGAAACTGGGACACCATTTTGCCATTTGTCACATTTGCCTATGATGCCTTTGTACAGCGCACAACCGGTTACTTGCCGTTCTACCTCGTCCACGGCCACTTCCCTTTTTCTTTCCTCGATGTTTCGTTCTTCTCCGCGCCTGTTGAACCATGTTCCTCCTAATGTGAAGAATACGTGTCTTGTCTACTTCATTGCCACCAGCTGGCTCGCGTCAATACCGAAGCCAAGCAACAGGATCACAAGCTTGAATATGATGCCTCTCATTGTGCCGGGTCCTTCAGCTCTGGTGACAAAGCCGTCCTTCTTACACCCATTCGCACTCCTGGCCTGCGCAAGAAGTTTCAATTACGTTTCATTGGCCCCTACACTGTCTTGGAACAAACGTTTCCTGTCCATTATTGCGTGGCACCCGTTCTTCCTCCAACGGAGCGCCGCTGCCGGGCAGCAGAAATAGTCCACGTATCCCGCATGAAGCCTTTCACACGGCGTTCCTCTTCGCTTTAAACTGTGGCCAAGAACTGCGGTCAGGATGACCGCTTTCACGTGGGGGGGGGCAGTCGATGTATGCATTCAATAAGCACATCTGCTTTCTTCCCACATGTTCATCATTATGAGTGGTCGTCATCTTCGTCTGCTGTGGGAACTAGGCTTGCCTGAGTTCTGTGCCTTGGGTGTAGTCGCTCCATCGTGTCTTCTGGGCCTAGTAAAGATTGCCTTTACCGTTGCATCACAATATATATATATATATATATATATATATATATATATATGTATATATATTGTGGGCATTTGTAACTTACATCGTCCTCATCCCTGCATAATCACAATCACCATCATCCGCTTGTCTCTTTGCCCATAAACGCTGTCGCCGCCAAGACTACCAAGACTTCATACGTGGTGGAGGTGGAGTTTCGGTCCTCTGACCTACCGCAGCCCGCTATACCCCCTGGAGCTTCGTTCAGGCCGCCGCTTGCGCCCACAGTCAGGCAGCATGTCCCAGACCGAGCCTGCCGGCACTGATGTCATCAACCACGCACCACCGCAAGCTGCCCCTCCTACTTACATACACGGACATCAGTGGGAACCCCCGCTCTTCGCTGGTCTTCGGGGAGAAGACGTAGAAGACTGGCTTGATGACTACGACCGCGTAAGCGCCGCTAATAGGTGGGACGAGGCCGCCAAACTGCGTTACGTGCCTTTTTATCTGGTTGGAGTCGCGAAGACGTGGTATTTTAACCACGTCGTTGACTTACCCGACTGGGCTACCTTCCAGCAGCAGCTGCGGCACGTCTTTGGGACACCAGACATTCGATCCGCCGTCGCGAAGAGGACACTCGATACTCGCCGACAACATCCCGGTGAATCGTATACTTCATACATCGAGGATGTCCTCACACTCTGCCGGCGTGTCAATAAATCCATGCCGGAATCGGACAAAGTGCGCCACATATTGAAAGGCATTGGGCCTGTTGCCTTTAATGCCCTCGCTGTGCAAAACCCAGCTACCATCGCTGATGTCGTGGCGACATGCCAGCGCCTTGATGCGCTGGACTCCGTCCGCCTTCAACCAGACATCGGCGACCACCAGTCCACGTCAGATGGCCATCTGCGTGACCTCATCCGGGACATTATACGCGAAGAATTGCGGTCCGTGGGCTTCACACCTCCGACACCGCGACCTACACAGCTTTCGGGAATGCCCTTACGTGACATCATCAGGGAGGAACTTACATCCCTGACTGGCTCTGCGCCCGTACAGCCACCTGCTTCTCACCCTATAGCCACGTACCCTCAAGTTGCTGCCGTGCCTCCCAGCGACGCCCACGCGACATTGCCACGTCCATCCTACGCGTCAGTTGCTGCCGCTACCCCGGTGAACTACCATTCCGTGGCCCCTGACCCTTCGGCCCACCTGACCGCGCTATCTCCAGGTGCCCCGAATGCCTTCTAATCCCCACCGTGGCGCTCGTCTCGCCCTGTATGCTACTACTGTGGCTATCGCGGCCACATATCTCCTTTCTGCCGAAAGCGCCAGCAAGATGAGCGTCGGAACGATGTGCGTGAACGGGAATTGTACACCGGGGCGTCTTATCAAGATCGGCGTTATTCGTCTCCCCCGCACCGGTCTCCATCTCCTCCTGCATCGAATGCACCACGAAACAGCCGAAACACGAGACGCCGCTCGCCTTCGCCCTTCCGCCGTTCCACTTCTCCACTTCGGCCCGCCTCAATCAGCTCTGATATTCATTCGGAAAACTAAGTGATGCAGTTTGTGGAGGAAAAACTGCATTCGGAATTAGAACTGAAATTCCTCCATTAGGCCCGTGTAACATGGTTCCTGTGGAAGTGGAAGGAGTGCGAGTCGATGCTTTGGTGGACACAGGTACGACATAGTCTGTGATACGTGCTGATTTGTGTGAACATTTAAGGAAAGTAATGACGCCTTACGATGGCCCCACGTTAGTTGCTGCCCAGGGGAACATCATTCGCCCTTCCGCGCTTTGTACTGTGCGTGTTTTCATTGACGGCATCCGCCATCATGTCCAGTTTGCTGTCCTGTCCCGCTGCTCTCACCAACTAATTTTAGGGTGGGATTTTCTATCATCTGCTTCCGCGGCGATTTGTTGTGGACAACGCGTCGTTCATCTCGCTGACACCGACTACATGCTTGACGACGATAATCAGAAGCCACTTCGTCTGGTCGCTGCGAACGACATTGAACTCCCGCCACTACAAGAGCAAATTGTCAGCATTACGTCCAACGACATCTATCACGGGGATGTATTGGTCTCACCGTCACCACTTTGCGTTCGCAAAGGTATAGTTCTTCCGTCCGGTGTCGTTCGTTTTTGCAATGGCTCGGCACTTGTCACTGCTGTCAACTCTACATCGGAGAAGATCTTACTGCCACAGGGCACTACTGTGGCCCGTGTTGGTGACTTCGAGCCTGTACTCGTCACGCCACTTCAGGCAATCGCATCCAAAGAACCTTGCCTCGGTGAGCATGTTTCTTCCTCCGCCTTTACCACACTATCGGCAGCGAATTGACATATTCACAGAGGCAGCAGCTGCCCACATTGTTACAGAAACATGCAAATTCTTTCGATATTTGCTCTTCAAAGCTGGGCCGCACTAATACTACAGCACATCGAATTCAAACTGTTGGGACATCTATTGTACACCGCCGACCCTACCGCGTGTCTCTAACTGAAAGAAAAATTATAGAAGAAAACGTTGCGGACATGCTTAAACGGGAAGCCATCCGTCCCTCATCTAGCCCTTGGTCGTCTCCTATTGTTTTGGTCCATAAAAAGGATGGCTCTGTGCGGTTTTGCGTGGACTACCGGGCGCTCAATAAGATCACACGCAAGGACGTGTACCCTATGCCACGCATTAACGACGCCCTTGATTCCCTACAAGGCGCGGAATTCTTTTCGAGCATCGACTTGCGTTCTGGGTACTGGCAGATCCCCATGCATGAAGACGATAAGGAGAAAACTGCATTCGCAACCCCCGACGGGCTATATGAATTCAACGTGATGCCTTTCGGGCTCTGCAACGCACCCGCGACTTTTGAGCGCATGATAGATAGCGTGCTGCGCGGCCTGAAATGGAAAAGTTGCGTTTGCTACCTGGACGACATTATTATCTTTTCGTCAACGTTTCCTGAGCACCTTGAACGATTGGATCAAGTTTTGACGTGCCTTGCCAGCGCCGGGCTTCAAATAAACACGAAGAAATGCTCTTTCGCTAGCAAATCTATCAAGGTCTTAGGGCACGTCGTTAGCATAGATGGCATCCGGCCCGACCCTGACAAGATTTCTGCAGTCCTTCACTTTCCGCGCCCCGAAAAACCAAAGGAGCTTCGCAGTTTCCTTGGCCTCGCCTCCTATTTTCGCCGGTTTGTCCAGAACTTCGCTTCTATTGCTGCTCCATTACACCAACTACTTGCTTCCAACGTCCCCTTTCTGTGGTCTCAAGAATGCCAAACAGCATTCGACCTGTTGAAGCGGGCACTCACGCCTGAACCTCTGCTCTGCCACTTTGACGAAGCCGCCCCAACTATCCTTCATACCGACGCTAGCGGCCTTGGTATAGGAGCCGTTCTTCTACAACGCGACAAGTCTTCCCTAGAGAAAGTTGTTGCATATGCCAGTCGCGTACTCACCGCTGCTGAAAAGAACTACACTATAACTGAGCAAGAGTGTTTGGCTGTGGTTTGGTCGGTCCAGAAGTTCCGTCCCTATCTCCACGGCCGTCACTTCACAATCGTTACGGACCACCATGCCTTATGCTGGCTTTCTACACTCCAGAACTTGTCCGGACGCTTGGGTCGGTGGATACTACGCCTGCAGGAGTACGACTTTGACATAACTTACAAGTCAGGCAGAAAACATCAAGACGCCGATGCTTTATCTCGTTGCCCGCTTCCAACTACCCATATGAGCGTTGGTGAGAACTCAACCACCACATCTACCAAAGTTCATACGCTCGCATCAATAACGCAACACTTTTCGGACGACGAGCCAACATTTATCTCCAGCCAGCGGTCCGATTCATACTGCAGACGCATCATGGACCACCTTTCGGGAATTTCTCATCCACCAAACGCGCGACTCCGTCGTCAACTCCTGCACTTTAAGCTGGACAATGGGGTTCTCTACCGCCACGTCTACCACCCTGACGGTCAGCGCTGGGTTCCTGTACTGCCACGCTCTGTTCGACTTCAGGTGCTCGAAGCCTTCCATGACGACTAGACTGCTGGTCATCTTGGTTTTAAAAAAAACTCTTGACCGCATTCGATGTCGTTATTACTGGCCTGGCCTTTCTTCTAGTGTAGCTCGGTACGTCGATTCCTGCTACCCATGCCAGCGTCGTAAACTCCCCACGTCGGCACCTGCTGGACCTCTACAGCCACTTCCGTGCCCTTCAATGCCGTTCGAGGTTGTAGGTGTTGACCTTTACGGGCCTCTCCCCGTCACATCTGCTGGCAAACGATGGATAGTGACTGCCGTGGACCACCTGACACGCTACGCTGAGACTTCCTCTGTTATTACAGGCTCAGCTGTGGAAGTTGCAGACTTTATTCTTCACGCAATAATACTGCGTCATGGGGCTCCTCGTGTACTGCTTAGTGACCGCGGCAAAGTGTTCCTGTCACAAGTTGTTAATAAAATACTGCGCGCTTCTGGAACTACTCACAAGACAGCTTCAAGCTACCACCCTCAGACAAATGGTCTCACAGAAAGATTTCACCGAACCCTTGCAGACATGATAGCCGTTTACGTCCAACCCGACCACAAAAACTGGGATACTCTTATACCATCCCTGATTTTCGCTTACAACACCGCTGTTCAGCGAACAACTTGCTTCTCACCGTTTTACCTCGTGTACGGACGCACCCCGACTACCTTTCTCGACGTCTCCTTCTTTAGCAGCCATGGGAATTCATGTCAGTCTTCTAGCGAAGAATACATTTCCCGCCTGGCCCAGTCTCGCCATCAGGCTCGCATCAATACTGAAGCGAGACAGCACGAGCGGAAGATCATCTATGACGAATCCCACCGCGTTGTGTCTTTCCAACCTGGTGACGAGGTGCTGCTTTTGACACCTATTCGCACTCCTGGTCTCTGTGACAAATTCCAACCACGCTTCATCGGCCCATACATTGTTTTAGAACAGACTTCGCCGGTTAATTATTGTGTGACACCACTCGTCGCCCCAACAGACCGCCGCTACCGCAGCACAGAGATTGTCCAAGTTTGTCGCATGAAACCTTTCACGCGACGTTCCCCATCACTTTGACTTTCGGCGGCCAGGGTATCCGCTTCCAAGTGGGGGGAATTAGTGTGGGCATTTGTAACTTACTTCGTCCTCATCCCTGCATAATCACAATCACCATCATCCGCTTGTCTGTTTGCCCTCATTGCCACTCTGGGTCATCATCATCGTCATCGTCTGTGTGCTGGCTCTGCCCGTTCGTTTTGCGAGGTCTTTCCTCAAATAAACGCTGTCGCAGCCAAGACTACCAAGACTTCATAATATATATATATATATATATATATATATATATATATTGGAAGAGGAAACTTCTTATGTCGTACTAAGGTCGAAATTGTTGTTCCCGGTGCAATGCCCAGGCCCATATTACATTTATTCGAAATCGGGAATGTAGGCCGGGACTTCCATTTCTATTTTATCTTGACGCACCCTTGTAAATGTGGCTGAAGGTGGATGCCTGCTGCAAAAGCTAAAAGCAAAAAGAAGGCCCGTTATCATCTTGAAAAAAGAGCAGTACTTGTTCCGAAAGTGCATAAATTTGCGCAAAACAGTTCAAGGCGGTTCTAGGTACAAGGTACCCATGGTGATTTCTGCACCAGGAATGGTCGGGCCTTAGCCCCCAGATCTTTAAAGAATCTGTGTTTGGCCATAGTAGTAAGAGGCATGTGACGACCGACGTCAGCTGTGTGATCCGAGTGATCTAGACCATTCAGATCTCGTGTGGAAGCGTTTTCATCAGCTACAGTGGCCGATGCGTACACGATAGAGTGTGCGAGCATAATTTTTTGATCAACACAATTCTTTTGACACGTTTGCCAGTGCAGTGCAGCGCGTGTGGGTACGAGGCAAGATTCGCTGATACTATCATTCTAGGTAGTAGCAAGGAGGCGATTGAGTGCGTGATGATAGAAGCACACCTCATCAAGAAGAAAAAAATGGCAGTACTGCTTTCACTTGAATTTAATTTTTTGAAAAGGTTTCTGACCTAAAACCTCGATTGAGTGTGTATGTTTCTGCGATGGGAGGTATAGTGTGTTTTTTGCGCATAATTGGCATTGCGGCCTTATTGCGGTAGTTTTGTAAGATTAAAGTTGGTTACAAGTTTAGCCTTTTTCCGTTTCTCCTATTTTTACGTGGTGATTTGTATCGTTTATATATCAGTCACACGCAGAAACTAGCCCAAGAAGATTTTATAATGCACCCTGTAGCGTCCGATAAACTTGGAATTTGCACATTTGCCTTGTACTTAGACATGCAGGTCGTGATCACCCACGCTTGTGAACCTATCTGTTGAGGGGGTGAGATGTAAATTGGCGCGTCTGAAAGGTGTGATGCTATCAGCCTGAACCAAAGATGATGACGAAGATGTCGCTCGGTTACGGTACGTGTGCGCGTGAAAAGTTGAAACCAATCAAGTGCCTCCACAGAGATTTATTTAGGAGAGCGAGAAAGAAGGTGAAAAAATGGCAGACGTGGCTGAGTTGGGACTGAGAGAAGAAGATGGCCAGGGCACGGGGGTGGCGGTCAGCAGAACTGCTGCATTAAGGTCGCTGGGGGCTCCAACCTGAACACAGAGCTTCTCGTCACCTGGCATGGGCCGGGCTTGTTGTGGTCTTCTGGTGTTGGCCAAAAAACGTCTCCGGCTTTGTGTGTGAGCTGCGGCTGCCAAATGCCGAAAGGTCCCTGACCTTAACTAGCCCGACGCTTACTCTTCTGTCAGTCAACAATGAGAGCGTCTCAACTGCAGCAGAGCCTCCACTTCAAGCACGGCATCCCGCTATACAATTATATTGGTTTTTTTTTCTCTGAACAATTTTTTCACGCACTGTTCGTGTCTTTAGCCAATTGTTCTTCCTGTTAACCTTTGTATAGTTTTGCATACTGTGTTGTTCGTTATTTATCCTTTAGGCGTTTCTGAAATTTATTGAGCGTTGGGATTTTGGTAGAAACAAATGATCTAGTCGGCTCACTTCTCAATGATGGTTATGTCATCAATTTTTGATCTACTCGAACCTACACGAAAGCTTGCTCGCTGAAAAGCTTCCTGATAATTGGTATGCACGACAGGACGACACCATGTTTCCACACTAGAACATATGTCACATATGTTCTTTATCACGTATGTTTCCACACTAGAACAAGAACTTGAGTAGGGCAGACCTAGTAGAGTTGGCAAGTCGCATCGGTATAGAAGGCGAGGAAATTGCAGCTTGGTGTTAGAAACGCGAGAGGCGCATTCTTAAAGCGAGGGACAAAGAAATTAGAAAGAAAACTGAAAAAACAGGAAAAGGAAATTGAAGACCTAAGATTATGCAGTTGTATCTGAAACTGGCGGAGGCCCAAGCGACGCAACTAGAAGTTAAAGATCGGTGTGAGAAATTTTCGTAACTGAGCTCCGAAGAGCGAAAAACCTATGTGTTCTTCAATGGTAGGGCCTTCAAAATCAATTCCGTCTCTTTTTTCGAAGGCAGACTTGGGAAGGCCTGTGATAAAACTTAAGGTGCAGATTCCCTACAGCTGGATGGCTGAATTGAAGGGAAGAGCGAGGGCGGGACCAGTGGAGGTTTGGTGACTGTTATCAATGTGGCTTCTCAGGAAGTTTCAGAGAAGGAAAAGTTGAGTTCCTTGTATAGCTATGTGTCTACGCGAACTGGTGCAACGAAATGCACAATAAGAGAAGAGGTATGGAATCATCGAGACGGCCCTGACGAAAGGGAAATTGATGTTAGCATTCAGTGCACACCCCAAAACTAAGGGGCAGTCTCTGGAAGAGAGGTTGGGTTTTCCGGTACACGAATTAAAACAAATAGCATCGCAAGGACAGCCTGTCGTGTAGACAACTCTAAGGTGGTAGCCGTGAAGTCATCCTGCGTACCATTGGCAGATGTAAGCAGTGGTACAGGCCTGGTCGAAGAACTTACAGTTAGCTTGCCTCAATGTGGCGCCTCGATTACGTCATGACCAAGTAGAGTGTAGCGCTCGGTGCGAAGAGCAGGAAACGACTATGAAGTCATTCAATTCGGAAATCAAGGAGTGATATCAAGGAGCATGTGACTTGTGTGCAGGCCAAGTAGAAAACTCAGAGGGGGTTACAGCAGTGTCTGTCTGCGAGCCGCCAGCCTGTAGTAACATATACAGCTGGCATGGTTGATGATCAAGTGCATACCTATCTTATAAACAGACAGAAGTTGACACTTAGTGCCGATGATATTTGAACAAGTGAGCTGACAAAGAGGGAAATCACCTATCCAAGCGTTTATGGAAGTGTCACAACTGGAGCTAGTTACAAAAGATGAAGTTAAATGGCAGGATGGTTTATATCTAAAGGTTGACAGTATTTACAGTAAAACGGTTAGTTTTGCAGGAAGTAATTAAAACTATCACAAGCCAGGTCTACTGCAAAGCTCTTTGAGCAATAAGGAAGCTTAGATGCCTTCTGTGGTGTCAGCTGATCAGAAAATTGTTTGGGGTATATTTTTCTATGTCTTAAAGACGTAGGCGCCAAGATGAGACAACGACGTGACTAAGCAGGGCAGTGGAGCGTTTCAGACCACTAACACTTGTAGGATACGACACTGCTGTTGTTGTTCAAGCATTGCCACACTGAGGCAATCAACTTGTCGGGCTGTCAGACTATACTGAGGCACAACTACAGGCAGTGTCTCATCGGAAACGCTACAAAGTTGTTGTTTTGCCTTCAGATGAAACAAAAACAAATACAGTGTTCGTCAAGTCTGGGGCGCTCTAATCCGAAAGTTGAGTTCAAGTAACCAGTCGTGGCATATGAATTTAGACCACATGAACAATGACTTACATTGTTTGTATCCGGCTTCCAAACTACAAATAAGCGGGAAGTGTGATTCTCTAAGATTTGGGCAGGACATTGTAGCTCTGCTGCGAATGGTGCAGTGGACTTCCAGCAGACTTTGTGTGAACACTCAAGGTAATGTAAGTGGATTGATTTTAAGATTGTAGTGAACGTTCGGCAGGATGTGTGGGCAGGATGTGCAGAAACGCGCACTTACCCGCAGTTTTTTATGGGGGGAAAACGTTTACAAAGGGGTGCTTTTTTGATGGGAATGTGCTCGTTTGAAAAATGCGTAACGCTATCAGCCTCAACCAAAAAGCGTGACAATGATGACGCTCAGTTGCGGCACATGTGAGCGTGAACATTTAAAACCAGTAAGGGCCTCTGTGGGGATTTAGGATGCGAGTAAGAAGCGGAAGAAGATAGGCAGGCGTGGCTTAGTCAGGAGCGAGTGAAGAAGGTAGCCAGGGCATGGGGGTGGTGGCCAGCAGAGCTGCTGCATTAAGGTCACTGGGGGCTCCCACCTGAACACAGAGCTTCTTCTCACCAAATGGCGTAGGGCTGGCTTGTGATGGTCTTCTGGCGTTGGCCGAAAAACGTCTTCGGCTTCGTGTGTGAGCTATCAGCCAACGCTGATAGGTCCCTGACCACAACTAGCCCGACGCTTCCTTTTCTGCCAGTCAAATTTGTGAGCGTCTCAACCGCATCGTCACCGCCACCGTTTGCGTGAGTGCGTCTATGCCTCGGTTGCATAACTTCAACTTCAATCATCGGGTCCCGCTATGTGGTGATACGGATACTTTTTCCCTGAAGATAGGTTTCCACCCACAGTTCTTGCCTTTAGCCATTTGTTTTTCCTGTTAACCTCTGTCTAGTTTTGCACGCTGCGTTCTTTGGCTGATATTTATCTTTTAGGGGTTTCTGAAATAGATAGAGTGTTGGCAATTTGGTGGAAACAATGGTCTCGTCGACTCATTTCTCAATACCAGTTATGTCATTGATTTTCGGTTTATGCGAACCAACAAGTAAGCTTGCTCAATAAATAACCTCATCACAGGGGGTCTTTTGTGTTATGAACTACTGGGTTAGTTGGTGCAGGCTCATTGTAGCCAACAGCGGGAAAAACACAGATGATGATGAGAAGTAGAACAGCACCGCCTAAGGGAGTTGACTAAAGCCCCACACCAAGCTCCAGAATAACAATGAAATCAAGTTTAGGCCACTCTGCCGTGGGAGAAAGAACTCTTCATCATTGTGAAACATAGTGTACGAAACGAGTCTCTACGGATATTTCACTAAGGCCTATGGTCCACCATAAGCCGTGTCTAAAGCAACTGGGCAAGGTAGTGTTGGCCAGGAATGTGGCTCACCAAGCAGAATAAGTAGACACGCAAAGGTGTGGTTCACAGTGCATTGATGCGTTCCAGAAACCGCCAGGGAAATTACGGTAGTTCAATATATTTGATTGAGTTGTGATCCAGCAGTGCTCTGCAAATTATTTAGTATCACAATTAAAGCCACTTTTTAATTCTGTCGCAACATATGTTTCTAGAAAAAGAAGCCTTGGTAATCGATAAGAAGTTTTACAAATTGTTGACTGATTCGTTGTTCCCGTGCTGTTGCTGCGCTGAATAGAGCTATAGTGGCAACAACTTTCGCAAACGATGTCAAGCGAGAAAGAAGTCCTCTTCTGCATGTCTTTTTTATAGTGAAGGTACATAAGGAAGATTATTGCTCACGACCATTATTTCGGAAAGAAACTTCTGGTTAAGTATAATTTTATAGTATCTGCGGACACGCATCATAACGGTCAAGCTTTAAAACCTATTCGTTGTGGCCAGCTCTCAGCACCTAATACAATTTTTAGAGCAAGATAACCCCGAGGGCTTATGCTTTCGCATATACAAACGTGGCGATAAGAAACCTTATTAAAAGCAACGTGGCAATATATACTGTGACGAGGTCGGGACGTGCATGAATGGAGCAGACTGTGGGTCGAATAATAAACTGTTTATTTGGGCCGAACTTGTGGCGTGTAAAAGGATTGTCAGTATACTGCATAGTACTGGCACCGATAGTGGTGAGCAGAGCGTCAGCCGTCGATTAACTGACAAGCTTTGATTGATTGATTTACAGGGTTTAACGTCCCAAAACCACCGCATGATTATGAAACACGCCGTAGTAAAGGGCTCCAGAAAGTTTGACCACCTGAGGTTCTTTAACGTGCACCAAAATCTGAGTGCATGGACCGACATTTCCACCTCCATCAGAAATGCAGCCGCCAAAGCCGGGATTTGATCCCGCCACCTGCGGGTCAGCAGCCGAGTACCTTGACCACTAGACCACAGTGTCGGGGCGTTTTTAACTGACAAGCGACGAAGCTTGTCGGCATTTATTCACTTGCCATCGAACATTCTAGCGTTATTGCTAGCAGGGACGTAGATTCAAGAATATAGTGTAATGCTAACTAAGTGGGTGTAATCTTAACGAAATGGTCTACTGCACTCTTGAAGCTTCTCCAACACTGTATGCGTGGTTTGCCCTTGGAATCAAGTACAGCGTAAGGGGTTGATAATAAAACTTGAGGAAAGGAACGTGGCACTTCCCCCCTCTAAAAAAGGCATCGTCTCAATGATTTACAAAAGACAAAACTATAATGATAACGTATGAAAGTAGAAATTATAAACTACAATACAGCAATATTAACAGCAATTACAAAATACACTCTATCAGATCGTTAACGTGCATAAAACAGCTTGAGGCGCGCGACATGAATAGCTTCAGGCCGCAATAGGCGCCGTTTAGAGTTCATAACGCCGTCGGGTGACAATCTTGTGATCAAGTGGGCCGACACTTCGTACTAGCGTGTATTATTCGAACTACCATCACAGAAGTTTTTCGCAGAAGTATTCGATTAGGCTTCTAAGTTCCGGGTCAGCCCGCTGGCGTTCAGCGAAGTCGTCGGCAGTTATCGTTCCCAAGAAGCAGTCGTCATTCAGGTCTTCGGGCGGTGGTGGGTCGACGGGAGCTTGCGACAGGCAGTCAGCGTCGGAGTGTTTTCTGCCAGACTTGTAAATTATGTTAATGTCGTATTCTTGAAGTCTTAGGTTACATTGCGCAAGGTGAACTGAAGGGTCCTTAAATTTAGCTAGCCGACACAAGGTGATAGCTAGCCTACACAAGGCCAACACTTTGCAGAGCCTGCCGTAAAAGTAAGAGCGAAACTTTGACGTCACCCAGATGATGGCAAGGCACTCCTTTTCTGTTGTGCAATTATTCCTTTCTGCCTTAGATAGCGACCGGCTAGCGTAGCTCATGAACCTCTCCAGTCCGTCGGTTCTATGGACAAGGAGGGCGCCGAGTCCTATGCTGCTTGCGTCAGTGTTCACTTCTGTTTCGACGTTTTCATTGAAATGCGGGAGTATTGGAGGCGTCTTCAGGCGTAGTTTTACTTTCCCAAACGCTTACTGCTGTGGCGCTTCTCACTTGAAGTAGACGTTGGTCCTCGTAAGGTTAGTGAGTGGCTCGGTGATGCGGGCAGTTTCTGACGAAGCGCCTGTATTAAGCGCACCGGCCGAGTATTCAACGCATGGCCTTTTTGTTGGTGGGTGGCGGAAATGAAGCGATGGCAGCTTTCTTCTGTGAATCAGGTCTGACTCTGGAATTGCTTATCACGTGACCCAAAAACAAAAGTTCATCATACGCGAAGCGGCACTTTTCTACTTCAGGATGAGTCCGGTAGTCTTGATGGCTTAAAGAAGAACTTCAAGGTGCCGAAGATGCTCATCGAAGCTTGAGAAAAACACGACGACGTCGCCCAAGTAAACGAGAAACGTCTGCCACTTCAATCCTGCCAGCACTGTGCTCATGACGGGATTAAAGTCGCAGGTGCTGAGCAAAGACCGAAGGGCATGAGTTAGAACTCGAAAAGGCCGTGTAGTGTTGTAAACGCTGTCTTTCCTCGGTCTCTTTCATCGACTTCGACTTGCCAGTCGCCAGTCTTGAGGTCAATCGACAAGAAGTTCTTTGTGTTGTAGAGTCAATCAAAGGCGTCACGTGTTCGTGGGAGAGAATAAACATCTTTTTTGTGGCTTTGTTTGGGCGGCGATAATCGACACAGAAATGTAGGATTCCGTTCTTCTTCACTAACACAACGAGTAAGCGGACTTTTAGACGTATAATGAAGGAATGATGACAACAGCCGGGAACTATAAGAATCATCACAGAGAAAGACACCGCAAGATCGGCACTCGAGCACTACCATCTTTCTCGTCCTGTGGCTATCTGCAACCTTCCGCCTGTCCCTTAGGTGTGCCCAATAAATCTCCTTCCATTTGGTGGAGGTGCTGGGTAACCACATCGCCTACGCCCTGGAACTCCGATCCCGCACCCTCCCATCGACAATGCAAGTTGACGCTGCCCAACAGACAGTGCCTCTCGCGGCTGCTACTTGCCCCGGCCCACTTCGCCAGTGATACCTCCCGATGTTTGCGGGCAGCGAAGACCAGAATGTTGAGGACTGGCTGTCGTCATACGAAAAAGTCGTTGGACCCAACATGTGGAATCACGCTACTATGTTGGCCACTGTGAATGTTTATCTCACCTACGTGGCAAAACTGTGGTATACAAGCCACGAAACCAAGTTCGCGAACTGGTCCGCCTTCAAGGAGGCGATATCCGTTGTTTTTGGTCACCTTTCCTGATAGAAGCTACGCGCCGAACAACGTCTGCGCACAAGGGCACAGAAGCCAGGTGAAACTTTAACCTCATATATAGAAGGCGTAATTGAACTCTGCCGGCACGTAGGTTCCTGCATGGGCGAAAGTGTCTAGATTTAGTAAATTACGTAGGGCTTCCACGATGACGTTTTCCAGGTGCTCCTCGCGAAGTTTTCTGGCACTGTGGCCAAAGTGGTGACTTTGTGTCAGAGTTATGATGAATTCAGGAGGCAACCAGCTCAGACGCGACGTTCATCCCAGGCAACCCAACCAGTGACCACACTGGACGTCAAGCCTGGCCAGAAAAACCTTCTCGCAGAAATGAAACACTTCGTGCGAAAGGAAGTGGTTGGGCAGCTTTCTCTACTGCATTTTGCTCAACACCATGAGCTCTCGCAGCAACAGCTGCTGCGACACCCACCACCATTGGCTCCCATGCTCCGAAATGTGGTCCAGGGGCATATTTCCAATGCTAATCTGGCACCCTTTCAGTAGATTCCCGTCACCGCACCTCTTACTGACGCTGAAATACTAAAGTGGCAGCAGCTACACCAGCACCCGCCGTTGCAGGGGCTACCACATACCCCTGCCCCACTAAGGAAGAAAGACAGGAAGGGAAACTCTGGGTCGGCGCCAGTGCGAGCGCGCGCCGCAATAATGTCAACCTGAGAGAGGAGGTTGGATGGATGGATGAATGGCTGGATGGATGGATGGATGGATGGATGGATGGATGGATGGATGGATGGATGGATGGATGGATGGATGGATGGATGGATGGATGGATGGATGAATGAATGGATGGATGGATGGATGGATGGATGGATGGATGGATGGATGGATGGATGGAAGGATGGATGGATGGATGCATGGATGGATGGATGGATAGATGAATATGGCTGTATCCTTTAGATCGGGCGGTGGCTAGCGCCACCAAGCCGTAATACTTACTGAACCAAAAACTAGATTTATTTTTTTCCCCTTTTAAAAAGTGAGGTTGAGAAATCGTACTTTGCAGTGAAGGGTTTAATTTGCACTCGTGCCTTGACTTTAGCCACCAGTCAGATAACCTCCTTCTGGTTAATTCTACCCGCTTAAAGTCAATTTTGCCTTCCCTGTCCCTAAACCCAACTGCTTTGAAAAACTCTTCGCCATCATCCTTAACTATAGTGCGAGGCCCTTTACAGAACATTATCAAGTGTTCGGCAGTTTCTTGTTCCTCTCCACACGCAGTGCATACCGTGTCTACCCCTTCGTATTTGGCCCGATATGTCTTGGTTCGTAATACTCCCGTGCTGGCCTCAAACAGTAGAGAACTACCTCGAGTATTATCATAGATCCTTTCCTTGGCAATTTCCTGCTTGAAAGTTCGATATACCTCTAGTGCGGATTTCTTAGTCATGCCGATTCTCCACATGTCAGTCTCCGTTTCCTTTACTTTATTCTTGACTGATAGTCCGTTATGGTTTGGCCACCTGCTGTTTTCTAAGTATTTACCAGTCAATTTTCTGGTTCGCTTCCTTCATTTTGTATCGACAATCTTTTTGTACAAGTAGCTGAATACCTTCCTAGCCCAACGCTCCTCCCCCATTTCTTCCAATCGCTTCTAAAATTTTATCTTGCTGCTAGCTTTCCTGCCCTCAAATGATGTCCATCCCATATCACCTTGTACTCCCTGATTTGGTGTATTCCCGTGAGCTTCTAAGGCAAGCCTACCTATTTCACATTGCTTAATTTCTAATCTTGCTTGAACTTCTGATTTTATACACAAGACCGCAATGCCGAACGTCAGACCAGGAACAATCACCCCTTTCCATATTCCTCCGACATCATACCTATTTTAATTCCACAGTGCCCTGTTTTTCATTACCACTGCATTCCTGTTACCTTTAGTCGTCACGTATATTTCGTGTTCCCTTAGGTACTCGGCCCCATTGCTTATCCATACACCAAGATATTCGTATTTTTCTGTTATCTCTAGCGTGACCTCTTGTATTCTAAGCTCGCTACCTTCATTGTCATTGAAAATTATGACTGCCGATTTTTCCTCACTGAATCTGAAATCTAACCTATCTCCCTCATAACCGCAGACGTCCACTAATCTTTGTAAATCTTCCTTGTTGTCGGCCATTAGCACTATATCATCTGCGTACATCAATGCTGGTAGTGCTAGTTCAACGAGTTTTCCTTGTTTGACGAAAGAAAGGTTGAAACCCAGTCAACTTCCCTCTAATTTGGCCTCTAATCCTTGTAGGTACATTATGAATAATAATAAGGGTGACAGAGAACACCCCTGCCTAAGCCCCCGTTTTACCTCTGCAGGCTTGGATACCGGTTTTTCCACTTTAAAACTACCTTGTTACCTTTATAGATATCCTTTAAAAGATTAGTGACTACACGTTCCACGCCTAGTGTGTTCAGTATTCCCCACGATTCCTCTTGAACCACGCTATCGTACGCTCCCTTGAGATCCAAAAATGCTAGCCACAGGGGCCTGTGTTCCTTTTCTGCTATTTTGATGCACTGCGTCAGTAAGAACAAATTGTTTTCCAACATCCTGTGTTTCTGAAAGCCATTCTTCAGTTCCCCTATCCATGCCTGCAGTCTTTCCTTTATAATCTGCATCCCCAGCCTGTAAACCACTGATGTCACTGTTATAGGACGGTAGTTGTTTATGTCAGCTTTGTCCCCCTTTTCTTTATATATCATGTTCATCCTTCTAAGTTTCCATCCACCGGAAACGTCACCATTGTTTATTAGTTTGCTCACTGCCTCTCTCAAAGCCTGCTTAGACTTTGGGCCTAATGTCTTTATCAGCATAATTGGAATGCCATCTGGGTGTGTTGATGTACTACTAGGAACCCTGTTCTCAGCCCTTTCCCACTCTCGTTGTGAAACTGGAGCCATTGCGCCACTTGATCCATCCTTGTCTATTGTGGTACAGAAAGCACTTTTTGTTGAAATTTTTTGTTCACCCTTCTTATATATTCAATAGCTTCGTCCCCTTCTAGCCTAGCACATTGGGCTGTAGTTATAAACCTCTCTTTGTGCAGCTTGAGGATAGGCTTTGCACAATTTTTCACACAACAGTGTCATACAGAATGGGCGAACGTGCGTGCACTGATTCTTGCGGCAACGCAAAGAACTATTCGTTTTCTGCCACGGGAGGAGAGCGCGCACGCCCACGGCGCCCGCGGACTCCGACGGCACTCGAGCGTCGTCTGCGACATCTGCTTCTCGCCGATTTCACTGTGCTACTGGATGCAGCTAGGAAAGTTGTTCACTGGCGGGGTTCGATAAAATAAAACCAAGAAAGTAGAACGTTTTAGTGCCAGTATTTTTAAATGTATGTGATAGATCAGAAGCACTGCAGACAACGAAAGAAATGAAGTGGTAGAATTGAAAAAAAACAACAAAAAATAACAGATGATCTGCATTCGTAGCTAGGCGCGTGCCTAAAATCAGTCATTGTGCAGGTTGAACATTTTTGACACAACAGTGTCCTACAGAACTACTGCTCGCGAAACGAAGACAGACATTGATGAAGCACGTTTGAGCAGACGGTAATTTATTCGAACAGACGAGCGGAGACTGCCTCGAGCTGTGAATCAGTTTTGTGTAAGAAAAACTTTGACCTTTCAATGCTTCGTCTGACCAAGAACAGTAGCAAGAATGAGCGAGGGCTATATAAAGGGGAGATAGACAATGAGGGGGAAGCAACTGATTCTAGAAAATTATTTTTGTAGCGGAACGGTCTGCAGGCGCAACACTACACTGAGTTTAAATTTAGAAACATCCCTGACCAGTCAAAGATTTTGTGACTCGCTGAAGCGGCGCCTTAAGCTTTAGAGTGGAGGTTTTACTTACTCGTGCCCAGAAATAAAGCCAAGAATATGCCGTAGTATTGCTGAACTTACCGATAAAAAGCAGCGCCAAACTAGCGAAGGTAGAGGATACTCGTCATGAGTCAGAAGTGTTCGGCAAATATTTTACCAACCTCGAAACTTTCAGGTCAGCTACATCGCGAAAAAAGCGTGGTTCTCAGTTGTACGTGTTTGGTTATTGTAGCTTGGCATGAACAATTGGTTCTCAAGAAGTTGAACCATAAAACAAGCTTTGGAAAAGAGCCGACATACGAGTGAAGTGTTTTTAATGTTTTTGTTTTCATTTTTACTTTTTTATCACGAAAAGCTCCCTCTGTATGTTTTTTGTTGTGGCATACTAAATATCAAGTTTTCACTAATATATATACCCTCGCATACGAAGGGGAAAAGTGAAAGCGAACCTGTTTAGCGCTTGTGGACAGCTGCGCGAAGCTATCGCGGTATGATCTCTCTTCTAAGGCGATCTGGCTAGCTTAGCGAAAGCTTGTAGAAGCTGCGTAGAGCTCGTCGTGCTTAGCGGTAGCTCGTCAGAGCTGCGTAGAGCTTCTAACGGAAGGGTTTGGTCTTTTCTTCTGTTATGACGCCATGTTTCGTTACTGGGATCCGGCTAAATTTTAGAGGATGACAAAAACCTGTCTTTGTATTGCGGCAGTTGACTTTTAAGCTGCTGTTGCGTATGCTTTCGGAGTCTCGGATTGACGCCGAAAGCTGGATAAGGAGCCTGATTTGTCGGAATAGATTTAGTAGAGTCAGTGAGGACGACAGCATGGGTGGCTTCTACAATTTCGTCAATATTGTTACGAGAAGGAGACCGACTCGGAGGGTAGTCACCGATGTATTTACAGCCGGTTAGGCGAGTAGCGCCAGCCACGCAGACTAGCTCGCGCCAGTCTATCTGCTTTGTCTTCTTCGACTCCATGCACTGGCACGTAGCATGACCCCCGGTGGTGGAGGCACCGTCCCGGTGCTTTAAAGGTCATTATCTGACGCATTCTTGTAAGATTTGATCTGCGACACGAGTACAATATCAGTGGGTCGCACAGTAGATGATGATGGACAGATGAGGCTTATCTCGTAGGTGACAGGTGTTACTTGACGCAATAAACGGTAGAGTCCCGTGAAATGAGACAGAAGTTTTTCGGATAGGCACAGCCGACGATGAGGGGACCAAAGTAAAACAAGGGTACCGGGAGCGAAATGTACGTCTCTATATGTTCCCCATCGTACCGACGGCATTGGTTGGTTCGCGACGCCATCAGCCGAGCGCGAGTGAGCTGATGGGCATTATCGGCTCACGCAATCGCGTCGCGGGCATACTCGCTGGTGGACGAGGTGTGAGCAGAGATGACTGTGTCCAGTGGTAAAGTCGGCTCTCTTCCGTACAATAAGTAGAATGACGAAAAGCCAGCTGTGTCGTAACGGGATGAATTAGCCCGCTGTGTCGTGACGGGATGACGGGATGAAAAGTTGCGTAGGGTAAGCCAAGGTCCCAGTCTCGGCGGTCGGGCGACACGTACATAGCGAGGATACTTGTTAAAATGCGGTTAAATAGTTCCGTGAGGCCGTTTGTTTGAGGGTGGTAAGCGGTTGTCAGTGTGTTGCGTGGAATAAGAACGCAGAATGTCGGCGATGACTTGGGATAGAAATGTACGGCCATTGTCTGTAGGAAGCTGTGTCGGAGCACCGTGAATCAATATAACGTTCCGTAACAAAACGTCAGTGACTTCGGATGCACAGCTGGTCGGTAGAGCTCGCGTAATAGCGTAGTCTGTAATAACGGCTATCCATTTGTTTCCCAATGTTGATGTGAGAAAATGACCAAGCAGGTCTAACCCAATACGGTAAAACGGTTCCGCGGGTAAGTCAATTGGTTGAAGATGGCGAGCGGGTAGCAGCGACGGTGTTTTACGACGTGGGCATAGGTCACACGTGGCGACGTATCGGCGTACCGAGCGAGCAAGGCCTGGCCAGAAGAAACGGCACCGGACGCACTCGTACGATTGGGTTACGCTGAGGTGTCCAGCCATGGGAGCGTCGTGAAATTCGGTGAGAACACAGCGGCGCAAATTTTTTAGGCACAACAATGAGAAGGTCGGGACTGTCTGGTCGGATATTGCGACGGTATAGCACACCCTTTTAAATGACAAAGTAGTGGATGGAAGCTTCATTTGGGGAGGATTCCATACGGCTGATGATTTCAAGCAGCTCTGGATCAAGCTTCTGTTCTTCCCAATAATAAGAAAGTTGGACAGTGACAAGATAGAGGTCTCCGTGGGCTCGTCAGTGTCCTCAGGATCGTCGACAGGGTACCGGGAGAGGCAATCGGCATCATGGTGTAGGCAGCCAGATTTGTTGACCACCGAATAGAAAAACTCTTGCAGGCGCAAAGCCCAGCGACCAAAGCGGCCTGATGGATCTTTCAGAGAGTTGAGCCAGCAGAGTGTGTGGTGGTCGGTAACTACCAAAAACGGGCGTCCATATAGATAAGGTCGAAATTTCGCCACCGCCCATACAAGAGCCACTCACGCTCTGCGATCGAACAGTTACATTCAGGGGCGGATAGGAGGCGTCTGGCATATGCAATATCGCAATCTTGGCCATATTGTTCATGAGCCAGCACTGCACCAATGCCATGTCCACTTGCATCTGTACGGATTTCCGTAGGGGCAGCAGGGTTTAAGTGTGCCAGAATCAGAGGAGTAGTGAGAAGAGCGACGTGAGTCGAGAACGCAGAAGCCTCTTCAGAGCCCCAAGAAAACGGGACTTCTTTCTTGAGAAGCTGCGTAAACGGCCTCACTATGTGCGCAAAGTTTTTCAGGAAGCGTTGGAAGTAGGAGCATAGTCCAGTAAAGCAGCGTACATCTTTCGCAGATCGTGGTACTGGAAAGTTTTTGACGGCGCTGATTTTTGCCAGGTCTGGTTGTACACCGTTGGTGTCTACTAAATGGCCAAGCACTGTGATTTGATGGCGTCCGAAGTGACATTTGGACGAGTTGAGCTGCAGGCCAGCGCGACGGAAGATTCCCAGGATGGCTGACAGGCGCTCTATATGAGTTTCAAATGTTGGTGAAAAAAGGATGATGTCATCCAAGTAGCACAAACAGGTGGACCATTTCAATCCTCTGAGCAGGGAGTCCATCATTCGTTCGAAGGTGGCTGGAGCATTACAAAGGCCGAAAAGCATGACCTTGAACTGATATAGGCTATCGGGGGTGACGAATGCCGTCTTTTCACGGTCCATTTCATCTACCTCGATCTGCCAGTAGCCGGGACGAAGGTCTTTAAAGGAAAAATAGTGGGACCCATAGAGGCAATCAAGCGCATCATCTATTCGTGGCAGAGGGTAGACGTTTTTTCTCGTTTTTTGTTTATGTGCCGATAATCCACGCAGAAACGCCATGCACAGTCTTTCTTGCGGACTAGAACTACAGGAAAAGCGCAAAGACTGCAGGATGGCTCAATGATGTCCTTGGCAAGCATTTTGTCGACCTCACTTTGAATAATGTGACGCTCGGCCGCCAACACCCGATATAGAAGCCTATGAATAGGATGCTCATTACCAGTGTTTATGCGGTGGCTCATACCGCTAGCTTTCTCCAACGGACTGCCGCTGATGTCAAAAACGTCAATGTAGGACAGCAGAAGCCGGTGGAGCTCATCAGTCTGCTGCGGCGTTAAGTTGGAAGCGATCATCGACGTAATAGCGCTGTCGGAGCGAGTGGCAGATTGATGTGATGTTGAGCGTGGGGGTCAGAAGGAGCGGCCATCGCGAAAACATCTACCGCATCGTCTTCTAAGGTGCAGAGCAACGCCAAAGAGATTTTTCGTGGCAGCACTTGAAGTGTCAAGTTAAAGTTGACAACTGGGAGGCACGTAGAATTTCCTGCGACGGATAGAATGGTGTGCGGTAATGTAATGCCACGGTTTATGAGGACATCAGTGATAGGGGTCAGAACATAGTCACCGTCGGGACTGGTGGTATTGAGACGAGCTCTATGTAGGTCAGTGTCTGTGGAGGGAGGCGCGCGTGTCCTGTGGCCGGTAGGTGTGACTGGCTTCTTCGTGGTGGTAGCAGCGCGAGTGGTTATAAGGGTCACGCCATATGTCGGTTTTCCTCAAGTGTAGCGTTGGCCAGCAGGTAGGCGGTATGGCATAGATGGTGGTGGTGGTGGTGGTGGTGTCTGGCCCAGGGTCTGGTGACCGCAATGTGGTGCAGCAGCCTACTGAGATGGAGGCTGAGGTGGAGCATAGCGTCGGGCTGCAGCAGCGAAACTCATAACTCGCGGCTGTGGCGGTGGCGATTCAGAGGTGCAGGTCAACTGCTGCATTTTCTTGACATTTCTTCTCGAACAATGTTGGCGATCAAGTCAAATTGCGGTTGCGATTAGGGTACAGCTTGCGCAGCTCTTCTTGCCCAATCGGTCGTATCGATTCGTCCACGTGATCGAAGTCAACAGCAAAATTAGCTGGACTGTGTTCCATCATTCGGTGATTGTGCTGCCAGGTTCGCATTCCTAGAGTCTTTGTTATCACACGATGCTCGTGAAGGTCTGCTAGAATGTGCTTCGAAAAAAGTCACGAAGACTTCTAAATCTCGAGCCACGTCCTAGCTGCCTCTTCTATGCAGAAGTACGCTTGCCATAGCTTGTCCTCAGGCTGCCCGCTCTTAAACGTTGGAAACCTTTCAAACGCCTCAAGCCAACATTCAAGGGCTTCACATGATGAACTTCGAAGTTTCAGAGGCTACGTATGTGGCTGCATCACTATCGCTGCTGGGGACATTGCATCCGCCATTACGCTCCTTGTGGTCACCGTGGCTTTTGGCTTGTCTGGTAGGGGTCCGTATGGGTGGGGGGTAGGCATTTTAGTCTGCGGTTGGCTCGACTATCACTGAAGCTGTCGATGTCTTGATAACGGAGACTGGGCGCACGGCTTGAATAATGCGTATGGTAGAAGGAACAGGAACCACCTCCTGCCGATGTCACGGGGTCATGACGTGAACGAAGGGAGCACAGAGTATGTACTAGATGAAACTGTTTATTTGGCCGAATTCGTGGCCGGTATACGGAAGGTTAGATTACAATATAGCACAGCGGCACCAATCGCAGTGTAAAAAAGCATCCTCCATTTGAAAACTGAATTGCGGCGACGCGTCCGCATTTGAATTCCGAAATGTATCAACGAAGCAAAGCGCAATCTTTCACCCCTGAATGCAGTCTTTCACAAAGTTTACTTGCAGTGCATGCGGCCAGGAATATTATTGCCGCTATCCTTCCACAAGTTTTCTTATCACCCCATTAGGATGTACTCAATCGTCAGCGCGAACCACGCCTACAGTGTTTTAGGAGCTTCAGGACTGCAGTAGATGATTTTGTGAAGAGAACACCCATTTTGTGAACATTTCAGGTTATTCTGAAAACTACGTCGCCGCATGAGATACCGCTAAAATGTTCGAAAGCAAGTGCATAAATGCCGACTTGCTTGGCCACTTGTCAGTTGATTGATGGCCGATGCTCTGCCCGCCGCTATTAGTGCCAGTGTCATGCTGTAATCTGACTAGCCCTTTACGTGGCCACAAGTTCGGCGCAAATAAACACTTTATTATTCGACCCGCAGTCTGATCTATTCGTCCACGTCGCGACCCCGTGACATCTGGTGGAGGTGCTGCTTCGTTCATGTACTGGACGCCTCTTCAAGCCGACACCCGAGCCCGCCTCACGGAGAAGACACCGACACCTGCCGAGAGCAGCGAACAAGCCGCCTGCAGCAAGGTCTACCACCAGAGTACGGGCCTCTACAAGACCATGCGCGGAAGACCAAGGCCGTAACCTCGACTGTGGTGACAACGACAACCGCTGCGTCACAGCCCATGATCATCATGCATCTGCCAAGGGAGCCACCCACTTTCCGTGATTCATCGTTGAAGACCCAGAGACCTGGCTGGAGACATACGACCGCGTGGCCGCCCTCAATCACTAGGACACCAAAGAGAAGCTCCGTCGCGTGTACTTCTACCTTGAAGACACCGCAAGGACCTAGCTCTAAAATCGAGTCTGCGCTTCAAACGTATGATGTCTTCTTGGCACATTCTTTAAACGTTCGCGAGCGTCGCTCGCAAAGAAATAGCCGCTGCTTCGCTGGAGAACCGGGTGCAGCATCCAAAAGAATATGTTACCATTTTCACTAAATAAATAACTTGCATCTTCGGACACACTGACCTGGACATGTCTGAGGAGAAAAAAGTTTCCTTCCACCTGGGAGAGGTTACACAGGAGCTCTTCTTGGGTTCGATGAGAAACCCACGGAAGATCATTCAATAATTCATCTCACAAGCGACAATTATTAAAAAAAACCCCGGAAACGTGCACACAACAGTCGGACCACCACTCGGGCGCAGGCTATGCAAAGATACAACAACTTTGCTCCGTTGATATGCACGAAGCCATGGTTTCGGCCGGTACGGTACATGACGCGGATGTCATACTATTGAAGTCGCAGAGCCCAACGAGAAAGGCGATCTGATAAATCCATCAGCGACGACAACCAACATAAGGCATGATGTTCTGTAACTACCGGAAACATGCAGCCATATAGGTATGGGTGAAACTTGAAAAGCGCCAAAAGTATGACCAAGCACTCTTTTTTGGTAACACTGTAGTTTACTTTAGCCTTGGTGAGCGTTCTGCTGGCGTAGGTGACGACTTGTTCAGGGGTACCAGGCTTGCGTTGAGCAAGAACTGCACCGATACTGACACCGCTGGCGTCTGTATAGATCTCAGTTGCAGCCGTGGCATCATAGTGGCGCAATATAGGCGGTGACGTGAGGAAACGGCGAAGAGTGGTAAATGCGGGATCACACTCGGAAGACTATGAGGAGATATCGTTGGCACTGCTTAAAAGTTGGGTCAAAGGAGTAATTATGGAGGCAAAGTTTGGCAGAAACGACAAAAATAGGAGCATAATACTACGAAGCTGCGTAACTGTTTTAATGTAGTTGGTCTGGGGAATTCAGCGACGGCGAGTAGTTTAGCCTGGTCAGGAAGAACGTCGTCCTTTGATATGACGTGACCAAGAATGGTTTGTTTTCGAGCAGCAAAGTGACTTTTCTTGAGATTCAGTTGGAGCTGGGCATTTTTTAGATGAGTTTTTTTTTCAGAGGAAGGTATATAACAGCTGTATTTTGCCGGTACTTAGCTACGGAGCAGAAACCTGGAGACTTACTAAGAGGGTTCTGCTTAAATTGAGGACGACGCAGCGAGCAATGGAAAAAAAAATGGTAGGTGTAACATTGTTTTCAAGCAGCCGTGCTCTGGCTGCACGTAACGTTCATTTTCGAAATAATTGTCAGTATATTTTATTGGCTATCACGGAGCAGCCAATGTATAGATTCTCTTCATGCACTTAGATATCTCGGTCAATCCAACTTCAGCTTTTTATGTGGGAGACATTTCTGTCTAACAGAAACAAATCAGTGTCCCACTTACCTAGCAGTGGGTAGAATTGTGTATTTGGTAACTACGCTACGCCTTGCAAGCAAATGTAGGCAAACATGTTGGTATTTTTCTGCTGAAATTACTGGCACTCGTTGAAAACTCCAAACTGCCATGTCCGGAAGCGCACAGTTTATTCAAATCTGCATTTCATAAACAATGGTTGAAAGCTGAAAAACAGAGTGAATGACACAAAACATTCACTGAAAAAACCTATTTCCCTGGTTTCTTTTCTCCTTTGACCGGGCAGGATAGACGACGTCCGCCTTTTTAAAGGTCAGCACTTCATTGCACGCGAACGCTGCTTTGGTTTTGAGAAGTAAGAAGGCAAACCTTCGAAAATCCTTGGTATACAGCGTTTTCCACCAGTCTCGGTGGTTCGCGGGGCAGCAAAACGATAACTCCGCACACTGTGCACACGCCCGCTTCGTCATGTCACTGGCTTCGACATATCTTTCACATACGCGAGCGTTCTTTGTGTCAAACGAAAATCTGTCAGTCACCTGTCTCGGAAACGCACGTGTCCACCTGTCACGCTGTTTTGCGTTGGCTTAAAAACAGAACAGGCAAACTTTTTCGACGGTGCACTTCTATCCAGAGCGACGGACCGGCACGAAGCAGACGTTGCGCATCACTGCCAATACAATGAAACCTCCATAAGCAAAAAAAAAAGAGGGCAATGCGCTTGACCACCACCACTCCAAACCAGTACTCCACTCATGGCGGCCAGCGTAGCACCCGGCCGAGCAGGCTTCAACGCTCTCTATCTACACCAGCACCACGGCGCGGAAAGTGAGGGCGGCGTGTAAAGCTCTACCTTTGAGTGACGGGGAGTTTCATGGCCTAAAAAGGTATCAAAGGACTATGGTACTAGTAAGATCATCTTTCTTTTGAGTCAAAGTTAACGTCAGTTACCTCCATTAGTGTCTCGAACCCATTCTTGAGCAAGACTCTGAATTCCTGTACTTTCGCTTTCACCACTAGGTAATTAAATGCCTTCTGGTGCATCAGTTTTCGCCCTTGCTTGATTTTACATCTAATTGAATGCGAGCTCTTAACATTCTATGGTGACTGCATCAGATTTCGTCAACTACTTCTAAATCCTGTAAAAAGCCTTGGTGTGCACCCAAAATGAAGCCTATTTCAGTTTTAGTTGCGCCTTTAGGGCTTCACCATGTCGTTTTAGGGTTAGCGTGTTTTCTGTAAAAGGTATTAAAGATCCGAAAATTACAACGTGCTGCAAACCCTATATTACCTTCTCTCTGGCATTTATGAAGCCGATGCCACATTCCGCACTGCGTGGTCTCTGGCAAGTTTCTTGCCTACTTTTGCACTAAAGTTGCCCATAGGAATCGTATACAGTGACTTTGATAATGGTTGACTCTACGTCTTAAAAGAAGCGTTCAACCAAATGATCATCATGGCTCGATGTAGGTGCGTAGTATTGTACCACCGTCATCTTGTACCTTTTGTTAAATTTATTTATAATACTTGCCACTCTCTCCCTAATGTTATAGTTATCTACGTTGCCCCCAATATTCTTGTGTATAAAAAACCCAGCCCTAGTTCTTTTCTGTCATTTATTCCACAGCAGCATAGGAAGTGTCTGTTCTCTAGCACTGTACAAACTTGACGGGTCCTCCTAACATCGCTGAGCCTTGTTACATCCCATTGCTCACCATCTCAATCGTCGAATAGCACAGCTAGACTAGCCTCACTAGATAGCGTTCTAGCATTAAACATAGCTAGGTTCACATTTCAATGGTGGCCTGCCTGTACCCACCGATTCTTAGAGCACTCCGCTGCAACGCAGGTCTGAATGCCACCTTGGACAGTTGCTTTGCAGCCACTCGAGACTCAGGGTCAAGGGTTACTTGCTGCGTGGGTATGGAGGGTAGTGGCCAAGTACTGTACCTGGGTGGTCAATAATGCTCTGGTGAGAGAGTACAATACCAGCTGCTGGTCGCAGTGACGTCGCAACCCAAACCTATATTTTTAAACAATTGCTTATTCATGCGTTTTAATAAATATACTATTGGTAATGGTCATGCATCGGCGTTCAAACCAAATTTTGTCATCGCACGCCAGGGTGCTGCGCTATCTCTAAGTAAGGTATTGTTGAACTTTTTTAGGACTGTATAATACCACCTGACCACTTAATATTTTGCAACTTCACATTATTCATATATAGCCGGGTCTTCTTTTATTAGGTTCGAAGCAGCTATTTCACTACCTTGTGTAATGGTGTGCTGTACGTCCGTACAAATCCTCTCACCGCAGGTGTTCAAGCAGTGCCAAGTAAGTCAAATCAAAGCTGCGCGTTAATGTCACTCTTTTTCTCTCTCTTACCCACCGCAGCTAGCACCTCTGCCCGCTCACAACACAATTCTTTCTTCCTTCACTTTCTTTACCACGCGCAACGCTTCAACCACACGTCGAGTGGAAGCACACTTTCTGTCGTCTGCTGAAGCCAGGCCTTTCTCAACAATCGTCTGTTGAAGCCAGGCCTTTCTCATCATGACAGCGCAGCCATACAATAAGCCGAGTAGCGCCGCCGCATTACATATGAACCAGCCAAAAACATCGATACTATACAACTTTTCCTCCCGTAATTTAGTACCTTAATTTAAAAGATGTGACGTATTCTTTTCACAAAAAAGTTCTTTGCAAAAACATTCAACCAGGTTAAACTTCTGTGACATTTTGATGAGAGGAAAAAAAGAGATGACGAATAAAGAGTAAACATCCTTGCCTACGTTTTCTTGCGTCCAGTTTGGCTCAACACAAACTTAGCATTCAATTCAGTACCCCCACATTCTTTCATAATCAATTTTTTTTGCAAGCCGTGCTTCAAGCGCTGTTACTAAGCGTCAAACCTAAACAGAAAAGAAAAATATTCACGGTACTTCAGCATTGCATCTGTGCCGTCTCTACCGCTCTTCTTGATGCACATTGTTTCATTTCCCCACAGCGTCATCGACGCATATGTGCCTATATATTTTGAACCTGCCAAGTGCCACGAACGTTTTGATGTTTTTTTGTCGTAGGCTTGATCTTTCGAACTGACAGCCAGGGTCCTCGATTTAGCAGTGTCTCACGGGATGAAGTGTTTTCTGCAGATGCAGCTTGCATTCCAGAAGAGGTGTGCGTCGCTGAAGCAAAGTACAAACACCTCTGGCTGGAAGAACAACCCATCTATTCTCGGTCGTCCTTAGCACCTCAGAGATCATATCCCCACGCGCCTCGCCTTGCAAGTGTTACCGAACACGCCGTGGAAGCGGTGCGATACAGTAAGTTTGCGAGTTACGCCATCTTCATTTCTTAAATTTTCACTTATATACGAGTACTTTTGAAACAGAAGTCAAGCAGAAGTTACCTTGCTGTGTATTAGCCCTCAGGGGGTGACAATTTTTCTTGTTAGGTCTACGTGGGTCTTTTTTGTATCGCATACATTTTTTCATCTTGTTGTAATAATGATAGACGAGAAATTAACCTGCGGTGTAACTGCATCAATAGGAGGCCGTATTCTCTGGCAGCAGCATATCTGCCCTGGTCATTGTTCTCAAGTGGTGCCTCTCAGGTTCTCAAATGGGTTCCTGTTCTGTGAATATAAAAAGATTCGACAGATCCAACATACCATGGAAATCGATGTTATGCGCAGCATGCGAAGGAAATGTGTATGTGTCAGAATTTTTATTCAGTGAAACGTTATAAAATGACGCTAAAGATATGTAGAAAATTTCTACGCACCGATATACTACAAGCACAACTGTCAAATTTTCTGTAACGCTCCGCCAATTGGCGACTTCAGCACGACAATTGACCTTCCTCATAGCATTCATTGATATTCAAAATAGCTCTGCGACTCTCGCATGCCTGACCTTGCTACCACACTGCATACACCACACCGCTTTCTCGGATTACGCCCTCTTTGTGCAAATGAAATAACTTCACTTCGCCGTAGAGAGCCACAAAGACCACGGGAGAAAGGCTCCATTTGTGTGTGAAGTGTTAGCGGAGGCTCTAAGGAGAGACGCCCACGTGCCTTTCCCGTCATGGTGATCTAGCGGCTAAAGTACTCGGCTTCTGACCCACAGTTCGCAGAATCGAGTCCCAGCTGCGGTGGCTGCAATTTAGATGGAGGCGAAAATGCTGTACGCCCGTGTGCTCAAATTTGCGTGCACTTTAAAGAATGTCAGGTGGTAAGAATTTCCCAAGCCCTCCACTGTATGGCGTGTCTAATAATTATACGGTGGTTTTGGGACGTTAACCTCACATATCAACTAAATTAATCAACTGTGAGCTCTTGAGTAGTGTAAGCACCGTGGAGGTTTTTATTACAATATTGTAGGTCACCCTATGGTCCGCGAAATGCGGTGCGGGCTGTGATTTCATTTGTTGATGATGTGTTTCTGCGATTTGGCTTTTGCTTGTGCGTGTGATGCCTCCTCACTCGCCTATAAGGCATACTCTAAATGAAACAATGGTTCTCCACCGCCTACTGCTTCGCGTTCAGCTGCCACAACTAAGAGAAGAACTGTGATAAGGTCTGCAGAAAGGCGATGACATCAAGATGCGAATATCGTGCAAGCAGGTGTTTAGTGTAGCTGGAGAAAGACCAGCGTCAGGATGAACACCTTCGCTTGTTTGCAACCAATGCTATGAACTCTGCCAGTCGCATTTTTGAAATGCTGTATGGTGTAACAAGCTGTATAGAGAGACAAAGCTCTAGACGAGACGCTCGTGTTTCTGTACAAAAACCTGCGATGACTCAATCGTAATCGGGCAGTAACGAGGCCGTTTATGCAATCACACAAAAAATGTATTTGCAAAAGACTTGAAAGGTCTAATAATAAATGAAGTAAGGGCAAAAATATAACGTGCTTGGAATGCTGGTGTGAGAGTCACAAGGGCATAAAAACAGAAAAAGTTCACCGGAGAGGAAGGCGGTGGTCAAGTCCCGGCGGCAAACTCAACGCTGGGAAGGGACGGCCGACGCTTGGGTAGCCTGGTAAGTCCAATGACAGCCGCGGCCAAGAACGCGTCTCACTGCGGAGGTCGTTGACCTGGAGCACGCATGGCGTTTGCCATGCCTATCTCGAACGCTGGCTGGCACTCGCTGCCGTAGGTGCCGGACTCACCTGGCGGAAACGTCCTGGCGACGTTTCGCCCACGCCAGGCCCGAACTGCAAGGACGGCTGGTATGGCCCCAGGTGGGAGCCTGCTGAGACCTCGAGTCCGCAACCCGACGGGTCACTGCTCCCACGCCCTGGTTCTTCAATCTTGCTTCTTCCTTCCAGCCGCGTCTGCCTCACTCCTTCTTCTTCGCCCCACCACCTGCCCTCATTTCTTCCTGCGTCGTCTTCTTCGACTGTCTCTGTGGCGCGCACTTCAAACACAATTCTATCTTCATGATCACGCACGGCCACTTCACTCATCATATATGGTAAATCCATGCACGTCAACTTAGCTAGTTACCGTGATACTAGGCAGCGTACACTTCAAAGTTAAGCTCCTCAAACGACAGCGCTTCAAGAGAGTCTATATCGAGCACCGTTGTCTGTTACGTTCATGGTAACGTCGTTATTGAGCGGTATTCACCACGTGTTCTGTCCAGGCGTATTTTAACAGCTGCAGCTACCACAAAGGTGTATACATGATCGTGAAAATAGGTGGCTTGGATGGAGATGTGGCACTATACACGTTGACGTTGGTGCATGCCCGTCATTTGGTGCTATTGGGCAATATTAGGTGAGCTTTGGTATATTTATACACAATAAACATTTATGTGCTTCTGCAGCACGCTTGGCTGTCATGTTATATCAATTATTATGGTGCGTATATTCTTTTTTTACTCTAGTGTATCTAGTGAATAGGCGAGCATGTTTTGCAAAACATACAAATAATAGAAAGGGAGGTCTTACTTTACTTCTTAAGAAGTGGACACGAATAGCTTGACAGCGTTTTTCTGTTGAGCCTAACCACGGCTGCTTTTCTTCGGTGCGTCTTGTGCACATTTTGCCCAGGAAAACTCGATAATGTCGACACCTATGTTCACACATATCCCATAGCTTTGAAATATCCGCTGACATTTATGCTTTTGGGAAGCTTCAACTTGAACATTCACGTAACAATTTGCAACATAAAGCGTGCTACATATCGACGCGCCACCTGGAGCTCCTTCGAGAGAATGCTTGCCTATCAGCTTGAGGGGCTATGCCCCGCAGGGGGTCTGTGCAAGTAGGCGTTTGGTGTGTAGTGACACCACGGACTTGAGCTAACGGTGGGGGGGGGGGGGGTTGGGGTTCGACTTCTTTTCATGCCTAATCATGCGTGGCTAAGCCATGTTCGGGGAAAAAGGAATAATGAGGGTTGAGCTGACGCTGGGTAATCATGATGGGACCTTTAAGGCCCCCCTGCAGAGGCAACATACCCGTTTGGCCCCGGCTTCACGTAGACGGCACCCCTGGGCTGATTCACCCAGGGGAAATCGGCAGTCGCCTTTTCCTATCTCTCTTACCTACAACTTCGTCTTTATCTCTCACATTTAGTCTGTCCTGTTTGCTTATCTCTTCTATTTACTTCCAATTTTCCTGGCGGCAAGAGTTAACCCTGTGCGAATAGCCTACCTTGGCCTAAGCGCATTGGGTTATGGCAGTGTTGTACGGCTGACGTCTGCAAGCTTGCAGTACCTGCAAACTTGCAGCGTCCCCTTGTTGGGCTCCGCGGCCGGTGGTCGCCAACGTTGCTGAACAAAAATAAGACTGGCATGCATAAAGCATTCCCCCTACTGTCTGATCGTACCGGCCTAAACCGGGTACGCACCGATAACCTTTTTTTTTACCAGCCAATAGAAACATTTTTCCACTTCCACGTCATTTACTGTGAAAAAACTGGAAAGCAAGCCAGGACCATATCTCCTTTTGTAGTTGCCAGGTGTCTTACTCAAACTCTCGGGGCTTGATACAAGGTAACCAAAATGGCTAGCGGAGACCTTCTCGAAATTCGGGACAAAGAACAATTCGTAAAGCTAGACAGCCTCTCAACGCTTGGTGACGTATCGATCACAGTAACACCACAAAGATCTATGAATATAACTCGCGGAGTCGGATTTGACGCAGACTTACTTGACCTGACCAAAACTGAACTTTTGGAGGGTGAAAAAGCCAAAATGTCACTAATGTACACAGGATTATCATCAGAATACATAATAAGGAAACACCAACGAAACAAATAATACCCACGTTTGCATCCAGTAAACTACCAGAATCTATTCAAACATGGAACATGAAGACATCTATCAGGCCTTACATACCAAACGACGCCATGACATCACCGGAGGAGTTGCCATTATAGTGAATCAAGGGATTGCATGCACACACTTACAACTTCAAATATCCCTTGACGCAGTGGCTATTCGAGTTGTTCTTTTTGATAAACTAATCACAATTTGCACTATTTACATTCCTCCTAGCTATCAGCTGCAAAAACGCCATTATAGTGAATCAAGGGATTGCATGCACACACTTACAACTTCAAATATCTCTTGAGGCAGTGGCTATTCGAGTGGTTCTTTTTGATAAACTAATCACAATTTGCACTATTTACATTCCTCCTAGCTATCAGCTGCAAGACCATAATATATACTCTATAATTGATGAACTTCGGGAGCCTTATGTTCTCCTCAGAGACTTTAATGCGCATAGCAGGCTATGGGGTGACTCTCATTGCGACGCGAGAGATCGACTGATTGAACAGTTCCTTCTCTTGTCGAGCGAGTGTCTACCAACCTAATATAATCTCGCTAATAATACCTACTCCTCCACAGACCTAAGCATAATATCTCCATCTCTTGTGGCTCTAATAAAGTGGAAAGTCATCAGTAATCCGTGCGGAATTGACCACTTCCCCGTAGTTTTGAGCACAACCACAGCAACTGAGTGTCCACCACGTGTTCCCAAATGGCTCATAAAAAGAGCCAACTGGGAACAGTTTTATACCATCGCTTGTATAGGTTGGAGGGACCTATGTACTTTGAGCATTAATGTTGCTGTCAACTACTTCACAGCGTTTTTGTTTGATTCTGCAACAAAACGCATTCCACAAACAAATGGACATCCTGAAAACGGCATGTGCCATGGTTGAACTGTGAATGCCGAAAAGCGCGCAAACAGCAAAACAGAGCATGGAGGTTGCTTCGGAACTCACCGACAGCCGAAAATCTTCAAATCTTTAGGAAAATTAAGTCTCGGGCCAGGCGAACGCGTCGGCAGGCCAGAAGAGAAAGGTGGCAAAAGTTTATATCAGGGATCAATTCATACACACAGGAGGCTTAAGTCTGGAACATGGTTGGTAGGGTAGCAGGAAGACAAGCACACACACTCCCACTCGTAAAGACACAGGGTGACACCTTGGAAGATTAGGCGAACGTCCTCGGTGCAAACTTCGAGTGGGTGTCGAGCTCGTCACACTATACTGACGCTTTCTAAAAATACAGAACAAGAATAGAAAAGCAGAAACTTGAACTCAAATGTACTATATTGATACGAGGCGTACAACCAAGCTTTCAGCTTAGCTGAGCTCCAAACATCACTGAACTCCTGCAGTGATTCCGCTCCAGGTTCTGAATGTGTTGTTTATGAAATTTTTAAGAAGCTACCAATCGAAACTAAAAAAAAACTTACTTCGTTTGTACAATTATCATTTAATAATAATACAAATATTATTCTAATGTAAATGCAGACAGGGATCACTCATCACATTTCACAATTATTGACATGTCAAACCTTGCTTTGTTTGAAAAACGGCCTTCTTTGAAACAGCCTACTCACCTAGTGTGAGGGGCCTAGCGACAGAAACCGGTGTGCCACTCGAACACCGTTTGATGCCTCCCGTAGTATGCCTGCCACCATGGCAGTGGCAGGCGAAAGATTGTGACGTGTCTTTCCTCGAGGTTACAAAGCATGCACCAATCGCACATATCCAGACATACTTCCTTGAACTGCAACATAAATACACATGTCCTGAGTTTTTTACGGATGCTTCAAAGTCTAACACTTCTGCCTCGTACGCTGCCATCGGCCCATTCTTTTCGGAAGCCGGCGTTATGCACCCCGATACGAGCATTTTTACTGGCGAAGCTTATGCGATACTTGCCGCTGTTAAACATAATAAACGAATAAAACTACCGAAAGCAATAATTTATACAGTTTACCTAAGCGTAGTAAAAGCTCTGAAAACACCTAAAAAGCATAAAAACCCTGTCTTTGTCTCGCTTTATAAGCTCTTATGCACAGTCTACTCGTCTAAGCAGCAGGTTGTAGTCTGCTGGGTGCCAGGACGCCGCAAAATACAAGGCAATGTTCTGGTGGACCAGCTAGTTGGATCCGCCAACAAAACTGCTATCAACACTTCGATACCGATTCATGCACTCGACTTGAAAGCTGTTCTAAAGCGAAAGCTCAGGGGTTATTGGCAGAGCACATGGGACACACACACAGATAAGAAATCGTACACGCCACACTGAAGTAATCCTTACAAGGTTAAGAATAGGACATACACATACAACACATTCATTCCTTTTGTCTGGGGGCGATCCACTTTTGTGTGATAGATGTGGAGAAGTACTCAATAAACAATTGAATCGGGCCAGTTGGTATTCACTGTGAAAATGTGAAGTACTTACTGCAATTCACATTTTAATCCAGTGTAAAGAATTAGAAGCACTGAGAAGACAACACTTTCTGTTACCCTACCGACAACAGATACCACTCCATCTTGCAATGTTCGTTGGTAGGGAACCACTAATTAGTCATAAATCATTGTTAGCGTTTTTAAAAGAAATTCGTGCCTTTCATATCATATAGCCGGGCATTCTGTAGCACGACCTTTCCAGAGAGGTCTCCGCTGCGGTCGCTGCACTCAATAAAGCACTTGCCTCACGGCCCTTGGACGCAAGGGTGTGAACGAGTGAGGCACTTGTGCTAATGCCATACATGTCCTTCATCGTTTTTATTGCAACAAAGTTTTGTCAACCATTTACACCATACACCTTTCACGGCACGGTCATAATTTTATTACTTCTATGTTTTTTACCCGCCCTACTGCGAGGAATTTTACGGCCCTTATACAGCCGCTTATCACAAACATTGTCCATATCTCTAGTGAGATAAACTGGCGCTCTTTGGCCATGAAATGGCTCTTGCGCCACAAAACATCAAACATCATCATCATTGCGGGGCTATGGAACTCGATATCTTTGAATTTCGTTATTATCATGCTCGTCAAACAAACTTTTTGGGCAGCATGAACCTCCTTTCGTTTTTAGAAGGATCAAACAATCATACCGAATAAGCTACTATACAATGCGAATGTCTCAGCTCCTACAGGAAGCGTCAAGCAAATCCATTCAGGCCTTAATCTAGGTTTTCACAAATATAAATCACTGTTTTCTTTAACACTTGTGGTGCACGCCTATTGTATGATCTGCTATTCAAGAATCATGCGACGATAAATACATAATTATTGTAAGGAAGTCAAAATAAACATATACACTGGCAGAGAAGCTAGACAGGTTAGAAAAGATTTGTGTGGCACGTTGTTTTCATGAGTGTTTCAGCATAACCTTTCGTGGTATTGCATCCACTGCAATACAGGTTTGTCGTGTATGTCGCTAGTTGCCATTTTTATGTAGGGCTGACTTGTACGATTATATGTTTGCTCGTCGAAGAACGTATAAGCAGACACGAACGAAGAAACATTTAGACTTAATGAAGTGTTATATGCAAATAATGTTAGATTTTTAGCATAATGTATCGCAACAAGTCGAGAGCAGTACACATTGCGTGTGCGTCAGTATGAAAATGCGGCAACTTGGTAAAGCATATCGAAAGTTACCTAGCGCTGGGAACAGCTTGAGCTGCTTGAATTGGTTATACTCAATAAACGCTGTGCGAGCTTGCGCCTATCATCATCATCATCATCGTCATCATTATTATCATCAACAACATCATCATCATCATCCTGACTACGTACTGCGGGCCAAAAGTCTCTCCCTTGTTCCGCCAGTCAGCTCGGTCCTGTGCTTGCTGCTGCCAATTTATACCCGCAAACTTCTTAATCTCAACTGCCCCCCTAACCTTCTGTCTCCCTTTAACCCGCTTGCCTTCTCTAGGAATCCAGTCAGTTACCCTTAATGACCAGCGGTTGTCCTGTCTACGTGCTACATGCCCGGCCCATGTCCATTTCCTCTTCTTGATTTAAACTATAATATCCTTAACCCCGGTTTGTTGCCTTATCCACTCTGCTCTCTTCTTGTCCCTTCAGGTTACACCTACCATTTTTTTTTCCATTGCTCACTGCGTCGTCTTTAATTTAAGCTAAACCATCATTATATGTTTCCAGTTTTATGCTTCATAGCTAAGTACCGGCAAGATGCAGCTGTTATATACCTTCGTTTTGAAAGTTAGTGGCAACCTACCTATCATGATTTGAGAGTGCTTGCCAAATGTGCTCTACCCCATTCTTATTCCTCTAGTCACTTCAGCCTCGTGGTTCACCTCTGCGGTTATTACATTTCTTAAGTACACGTAGTCTTTTACAACTTCAAGTGCACTATTACTTATCTCGAAGCACTGTTCTCTTCCGAGGTTGCTGTACATTACTTTCGTTTTTTGCAGGTTCATTTTAAGACCTACTTTTTGCTTTTTTGTCTAATTGCGTAATAATGAGCTTCGATTCGTCCCCTGAGTTACTCAGCAATGCAATGTCATCGGCGCAGCGCAGGTTACTGAGGTAATCTCTGTTAACTGTTATGCCAAACTGTTCCCAATCTAGGCATCTGAAAACATCCTGTAAGCACGCGATAAATAGCTGTGAAGAGATGGTATCCCCCTGCCTTACACCCTTCTTGCTTGCGGCTATATAAGTATGCAATTTCGGGGCACGTCGTCAATGAGGCTGTCGTTTGCCCGAATATTAAAAAGTTACCACAGTCGCAAAGTCAAGCGCTTTCAAGGCTGCCAAGCGCTTGCTGGGCATGTGAGTTTTTGGATGAGTTAGCGTTGGAATTGAACGCATTTCGTCGCCATTCATTTCCTCTGCGAGAGGTGAGGCTCAACATACGTGGAGCGACTGACGTATGAAAACGAGTCCCGCTATTCAAGCCAGATAAGTGTCGGAGCAGCTCCTGCTAAGCTTCACCCTGTCGCAAGCACTGTCAGTCTAGGAGCTGTGCTGCGCAGCGGCAAGACGACACAAGAAGTGTGAGTGCCCGTCCGAGCAGAACGCTGAGACACAGAAGCCAGCAGTTGCTCGAGAACTAAGAAGTAGGGAATACGTCTTCATGGTATGTGCCCCTAACAAATTTTGCCCGGATTTGCATGACCGTTGGCACGAAATACTAGCCAATATCATTAATAAGGCTTGCCGACAGACTTTAAATAAACTTCGGAATAATTACTCTCTGATACTGTAAGAGCTTTAGGTGATGGTTGTTTAGACTCGAAAGATTACGCGCTTAAGGCGTTTTTCATTGTTTCATCAATAACGTTACAGGTGCAACCTTTTATTAGGCAAGAACGAGATCCCTAACTCTATATATTCAAGATTTGCGTTGTTCAAAATGTTGTAAATATTCTGAACGCTAGCTGTGCACAACAATATCCGGAACGCGGACTTGCTGTATGTATCTGCGAAAGCATGTTTTTTGGAAGATTGAATAAACTGTTGTTGAAAAGCCGCAAAGCGAGAAATTACTTTGGAATGCTGATCCCTATTTTGCCGCCTCTTACAGGCAACCATGGGGCTGATTCGTACAAATGCATGGCCCTGTTGCTCATATAGTACTCCTTTTTTGTTATTGAAGGAACCGCCGCGAAAATTACAAATTTAAAGAGCAGCTGACAGGCCTGAATGTCCACCTCACGAAAGTCTTTGGTCTTGTCGTTGTTATGCTTTCATTTGCTCTTCTGGGACATTCCACTCAAAGGCTCAGTGGGCTTAGTAACGTTAGACCTTATCAAATCCATTTCTCAGAGGTCGGTACAATCACTGCTGTCCACCGACAATGCATCGCTATTTTATTTTTCTGTATAGCAAGTATACGCTTTTTCCTACTTATTTACCGTTTGCCTAGCAGCCCCTTGCTTGAGCATTATAGGTGTTCAGGTTCTTTCAATGTGGTTACTCATTTAGGCAACATTTAAAGAATTTATTGAGAGGATACCGCTGTGTTGCACGAATAATTGACATAATGTTACTGCTTGCCTGCAGAATAGAATTTTGACATTTCAAAAGGGCCTAGGCAAGAACCAGGTAAACTGTTAGGATTGGTTATTCATTTCTTTGTTTAGTTCTTTAGCTAGTAAGTTAGTCCTCTTTAAAAAACTGCAGGCAATAAATTGTGTTTTGTCAAGAACTGGTCACGCTTGCCATTATAAAGTCTGAGCATGGTGGGTAAGAATTCCTGCAAATAACAAGAGTACTTTTTTCAGCAAAACTCATTAGCGAGGAGAAAGCGCAAAAATAAAAGCAAATCAAGAAACTATATCACAGTCACCAGCGATGTGCTTGCGCTATTTGATTCGACTCCATAACTGTCCGCGTCAACGAAAAGAGAGAAAACTTAAGCACATCCGTTCTGGCGGAAATTGCTTGGCTTCATGCGGATGCATGCTGACACAGTTCGCCGAAATGGAGTGTACCTGTATTCCAATGTTGCACGGCCGGCCGCTCGACGAATATGGTGTGAGTGCTCATAGCTGTGAACACTGTGTTGTGCTTTTCAGAACAGTTCACATACACTTTCTCGCTTTTTTTGAACTTTGAAAATACTGAAGCTGGGATTGAAGTTCGGCAAGAAATTGTTTACATGTGCAATTATTTACTCAGTTTACTAAGTTTTTTTCTCTTATACCCATTTGTTAGAAATTTGCAGCTTCTGTTGGATTTTTGAGCGTATGCATCGTGACAAGCTATTTAGATCACAATATTAGGAAGAACCAGTTTACACCTCTATAACATAGATGAAGATGCGTTGCACTTGTTTTCTCAGTATAGCACGCAACGAAATAGTTCGATTTGTCTCAGAGCTGGTATTCTTTGACATATGGCTTTTCACAAATTTGTGCACATTTGATGCACTGGGCGTGTTCGTGTAGATTGGTTTATTGATTTGTTTATTTACACAAACTTCCGAGCTACTTGTGCTATGACAGTAGAGGGTATACTAGCATGCGCAGAAATATAACTAAAACATTGAGAATAACAAGAACAAGTAGCATGATAACGTCATGTGAACAATAAGGCAAGAATATCAGAACATGAAAAAAACAGACAAGTATCATTTGCGAACAGATCAGCGTATTTTACATATATGTGTTGTCGATATCGAGCACAAAACTCTGCGATGGGCATGAACGATTAGAACTAAGTAATGAATTTCAGTCTTCGATGAAACAGCGGAAAAACGAAACTTGAACCTATTTTTTATTGCGCCGAAAGTTGCCCCAAAGCCCTGCTTGTCGCCGTGGACTGTTACGCAACGTGAATTTGATACGCATGCTTGTTCAACTTACTTTTGGTGTTTAGTGTGACAGTCTTTCAGGTGATAGTCCATTGCATTGAGTTATAGAAATACGGTTTTCTCACTTTAATATGCTATTTTATCATTTACATTCTTGAAATTTGCTTGCAGGAGCACTGTTACAGTTTGAAGACATTTTTTATTGTTTGATTTCATACCAACCCAGATGTAGCAGTTCGAATTGAAAAATTGTTTTTCTAGGTGCAAAAGCCTCTATGTCATGTGCTCATTCTTTCTCCGTCCCGTTTTTTCCGCTGTTCTCCTTAGTTTATAACCTGTTTACGATAATTTTCATCGTACTGTCAAAAAAAAAAATCAGGGCATGCTGAGCTCTTTCTAACCATGCAATGGCGGAAGTCTACTTGGACTTTCTGCAGTTCCGCTGAAGGTTATGATTGACGCCTTACTGGTTTGATGTTGAAGTTTTTGCTCCAATAACTAGGGATGTCGTGTCAAAATTCGTGGCAGTCTTTCACTGAGGCTTTATTTTGAAGTTTGTTAAGTTTAATTCAATTCACAGAAGAAATTCTCATTCACGGTCTGACATTTATGAACTATGAAACTGTCGTTATAAACATCAGGTATCGTTTATATTTGGCTAAACCAGAATTGTGCCGGAAAGGTGCTCGCATACGATCGAGTAAATAAAAGCGTCGACTGTTTTACTGCATCTAATAGTGGCACTATTTCTATTCCCATTTCAATGGCCGCTGCTAATATCTGCTACATCCTTTTCCGAAGATACGTAATAGTCAAGTTCATTACCAGCATAAGGGCCAAAGGGCACGCGGCATCCCCAGCCATTCTAAGCGGCCTTTCCATATTAACACTCGCAGCTGTTATCTTATAACCTTTGAAGTAGCAGGAACATACTGTATTCTTTATACACATCTTCCGTTCTGAAAGGCTAAGCGAGTACAGACGCCCGTTGGTGTAGTGGAAGTGCACCGTAAAGGTTGACGCATGAGCAGAAAGTTCAACAACAGGTGAACAGAAGGTCTAGCTAGTCTTCGCCATCACATTCCTATAAAGTGCTGCGCCTAATCAAAATTCTGTTTATCAACATTTATTTTTACTTTCGCGAACGGTGCAAAGAGTAAACGAATTACACGCCCACTTGGCATGCATGTACGCATATTGAATGACGCATATGCAGGACTGTAACAGAGAGTGAAACCCGCATTGAAGTAGGTATAATATTTGCACAGGTAAGCGCTTAGTGATCTCGACTCCGAGTGAAATGTACATATTCCATGATTAATTTGTGGAGTTTAACGTCCCAAAACCACCATATGATTATGAGAGACGTCGTAGTGGGGGGCTCCGGAAATTTCGACCCCCTGGGGTTCTTTAACGTGCGCCCAAATATGAGCACACGGGCCTACAACATTTCCGCCTCTATTAGAAACGCAGACGCCGCAGCCGGGAATCGAACCCGCAAACTGCGGGTCAGCAGCCGAGTACCTTAGCCACTAGACCACCGCGGCGGGGATGTACATAGTCCAAATACTAGGAGTACCAGTTGTGGGAAAAGTTTACGTTTTTTGGCTGCAGTAATTATGGAGTAGGATTGGGAAGTCAGGTAACATTAAAAATATTCTAATCACGAGGCTGAAGGAAGTGACGTATGGACAACACAAACCAAACCTCTGCTCACGAGTTGATGTAGTAGTAAATTACAATAAAAGTGGGGGAAGTTGTCAACGCCTGAGCAATGGAAGGACGCTGTATCGCATAAGTTGATGACACTGGGTAGATAGAGCTTCCAATATGGGGCGCTAAAATAGATTTGAATCGTATTAAGAAACCGATGTGAGTGAAGGTCGCGTACGTTTTAACTTCAGAGCGATGTGTACTTCGGCCGTACTTGTAAGATATTTACAATGAGTCAGTATCAGGTGCCACAAGATACCGATGAAGTGTACCTAATTGTTATTTGGAAATTGTTTACGTGTGTTCGCCCATATACACACATTAGGCGCATTTTTTCCGCAGCCGTCACCGTCAGCGTAACCTAGAGGTTGCCAATAAAATCGAAGGGCAATAATATTGCCCCACGCGTCGTAGCGTCCGAGTGAATGCGTGGAATTGCTGCCGAAGATCGCCACTGAAGCACGCAAGAAAGACGTGGCCGCCTCCCTTTAGCTATAGATTCTCATGGAATAGAAGTGGAAGGGGGAGTCCGGAGGGCAGCCGACATGGCTTTAGCGGACGCATGTGGAGGAAGTTTTGGAAGGGGCCAGGAAAGGTATTAGTCTCGCCAGAGTTCCTTAACTCCACTAGGCAGCCATGCAGAGTATACGCAGAATGATTGTTTCCTACAAGGATGTGTTAGATGGTTTGCGAACTGTGATACTCAGGTAGAGTTCCCATTCCATGCAACTGTCTCTCCAAGGAAGCACAAAGGGGATTTTGCATTCTATCGTTGGCTAACGGAATGCAGTCTAGGGCCAGAACATTTTCGACGCAGCACAGAGATGCAACATCATCGTTAGAGTAAGCCTGCTGACTGTAGACGCCGCAAACATCGCATTAAAGTGCCAAGTGAATAGAATAACTTCAGTGAAAGAAAATTAAATTTTTGTGAACATCAATTTCTGCTTCCTTACGTGCCAGCGGCGGCATTTAACGCATAGCAGCAAATTAGTTTACGACAGAAGAAAACGGCGAAAAACGAATGTCTTTACTCCGGTACAATCCGGTTTGAGTGAGGTCACCAAAGCATAGCGAGTGCATCCTTCACCGATTTCTCCCAGCTGGGTATATTGCAAGGGCGAAGCTCCTAAGGCGTGAGCTGTGCGTCTCCTGTATGTTGCCAGCTCATGTTTAGTTTTTGCAGTGTTATTTAGATGACGGTACTTGTAGCTGATGATGAAAAGATGCAAGTTGTTGTAAACTAGATAGCGGTACTTGTAGTTGATGATGAAAGATGCGAGATGTTATAAAATAGGAATGATGTCACATATGGTGCGTGTCATTGGTGGAAGGCGATCGTTTGGTTTAGTGCAGCGATGTACGCTAGGGGAAGCGTTGTAATAAAATCGAGTAGGCAAAATGCACGGAGGAATCATGGTTTACCAGGCTTACCTCCGGAGTTTCGCCCACTCATCATCATTCACTTCCTGGATATGGTGGCACTTTTTTGTTTACAGTGTAGACTGTTCATCATGTATACATTTGTCTGTAGCGAAGGAAGTGTATGTTAAGTGTCGCCCTGATGCTTATGACCGTTTCAACGAATGTGATTTCTTTATGCGTGACGTGTGCTTCAGACAATTTCAGTCCTATTTTTGCAGTTGAAATGCAGAAAAAATCACTGCCTAAGCCTTCTCTACAAATGCTTACCTACCGGAAGCTGACACATGCGGCCCTGGTGTTTATCAGGAGATTCAACCCGACGCTGCACTGAAGGCATTCACAATTATTGGCTACATGTTCGTGGTTTCTAATGAGGCTAGTCACATGTTCGGCTTCGGTATACCTTAGTGTTTATTTCACATGCCGCACACAGACGTCAGAGCCGAAGCCAAAGTGCCGCTGGAGAAACTCTCGCCGAAAGGAGGATTCGCCCTAGCGAACGCACTCCGGCAATCATCCCATTCACGCTGTTGTGCCCGCAACACCGCATGTTCGGCGTTCTGTTGTTGCAAACGTGTGACATCGCGAGATAACTCGGTGGCATGGTTTTCAGGATTCGCCAGCCAGCGGCGCACTTGCATTCCCGTACGTGATTTAGCATGCCTTCGAAGGCTGCCAGCAATCGGCCTCCCCGGCCTCTTTTTGTGCCCGGACTGCAATATCAACCCGGAGAGTATGAGCTTTCTCACATTTACACTGTCGGCATTCTTGTAAAGTTACCCGCTGCTCTGGTGCTCGTAATATTCATGAATGACTGATGCTCTCAGCAAAAACTGCTGCATGTGCTCGGTGCCATGGCTGCCATGAGATAGATGACGTCGCTCACAGATGCCCCAATGGCACACATTAATGGGTACGATGCTGTCAAATACGTAACTTATAGCACAGCCAATAAAGGCTGGTTGTGCCACCGATGCCGAATGTTTTCCCAATTTTCCTAGACATATACAGCTTTCGCTGTAAAGGCACGGTGGTCTTCTCTTAGCGTTAGTCTTACCACCAAGAGTCATTGTTCATTCACTCCAGCTCCACCAGCATTGTAATACTCTGTGATAAAGGTGTGTCACGGCCCGCCGCGTAGGTTAGTGACTAAGGTACTCGGCTACTGACCCACAGGTCACGGCATCCAATCCCGTCAGTGGCCGCTGCATTTCCTACTGAGGCAAAAATGTTGTAGGGTTTGAGCTCAGATTTGGGTGCACGTTCAGTGCTCAGATTTGGGTACACGGTGGTTTTTGGACGCCAAACCATACATACCAATCAATATAAATCAGATGTGTTGCGCCAGTACGGAATGTATATTTACTTCTGTTCAGAAAAGAGTTCTTAAGTTGGCGAGGAATCTTGTTCACTCTCGCTCAGACTTAGTACCAGAACTCTGCCGACAGATTGTTCGTACTCTGCTCAGAAGAAAGTTTGCAGCTCCATTGAAAAGTCAATGAAACAAGAGACCGGCATTTACTCGCGCGAAAATAGTTCCAATCACTCTCTTACTGCTGCGAGTGCAGTCGAGAACAGCGCTAATTGACGAGGCGCTGTCACCCATGGTCAGACGTGTGCTCCCTTGACATGGACGAAGAGAGGCCTCACACATTTGAACAAGCCGCGTGCCCTACGTAGCGGCTGCGTTCAATCTGCAAAGAATGCGAAGGTCGCCGACAGCTGCTGGCACGTTTTGTCGCACCAGGTTTTTGTTCTCTAACTCCAGGTGCGATTCTGCAGCGAGCTGGTAGCGCTTCTTTTCATACAGACGTAGAAAGCATAGATATATCAACAGAAGGGTTCTTTGCACGAACGAAAAATATCGTTTGCCATAACTACTAGAAGCCAGCAATCTACTTCTGCTTACCTTTTTCACTTCCAGCAGCAATTGTTTGTTTGCAAAACGCAGAAAATATAATAATAAGTTTACTACTTACGTCTCAGCTCCACAGCTCTGGAGCTGATTACCATACCATATTAAGAAGATATCTCTCATTTCCAATTTTATTTGCACTCAGCGTAATCAATTCACCAGCATGCAGCGATTTTTAGCTCTTTTTTATAATCAAAACATATTAACATGATGCTTATTCTGTTATAGTGTTTAGTTTGTATAGTTATGAAGCGGCGTTATCCCCATTTTTAAACTGATTCCTAGTGGGAGGTTCTCGTTACAGACAGTTCACTTTGGGACCTCCTTCCTTATCTCTTTAATCTTCAGTTGTAAAAAACACCGTCAACCGTCTTCCATTATTACTATGACTAACAGGTATCTTGTGCATTCTATCAAGATAGCTTGAATGCCAAAGCTACGCCTTTCTTCTCAGTCGAAATATTCACGCTTTCAGGCCCAGTGATCCCGATCATAGGTTTTGTACATCAGTCAGCAAGCATTTGGCAAAAACGTTGGGGCATCCTTCAGATTCGCCTTTAGGAGTTGAACGCGATGATGATATCCTGTCCCTGCTTACTTCAAGCACTTTGTTAATGAAATCTTTTCGAACATGCTACGCATGCACCCACTACGTGGCCAAGGAAAAAAGGCGCAGTAACGCGTGTGGCTTTTGTAGTGTGTGACTGGCTTTAAATAAGGAAGTCGGCATGATAATGACATGTTCTTTCGCCCGATGGCAATGCACGCTTGTAACCACGCATTATCACTGCGATGGTTCATGTTATACTTAGAATCATGTATACAGGAATGCCTCTGTTTGTAAAACATGAAAGTTGCTTTCACTACACTGACAAGGTATAATGGTATTTTGACTGTAGAAATGCATTCAGACCAGATCTGTCGTAAAACGCCCACCTGCCACGCAAACGACCCGGGTTCAATTCGCAATCACAAAAAAATATTTTTTATTCTAGTTGCATCAATCTCGATTTTTAGTTCACGCACTAGATGAACTGTCGCTCCCAACCACCGGCACCGAAACCGACGTAGAAATTTCTGTGAAACTAGCTCTTTTACTCTATCGCTTTAATGAAAATTTCTATGCCTACATGCGCCTCCAACATGGTACGCAATATTAGGTGATGACACTAGCGAACCAAGCAATTTCAGAAGCGGTTGTGCCCTTTTCGCATTTTGCTGAGGCAGCTTCATCTTTGACTGGGCAGAGACAAGGCATTTATTCACTTTTAACTTTATAGTTCGCCTTGCAGTAATTTATATTTTGAACTTCTTGACTCACAGCATGTAGCGAAAAGTATGCAATAAGAGATAGATGTCCGCACTAGAAACGGGATATCGCTATCGCGTTCAATGCTTTAAGGCGATGCTTTAGGATGCCCCAATTTCTTTCTATTTCTGGTAAAGAAATTTGAATTTTGGCTTTTGGGCATTATGCTATTGCACCCTAAACGTTTCAACAAATAATTTTAGCAGAAATTATAGAAATAATAATGAATAATAGTTGTAATAAACAAACTGGCACTTTAAAGTGCTTTTCAGTGAAAAGTGTCAGCAAAGTTGTTGTTTTTTTAATTTTTGAAGGTATCATAACCATGCACATCGTAAAATGTGCGAACCAGCTGTTTGCATTGAAAATAAATATTTTGGCTATGAAAGGGGTAATCATCGCCCACAACCCTGCGAAAGCTTTGCAGAACCTCTGTGATCGAAGGCGTCACTTTTTGCACCTCACATGGCTTTACAGTGCCTCTGCGATTGACCAACTTTAGGGGCAGAGCGTTCTATGACCGAGTCTTACATTCCGTTGCATATGGTTTTGATATAGAACCGTTCTTAGAGGTGCAAACGTATGAGAGACATAAAAAAATTTTAGGGGTCAAGTTCCTCAGGCTGGGCGTCGTTCCCTCCTCTGCAGTAGTAGTAGTTGTATTAGTTGTAGTGATTGTAGTAGTAGTGGCAGTAGTAGTAGTAGCAGGAGTAGTAGTAGAAGTCGTAGTATGTATGTATGTAGGCACCTCTAGTTTATGTATAGGCCAATAGATAAATTGCGTCGTGTCTATATGTCGCTCGAAATATTATCACTAGGGGACGTCAGTGGTTTTCGTATTGTTCACGATATTGTATAGTTGACGGACGTACGGATGAAAAGACAGACACACACAGGCTGACGGACAAACAGACAAACAGACAGACGCACAGACATACCGGTGAACAGACGGAAAGAAAGAGAGACACCGACAGATGGACGGAGGAAGTACGAATGGACAGACAGACACCAACATATGGACGGACGGAAGGACGGATAGACAGACAGACAGACAGACAGACTGAGAGAGAGAGAGAGAGAGAGTCAGACGGACGTAGGCACAAACGGACGGACGGAGCTTTGCTCTGCTCACCATCATTCACTCCGTGAATTTGCTGCAATTTCTTTATAATTGGCTTTAACGTAAACGTAGGTTAATTAGAACAATGAAGATCGCTGTTCCCGGCCTAAATAACCTATTGAGAAGAGTACTGATCTTTACTGAAATGTGCCTAGATTTTGAGGCTCCGTGAGAATACCTGAAAATTAAAGATGCATGCCGAGCCCTATATGCCCCAATTATTACCCACACTTAAACGGTATATTACCAACGCCAATATAACGGATTCTCACAATAATTTTAGATGCATTTGCAGTCTCCATTGGTTCAGAAGCATGCTCGATAAGCGCTCACGAAGTGTGAGGGCCACGGGATGGCTTTTAGCTGTTTCATAGTTGAGTATCTGGTACTATAAATCGTTACCAACTTGTTTTTATAAACATATGCTCCACTCTGGCAATTTTTAAAACCTCCTTGAATTGCTTAAGATAACTGGATGCGTAATGAATTGACAATCATATATACACTTCATGACACTCCATTTCTCATCACTCACTTCGTGAAGATGCGTGGGTGCTTTCTGAACAAGTGAGGACGTGACGCATTGAGGCCATGCATGCGACTTCATCATCTTGTTTTAGTGACATCAAAACAATTTGATGTTCTGCGACGTCATAAGGACTTATTGTGCGCACGTTATCATCGAAGGAGGGTTTTTGCATGACTCGTGCTAACGTCATCGATACGAGATACCAACGCCGCCTTGCAGTAGTACGTCATGTTCAGCAGCATTCCTTCAGCAAAAAGTGCCAACAAATCCGCTCTTGGGCTATCAATCTGCGATGGCTGCACTGCGGCAGTAGACGATGATCCTGAGTTCTCGTACAATACTGATTTCAAACCACTTTGAGGTTGTTCCCTATAGCTGCAAACAAAGTGATCGAAAGCGTTGGCTTGCTGAAATCAATAACCACCTAAAAATAGAAAGAGCGACAATGTATTCACCGAGGCGAAGCACAAGCGAGAAGCAAGTGTCAGATGTCTTCAGGCATGCAGACAGGCTAGAAAAGAATTGAGACCGAGGTCCTAATTCATTTACACAAGTCAAAAGAGCTAGAATTTATCTATTATTTACTCTTTCGTCCGAGCAACTACAATCTGCAAAGTACTTGAAGAGATGCTATTATTGTCATTCTTTGCCATAGGGTTGCGAGGTCGAAAAGAGAAAATATTACCAGCAAATAGAAAAACAAGCCAAAAAAGTGGCCAACCTAAGCAATGGGCAGCAAAAGTAGCCAAATATAGCAACGCGTGCTACTTTGTTATAAATTTTTCTCAATTTAAAGTGGGAAACATAAATACGTACAGCATAAAGCCTTCAAATCTTATTTTTTCCAAAAACAACATAATTTTTTATAAAGCAACAATTTCGGGCACAAAGAACGCCTTTTATGCCTGTTCTAAAAATGAGACATTGTTCGAACGTCTTGCATGACTTTTTGAGAAGAAATAAAGGACCAGTGACAAAACAAATGTGAACTCACTTGCTGTGATTAATGAAGCATAATTTGTAATCAATGCCACGAGGGTTTGTCACAAGACTAATAATCAGATCTATTAATTCTCCAGAGTAGTAGTCCTTAACTAATTTTAAAGCGAAAGCTGTTATGAGATCACAAATCGGGTCACGCGCCGCCGTAGTTGACCGCCGCCGCCGTCACCGCCAGTGTCCGAAACCACATCCCACGAAATGAAATAAAATAACCTAGCACCAAAGACATAGTGGGCCTCAAACCCGGGTACACAGGGCACGATCCCAGTATTCTGACATATTCGCTAGTTCCGTAGACTGTCACGCAACCCCGCGGCCGCCAGCGTAACCTTTTCAAAGAGTATCGTAGTAGAGGCGTGACAGCAGCGCTCATAGCTTGCCCATGCACGTCTTGGCTGGCGTGGGCCTTCACTAGAACGTTTCTGTTGTAGTTATCGGGCGCACAAAGGTCACTGAAGGCGTTGCACTGTCTCCGTTTGTGAAAAGGGTGCGCTTTCAGACACAGCGAAGTATCAATTGAGACGATTATTCGCAATCATTTGTATCTGTGAGTATGTTTCATGTGTCCTTTGTGCGTGAGAAACACGGGATACGTTCTGATCTGCTTGTCATTCGGCACGTGACCTTTTGATTTGTTTCCATCGCATTCATTGGTTCGCATTACCGGCGTAGCTGTCACTTCCTTCAAAACTGTGCCAAAAATATTAGCTACAGACCTTCACGACACAACAAGTGATGTGTTTGGCATTCGAGACCTCTTCGCCTTCAAGAAGGCATCGTATCCGAGTTTCTAAAGCGTCTAAGTGACATAATATTTGCGACTGCAAAAAGGGTTGAGCCATCGAAAAGCAGAAAAAAAAACTGAAGTGCAGGCCACATTGTGCTCAGCGACTCCGACCCTAACTCCAGTACTCTCTTTGGGCGCATAATGAACCGCCCTGTGCGCCCCTTATGGGCGATGAAACTTCTGAATAGCCACACCAGTGCGTGGGACTTCTTGGCAAGCTTTCCTTCGGCAGGCTTAATGTCGAGAAAGCAATCGCGTTAATGTGACCTATAAACCGTTTCAAAACAGCGAAAGAACAACCAGTCGTCGCACAGTGTGAATGGAGTAACGAGTGGGTCGTCCAATGATCCACCCTATTACAAAAGCTTGTCCTTGTTGAGCTATGAACTGTGGCACCTACACAATTCAGGCGTAGTCCCTCATCGTCGTCAGCCACTGCATGAACAATTGGCAGAAATTCCTTGCAGGTGTTTAGCGGATGCCACCCTTTTTCGAATAATGACGCAAAATAGCATAGAAAATGCCGGCTATTTACCAAAAATATTTATATATTGCCATAGTTGGTATCAAGCAAGTGTGCTTGCAGTATTTACCAAATGAGGGTTCAGAAAAGGCCTCAAAAGGGCGTCGTTCCAGCTTTTGCTGTGAATGTGCTGCGCCTTACGGGCAGGCTTGGCGTTTTTTTTAATAAACGACATAAAGTGGTCGTCACAGAACCGATTTTAGGGGCCAAGCTTTTTAAGGGGTGGATCGTGCGTCTTCTTCATGTAGTAGTCAACTCTCTTTTCAGTCCTGGAAATGTCAGCTGGATGGCGGGGCTTGCATGAGATGAATCTAGGATGAAAAGACGCGAGATGGCGGTACTTGGGGTTTAAAAGAGATGCACGGAAGAACGGACGGACAGAAAGACTTACAGATATATGGACATCGACTAGACAGACAGACAGAGAGACAGACAGACAGACAGACAGACAGACAGACAGACAGACAGACAGACAGACAGACGTATGTCGCATGATTCACTGTTTGCCGATAAAACCCTTCCAAGCTTCCCCCTCTCGTATTCATTCGCTCTGTGGATATGCTGTGGTTTTTTTTTAATGTCAATAAGTGGAGAGCGTCCTAGATGCGTAGTGCTTTTTGTAGCCGTCTTCATTTCCAGTTACAGTTTGAAGTCCCCTTCAGCAATACATAGTCTGCGAAATGAGGCGCCATGCAACAATTTTACACCGAGGCCCATCCACTTGTTCAAAAGTATTTCTTTTTGTGCAATCTCCGCATAAAGTTAAAGTTTCTGGAGCTGAAAGACACCTTTGGGGTATGTTTTAGCGCCGCATACGTGAATGCCAGTGGGTACGACAGGCAGAGATATAAATAACTGAGTTCAAACCGAGGTCACACGGAACTAGCCAAAATGTAGCCAAGTAGCCAAGCCGTTTTTTCTACTTTCACCAACCCATTAAAGTAGCCAAGTTGGCAAAAAATGGCCCAACCTGGCAACCCTGCTTCGGTGTTGCATCGTTTATTTAGTTATTTATTTTTTTTATTTATTAAGCTATTTAATTGGGACACTCACTTTCTCTTCTTAATTCCCAGGGTTTCCTATTTGAAATTTACCAAAGAGTGGAATGGATGCAAAGCATGTCCCATTATAATGGTGAATAAGGTAAATGGCCAGAAGACGAGTGAATATTGTGTAATCGGCAGGTGCAGACAGATTACGGGTGGGTGGGGGATTACGGGTGTACTCGTGTAGTTGATTGGTAAAAAGAGCTATTGTGCTAGCCAAGCTGAATAATGACTACCTTTATCCATTGAGCTTTACTAGGCACCCATCCTTTGTCGACATTTGGCGATGAATTCAGCTACAGTGAACGCCGCATGAAATTCTGCACCAAACCCTGACATGTATTTGTTTTCCTTGATGTGGCCTGCTGGCCTGCTTTCATATAGAAAGGATATAGGTGCTTGTGTACGTAAGCTAGGCTATTCTCTAAATGTCATACTGTCGGCCCAGTGGGGTGCACTTTTATGTAAGAGCGAACTGATACAAGAATCATTTCATAAAAATTATTTTTTTTCATATTTTGACGCTACACAATCTATATAACAAATGAAAATGTATTAAACGAACTTGTAAACAGTCTGAATGAAAGCCTGCTATGAATTCATTGTTCACAAGCTGCACATAGGGAGTTCGAGGAGTACTTTGCTACAGCTTATTCCGAAGGTTACATAGCTGCAAATGATATTAGTGCATTAGTTGTGTGCAAGTCCTTCTCAAAAATACCCTATGCACGTTTCTTCCGGGCAGGGAACTACGTTAACCCTCGTTATATTACGTGGTAAAACGGCGAAATGACAACAAGGTGTCCCGCAAAGTGAACGACGTAACGGTATCGAGTGTGTGATTAAAAGCTTTTCACACATAGTTTTAACGTCATAATTTCTCACCGCTGTCACGCAGAGTATCGGTTGAGGGTACATGATGGCTCAGAAGAGTGGAGCGGGCACCTCACTTGTACACAGATAAATCATTAACGGCATAGTGCGCATCAATCTACTCCTCAAGTATACCATAATTTGTGAGGTGGTGAATACATTTCAAGATAGGAAGTACCAGTCGGACTACAAGAGTTTAGATCAGGCTCCTGAAAGCGCGCTTCTTTAGCTTTCGCTATATGTGTGCTGCGAGTGCCGCACAAACCTTTTTTTACAGCGATTGCGTTTATGAGATTGCAGCAAGCGTGCTGTAGTTGTCCGTCACAGCAGGGGAACTTAGACACCATTGCGCAAAATAAGGAACAAGGCCTAAATAGAAAAAAAAATGCCAGCATTTTTGTGCCAGACCAGTAAATCACCTACGAGTAATGTTGTAGTGCTTGAAACTGCTGCGTTACAAAACCCCTATACAAGTGTTATACAGCGAAGGAACTTTGTTAATATGAGCAAAATAACGTAGTATAAGAGTAAACAATTACACCATTTTTCAGAATTTCACCATAACGTGATAGAGAGAATCTCGACGAGTTTCAACAGTGTTTTTTTAACGGCGGTAATTACCGCTTTGTGAAGTTACCTTTGTGATGAACCTTGCGTGTTATTACGTTGTTAACTTGGTTCTTTACCACGAATGATGTGAACGTTGTGTTGGAAACTCCCACGATGCTCCGCATCAGCCCATGATTCCCCGCATTGATTATTTATTTCAATAGAACGCAAGCCAAATCACCCGTAGCAGAAGAGGCAGTGCATATAAAAGAAACAAAACACAAGGATGACAAAATACATACAATGGTCCAAATGAGAATATGGGTTCGTGAACTGAGTTCATATAACGATGGGTGCATATAACATAATAAGGCTCATACGTAGAGAAAGTCCCCGCAGGGGCGCCTGCGCAAGTAGGCGTTTGGTGTGTAGCGACACCACGGACTCGAGCTAACGGGGGAGTTTCTACTCCCTCCCACGCCTAGCCGTGCGTGGCTTTGCCGTGTCCGACGAAAAGGGGATCCTGGGGGTTGAGCCGACGCTGGATGATTGGACCGTTAAGGCCCCCCGGCAGAGGCAACACACCCCTTTGGCCCCGGCTTCACGTAGACGGCACCCCTGGGCTAACCCACCCAGAAGAAATCGGCAGTCGCCTTTTCCTATCTCTCTCTCCCTACATCTTCGTCTTTATCTCTTACTATTTAACTGTTCTGTCTTCTACTCTCTTCCGTTTACTTCCAAACTTCCTGGCGGCTAGGGTTAACCCTGTGCATATAGCCTACCTTGTTCTAGGCGCATTGGGTTATTGTAGCGTTGTACGGCGGGCATCTGCAGGTTTTAGCATCCGCAAACTTGTAGCGTCCCCTCGTTGGGCTCCATGGTGGGTGGCCGCCAACGCTTTTGAAGAAAATTAAACTGGCATGCGTAGAGCATTTTCCTTATTAAGTGATCGTACCGCCTTAAAGCGCGTACGCACCGAAGACATAGGATTTTTCAACCGATCAAGTGAAAACTTACCCCATTTTCATGTTATACCTAGTGAGATAAGCAGCAAGCAAGCCAGAACTGTATCCCCCTTTGTAGTAGCCAGATGTCTCACAGAAACTCTTGGAGCCGAGTACAAAGTTATTAAAATGGCCAGCGGAGACCTCCTCTTTGAAGTTCGAGAAAAAGAACAGTTTGAAAGGCTACAGAACCTATCAGCTTTTGGTGACACTCCCATCACTGTAACGTCACACAGATCTATGAACACAACCCGTGGAGTAGTATCTCATGCTGATTTGCTCGGCTTGACTGAAGAGGAACTTCTGGATGGGTGGAAGAGTCAGAATGTGACCAATGTACAAAGGATCATCATTAGAAGAGACAACAAGGTAACACCAACGAAACACCCAATACTCACATTCGCTTCCAGTAATCTGCCAGAAAGTATTCAAACAGGGTACACGAAGACGTCGATCAGACCATACATACCTAACCCACGTCGTTGTTTTAAATGCCAGAAGTATGGACACGGCTCACAAAGCTGTCATGGTCACCAAACTTGTGAACAATGTGGAGTGTCAGGCCACAATTCTGACAATTACGAAGAACTATCACACTGTGTGAACTGTGGCGGAAATCATGCCGCATACTCCGGTCTTGCTCATTTTCGAAAAAAGAAAAAGAAATATACACTCTTAAAGTCAAAGAAAATATCACATTCAAAGAAGCAAGACGAAGAGTGTCGCCATTTTACGGCACAACATATGCTGATGTGGCGCGTCAGGGGGCGACGCCGCACCAGCCCTCGCCACCCCTTCGGCCAGCGCAGAGTGAGCCATCGGCTGTGGCGCCTGCCCCCAAGGCGGCAGTAGTTCAGTCTACTCCGCCTCCTAGTGAATTGAGGCCGGAAACTCCAGGGTCCTCTGGTCTCAGGGCCTCACCTCACCAGACAAGGCCTAAAATCCAAACCACCAGCTCGCATGTGCGGGCATCCAGTGCCTCTGAGGAGGCAATGGATACAACGGTACCCTTGGTACCGAAAGAGCGGCGCGCCTCCTTGGGGCGCGCCAAGAAAAACAAAAAACCAATAACGGGGCCGGACGACCGTTCTGCTACCTGAATTAACGAGCTCACTCCAACACAGGATACTCTTTGTACACACAGCAGCATCCCTCTTGTTTAAATATGCAGACAGAAATATTACAGTGGAAATCCGAGGCCTTCTTCGAAACCTCGATGACTTACAAGAACTCCTTCATGAACACAATCCAAGAGTGCTATGTGTACAAGAGACACACCTAAAACGAACAAACACAAACTTTTTACGTAACTATGTAATCTTCCGAAAGGATAGAGAAGATGCCATGCCACCATCCGGTGGTGTAGCGGTTATAGTTAGTCAAGGTATAGCATGCACCCAATTACCCCTTAAAGCTTCCCTCGAGGCGGTGGCTGTCCGAACAGTTATTCTAAACAAACTTGTCACTGTCAGCTCTTTGTACATACCTCCGCAACACCGTCTTGAAAAACTTCAATTCCAGTCTTTAATAGACAAACTACCTGAACCTTATCTGGTACTTGGGGACCTTAGGGCACATAATGACCTGTTTGGAGACTCTCGCTGTGATGCACGAGGTCGTCTCATTGAACGATTCCTCATTTCATCAGGTGCTTGTCTGTTGAATAGGAAAGAGGCAACATACTATAACCTTGCCAACAAAACTTACTCTTCCATAGACCTCAGTATCGCATCTCCTTCACTTGTACCATTACTTCAGTGGAAAGTCATGAATAATCCATACGGAAGTGACCATTTTCCTTTAGTTTTGAGTACACCAATAATATATGAAAGTCCTCCACGTGTTCCCAAATGGCTGGTAAACAAAGCCGACTGGGAACAATTTCAAAAGCTTACTCACTTAACTTGGACTGACATATGCGGATTAGGCATAGATGAAGCTGTGCAGTACTTTACGGCCTTTCTTACTGACGCAGCAGCCAAGTGCATTCCACAAACATCTCGACTGCCCGGCAAACGACACGTCCCGTGGTGGAACACTGAGTGTCAGAATGTGCGAAAGGCACAGAACAGGGCATGGAGGTTGCTGCGTAACTCGCCGACAGCGGAAAACCTTGAGAGCTTTAAGAAAATAAAATCTCGAGGCAGGAGAATGCGTCGGCAGGCCAGAAGAGAAAGTTGGCACAAGTGTTTATCAGAGAGAAATTCATATACACAAGAGGCCAAAGTCTGAAACATGGTTCTTAGGGTAGCGGGAAGAAAAGTACACTCACTCCCACTCGTAAACACTCAGGGTGATACCTTGGAAGATCAGGCAAACTTCCTCGGTGCACACTTTGAACGGGCATCCAGCTCGTCCCACTATACTGACACTTTCCAAAAATACAGAACAAAAATAGAAAAGCAGAAACTCGAACACAAATCCACTAGATACGAAGCATATAACCAAACTTTCAGTCTAGCTGAGCTCCGAATATCTCTAAACTCCTGCAGTACTTCTGTCCCAGGTTCTGACCGTGTGGTGTAAGAAATGTTAAAAAACCTACCAGCCGAAACACGAAAAACCTTATTTTGTTCGCACAACGCTATCTCGTTTTCTGGCACTATCTCTACCTCCTGGAAAGAGGCTATTATTATTCCCATTTTGAAAGAGGACAAGGACCCTTCTTTAGCTTCAAGTTATAGGCCTATTGCACTTACAAGCTGTTTGTGCAAAGTCTTCGAAAAAATAATAAACTGCCAACTTGTACATCTCCTTCAAACAAACAATTTGCTCGACCCATTTCAGTGCGGGTTTCGAGAAAGTAGATCCACCACAGACCACCTTGTTCGTATCGAGGCACAGATCAGAGACGCGTTCGTCCATAAACAATATTTTCTTTCTGTGTTCCTTGATATCGGAAAGGCTTATGATACAACATGGCGTTTTGGGATTCTAAGAGACCTGTCCCACCTTGGTGTGCGCGGAAGAATGTTTCACATAATAGAAAGTTACCTGTCAAACCGGACATTTCGTGTCCGTGTGGGCAGTGTTCTCTCACAAACATTTGTCCAGGAAACAGGTGTGCCACAAAGTGGTGTGCTTAGTTGCACACTTTTTATTATCAAAATGAATTCCTTGCACTTGTCCGAACCCCGCAACATGTTCTATCGTACATATGTCGATGACGTTCAGCTTAGCTTCAAGTCATGCAACTTGGCAATGTGTGAGCGGCAGGTTCAGCTGGGTTTAAACAAGGCCTCCAAATGGGCTGAAGAAAACTGATTTTGTCTTAACCCACAAAAAAGCACGTGTGGCTTGTTCTCTCGAAAGAGAGGCATGCACTCCGAACCTGATATTCGACTGAATGGGCAACGTCTGTCTGTCAAAACCGAGCATAAATTCTTAGGCTTAATCTTGGACAACAAGTTGACCTTCGTACCGCACATCAAGTACTTAGAAACAAAATGTTTAAAAGCCATGAATGTTATAAAAGTGTTGTCACTTACTACTTGGGGTAGTGATAGGCAATGCCTCATGGATCTGTATCGAAGCCTCATTCACACCCGCTTAGAATATGGGGCTGTTGTTTATCAGACTGCAACTCAAAGTGCTTTGAAGATGCTGGACCCTGTGCACCATTTGGGCATCCGCCTTTCTACGGGTGCTTTTCGCACCAGCCCTGTAGAAAGCCTTTACGTTGAGTCAAATGAATGGTTGCTTCATCTACAGAGAACTTACATGTCCTTTGTATATTTTCTTAAGGTGAAAGCAGACAAGATGCACCCCTCATACTCTACTATGAATGATCTGTCGAGTTACATTCTGTTTCAAAACAGGCCTTCGATGAGGCAGCCCTTCTCAGTTCGCCTGAAGCGTCTAGCTGAAGAAACTGGAGTGTCACTTGAAGACAGTTTAATGGCTTCTGTAGCATACCCGCCACCGTGACAGTGGCAGACTTTAGACTGCGATGTGTCTTTCCTAGAAGTTACAAAACATGCACCTATTGCCCATATCCGAACATACTTCCTGGAACTTCAACACAAATACACACGTTCTGAGTTCTTTACAGATGCCTCCAAGTCTAACTTCTCTGTGTCCTACGCTGCTGTCGGCCCATCCTTTTCGGATGCTGGCCCTCTACATCCACGCACAAGCATCTTCACAGCGGAAGCTTACGCGATACTTGTGGCAGCTAAACACACCAAACAATTACAAATACAAAAAGCAGTAATTTATACAGACTCCCTCAGTGTGGTAACGGCTCTGCACAGTCTTAAAAAACAAAAAAAAAAACCCTGTCTTCGTCTCACTTTTTTCCATTTTATGCACACTCTACACACTCAACCAACATGTTGTAGTGTGCTGGGTGCCAGGGCACCGTGAGGTTCAAGGGAACGTGATGGCGGATCAGCTTGCTGCACCCGTCCACGAAAGCACCGCCACTTCACCCATATCAATCCCGGCCCTTGATCTTAAGCCGTCTCTCAAGCGAAAGCTCGGGGACTACTGGCAGGGCAAGTGGGATACACACACACAAAACAAACTACACGTTATAAAGCCACACCTTGGCCATTGGCCACCAGTATCAAAATCACGTCATACAGAGGAAACATTAACGATGCTCAGGATAGGACACACATACAAGACACACTCATATCTTTTGTCCGGTGGCAATCTACCATTGTGTGACAGATGTGGTGAAGCACTAACAGTTCTTCACAATTTAATTCAGTGCAAACAATTGGACACTCTAAGAAAACAACACTTTCCATTACCCTACCGACAACATATACCTTTACACCCTGCAATGTTCGTCGGTAGAGAACCGCTTTTTAGTCATCAATCATTCTTAGCGTTTTTAAAAGAAATTCAAAGTTTTCATATCATATACCCGGACATTCCGTAGCACGACCTCTCCAGAGAGGTTGTCGCTGGGGTGGCTATACAACAAAGCACTTGCCTCACGGCCCTTGGACGCAAGGGTATGAATGAGGGAGGCACTTGTGCTAGTGCCATACATGTCCACCATCGTTTTTATTATCACCAACTTTGTCACCTATTCACACCATGCACACATTTCACGGCATAGTCATGATTTTATTACTCCTATGTTTTTACCCGCCTTACCGCGAGGAATTTTATGGCCCTTATACAGCCGCTAATCACAATCATTGTCCACTCTCCTTGTCCCATGAACTGGCGCTCTTTGGCAATCAAATGGCCCTTGCGCCAAAAAACACCACATGTCATCATCATCAACGTAGAGGAAGTAAACAACAGCAGCAATAAATAAACATATATTCTAAAAAATATACTCTTCTAGAACTTTGACGAAGTGTGGCGACGTAATGACTGAATCTGGAAGCCTGTTCGAGACCTGCACAGTTTTGGGAAAGAAGCTATTTTGAAGTGAGTTTGTTTTAGCGAAAATTTGTTTCACAAAATGAGGTATAGTGTTACCTGTTCGTTGTGTAAGTGGACCGATGTGTGGAACTTCCCATACAATAAGGGAACCAGTCAATACGTTATGTAGGACCTTTATGCGGTTAAACTGTCTTTTGGACTGTAAAGAAAATGTTTTGTTTTTCATCATGCCGGGACTAGGAAGATATGTTCACTTATATTTATTAAAAGAATCCAACAGCCTTCTGTTGAATTATTTCGAGCTGATTAGGCTTTTAACATATGCGAGTCCCAAATGTATGACCGATTCTGATTTTGATTGGAATCGGATCTTGATATATTCCGATTTCGATAGCACGAAAGTGTTAACGGCAAGCAAATGAACCCGACGAAAAGCATGACGGAGCCTTGGGGGCAGGAAACACAACTTCCTAAACGCCTGCGTGCATATCTCTGTAATATTTAAGTGAACAATAACTTATCAGTAAAAGTGACTCCAAGGTACTCGTAACTGTCATTTATTTGAATGGAAATGCTGCTGAAATATACTCAAATAATAATGGGCACTTTTTCTAGTGACTCCTATTAAAACTGCTTTCTGCACAATTAGTTGAATTTCCCAAGAGTGTCACCAAGAACTTACGACATCAATTGCTTGTTGGAGCAAATATCGGTCTGTTGTAGAAATATATTCTTCAAAAATAGTGCAGTCACCTCCTAACAGCTTTATTGACAATGATGATGAAACACCCTACGGTAAATCATTTATATAAAATAAAAACAAGAACCTCCCCAATACAGTATCTTGCAGTACACCTGAGCTAACAGGAAGCACCCGAGAATGGAAACCAATAATATCTACAAATTCCTGTCTGTTGCTCCAGTGTGATGCCGTCCACCTAATGAGATATCCTGGCGGACCAATAAGTTTAAGTTTAAACAAAAGTTTAATGTGGCACTTTGTCAAAATTCTTCGAAGAGTCAGGAAATGCTATATTAACTTGCGCATATTCATCTAAAACGACAGAGATTTCATGTGTGCCTAATACTAACTGTGTTATTAATGACATACGTGCTTGGAAAACATCCTGAATAAATGACAAAATGCTTTTCTCACTGAGATATGCTCTAAACTATAATGCAACATTAGGCTCTAATGGCTTATAACAGGATGAAGTAACAGACGCGGACCTGTAATTTGTCTTTAGTAATTTATACCTTGTCATATTTAGTAGAACAACTCGCGCTTTATTCCAATTATTTGACACTTCTTCAGCATTCAAAGAAACTTGAGATATTTTTTCTAAAAGTGCGCGTAGCTCGCCTGCAAAACGGTTTCTGAAGCCATTAGGCACGCCATATGGGCCAGGGCTTTGTGTATCGCTCAGTTTAACTAGTAGGAAAAAAGCACCATCCGTTGTAAAAATAGGCACACTAGCATTATCTCTGACACAAATGGATTTGCGTACACAGAATCAGCAGTAAACACTCTGTAAACAAAGTCGTTGAAGCAGTCGGGAATGATTTGTGACTCTGGGACATTCTGGTTACGTAACAAAACTTTTTATGTCTTATCTTTAGATTTACCCAAATGTCTCCAAAGTTTATCAGCATCACAATTAATGGATTTCGGCAGTGTAACGTTATGGTAATGAGTCTTAGTTGCCGTAACTTTTTCTCAATATAAATGCGAAACATTTTTTATTGAACTTTGGTGACTTTGAACGTATCTATCTATCTATCTATCTATCTATCTATCTATCTATCTATCTATCTATCTATCTATCTATCTATCTATCTATCTATCTATCTATCTATCAATCTATCTATCTATCTATCTATCTATCTATCTATCTATCTATCTATCTGTCTGTCTGTCTGTCTGTCTGTCTGTCTGTCTGTCTGTCTGTCTGTCTGTCTGTCTGTCTGTCTGTCTGTCTGTCTGTCTGTCTGTCTGTCTGTCTGTCTGTCTGTCTGTCTATCTATCTATCTATCTATCTATCTATCTATCTATCTATCTATCTATCTATCTATCTATCTATCTATCTATCTATCTATCTATCTATCTATCTATCTATCTATCTATCTATCTATCTATCTATCTATCTATCTATCTATATAGCGAGCTAGCTAGCTAGCGAGCTATGTATCTATCTATCTATCTATCTATCTATCTATCTATCTATCTATCTATCTATCTATCCATCCACTCACGGCTTTTAGCACTCCTGGTCATTTGGATAACGGTATCGATACTAAACTTGGTGTGGCATAGCACGACTGTATGACGAGCATATTTGACTAGTCTGAACATGAAAATCACATTGTTTATGTCATGAATGTCATGGTTTACATTTTGTGGTCTTGCTGCTTTTGTGGTGGTCTCATTCACATGACATGTTGCAAATCTGGTAAGAAATGACATGATTGCATGGTGAACATAAGCGACAGGCCCTAATACAAAAATTTTGACATGCTTGCCATGTCAAAACATGACTATATGCCACGCTCATGATGCGCTCGCGGCCATTACGATAGCGTCAAATGCACTAAGTTTGGTATTATGGTACGGAGATGAATTACGAAGGTTTGTGACTGGTGCAAACATGATAATCTTTAGATGCGTGTCATGTAACAATATGACAATATGTCATGCTCATGATGCGCTGGCGGTCTTTTCACTAGCTCTACTTATACCAAATTTGGTATTGCGAGACGTCATTGGATGGCGAATGTATGAGACTGGTGCGAACATGATTAACATGATATGCGTGTCATGAAATAACATGACTACAAGCTACGCTCAAGTTGCGCTCGCGGCCTTTTCGTTAGGATCACAAGTTCTAAATTTAGTGTTATGTAACGTGAACGGACGACATAGATAAATGACCTATCCAGACATGATAATAAAGACATGCGTGCCATGTAACAACATGACTACATGCCACACTGATGATGCGCTCGCGGCCGTCTCGCTAGCTCGACATATGGCAAATTGGGTATTACGTGACGTCAATGAATGACAAAAATATGTGACTGGTGCAGACATGATAATCTTAAGATGCATGTCATGCAGGAACATGACTATATGTCACAGTCAAGGCGCCAATACACTTCAACGTAACGCGGTGCGCGTGCTCGCCGACGTTCATTTCGTCGCGTCACGCCGGCGTCGCCACGCCAGGCGCTGGTCTTGCCATAAACTCACAGGTACGTGGCGCGCTGCGTTGCTTTGGCGCATGGGAGTTTCAGCGCGTCTGGCGTCCCTCTGCTACAAACATAGGGAGACGCAGTGTTGTCTGGGTAACCCATCGGCGTGAAATGCAGCGCGTCGAATTTCGCACCGGTTGCCGTCGGGTTGGGCCGACAGACGCTGGTCGCGCCTGGCATCAGACGATAGCGTGCTCGTGTTTTACTAACCTAGCGTCAACGTTACGTTGGAGTATATTGGGCCCTTCATGATGCACTCGCGGCCGTTTTAGCTAGCTCCACATTTAGGAAATTTGGTATCATGTTTGCACCAGTTGTGCAAACATGATAATCATGACACGCATGTCATGTAAGAACATGACAACATACCACATTCATGGAATGCTCGCGGGCGTTTTGTTTAGCTTTGCGTACACTAAATTTGGAATCAGGTGACTTGAATATATGTCGAAGTTAAACGACACATGGAAACTTGAAAATCATGACGCAGGGGTCGTGTACGGTGTAATGTACATCCACCTCGTAACGTTGTGGTGATTTTAAAGTGACATATAAACCTTCCTCATTCGTTCTTCGCATATCATTGATTCACACTCTACGTGGGATCTGCCAATTTTCAGTTTTTATATTTCCTTTGTTCAAGCGACGTGTGTCTGTTTGTGGAGGTGCTTAAACTTGCGTTTCAAGTGCGTAACTTTTCTCCTAATCTAGGCATTTTTTCGCCATGTGCGCATAAATCAAGTTTGTAGAAAATGCTCAATGCAGTATCTGACAGAATGTTTAAACGGGTCCACATATGTTTAACCGTAGTATACATGTTATGTGTATGGTCTTCAAGTCTATTGCTAAGGCAATGATTAATATCAGAATCACTGCAACGTATGTAGCCCTTATCTTAAACTACTCTCTTAACTGTTGCATCATTACCAGAGTTAACAATGCAAGAGAAAGGAATAAACTGTGACCTGAAATACCACATTCAACTCTTATAACTCCTGATGAAAAGTGGTGACCGATAAATATCAAGTCTTGAGCAGCATTTACACGAGTGCACACACAGGGAACGTTCTCTAGACTGGCCAACCAGCTGCTCTAAACAAAGCATCAACACAATCGCACTGACTGAATATAATCCTACTCCTGTCTATGATAAGTAGGTTCAAATCACTCATCATACTTGCACTCTTATGATCGAGTGAGAGCAATTCGTCGTGCAACGTTGAAATAAAAGACAGTTCAGAATGAGGGGCTGGATATACAGCTCACGCTATAAGTGAAAAATTATTCAAGAAAAACCGTACAAACTTTCATGCTCGGTAATATGAGACATAACTCTAATAGCAAAATGTTCATCACCTAATGTAGGTATGAGTAAAATTGGCAAAGTAGTAAAACCTGTTTTGGCAATCGTTTCCACACCTACTTCACGTGATGAACGATCGCGCCTACATATCTTACATCCTGGAGGAATAACCTCGCCATCCCTAGTGCCGTGAGGCATCCAAGTTTCAGTTATGAATGTCAAGTTGGGACTATAGGACAAATGCAGCTTTTCAATATTACCTATCTGATTTACAACACGTTTGGCAGTGAAGGAAAAGATGCACTACTGGGGCACTTATGTTTTCCTTCACCTATGCAACTTTTGCAACGTTATCGAGATCATTGCAGACCCAGTGCGTATTAGTCGCATTGTCCCACATATAGTACCAGATCTCAATGCGCAGTCTTCCGTGTATCGATGGCACCCATTTTCCTGACTTTTTTTTTGGCATCTGAACTCTTCCAGAGTTGCTTGCACGTTCTTAGGGTATCACGAGAGCAATCATTTTGCAGAACTAGGCACGTACCTTTAGGTTTTCCATATTTATATAACACTGGCTTCTTTTTAAAGTAATCTTGAAACTAAAGTGGATTGGGACGGTCCCTCTGAACTCTACCAAGGCGGTGTATTCTGGCCACAAGGCAACATTTTACTCCAAGGGTTCTTTTTCGAAGACATCATTTAGGGCTTTACGTCACAACTCGTATTCTGTTAGGTTCTCGTATTCTTCGATGCCGAAAACGACGATATTATTCTTTCGGCCCCACTCTTCTAATTCGACAAGCTTTTATTCATGAGACTTTACTGATTTCTCAATGTTCAAACCGCTAGTGATAGAAGGTCAATATAGAATCAGCTTCACTGATGTTTCTTTTACTCTTTTTTCAATCACCTTCATCCTCGTAATGTAGGCCCTATTAGATTTCTCAGTTTCGTCAAGCCTTTTCTTTACTTCTGACAATTCACCTTTTTTATTCACCTGACCCTATAAAATGTTTTATAACAAATCTTCAAGAGGCACAACAGGATTACCTTCAAGATCTCCACAAAACAGCTTACAAACATTGAAGCAATCACTCACTAAAACATTAGTCGCTGTGGGTGTCACAATAGAACAAAAAAAAGATGTTTATTTCTGTGAGAGAGTCATAACTAACCTAAAAGACGCAAAGATGAGGCATTTTGAGTGCCCTGTTCCTTGTGCTTTCGCCTTGGCCGCTGAAAGTTTCTTGAAACCGCTGCGTATTTATAACGGCCTTCCCTGATGACATGATGCAGCGGATGGGGGTGAATCTATGAACAGGTGATGGTGCGTGCCGCTTCCGGAACGTGACGCATTGCACAACCAGGTGTAACAATCCAAGTCAACCATCAAAACTGGCGACGACAAAACAAAAAATGACAGCATATTCACTGATTAAATGATGAAGAGTGGAGCGAAGCTGTGTCCGCACGACGCTGCCGCGGCGCCCTTCGGCCTTCCGTTCTTGTACACCGGGATCTTGCCGGCGCGGCCGCGCAACTTCACAGCACGCTTCTGCCCCGCGCGCTCGCACATCGGGGTTCCGTCGTACATTCATTGCGTGCGACGCAAGGATGGACACATGGACGGACGCACGGATGGGCTTAATGACGGATACATGAATGGATGAACAGACGGACTGACGAATGGATGCACGAATGGCCGCAAGCAAGAATGAGCGGACGGCCGGATGCACAGATGAAATGACGGATGCTTCGCCCCACTCATCATCATTCACTCCATGGATATTCTGATATTTATTACTTATCATGCAAGTAACGGCCTTTAGTATCGTACCATTTGCATTTTTCTGCGTACAAGTATTTGGTTATATGTACAAGTTCTGCCATCTACGGCAGGTTGAAGAACAAACGAAAGGTGACTACATACCATTACGACGGGACGCTCAGCCCATGCCTTAAGGAGCTTCACTCCAAAAAAACAACAAAAAACACGATCGTTCGTAGCAATAAAGTCTGAAAGACGAAATGACGATGCATTTTATGTGCTCTTTTCTTTGTGCTTTTGCCGTTGCTACTTTTCAGGAACATGGTGCAATCGTTAGGTTAACACTCACAGAGCAAATTTTTATAGCTCAATTACGCACAGGGGAAATGCACCACAGGCACTACGTTGGAGGTCGAAATCTAGTACCTCTACATATGGGGAAGTGGTACAACGGATGTCAAGCGCAAGCAGGCCATTTTTTTTCGATCAACTAACTCGCTAGCAGACGTTGCTTGCATCGGCTTTTTGAGACGCCACGGGCAGGAATGCCGATAGAAGAGGGCGGAGCAAGCGTAGGTTGGGAGACGCTGCCTGCGTTGCGTTGCGAAGCAGCAGAGCGAGCGTAGGAGAGGAGATAGAGGGGAAAGGACAGGCACGCGCAAAGCCAGCGCAAGCAGTTGGTATACGACAAGTGTTGAGAGTAATGTGCAGATATTGGTGAGCGGGAAGGAGGAGAGTGGCGCATGCGTAGTATGAGTTCGAACAATTGAGCGTGATATACCCGCGAGCAAGAGGTTGTCCGCGTCTAATAACGACCTGGAGTCATGCAATGTGATTTGTGTAACCAGCTGTCAACAATCTGAATTACGTTGCGAGAAGTTCGTTGAATGCTCCCAGCCCATTACGACGGGAGCAGCCCTAATTAATCTTGACCATCATGCATTCAATCAATCAACGGAGTAGTGAATTACTAGGCCAAATAGCATTTGCAACGGGTCTCTTTCGTTTTTTAAGATCATTTTCGGGACCTTCGACGCAACAAATTTTGGTTTGTCTGTCTGTCTGTCTGTCTGTCTGTACATTTGTCTGTTTGTCCACTCTTAACGGCACCGGGTACTTGAAACGGCCAACCCCATCTGCAGCGCCCTCCAATATTGCTCAAGGTTTAGCGTTCATACTTGTGCAATTGTCGATTAAAATGCAATTATTGCGCACGTCTGGGGCACCATACAAACACGTATACATTCTGCATGTGCGTCTTTTACTAGAAAAACATACATAAGTAATTTTAAGGACCATAGCGCTTATCGCGCTGCGTTGACCGTGCAACGCTTGCACGAAATGGCGAGTGTTTCGAACGCTTTGCTAAGACGAGATGGTGTTGGCACCTACCCGTCGGCTTGCTTTCTACACATTATCACCTCTGAGAGGGTCGCGCACACCTGTCTCAGATCCACGCGCTTCTTTTTCCAAGAAAACTGCCAGATGGCGCTCACGTCTCACATGTGACGGGACTTGATGCGCTTGCTCGCCTCCACTGCATGATCGAGGCACTTGAACGCAGCGCCTTCAGAATACCATTCACCAATTTTCTTGCGCAGAACATCAAATAAATGTTTTCTTCACTCTCTTTACACGCAAGACTATCATATTTTGACGACATTTGCAGATTAACATTCAGATACGGGGCCAATTCTTTTATATGAGCGCACGTACGTAGTAGCTTTCATTGAACCAGATTATGCGACATTCCTCCGATTATGTGACATAGAACTGTGAAACAGAGCAGCAGGATGTTTTGTTTCAGCTATATTGATTGATCTATAGCATTGACAATTTTCGAACCTTAACAAAATTATGAAAATACACGCCACTATGTACACGCTTCGCATTTATTTCACCGCACTCCTGAAATAAAAACAAATACGTCATTTTCATTCAGAATCCATACAACTGCCAAAGTACATTTGTCAAAGCAAACCCGTCCCTGCCCTGTTTTCCTGACAGACGCAGCGCAAAAATGCGACAGCACCACCTGCGCGAAAAAAGCAAGTGCGATATTGCGAGCAGTCTGTCGTCATTGGCCCAGCTTGCCACAAAATTTAGCGCAGCTCTCTACGCACACCACACAGGATAGGCACGTCAGTTGGAGGCAGATAGATCACTGACCACTTGCGGACGTTATAAAACGCAATGAAGGCTGCAAAAGCGCAGACCACTACACAGTGTGAGCGAGAAAGTTTGATTGGAAAGAGCTCATACACATGGAGTTATGGTGCAGCGGGAAAGAAATTCATCCGTCAAGTGATGCCACCGTCTTCCAGGGACGACTGCGCGGAAAGCACAGAGGTGGGAGGACGTGCCAGCTGTTTGAAGAATTTCGGCTCATATTCTAGAGCTCTTGAATGTCCAGCGAACAATGATACTCAATTAGTGTCAGCAAATGACGTAGTCACACTTGGACACTCCTTTTGAGCAGTCGTATCTGCAGTGTAAAGAATTTGATGTTTAAATGAGGTAATCATCCAGGACCTTTGCTTTAGGACACACGATTCGAAATGTGCAAAATTTGACAAAATCTGTCAAACTCAACGTTATGTGTCTGGTTAATGTTCCGCATAGAGAAATAGCGCTGTGTGTGTGGCACCTAATACTCCTCTTTTTTTACGTTGATCTAAAAGGTCGCAACTCATGTTCTAAGCTAGATTGTAGGTGCCCCCGGATGACACACACACACACACACACACACACACACACACATATATATATATATATATATATATATATATATATATATATATATATATATATATATATATATATGAGATCTAACAGACAGTAATGCTAAGGAATGTACAGGGGAAGTTATTAGAACCAATGAAATGTAAATAAGAAAGAAAAGTGATAAGCCTGCTCACGCCTGGTTACTTTTTAATCCACTTTTCTTTCTTCTTATTTACATTCCATTGGTTCTAATAACTTCCCCTGTACATTCCTTGGCATTACTGTCTGTTAGATCTCATTAATATTGCGACACGGAAAAACGAGCCCTTAGGTAAACACTTCTTTCCCTTACTTTATATATATATATATATATATATATATATATATATATATATAGGATTTGGCACAATGGGAGCGTTGTCAACAAGGATAAATATATTTATTTCCCAACAGTTTCGGGAGGGGAAGGTCCCCTCCCGAAACTGTTGGGAAATAAATATATTTATCCTTGTTGACAACGCTCCCGTTGTGCCATATCCCATACCTTCACGAAGACTAACTGGCCCATTGAATTATTACTCCCACTATATATATATATATATATATATATATATATATATATATATATATATATATATATATATATATATATATATATATATATATATATATATATATATATATATATATATATTATATATACATACATATATTGAAAGACGCAAGCAGGTTGCACTAGGCAGGCCAGCAGCCAGCAGGAGCGTTTATTCCACACTGACTGCCTCGGCCCAGAACAGTAAGGAAGAAGCCGAACCGCGATGATGACGGTTATGTACAAGTGAGGACGATGAAGTACGATAAATGTCCTTACACTACTTTGCCCCCTCTTTCGAAGTGGCCAACCTGGTCGCAACTCGAAGATCAGCTGAACGAGTAATGAAAGACGTTATGCGTGACACGTGAACAATTTCCGTGCTGCGACGACGGTGGTCAGTGACGGACTGGAGCGGGTCACAATATAGCTCACTGGGAAAGTTTGTCGCAGAGCGGTTTATGGACCAACGTACCGGTGAAGAAACTTCTCACAGAGCCCTGACGCCCGCTCGAGTCGGTGTCTATTGTGAGACCTCATCTTCGGAATGATATGTCACGTCACGTTTTTTGCTATCGCAGTGACGCTTTCGTTCTTCTTGAGTGGCTTCCGTCTTGCGCCGAGCAATTTCACGGCATTGTGCGACTCGAGTCAGAACTGTTCTAATAAGGAAGTACTGGACGGATCTGGTGCAAAAAAGAATGCCGTGTCGAAGACTGAGGATTCAAATCATTCATACACAATAAAGAAATTACTGTGGCCAGTAGATTTTTGTGTTGAGGTATTACATGCGAAGGTGACAAACGGTAAAATATTGTCCCAGTTTCCTTTCATCCGGGCGTAGGCACATGGAGACGATGTTAGAGAGCGTTCGGGGAAAGCACTAAGTAAGGCCATTCGTCTGTGGGTGGTGCATATAAATGGTTTTATGCGTTGTTCTACAGGCCCGTAGGACTTCCTGAAGGGCGTGCGAAACAAAGGCTTTGCCCCGGTTGCCCAGAACAACGCAGGAAGCTTCATGACACAGCACGATGGACTGCAAGAAGTCAGCGACTTCTGTAGCAGTACTGGATCGAAGAGACGCAGTCTCGGTGTATCTTGTCAAATGATCTACTGCAGTGACGAGCCAACGGTGACTATTAGACGTCATTGGCAAGGAACCATAAAAATGAATTCTGTCAAATCGAAAAGGTGTTGTTGGACAGAGAAAAAGCTGTAGGAAACGGGCGAATGGGGACATGCATCGCTTACGGTGCTGACATGACGCGCACAAGCCGACGTAAGACAGTTATACTTTATGATTAAGGTGATGGCGGAGGTTAAGGGAATGGCATTACCGTGCAGCAAACGTGCGTTGTGGACAGCGTCTTGTAGTTAAGCGGGATAACGTTTACCTTCAAAACCATCAAAACTGCTACGGTTTACGAGCACCAGCTGCGGTTTACGAACACCAGCTGGGGCGGTGGCGCCACCTATTAGATGGTTAATAAGTTAAATAACAGTGAAAAGGAAAAGACAACGAGAATGTTTGCCTATGCCACAGCGCGAAGCATTGTTAGAAGTTTATTTTAGTAATAAGAAATGTAAATAAGTATTAACCACACACCAAATGCGAAAACATTTGTGTTGCCAATTTGTTTACATCGATCTTGGAGTTAGGCCTAAAGGCGTTCGAAATGGGAAGCTATCTCAAAAACTACGCCAACTTATCTGTAATACTCGGTCATCAAAGCTAACTGAAGGCAAGCGAAGCCATTTCAAACAGTCGTTTGCTGCGAACAGGGTGAATCTTTCATAAACTACGTCAAAATCACTTCGAAGCGTGCGTCTCAGAGCGCCGCCATGTTTACATACGCTACGTACACTTACGCTACCATGGTAACCTTAAATCTGAAAAATACCACACCTACTGTAAGCGCTACGGGTGACGTACGTATCTGTGCATGCACACTTCCATTTCAGTAACACGGTACGCCCGGTATCCAAGTAAGCCCGGTATGCTATAACTGTCGGTATTTGGCTACCGACGTGGACAAGCCAGACCGAAAATAGCGGGTTTTGATGCGGTCTTAGGTCTTTCAAAAACCTAGATGACCAGCAGCATGGTCATCCCGAAATTCTTCCATAAACGTGAGGAATGAGTGGCCGGGAAAGAACTGGCATCTACTTGTGACCCGTGGGATGATGTATATAGCGTTCGAGCACACCGTCGTTGAGGCGAAATTGTCAATTGATATGTGGGGTTTAACGTCCCAAAACCACTATATGATTATGAGAGATGCCGTAGTGGAGGGCTCCAGAAATTTAGACCACCTGGGGTTTTTTAACGTGCACCCAAATCTGAGCACACGGGCCTACAACATTTCCGCCTCCATCGGCGAAATTGTCAAAGCTGGCGTCTGGAGCGGCTGCTGGATGATTTAGTGATGTCTTGAATGCAGTCAATGAAAGTTCGACAGTAGGAGTCGGTCCGCTGAAAACAGATTTAAGATAGCGAGGCAGGTTGTATTGGTCCAGGGAGGCGATCGAGAGGTTTCGTGAGGCAGGCAGGATGTTGGAGCTCCCAGGATGTGATGCCAAGGACGTATTGTTGAGAGAAAGTGAAATTTGGTATCGGGACAGCGTGTCGGCATCTTGATGACATTTGCAAGACCTATATGTGATGGTAAAGTCATACTCTTGGAAGCGCAGCACCCTGCGCCCTAGATGCGCTGATATATTCTCCATTGAAGACAGCCAACACAGTGCTAGATGGTCTGTGACGATAGTGAAGTGCTGACCGTAGAGGTACGAGCAGAATTGCTGTATCGACCAGACAGTAGCCAGGCACTCTTGCTTCGTGATTGTGAAGTTCATCTTCACTGTCGATAGAGTCCGACTGGCGTATGCTACAATCTGCTCTTTAGAGACGGCATCATGTCGCAAAAGAACGGCTCCGATACCTTGCGCGCTCGCGTCAGTGTGAAGAGTAGTAGGCGCTCTCTCGGCATAGTGGCGAAGCACTGGTCTTGAAGTCAGGCATTATTTAAGGACTTCAAATGCGAACTCGAAGTCGTCAGGGCAAGCGAAAGGAGCACCATCGACTAATAGCTTATTTAGGCAAGCTGCTATTGTCGCGAAGTTGCGTAAAAACGACGACAGTAGGACGCCTGGCCTAGACAACTGCGCAACGCCTTTTGGGTGGAAGGCTGAGACAACTGCAATACAGCGGCTATTTTGTCAGCATCTGGCCGGAAGTCTTCTTCGGAAACGACGTCACCGAGGATTTTATACTTTTACTGGCAAACGCGCACTTTTTGGTATTTATCAGAAGACCGGCGCCTAAAAGGCACTGAAGTACTTCGTTTATTTGTTGAAGGTGTTGGGTAAAAGTAGATGAAAACGCAACAATAGTATCTAAAAAACAAAGGCGGTCTTTCATTTTAAGTCATGAAGAACAATATATCTCATGCACTCAAAACTCGCTGGAGCGTTTCACAGGCCAAATAGCATTACGTTAAATTTGTAGAGGCCATCCGGCGTAGCCAAGGCGGTTTTATCTTCGTCAGTCTCATTCATCGAATTAGCCAATACCCCGATCTTGGGTCCAGGCTGGAAGCATGATTATCTCCTCTTAGCGTGTTGAAAGCGTAATCTATTCGAAGTATAAGATATATATTCTTGCGCGCGATCTTATTTAGCGCATGATAATTACCGCAGAAACGAACGGAGTCATCTTTTTTTTCACTAAGACGACCGTAGAAGCCAAGTAAGGGGAAGATGGCCATATTATTTTGCGTGATAGCGTATCAACTTGCTCTTCAATGAGTTTTCTTACCTGTTGCGAGACACGAATAGGCCGACGGCGTATAACAGTAGATCCATTGGTTTCGATTTACAGCCACGGGAGTTCGACTAAGTGGCATAGCACAGCTATCAAAGCAGGCCTTATGCTTAGCTAAGAGAGCCAATAACGCTGCTGACTGGGCAGAAGTTAGATCAGAACCGATGATTGCGGGGAGAGAGGAAGAACTCGCACCTTACGTGGGCAGTGACGATAAAGATGGGCAAAGTGCTGTGATGAGGTCACTAAAAAGGTATCTATCGTCCCTCCAGCCATTCCTTTGAGTAACATCACGGATTCTGCAGTTGTATTGCAAATAGTCAGGTGCGCGTGGTCATGGAACAAACGGAGCAGACAGGAGGTGACAGGAATGTCATAAGAACTGCAACGATGACCAGGCGCAGCTACGCTCTAAGGCAAAATGGTGGTAAAAGGGTGTGTGGTTCATCCTTTTGGAGACTCATGGGGCTGCCACAACCATCAATCTCTTTAAGGACTAACGGCACCGGGTCTAACAGCTGGTGCCCACAGACAGGCTCAAGGCACTAACATTTAGTCCTCATATTTACGCCTTAGTCAGTAACCGTTAGTCTTAAAATTCACCTCAAAGGACTAAAATTAAGTCCTCACATTTGCAACCTATAGGGCAAATATTAATTCCCACATTTACACTTTTACGGGCAATCGTTATTCCTTACAGTTGCACCACACCAAACGAACGGTTGATCCTCTCAGATGCTCCAATCAGATGAACGTTTTATCCCCAGTTCAAACATAGTTTTTTAATTTATTTTGCGCCAGGCCTAATACCTTTCTCGCCTGTTTTTCTGCGCAGTGGGCAAAAAATAGCACAGAAAAGAACACGCAAAAAAGTAGTTAGCCACGTATGTGTAACTGCTTTCGCAGTCGTGGCAAACGCAAAAGACAAAAGTGAGACATCGCAATATTTTATATTTTTACATACATATGAAGTTTATCCATTCTTTTAAATGAATTCACGGTGAAGTGTACAAGTACAGACTCATTGTCACATCTTGTTCACTCCTTGTGGAGCTCCTTCGGCGAAAGCGATGACAGGCATATCAGACGCCAGAGCATGCCTGTTATGTTCCCACGACTGTAGGTACAATAAGATTGTAAAAATAGTTAGACACACGTGACAGAAGATGACGATGCCTGCATATGACAAGTACGTGCAAGTTAGTATAAAACATGCGTGTAAACTATGACACACAAATAACTTTACCTTCACATCTCGCACAATCCAACTGTAGCTGCTCTTACAAAAGAGATGGATTACAGGCATCGCAGACGCCAGCGCACAGAGCCTTCAGCATCGTTGTGTGCTGAAACTTATTGCGCAGCCCACGGCTGTACAATAAGTATGTAAAATAATGAACCACACGTGACAGAGGATGAACAGGAATGCATATAAGAATTACGTGTGGAGTGAAGTAAAAACCCACGAGAGATATTACATGCTGATAATTTCACCGTGATGCCACACATCGTCAAAAACTAATTTAGATCCCCGTTGCACAACAGCTTAAAAGCGGCGGCCGCAGCCACAATTACGCGAACCACCGTGCCGATAATAGGTCGGCGCGTTCTAAACGAGCGACGTCGTTCAGCTCGAGCAAGCGAACACGAGACTAAACACGGCGCTGCACGCGGAGTGTGCTGCCAGCGAACTTCGAACAGGAGAGCGAGCGTACGCTTGGGCGTCGCCACGAACAGCGCTTAGCTGGTTTGGAGCTAGCGTCGAAGAATTCGACGAAAATGCAGCCCTTTTCCACAGACTTGAGCGAGTGCAGCGCGCAAACAAGAGTCCGCCGCCGCTGCCAACGGACGGCGCCGAGCTTGTTGCGACCGACTGATGGGAAAGCCAACTGTAATGGCAACCAATTTTACCTACGTTCCGACGCTAGCGAAAGCCTCGCCAGCCCGTGCTGGTGCACTTGCAGTGCACCACATACTACACAACAAAGCTTGTTACGAGAACGCGCAATGTGTTTTCGATGACTCTCAATACAGTGACGAGGTCTCAGCCAAATATCGTGAGCCCTGAGATCATTGCGGCGGCGAGGCAGGCGAGCACTCGATGAGCGAGCGCACGCGAGGCCGACGGCAACGGTGGCCAATATCCAGGTGGTCGCAAAGCACAGGCGAACTGCAGACACCCAAGCTGACCTTCGTGGTGCATTTCGTGCGAGCGATATACAACACCACCGAGCCCATTACCGGCAAGCGTCATCCGTATCGCACGCGCGACAAGTAGAGTAGAATATAGAATGATCCCCTACTGTGAAAGAATTCAGCGCTGATTTCTGCCCTGAGTCGGACTGAAGTAATGTATCCGATAGGCCTGCTGTCTTCCCGGCCGCCATATTGGGCTTCCCAACTGTTGCTGTCGTGTGCTGGCCATGACTGTTTTGAAGCCAGAGATATACAGCGTGGCGTGGTGACGTGTCGAGACCAGCTCCAGACTTCATGGGCGCGGCGAAACATAAAAGCAGCAGCGCACGATCACCCATGCGCACACACAAGCACCACGTCGTAATTCCTAGATCGCCGGATCCAGGTGGCCGTGGTCGAGCACTCCGAGCGCAACACAACGTGAACCGTCGCCAGCAGAAAACAGGGAAAAACGGAGCCTGGAGATGGGAGGACCTTGGCAACGTTTTTCGCACTGTATGCATTCTCGGGTGGTTAATCTCTTTGGAGCGTGTTTCGAGACTATGTGGTGTGCACGGGGCACGCTTCCCTCTGTGGTTGCTCCTCAACAATCTATCCGCTCATCGCGCGTGCCCATTGGGCTCCGTTACTCCTTTCCGGGTAATTTTGCCTTAGAGTGGAGGGCGTCATCATCAGCTACTTGGCTAGATGCAACAGCTACTACGTGTTCAAGACCAGGGCGCAGAGCAGAGTCTTTAGCGACAGCCAAATTGAACAAGAATGAAGGCGGATCAGACAGAGATGCATACGATATATAAAAGATGTGAACCACGTGTTCTTTACATGATACGACAGTGGAGGCGGGATGTAGAAAGTACCAGCCTAGGCTTAGTTCATGAACGCGCGTGCGTAGGACAATTATTTTGATGTGGTGACGTAAGCCGTCGATAAAAACACAAGCCGTACCTTTCGGTCAGGTCGGATGAGTCCGCTCTTTTCTCCACGCAACACAGGTCCTACATAAGAGGCTCTCACTTTACGGAGCCGCGAGCACAAGTAAATAAGTGGAACAGAAGCAGCGGCACTGGTCTCAACAAGCGCTTGCACAGGAACACCTTCAATAGTAAGTGACAACAGGTTGGCCGGGGAACCAAGAGGTACTTGTGATGATCAACATGACGCAGTTTTACCTCCAAAAACTGCAATCCTTAGGGTTCCAAGTGTCGTTCAACAGTACGTGGGAGGGGCTGAAGCGGCGATGCTGAGCGTCTGTAGGTTGGTGGAGACCGTCGTCTGGAGTAGCGGTAGTTTTGATGTTGACGCAGGGACGCTGTTGGAGACGTAGACAGGTTCCTGCGAATATGGGTGGGAGTCTGGACCATAATAATGGGTTCGTCGGTAGCGGTCCCGCTCGAACTCAGCATGGTGTCGTCGTTCATCTTGCTGGCGCTGACGGCAGTAACGAGATATGTGCTCTCGGATACCGCAGTAAAAACAAACAGTACGGGACGAACGCCACTGAGGATAAGAGGGTGGAGCAGGTACTCTATCTCGCACAGAAGCCAAATGACCACAAGTAAAAATCAGCGGGCCGAGATATTGCCGCAGGAGGCAGAATTGCAGCTATGTTCGCATAGGTGGGCATCAGTGGTTGATCAATCGATGCTTTTGGTGTCATCATGGAGGCCACATCAGCGCACGCGGGCAGCGGGCGCGAATGTGGCCAGATTCAGCAGGTTGAATGGTGTGGATGAAGTTGAGACGGCAGTGTACCGCTGCTGTTCCAGGTCTCGAAGCTCTTCACGGATGACCACGCGGATTAGCCCTTTCAAATCAGACGGAGGTATAAGGCGTGGATCATTGCCTTGTTGAAGGCGGAGCGACTGCAGTTTATCAAGGCGCTGGAATGTCGAAATTATGTTTTCAGCCAAAGTGGGATGGCAAACAGCTAAGGCGTTGAATGTAATTATGTTGATTCCTTTAAGGAAGGAGTCAATGCACTAGGCTTCCGTCATATCGCTTTTCGTACGGTGACAGAGGGCCAAAACATCCTCAAATTATGAAGTGCATGTCTCATGTGGTTGATGAACTTGCGTGGCCAGTTTCTGTTTTGCGGCTTCCGAACAACCTGACGAGCATTCGAAGAGTCGTCGCAGCTTCGTGGCAAAGGTCAACGAATCATCGAAGTCAATTTCGTGGTTGGAAGACGAAGTTTTGGCTACGATGGTCATATAAAAAGGGAGCTAACTCAATTTTTACGTTTTGGTCCACCGATTGGCTGAACTCACACGGTTGTAAAGCTCGAGCCAGTTCTCGACGTCATCACGGTGGGACCCCCGAACATGCCTGGTTTGCGCTGAGGACAGCTAACAGCGGACGAAGGCAGGGCGACCACAGGCATCGGTGCAAAGGGGTTAGACCAAGGTGTTGGTTATGTTATCTGCATAGCTGGGGCGAAGGGGGTGTGTGGCCAGGTGCAATCGGCGACCGGATCATAGCTCTAGGTGGGACACGAACGTAGGACGTCGGGATCTGTACCAGGCACCTTCCCCACTATGAAAGACGCGGGGAGACTTCACCAGGCAGATTGAGCAGGAGCGTTTATTCAGTGATGACTGCGTCGGCTCAGAACAGCAACGACTGAGTCCAAGCGCGATGATGATGATTTTGTACAAGTGAGAGCAATGAAGGACGATAAATGAGCCCACAATACACACACACACACACACACACACACACACACACACACACACACACACACACATATATATACATATATATATATATATATATATATATATATATATATATATACGCGGAAGAAGAGTAGTGGAGACGTCATTTCATTTCATCCATAAATAAACACATTCACTCGTAACAGTTTAGTGTAAAGTGCCGGGTACACCGATCTGGACGACCAAGCTCTACCGATTTCGTGACAGAGCAGACGCTTGGCAGCCTCGCCACTGCAGATACCAGACATGGAGGACGTAGGAGCAGGTCATAAGAACCTCGCAACTGATCTGCAATATGCACACCCGACAAGACAAGCTGGCTTCGGCACACCGGAACGTCAACCGAGGACCTTCTCGGGGAAGCCGGGTGACCATGTTGAAGATTGGCTCAAGCACTGCCAAAGAGTGAGTCGCAACAGCCACTGGAGAACTGCTAAGTAGCCCGAGAGCGGGCTGTTTTTTCTTGTTAGCACCGTGTCTTTTTGGTTCGACAACCACGAGAGTGCATTAACCACATGAAACTTTTTTGTGGACAAGCTGACGAGGTGTTTTGGTGTCTCGACTGTTAAGGTCAAACAGGCGCAGAAAACGCTTTCACGCAGAGCTCAGTTACCTGGCGAAACATGCACTACCTACATCTAGGCTGTTTTGAAGCTTTGCGGAATCATGAGTGCGACTATGTCTGACGATAAAGTAGGTCATCTCCTCAGGAGAATTGCGAGAGACGCGTGCAATTTTTTTATCACCAAGGAAGACCAACACACATCTTCCGACCTAAAGAACCACTGCCGAGCATATCAAACGCTAAAAAAAAGGAGAATCGTATCTGAAACTCGGATGTCTTGACAATATGCACACCATTACAAGTATGAACCTTCCATCGCAGGACGACATCGCTTTGGTTATACGACAAGTGCTAAAGAAGAACTGCCTAAACTTGCTAAAAGCTATATGTGCCTGATGGCGAGTCTCGGCCATTTCCGAGCTCTTTTCAACGGCAACACGCAGCACGTGCTGACTCGCCTTGCTTCGAGCGCAGCATTACCCCAACCGGCACGCCAAAAGCGATCCCCATCCCCACGTCGCCGCTTGTGGACGCCAGTACCACTGGTAAACCAAATGGCGCGACCAATGGGGGCGATGCCACAAAATCTTCCGCAAGACCCCCTCGTGTTGTAAAGGTTGAGAACAAAGTGAGTGTTTTGTAGACAATGTGAGTACACTTGCTTTACTTGATACTAGTGTTGGGGTTTCTCTAATGAGCATGTCTTTTAAAAATCACCTTGGGATGAAAGTAAAGTTTGCTTCGAGTCGGAGTGCTACGTTCTATGGTGTAGGGGGAGAAACGTTGAGCCCGGTCGATGTTTTTTCTGTTTTAATTTTTGTAGGAAATCATATGTTAGGAGCTTAACTAACAGTGCTTGCACATGATTGCGTTAGCGGTGTGATTTGTCTTCGTACCATCTTGACCTCTTCATTGACAAAAGATACCACTGATGACAGCTCGACCGCGTTTTTCGTGTCTCAAGACGTCTGTTTGGCCCCGCATACCGCAATGTTTAAGCGTGCAAACTCTTCACGTTCCGGTGTGGGTTCTTGCTACAATTTAGCCGAGCTGAACTTTAGTAACGCATTTAGGAAAAACGTTATTGTGCTTCGTAATCTCATGCTCACCGTCGATGGTTGTGCCAATTTGTGGACTGTGAACGTTTCCCCGCAGCCCATATCTCTGCCTGCAAAACCTAAATTGACAAGCTTTCAAGAGCAAAATACTCTTACCATACGGTTACTTGAACTGTCGGCAATCGTAAAGAAATCCCACACCTACTCTTACCCCGACTATTCCGCAGCATTGACCTCATGATCAAAGAGTAACTTCCTTCAACTGAATGGTCTCTGCTGCAGAAGGTGCTCGCAGGTTACGCCTTAGTCTTTCACTTAGCCTAAAACGAGACACATACCGTTAAGTCACCGTCTTCACGTATGCGAGACCACATTTATATAGGTCAAGCACCACCTATACGCCAGAAGCCCTATCGCATATCGCTTTCCGAAAGGAAAGTCATCGCCAAGCAAGTTGAAGACATGCTAAAGAAGGGCGTCATGCAATAATAATGTAGTCATTAAGCAGCTTCTGCCATTCTAGTCAGCAGGAAGGATAGCTCTTGGAGATTTTGCGTAGATTGTCGCCGCCTAAATGTCATTACAAAAAGACGTCTACCGCTTGCCGCGTATAGATGACGCCGTGGGCTTTCTGCATTCAGCCTCCTATTTTTCGTCTGTTGATTTGCGTTTTGGGTACTGGGAAATTCCTGTACATCCCTCAGACAAAGATAAGATGGCCTTTGGAACACCTGATGTCCTTTTGGAGTTTAACGTTATGCCCTTCGGTTTTTACAATGCTCCAGCGACATTTCAGAGGTTTATAGATAGAGGACTTTGTGGACTAAATTGAGAAACTTGCATGCACAACCATTACTTGTCACTTACGTTTGAATGCTTACGCGAAGCTTGGCTGGTTTTAAACCCAAACAAGTGCATTTTAGAGAACGTCAAGCCCTTAAGTTAGACTTTCTCGTGGACAGAAAAGGCGTGCCACCAGACCCACCGATGACCACAGTGGTTCGCCACTTTGAGCAATCACGAACAGTGAAGGACCTGTAAAGTTTTCTGGGTTTGTGCCATTATTTCGGCGGATTTATCAAGAACTCCGCACCACTTGCCTCCCCACTGATGTCTCTTCTTCATAAAGACACACACTGCACTTGTGGGATGATAAAAGTGTGGTGGCATTTCAACAGCTGAAATTTTTATTCACTTCAGAACCCATCCTGAAGCATTTTGATCCTGGCGCTTTTAATGAATTTCATGCAGATGCTAGTGGATTAGTTGTTGGTGCAGTGCTTGTCTAACTCTGCAACAGCTGCCAGCACGTCGTAGCATAAGCGAGTCAGACACTGACCCGAGCAGAGAAAAACTAGACGGTCACGAGTTCGATGGCTTATCGGTCGTGTTCAACATTCAGAAGTTCTGACCATATCTACATGGCCTCGAGTTCACAATAGAGTGTAAAGACAAATGCTTGTTGCCGAGATTAAGGATGAAAGAATGTTTATGACGCGAGAGAAGATGTAGAGTTAGCGGTAATAAAGCAATGCAAAAATAGGACATTGACGAGCACTGTTCTCGAGTCACAACGGGAATTTCTACTACACTAAATAAGGCTAACAAGGTTTCACCATATGCGGGTCAAGGCTGCTTGGCCGACGAGTCGCTGCGCGGAGTCTCACGCCGACAGCAGGGACAAGCCAGGCGTGCTTGAAATTCAGCAAAATTGCTGTCGTGGAAACAACTCGTCTCAGGGCTAATGGTAGGCCAAGGTCTTGAAAGCGGCCGGGTCCCAGCACAAGGAACCAGCACCGACTACCGGAGCACCAGCCGAGGCGAAGGACCCACGGTTAGACAGCAGGCAGCGGTTTGCTTGGGAACCAGGACCTGACGAGCGCCTCAGTCTGCGACTGCCTCCCAGTAACGTTCTCCAACAATTGTTTACTTTCTTCACTTCTCTCTCTGCCTGTCCGAATTGGCTTCCTACCACTGTTTTTGTCTTCCGGCCTGTCTTTTTGTTGTTTTCATCGATGGATAACCACCGCGCACCAAATGAGAAATTCCTCCTTCTCAAACATTTTTTGAACTGTCCTAAGAGCGCGGGAGACAAGTGTTACAATAGACACCCGTACAAAACCTAATAGACCAAAACAACACTCTTTCTGTGGTAGTCTGGAGGCATAATATGCTTGATAACATATTGTTTTGCGAGCTCCTGCATCTGCAGCCTGCTCACATAATTAGCACCAACATTGTCTGACCCTTTGAAGTGCTCCACGCGAAAGGTGTATTTTTGCAACACAAGACTCCAACGTAAAATCTTATTGTTTAAATGCTTGGCATGCGAGAGGTATTTTAACGGCTGGTGGTCGGTATGAACAATAAATGAGGTTTTGTAAATGAAAATGAACTTTGCGATCGCCCAAACGAATGCCAAACACCCTCTTCCAGTGGCAGAGCACTTCTCGGGGCATAAGTTGGCGACTGGCATACGATATCGGGTGAAGAAAATTCTCATGCTCCTGCATCGGCACAGCGCTATGCACTTATCAGAGGCATCTATGTGTAATACGAAGGGCTTTCATATGTCAAATGCCTTAACTCCTGGGCAATATGCCAGAGCTTGCTTTATGTTTCGAATGCCTCTTCTCTTTCAGCATTCTAGGCTAACTTGTTCTTTTTTTTTTCGTTCGGGTCACTCCAGTAGAGGGTTTAGCTTTCTGTGCATACCATGGTATGAGGTCTCGGTAATATCTCGCTAGGCCAAGGAAAGAACGACGACGCTTTTTCGTTTCCACTGTTGCAGCTATAGCAATCTTCAATATTGCGCTGTCTACTGTACGGATCTTTCCATCACTAAGCCGATGACCGAGAAAAATTATTGAAGCTATACTAAGGTCTTGGTACTAAGGTTTGAGGCTTAATCTTTAGGCCTGCATATTGAGTTCTTAGAAAAAAAGTTTTTAGCTGAACTTAGCTGTGGCAAATAAAACATCATAACTGTTATGTACTGTGTTTGGAGTACCGTGTAGTAACGTCCTCATTAGTCATGTAAATATCGTGGACGCAGCCTTAATCTGAAAAGGCATATACAGAAAATGGTAGCGGCAAGATTGCGTTGAAAAGGTCGTTTTCGGACGGCAACTCTCCTCTAAAGGCACTTGCCAATAACATTTTGTAAGATCGAACTTAGAAAAAAATTAACTTGGTGCCGGCTTTAGCAAACACAGTGTACGTTCTAGGTATGGGCTCAGCATTAGAAACCAAAACATCATTAATGTGACAAAACTTAATGCACGCGCTAAAGCTGCTGTCTTATTTCTTGACGAGGACCAAGGATGAGTTATACGGCGAGTGTGATCATTCAGTAACACCCTGCTTTAACATTTCTTGGACCTACTTTTCAGCTATCTCCTTTGCTGCGAATGGCAGCCGATACTGAGTCGTGCTGATTGGCTCTGAAGTATGAAGCTCTTGTCAACACTCCAGAAGATGCGTTGCCCAGGAACTTCGGAAAATAGGTCTCGGAATTCGTATAAAAGGTTACCCAAATCAGCACATTGCGCTTCGTCCAAACTGCTTCCGAGGGTGACCGACTCGGTACTTTTTCTCTTATTTACTTTGAAACCAGGCAGAGGTGAATCTGATTCGCTTCATTCGGCTGCAATGAAAGATAAAGCCTGACTGACAAGTTCTCGTTCAGGCTCTTTGTATTGTTTGAGCATATTCACGTGAAAAAACTTACTGGTGTGCCCGAGGTCCAACAAATAGTCGTGGTCACTTTTTTTTCAAGTAAAAATAAATGACCTCTTCCAGTGCATGAGAAGCTTATTTCCACTGTTTGGGAGTGGTATCAGTGCCCGTTCACCAACTTAAACAATTTACCTTAAAGTTTTCGTGCTTTTAAAGCTCGGTCATAATACTTCATCGAGATTTATGCTCGGGAGAGGTTCACTTGCGCCAACTTTAGGGTTTGTTCAAGCCGTTCTGTCAGATCAAACACATAACCGTAGGTGGTTTTGACATCCTCCTTTAGGTCTGCCCCTGTCCAAATCTCCTTGAGGATATCCAGGGGATCACACACATCCCGGCCTTATATCAGTTCAAAAGGGGAGAAACCCATACTGGCCTGTGGTGGCTTTCGATAGGCAAAAAACAGAGGCGCGAGAGGCGGTTCCAAGACATCGGCTTTCTTAACATAACTCACCTTACATCTGCTTTATTGTGCCAATGAACCTTTCAATCAAGCCATTATAATTCCGGTGGTAAGACGTCGAGTTGCCGAACAGCGAGCAATGCGTTCACTTCTCCCGTGAATTCTGACGTGATGCAGGACGCTTGGTCACAAAGAATTTCCCATGGGAATCCAATACAAAAAAATATTTCCAGTAAACCATCTGCCACCATTGCCGAGTCGGTTACGGGCAAGACCACTGAGTCCGAGTGTACTGTGTGGCGAAATCTACAAATGTGAGAATATACCAATTGCCGTTTTGCGACACTAGTGTGAAGGCCGAATGACGTTTACGGCTACGCGTACGAATGGCGTGTCATTCAAAGGCATCCTTCCAAGAGGTGCTTTGCCGACTTTGTTTTTAGAAATGGTCCTCTCGCACGCGTCACATAGTTTGACGAATCTTCGGACCTCCTCCTGTACACCGGACGAACCAAATCACTTCAAAAATCGGTTCCTTGTCTTCTTGATGCCTTGGTGACCAGATATCAGAGATTCTTGGGCCAAGTTCAACACCTAAACACAAAAAAAACTTTGGGACCACCTCTTCTTAAAAGATTTTATCTGGAGCCGCATGGTAACAGTGGTACAAAATTCTTTTCTCAAGCATGAATTAGTAGTGTTCGGCTCCTTTGTCCCAGATGATAGTGTCAACTTTCGACCTACAAAAATCCACCGACCGGTCTTCCTCTTGTTTTTGGCGAACGGACTCCGGCGTTACGTGTAAGCTGCCAAATTCATTAATCGTCTGCTTGCCATGAAACCCTCTGCCTGACACACCGAGCTTCAGCTCGTCCCGCCTTCTCCCTTGGCGCTCTTTTCAGACTTCAGTGTCTCATCAGCCATGGGCTTCTTGCTCGTTGACTTGTTTCAGGTCAAGTCAGGGTCCTTAGCGTCACAGGTGCCCGGTACATTTCAAACAATAACATTGTATAGAGATGATGTCATATATTTTGCTATCACTTTTCCTGAGAAATGGGATGACAGAAGTCGTACTTCTGCTTCTGGTACCTCAATGCAATTACCGTCAGCCAACAAAACAGCGGCGGTGGTTTTTTTGCTATCACTTTTCCTGAGAAATGGGATGACAGAAGTCGTACTTCTGCTTCCGGTACCTCAATGCAATTACGGTCAGCCAACAAAACAGCGGCGGTGGTACCAGTCGACGCATTTTCTGGAACAAGGGACGGCGCACCACCAGGGTGTTGCTTCCAGTGTCCCTCAAGACGGATACAACGTAGCCCAACACCACCCCTCTTAATAATGACAAACTCCAGGTAGCCGTGTTGGTGCGCGTTCTAAGCGTAGTGGCAACGTCTTCATGCCATTCATCTACGGGTAAGTAAACTCAAGATTCAGGTGCGTCTGACCTCTGGTCTGATGACACAAAGCAAGAGGTCGTGTTCTTTGACAGACCAGTCAAGAACACTGACAACAAAGACAGTGGACATGCTTTTGCATCATGGTCTTACTTCCGGCAATACCAACAGAAGACTCGTTTGGGTTTAGTGCGGCATTCAGAAACTCTGTGTCAAAGGCGATCACAGAGGAACTACCAAATTTGTGGCTTGGTGGAACAACACCCCTCGTGCTCTCCGGAGTTATTTCTTGGCCAGGGACGAAATACCGACAAGTTTCTTTGTCCTTAGGTCTCAGTAAACTTATCAGCCACTTCTGTGATTCCTTGGACTGTCTTGCATTTCTTCTACCTCAGGAACAGAGCCAAGCGGTCGTGACATTTATTTAGAAACTGCTCGGCCACGATGAGGTTGCGCATGGATTCAATGTTTTGTTCACTTTCGGCATTTTCAGCCAGCGACCGAAGAAGCTCTGTAATCTCGTGGCGTACTGCTTACACGTTTCGCCGTCTTCCAGCTTGCTTTCTCGAAAGTTTTCCCAAGAGCCTTCGGCTGTGAAGCAATATCAATCTCGGGAGCAAGGCCATTTTTGTGCTCTGGTAATTGATAGACTTTTCTGGGACAGACGACAGAAGATCTTTGACACTTCGCCGCTGAGACATAGGCTTACTGCTGTAGCCCACTTCTCCTCCGGTCATTCTTGACCAAGAAATACGCGTTTGATCCTCATAAGATATGCATCCAGATCGTCTCGCCTCTCGTCAAACACTGAAATCAGATTGTGCGGATTGAGCAAGCGGGGGCGGTTTTGACTGCTGTCTGGTTCTCGATCACGTGTTGCTTGTTTTTGACCACCTTCAGCCTCGGCTAATCAAATACGAAACTGAAGAGTTATCTATTCGACCTCTAGGTGTTCTTTCGCCGCTTGCCTTTCAGCAGCACGTTCTTCACGTAACTACAGTGACTCCTCACAAGCGCGCTCTAACCGTGCATCTACCCACGTCTTTACCTCGACTCTTTCAAGCCCTATGTGTTCTGCTAACGTTACAGGCTCTTGCGCGCTCAACTTCCCCACACAGATTTCATCTCAGTGCAAACGGCTTCGTCCTGCTGTCGTGGACGCCATTTGTGCAGATAGGTTCGAGTAATTACGCCAACTTAAATACCTGTTGCCTTGATTGGTGAAGGCAGGAGGATGAAAAGATGTTCATCACGCGAGAGATGATGTAGGGGTTAGCGGTAATGAAACAATGTAAATAGACGAAGATGACGAGCACTGTCCTCAAGTCAGTGAACGCAGTTCCCGAAAGATAACTTGCCATAGGCAAGATCCTGCCTACGGCAAGTTATCTTTTCACCCACTTTTCTTCATACTTACATTACACTTTGGTCTTATATCTTCCCCTATACTTTCCTTGGCATTATTGTCTGTTAGATCGATATATATATATATATATATATAAATATGTTATACCGTGTCGGCTTGCCGATGGCGTCGCTAGGCCTACGAGGAGTACGGCTAAACGACAACGGGCAATCGCAAGAAGCGGCTCGTGTGGAATTTTCATAGTTGTTATTTTATAGTCACAAATGAGCAATAGGTATAGGTGCTCATTGGTCGCGGTATCTTACGGAGTGATAAAGATATCTGTGTAACTACAGCGACGAGACCATTCGCAGGCACGGTTCTCCTATCGTGCTGATAAGTAGCTCACTGTGTACCGCCAGCCACAGGATTTGTCATATATATATATATATATATATATATATATATATATATATATATATATATATATATATATATTTATTTATTTATATGCAGTATAATTTTAAAGTGAAACACCACCGCAAACACTAATCACCCATGCTACACTACTGAGAACGAACTATCGGATATGTATAGCACAGTATTTTTACCTACCATGTAGTGCCAGTGGGCAACTTTCACTCGGCTTAAAATCAATACACATTGACATCGTAACGTGAACATTTACATGGGCTAATTTGTAGCACCAAAAGCGCACCAATCTTTCAATATGGATCTATCTAATCTTCAACATCCCTCTAGTCGAATTATGAGCTGTAATTCAATCATGTCGGTTGCACGAGCGTTCACAGAGCTGGTGCACGAGCCAGCAAACACAAACATACCAACTGCGGCCCGCTGATGTCATACCGTCATACCTTGCCGATGGCGTCGCTAGGCCTACGAGGACCACGGCTAAACGACCACGGGCGATCGTAACATGCGGCTCGCGTGGAATTTTTGTCGTCGTTAATTTATATTCACAAATGAACAATAGGTATAGGTGCTCAATGTTCGCGGTATCTTACGGAGTGATCAAGATATCTGTATAACTACAGTGACGAGACCGTTCGCAGGCACGGTTCTTTTATCGTGCTGGTAAGTGTAGCTCGCTGTGTACCGCCGGCCACACGATTCGTCGTAACCGTGATCACGTTCACGCTTAATGTAACAAGAATTGTCGCATGAAAAAAATGTAAGTTTGTCTAAGCTTTAATGCAGGAGACATTGTTTTTCGTGAAATAAATTGTATGCTAGAGAGGAAGACGACGACGTTGAGAGTGAAGCTAAATTAACCTAGCCTCGATCTTTTATCTTTACTTGTTTTTTGTTATTTCTGGTCATTCTCTCGAAGACGTCTGCGGCATCAAGGATATTTTTACCTTACCGGGCCCTTTTCGAGAAGAGGTGACTGGAAGAAGGGTCCGATTCCGGGACTTCAACCATGACCCAGTCATGCAAGCGACCAGGACAGTTGTCTGATTCAACCCATACGCCATAAAAACGACTAGACCAACGAGCAGGCGAACGTAACTTTGGCGACACCAATGAACCCATAACTGGTGATTACGCATTCACAATAGGGGGACACGACAAGAAGGTAGTCGATGGGTTGGACCTAAAAGACGACAACTTCAAAAAGGTAAGCCAGCGCAAAAGCGGAGCTGAGGGTATTCCGGTGATTATGCCACCCGCAAAGAGCGAAAAAGACTTAATACAGGTGGACCCTATTGGTTTACATTCTGCGGTGAAATCAGTCATTGATGCTGAGCCAGTTTGGACTTATTTCACTGCTCAAGGTTCGCTACTGCTAGACGTGGTCACTAAAGATCAAGTAAACGCACTTTTCAGCTGTGGCAAGCTGTGTGGTGTAGAAGTTGGTTCTTGTCTTCCTACTGCCTACCTGCGTAACACCTGCTTGATCAGAGGTGTTCCGAAGTGATACACAGAGGCAGGTCTTTTCGGATACACGAAACCTCAAGGCGTGAATCACGTCAGGATGATTGTTAGAAGTTTCTTCTACGATTGAGTGATAAGTGAGACCCATGGACGCGGTGGTACTTGCGTTTACTCCAAACACCGAGCGACTTCTTGACTATAAACCTTGGCTTTACTCGACTTGAAACCGCTGAATACACAGAACCACCACCAAGGTGCTGTAAATGTCAACGTTTTAGTCACGTGGTGAAATTCCGCAAAAGAGAGCGGCAATGCAAACGCTGTGGAGGTCCACATGACTTCAAAACTTGCAAGGCGGACTTTAATTGCACAAACTGCAATAGTGACCAACCCGCCAGTTGTAGTGGGTGCCCACTTCGGGTGAGTGCGATGCATAGACGAAAAGCCTTTCTTATGAGGCCTAAACCAACTTAACCAACTACTGCCCGGTCAGTTGCTCAATCACCTGAGGATTTTCTATTGATGAAAGACAGAATATGAACTAGACCAGAAAATATACGTGAGGTGCAATCAGAAGAATGCTTCTTGAAAACACCGGGCAATGCGAGTCAAGCAAACCAAGGAACCATGCCAAGTGAGTCTACTCAAAACAATCTTACGTGAACTACCTATGCCCGAGTACTGAGACAAGAATTTGAGAAGGAGACAAAGGGACATGAGTTAAATATCCGCGACACTTAGACAGGCGAAGAAGTTGATGCCTCCAAGATTTTCTCCGTGGACGCTTTTACCTCTTGATATTAAACAGTGCGGCTCAGGAATGAATGAAGCGGGAAGACGTATTGCACAGACTGCACTGCTGCAGACTACTCTCTTCTACTTAGCCCAGCGTTACACTCAGCATTCTCATATTTATACTGATGCCTCAACTACTCAAGACATCTCGTCATATGGCCTCTATGTTCCCTTTAAAGGACAAAGTCTATCCTATCGGCTACAACGCAGGAAATCATAAACGACAGCAGAACTTCATGGAATTAAGCAGTCATCTACATCCTGCGTCAAACGCCGAACCGATGGGTGATCACCAACTTTAAGGGAGCTCTAAAAATACCATTCAGCCTCTTAAAAAACAAATTTTCAACCAATTTCATTTGATATACCATACTTGCACCCCTTGGCTATTATCGTGGGTCACGCTATCACATTTCAATGGATACCGGCTCATTGCTGTATACTGGCCAATGAAAAAGCAGATGAAGCGGCCCACAAATGACTTCAAAAGCAAAATTACAGGCGAACTTATTTCACTAAATCAGATGTTCCCCAGCTGGCTAAAAGGCTTGCTTCCGAAGAAAACAACAGGATATGGAACCTCCTGACACACCATTATGCTTTCCTCCATTTTATCGACCCACATCTCAGGACTAGACTCCCACTCCGAATCCCTCGACACCTGAAAACTCTCTACCGCCGTCTCTGGCTGAACAGTGCTTATGGAAACAATTCACGGTATCGCTTTGGTCAAGTAGACAGTCCTTACTGCAATAGCTGTGGCTCCATATGAACTGTAAAGCCTTTCTTGTTTAAGTGCCGAGCGTATGCCGATGAGCGTGTTCTCTATGAACACTGCATGCATATGTTAACCGAAAAAACTTAATCAGTTGGTTATGTCTTTGGCCCTTTCCCCAGCTTCACGCAACAGAGGCAAGCGATGAAATTTTTATTCGCGTATTTTGATAATATCGGTCAGCTAGACAAACTGTAGGGGCGCCTTCAAAACTGAAGTCATGCTCTCAGTACACGTCCCTACCCAAGAGACAGAAAAATATCTGTACATTTGCTTTTTATTCTTTCCATTTTAATTCTTAATACCTTTTCTCTCTCTCTTCTTGCCTTTCAGTCCCCAATCCCCTCCCCCACGCAGCATAGCAAGTCAGGGACACACACATGCCGTCTAAATTCTCTGCTTTTCAATTAAGAGCTCTCTCTATCTCTCTCCGCAACACTGCGGATATTGTTCATGTTCTGTTGGCCGCTCTACGTTCTCACCTAGCGGGAATGCCACCAGGTACTCGAAGACCATGCTGCAGGCCGTGCTGGCTCTGTAATCAGTGCTGCTTGGTTTTTTTGGGCACAACCAGCAGTAGAATTCCAAAGGCCAAGCCTCAGTGCACGTTAAATCGCCGAAAAATGCCTTTTATATTGCAGTGACATTGTGCCGGTATTGTTTCTCGCATTAGTGAACTACACCTGTTTTTGAGAGAATATCAAATTCCGATCTTGCCTCTGTCGGCGGTTGGACCATCGAACAAAGATCAATCACTGGATACGTCACTAATAAGAGCCCCACCACAACGACTTTCCCAAATGGAAGCGCCACTGAGTATATATGAACAGAGATACCACACGAGGCACTACATGTGGCGGACTTGTGCACAGATGTTACAGACGTTTGTGCGATCATGGCACAGATAGGAAACCGCAATGTCAGCATTGCATCGGTGCATGCGTCAGCTCACAAGAAAATTTCTAGAGAAGTTTTTGGAAGATCTGTGTCATCGTTGCCCAGCTCCGCGCACAATTTGTGGTGATTTCAATGCGCATCACACGTCATGGGGGGACCAGGATTTCGATGCACGTGAACGTTGTCTGTAAAATGCTATTGATAAGCCAGACTTATGCATTGCGAATGATGGCAGTGTAACATTCTTTAGGCCTTCAGCTTGTACCAGTGTGATTGCCTTGACGTTGCATTCAAGTGACGTTCAGCTAACGTGTTGCACAGCTCCGGGCAGAATGGAAAATGATAATTTCTTTATATTTAATAATGTTGCAGGCTACACATTGACGGTAACTAAATCCTGCAAAGTAGCCGATTGTGATCGCTACCGAGAGCATCTAGATCACCAATCATGAGATATGTTTCAGAATATACTGGTGAGCAAAGCGGCTGCAACCGCTATACTTAAGCTACGTGTGCATTTTCCAGCCCCTCAATTGAAGCTCCGTATTTGTGTGCAGCTAGAAGAAGGGCAAAGAAAAAGCTTATGCAAAGAGGTGGCGAACCTGCTAGCAAAACTCAGTTCAACAGACCTAATGCAGTAATACGGCGACACAGCAAGAAACTTTTGAGGAAACAATGGGCAACATTTTAGGGGAGTTTAGGCGTATTTACTCTACTGTCAAAGATATGGTGAGTAGTAAATAGTTTCGGAAGCATGCCCGAGACTTTGAGACCATTCATTGCCCTCTTGTTATTCAAGGATACATCAATGCTGTCTCTAGCCGAAGAGTTCGCTGACGTGTATGTAATCACAAGAAAAAGTGAACCACCTTACCCACTTCTGCCTCATTTTAAATCTGGTAGCGACACACCTTTCCCGCTACGGGAGCTAACGTCAGCCATAAATTGTCTCCGTCGACGCTGTGCTCCCAAACCTGGCGGAATTACAAACCAAATGATCTCAAATATGCCTGCAGAATCGAAGAGCAGGTTACTGATGCATTTCAACTATGTTTGGGAGTCTGAAAACATTCATCAAGCCTGGAAAATGGCCTGGGTCATGCCAGTGCTGAAGCCAGGTAAAGACAGAACAGAACTGGCATCATATGGACCATAATCACTAACTTTGTGCGTAGCGAAGCTGATGGAGAAGCTGGCTTGCGTTCGGCTGACATGGTAGATGGAGAATCACAAGGCCCTTCTAGCATGTATGGCTGTGTTTCGGCAACGGCTGAGCGTACAGGACAACATCTTGGACTTGGTGAGTGACATATAACACCAATGAGAATACAACTTTGCAACTCTGGCTATATTTCTGGACGTTTAGAAAGCGTGCGACTACGTGTTCCGAGGTGCGGTAGTTTGTGGTCTTGCGTCTATGGGAATAACGGGGCACCTTTTACGCTTTGTTTAGGTGTTTCTTAATGATCGCTTAATGCAGGCGAAATTAGGGACAGTGCTCGGTAGCTGAAAAAAATCACCAGAGCAGTGCCACAGAGCAGTGTCTTGTCTCACATGTTGTTCGATGCGGCCATGGCTGGTTCACCTAATGCTCTCAAGGCTGTGAGAAAGGCAGTACAAATATCAATTTATGCCGACGACATATGCGTATGGCTGTCTGGATGTCAGCATAAGCGATTGGAAATGATTGGCCAAACAGTTCTACTCTCCGCACAAACCTATCTTGAATCTATTCGACAAACAATATTAGGTGAAACGTCTCAATTCATGCTATTCCTAGGTATGCGAAGACGAGAAACAAAGATAAAAATAGTACTTCCTGGTGCATAAATTAGGCAAGTTAAGTACATGAGATTCCTTTTAGTCACAATAGACACCAGGATGATTTGGTGACGGGCAGTAGACAAGACAATGTCAGCGCTGTCACTCCGTGTAAACAATCTTGGATGGGTGGCTGGAACAAGCTGGGGGAGCCACCGAAATAAATATGCACGCAGCAGTAATTGTCAATCGTGTGCTTTTTCAATTGCCTCTGATCTCTCCGAGTGAGTCACAGTACGAACGGCTGGGAAAGCTTCATCGTAAAGGCATCTGAGTCACTTTTGGAGTGCTGAACTTTTCAGCGAGCATACAGGTGCTTCATCAACCTTCTCTTCCGCCGTTACGTCTTCGCACCTCTCAAAGACTGCTGACACAGCTTTGCCGACTCGGCGAATCGAGCCTAGGACGACCACTACTCAGTCACCTTCAGCGACGCACGGAATCGGGAGCGTTCGTGGCCGTCAACACCCTTCACCATCTTGGCATCGATTTCCCCAAACAAAGACAACTCCGACAAGACACACCTTGGTCACATAAGGATGTTGACTGTCACGTGATGATTCCATGGATTAACAACAATCCCCACCTACAGCAGAAATACGTTATTTTGTACTTGAATATATTGAAAAAAAAGTACGCCGACCTTTTGAAAGTTTTAACCGATAGATCAGTCGACATAGTGTGCGGAGCAAGCGCTGCGGCGTTTGTGATTCTGTCCTTAAAGGCGCCCGTGGCAGCACGAGTCAAGTGCGTTGTTGCATCGACAGCTTGTGAAAGCGTGGCAATTCAGGCAGCCCTGAAGAAACTGAAGTTTTCTAGGCAGCAACAATTCGTGCTGTTTTCGGACAGTACGCCCGCTTTGCAGTGACTAAAAAATGAATTGAGTTTGGATCGATGCACTCAAGGTCACTGGGAATCATTCAGGACCCACATTTCATCACATGTGGGTATAGCGGGTATGATGTGGCTGACAGACTTGCCCGGAGTGCTATGGAGCTTACACCGATGAAGAAGGGTCCGAAAGACAAGCAGCGTATCTTATGAGAAGCTTTCAGTAAGCATTTTCACTCGTTATGGCTGACGCTTCACCAGCCATGTGTGCCAAAGGGCTATCAAGGGAAGAAGCCTGCTTGTTCATCGCATTCGAACGGGATAAGCACGTTCACCAGCATGGCTCTACAAGATAAAATTCTCCGCGACGCCCTTGTGCCCGAAGTGCAAGGAAAACGGTTATATAGAACGCTATTTGCTTAAGTGTCGTGAGCTTAAGAAGGAACGGCAAGGTTTATTTGAGGAAATGCAATGGTTAGGCTCGCCTTGTCACAGCGCGATTGATATTGTGTTTTCGCGTGGTCACTCGGTCTTCAGGAAACAGGTGTCAGGACTTCTGTTGAAGTTTTTGAATGCTACAGACCTCACATGTGACTGGTGATGAGTGACTATTTTGTTTAGGGTATAGTGCGGCGAGATAGAACACCGGCACAATACTGCACGCGGAATAGCACAGAGGCCGCCGTCTTATGCAGGCTTACGTCGCACTATGCAGGATTTTCATTTTAATAGCCTGCTCGTGCTTAGTTCAAAAACAGAGGACATTAGCAACAATTAGCAAAGAGGAAACCGGGCGGGGCAATTGCCTGCAAATTATGCAAGGCTAGATCCGCCGGCAACCTACAACATCCTTAACCTTAATCTTTGAATTGGAGGCGCCGTTTTCTTCGCGTGTGCCGGCGAGACACTCACATCGGTAGCCAGCTTGATACCGATGACGCATGAAGCATACTTTTTTCCATATATCGCTTTGAAGTTGTGGTCAGTGACAGCGGGGGTACATGACCGCTGACGAACAGCTTACTTTTATTAGCGTTGTGAGTGTTCTTAGTAGTTCAGCACTTTGAAGTGAGTTATCCGCAATGCCTGTGTGAGCGGAGACTTTCACTTGGTTTCGGCGCACCCGTTCCGGCATAGTGGAAACGCGAGGGCACTTGCTGTACGCACTGACGTATTTTACTTGCCTCTCATAAAATCTCCCATTCGTTTCATGATGCTTCTTTTTCACTGTGGCGTATAGCCGATATAACTTGTTTTAATGATTGCCTACCGTACCGAGAATTGCAGTGCAACATTGACAGAAGGCAACAGAACACCTATGTACTACCATTTAGAGAAAGGAAACAGTACATTTGACTGTGAAACGAGAATAAGCGTAGGGGTGGCGTTGTGAACTAACTTATCCGAACTATAGATGACGCTGCTAAGACTATCATCATCATTGCGTTAGGGCAATATTGCGGGTGCTCTGGTGGCGGGTGCAGGTGGTCGCGGTGCATGCCCACCGGTTTTAGGCCTTTATTCGCTGTTGTTGCGGGGTGGTATTCGTGCTCAAGGCAGCCTAACGTTACTCTCAATATTTCCGCTATGTCACCAGGTGACCGAGATGCCTCAACCTGCAAAAAACACGCTAAGCAAGTAAGTTTACGTTGTTTATTGACAATCGTGAGTGTAGCAGTATACCTGTAAACAAGAAACACTATCTTTTACAGAGATAAACCATACATGCAAAAAAAAACAGAAATAACCATCTGTTTAATAAAATCACCCACTGAAACTGTTCAACTTTCCCTCTTGTCTTGTTCAGTCAGACAACGATATCTACACTGAACACCGCTTGCATACTACTTGCTGCCGGGCTGCCCGTTGTCTTTCTCACCACACATGCCTTCAAAAAGTTCAGTGTCAGTACGATCAGCCTAAGCCGTAATATGTTATTTGACAACACAATGGCGAGTGGCACATCATGTTGAATAAAATGAAATGACCCGACGCGGTTGTGCTAGAAATCACTGCATATAACATTGTTCTCGATATTGTGCATAATTTCTGAGGTCTTGCCTGCGCGCCCGATATTTTTACGATTAACTGTATGAACTTATAATGGTGCTAAGCTCGTCAATTCTGGGAAAACACCATATACAGGATCATGTTGAAAAAGAAACCTAGTTTACGTTTCAAGAGAGGTAAAATATTGCAGTGACAGACACGTTATTTGAGTAACAGCTGGCAAATAATGAAAGCCTGAGTCAAACATTTCAACATTCTTGTGAACGTTGTCACAGATGACAAGCTCAGAGAATGAGCTACCCTCGCCCTTGCTCGCCCATTGTTGATCAGCTGACACAAGAGATAATAGATGCCAGTTTTCATACCCAAAAAACACTCATTTGTAAGAAAAAACAAAGTATGCACCAGTGGACAGCATTCATAATACACTACACATGACATATACGTATGCAATAAAAACATACGAAACACTAGTAACACCAGAAAGCTGAAAAATGCTTGAAGCCACAGCAGCAATCATGTTGAAAAAAGAGCAGTGAGAAATCATTTCAGTGAAATCTGTATAATCTGTTTCTATGACGGTTACTCATAAAGTAAGGGCCATTTCTTAATATTTCAATATTTGCACGTCAGACTGAAGAGCTATATGCAAAGCACAATCTGCTACTTCTTAGCGAAAGTTCAGAAGTGATTATTCTGGCTCAGTAGTCGTCCCGTTGTCGGGGAACGCAGACAACATTGTTTGCGAATATTGTTGCTCCCACCTGCTGTGAGGTGCACACTATATACATTTTTGCATGCAAAATAATTACTAGCTTTTCGAATTCACGAGGAGTTGTGCCTTGTTTATGGACTCACTGTGACGACTGAAACAAGTGTCAGAACACAGTGTTGCGACTTCCGAAATGGCTGCACAAACGTGCACGACAAAGAGTGAAGAGCCACGCCAAGCATCCAGACGAACCAATTTGCTCAAGTGGGCTGGATAATGCAATAGATCGACGAATAACCGATAGTGTTCTGTAAGACAAAGTACCCCTTGTTGGCCTCACTACAATTTGCGCTATCGTAGCTGATATGCCCAGATATCACAAAGCTTGTTCAAGCTGGAGTCCAAAAATGCTTACTGAACAACTCAAACACCAAAGAACGTCCAGTGAACAAGCGTTTTTGGTCTGCTATCATTAAGAAAGAGACGATTTATTCTCGCACAGATGATGACGCTTGATAGTGCATGCAATCGCAGAAACAACACAGTGGTGCCGCCGAACCTTTTCACAAAAAGAAAAAAAATCAAGCAATTAGCCTACTCCAGTTAGAAAACGATGGCTATCATTTTTCAAGTCGAAAAGGGCATTTTTAGGTTTAATTTTATAAAATATTGTACACAGTTACAGCTGACGTACAAATCTCTCAATAATTTGGGTACATTGGTATCCACCACGGCGAATTAAAGCTGGAAGCCCCTTGATTTTGTTGCCGCTCGCAGAAGTCCGTCCAGAGTGATCACAACATTTGGCAAAATCAAACTAAACTTCATACGAGAGGTGGAAAACAACCGAACAGCAGCCTTTCTGAGCAGATGAGATTTCTGATTCTGAACTGGAGCTCTTGGACAAGCTACGAATGATCATCATGGAGTCACAGTGAAATAAATGCAAGCGAATCCAAATTATTGATTACTTTTCATTTCGATTGCGTCACGTAACTCTGTCATGTAAACAAACATGATTTGAAACATGAATATTGACACATGTTTCAACATTAAGGCTTACTGCTTGCACGCATGTTGGTGCTTGTTTATGGCATATCACCATCATCAGACTGATTACACCAACTGCAGGGCGATGCCCTTTTCCACAATAAACCAATCAACTTGGTCTTGCGCTTTCTGCTGCCACGTTATATCTGCGAACGTTTTTATCACATCGGTCCACCGAACTTTGAAATTTGCCTTCGTGCATTTGTCTTTTCTGAGAATGCAGCCAGTTATCTTTAATGACCAGTGGTTACCCTGCCTGTGCTACTTGCCCGGCCCATGTCCGTTTTTTCTTCTTGGTTTGAACTATGATATTCTTAACCTCGGTTTGTTTCCTGACCCACTTTGCTTTCTTTTTGTCTCTTAAGGTTACACCTATCATTTTTCTTTCTATTGCTCACTACGTCGTCCTCAATTTAATGTGAACCCTGCTTGTAAGCTTTCTGCTCTGTAGGTTTCTGGTCTGTATGTGAGTACTTGTAAGAGGCAGCTGTTATATTGTCACGACGTGACAATATTGTCACGTGTCACGTGACAATATACCTTCCTCTTAAGGGTTAGTGATGTATTATCATTCATGATTTGAGAATTCTTGCCGAATGCGATCCACCCATCTTTATTCTTCTAGTTATTTCACTCTCATGGTTCGACTCCATGGTTGCCAACTCTGCAAGACACGTCTCGCTTAATGAAGGGATGAGTTTTTGCGCAGTTTCTTCGTTTAGAGCTTTGACAGTATCACTCCCAACACGCACGTGGTATTAGTAACCTTGTTCAGCACTAATGTAGCTGTCCGTACCACTTCTTTGCAGCTGTCCTTACATTCACAGCAATCTATACTGAATGTTTTCGATTGATATGTGGGGTTTAACGTCCCAAAACCACCATGTGATTATGAGAGACGCCGTAGTGGAGGGCTCCGGAAATTTCGACCACCTGGAGTTCTTTAACGTGCACCCAAATCTGAGCACACGGGCCTACAACATTTCCGCCTCCATCAGAAATGCAGCCGCCGCAGCCGGAATTCGATCCCGCAACCTGCGGGTTAGCAGCCGAGTACCTTAGCCACGAGACCACCGCGGCGGGGCAATCTATACTGAATGTGAAAAAGAAGTTCTGCTTAATATGCACTGCTACAAACCTACTTGTTACCTAGCTATATGTGACACTCTATGCAAAGTTTGACTTATAAAATGAACTACGTTATGTGCACCCTATCATATGTGCAGTCCATGAAATGTGAATCCTGCACATTTCCAGTAAACTGAATAATTTATAAAGCAGGCAACAACAATGTGCAGCCTAATTCGTACAGCTTGGAGATACCATACACTATCACTGCGTTTCAGTATGAAGCTTGCGTTTGTCCGCCTGGTATATTGGTTGCGCATAAGGTTGTTCCTATCGCAACTGTTGAACTTCTTACGACTAGATATGGGTAGCTTGGAAATCAATGGTCTCTCATATGTCCAGTTCTCTGAAAAGACAAAAAAAGTCAGAGTCATAAGGAGTGTAAGACAAAAATGGTTGAACAAAATAGGTTGAATAAATAAAGTGTCTTCAACCATACCTTGCGGAGATTTTGGACCATGAGCTTGCTTTCAGTGATGACACATTCTCCGCTGACTTGAGGTAGGTTGAATGAAGAAGCATCCAAGTGTACATTGGTATGAGCACTTTCAAGGAGGCTGCCTTTGGGTAGTAAGGGTAAAGAACAGTCGCTGTTACTCAACAGATGCGTCAATTGATTTTCGATGCATGACTAAGAAAAATGTGTATGAAGACACGTACTGCGTATAATAAAGGTAACGTGGACATATTTGATTGCTATTTTTGTGAGTTTATCTTGTGGGTGACATTTTAATGAATTTGTTTTATTGACGTTATTCAGAGGAAAAAAGCTAGCTGTTTGCCCAACTGTATAAGCTATACGGTTCATGCAAATGTATATACTGGATTGTAAACTTACGAAAAATGTACGAATGCGTGTATGTACAAAAAGTTCACTTGACTCTACCATGCATTAAGTTAATGAGCATGTATTGCAGCAGACTCATTTAGAGCAGGAATAGGTGAAACTTATGCTGTAATGATGTGATCTGTGTTACAAGGTTTAGCAGTAAAGATAGATAGAGCGAATGTGGCAACCTGGCAAAGTCTCAAGCATTCACGAGGTGTGCATCTCATTAGCTGCACAAGTTGAAAACCTTATAAAATGTTAGAAATTGGAGCGAATGCAAGAGAAAGGGGCCATGTTTAGGTGTAAATCAGTGCATATTCACTCACAGGCGAGCACGCCCACACTGTGCGTGATTATTCCGTTTTCGTAGGTAGTATTTGGGCAATTTGCCAGCGTTGAATTCTCATGCTGGAAGCTGCGCAGCCGGACGTTAGTCAAGCACATCAGCTCACAAGGTTCACAGGCTGTAGACACGTTCGCTTCGTTGTAGTGGCACGTAAACCTGACACACAAGCTCGTATTATTATATCGAGACTGAAATAAAATGGAGCTTCATAATGCCAATCGATAAATACAATCGCGCCCAACCGTGGTCACAATTAGAACAAATTTACTGACATAAACACAATCAATACCGATGGGCTGCTTCTTTTCAAGAATCATGATAATCTCAATACTGTGAAATTTAAACAGTCACCGCTCTTGTAAAATTAGTAAATGTAATTAAAAAATATTCTCCTCAATTTTTATGGAAAACGACGTGGTAATTAATCTGGTAATGGTCTTCTCATACATTCTGGAATAAATATTTTAGCTGCGTTGAGCGCCCCTAACAGGGAAATACACTCTAACTTATCCTACCGCTAAAAGAGGACATAGTAGTTCCACTATACGCGCACATGACGAAACTCGCCGTAGTCGATTTTTTCGCCTTCTACGGCCATCGCTAGAACTTGAGAGTTTCTGGGGCCTGAGAAGGTGATCGTGGAGCCGTTACCCTTCCCGTTGGTCTTTTCATTGCCGGGCGTTTGCGCGAGACATGCACTGTCACTGCATTTAATCCCTGTTCGACGAACGGTTCGTTCGTTTTTTTAATGACTGCAGTTTGTCCTACTTTGTCTAATTTCGGCTTAGAGTGAACCGAACGTTTCTTTCGACGGTTTCGGCCAAAGTCTGGCCTTCATCAGGAATGAGCATACATGTTGTTCGCTTCAAAATTATAATATTTTGCGCGAGAAAAATGAACTTGAAAAACCGGCACAACAGCGAGGAGAAGGTGAACAGAGGGGGGAAGAGACAGGGGAGAGAGAACAGAGCGGAGAAATTTCCAAGGGTCATTGCGCTATTTGAGTGGCGTCGTGAGTGTTTGTTTTTTTAGAAACATTGCGTTCAGTGTGTTTTGTGGTGTTTCTATTAGTTTAGATGGTGGGCGGCTGACGGAAGGTCTCGCGTTTCGCGAAAACTTTTTCTGACCGTCACTACTTGATGGCTTGAGCTGTGGTTTGACGGACGGTTGACATCTTTCTCCTAAGCTTTCTGGAGTGTCAGACGGCGTCCCGGTGCTCCTGTGAGGTGGTGCGAACAAAAAAGATTTTCAAAGAGGTGTCTCACTTTGAAGGCGCTCCGCTTAGTGTCGACAGAAAAAAAAGTTGCGTTTAAATTGAATATCAAGTTGCTATGAGAATCTGCCTTTAGGAGCTCTTAGTTGTGTATGTGGAAGCTGTTAGACATGTCACCTTTTAAACCATTGATCGGTTAGTAAGGTACATGAAAAAGCATTCAAAAATATTGTCTGTCACAGTTTCTGATATTTCAGAGAGAGTTTCAGAGAGAGTCACACCTCATACACTGATTTAACACCGTCGGGAGAGGCATGAATGAAAGTTGGGGTAAACTTGCAGCAATAAAGCGGTCTAAAACAATATTAATAATAAATGCACGTCAAAACATTGCGGCACTCTAACTGTGCCGAGGACTGGACAATTATAAATATCTTTCTGTCTCACTGCCCTTTCTGTGCGTTAATGCAGGCCATCTTTATCTATGCAGTGCCTATATATAACGTCCACGCCGCTTTAGTACCGAAGTCCCTCTCAGTGGCTCCTGATAAAACTCATCCTGTCAAATAATCGTGCTGTGGAACAAGGTTTCAAACTTTGTTTTCTGTGTATATAAAAGTGTACGCGGAATTTTCGCACCCCTTTTCTAATCCCCGCTGATACTAAATAGCAGTGTGGCACACGCAAAGAGTACTCGTTTGATTCCAGATATGCTTTCACTCAAATATGGGTTTATACTTCTCTGGACAGTATACAAATTGGTGTACACTGCTCCCTCTTTTGCTTCCAGCAACTGTGGTAGGGTAAAGTATATTTTGGTTAAACAACTAAGAAGAATCAAGAAAATTTCGGAAAATTCCACACCTTGCGGGAATGGATTTGATGCTAAGCAGCGGGTCAGTGACAGTTTGGCCTGCACTTACAGGGTTTTAACGAAGCGTAAGGAAGAGGAGTAACGTCCTTTCGTACAAGTGGTACCTGTGTGCACATCATAGCCTTACAGGCTACTCTGGCGTTTAAAGTGTAGCTTATGGCGTGGCGTAAAGTCAGAGCTCACATTAGAGGGCACAGACCAGTATCGACCAAAATAAGTCCACTTTAGGTTGCGATCATGTGAATGTCATACGCAACTATCATTCACTCCGGATTTTCTACCACTACTTAGCAAAGTAGACTTACTCACGAAGAGGTATTGGCCCTGAATAATCATTGTCAGGTTGATGTCATATTTATAGATTATAGTGAAGCGTTTGATATGATGTATCAGAGAGAAATTATTAGTCTGACCGAAATTGCTACTTAAGTTGAAACACTTTGTTATATTGCTGATTAGATACATTTAACGTCAGCCAACGTTGAAGTTCTTCAAAAGTAGTGCACTCAACAGCAGCTCTAAAGAAGGTATATAGATGAAATAACGCTGCCGTTATGTTTTGCCTACACCACTCATCATACGCATGTGTTATTCTGCATACTGAATAAAATAAAACAAATGGTCTTCACACTTTCTGTACTCTCTCAGGTGCAATAGCATGTTCTTGTTTGATTCCTTTAGCATGTCACATGCAGCTAAACTTGAGGGATCATCACGCTTTCTCTTTTAGTAATAACTTTGTAAGTTATGTTGGCATTTTTGCTTCGTGTACTTTCTGTAAACTTGCAGGACACACACACAGAATACACGAAACAAGGACGGCTGTTCCAAACAATGGAAGATGGCACGGCTAGACGACATGCATCTGGTGGTGTTTTCACCATTTCCAAGTAAATACTCAGAATTATTTCTCTTCTCATATGCAGTACTCTTCTTTGAATTAGATGAAAACAATTTTGGGGGGAGTTTCTGCAGTGACATCAACAAAAAGTGTGAACCATTTTTCGCACACGAGCAACCCTGAAGAGGTTAATGACTGCGGGTCTCGGTCTGCGGAGTTTTAACGTCATTGTTAAAATGTTGCAGCGTTATTCTTCGGTGCATATTCACCAGCCACCAAGAGCTCTTGGTGGCAGTATTAGTACATAAAAGCCAATGAGTACTTTCACATAAAACGTCTTTAAACCAGCGTACCAAGGACCAATATCCAGCAATATCGGTTTAGTAAATTTATGTTGTTTGCATATGCTTTGGAGAATAGGTAGCACCTACGTAAGCTATACTGACCGGGCTGTTCAAACCACAAGAAGAAAAATAAAACAAAAAATATACTGTTCCAGTGGTTATAGCGTTTCTGAAAACACTCCCATGCGACCCGTGTATTGGTTTTTTGAAAATTAATACAAAGTAAAAAAAGGACTGAAGTGGCACAGCAGCACAAAACAATGATGATTTCGCACTCTACTTCTAAAAGAGGCAGCAGGGCACAGATGTGCATCACAAGTGAAAAAGAATAAAAAACCACGGCGTTAGAGAGACTTGCCTTGGCATTGTGGCTGATTTCCTTTTACTTGATAGAATTTAGTCACCATTTTTAACTTTTTGTTTCAGTATTTTTTTTTAATAACTGGTGCAAATCTGCGCTGAGAAATATATACTGTTTTGTGCCATCTTTTGGATCCTTATGTGTTGCATAGGCTAACTTAAAAGGAATAATTTGCCCTCCTGGCATGAGTTAGCACAAAAATGAATTAGTCAGCTAAACAAGGAACAAATTGCAGTGAAAGTATAGCGAGATTTTTTTACCAACACATTGCTACCAAATGCGATGTCAGCAGAGAACGTTGATAAGAATAGTAAAGAGAGGGGGCAGGGAGTATTTAATACAAGGTCAAGTAAACAGCTCCATTTCGCAATGGCTACTGGCAAGACAGAGCTATTGAAGGATTTTGTAGCTCCGTCAATTTTAGAACAATGAGTGTGTCTGCCACGTGAAGGGTGGTTTGGCAAAAAAAGAGGCGTGTGTGGGCAACTGTGGGCGCAGGTTAGCCAGATGAGGACAGAGGACGTTCGAGGACAACGAGAGACTTTTATATACACGAACACGGACAAGGGGATACACACAACATAAACTCACATATATATATACACGAGTTCATGGTCCTACGCGGAAGGGAGTTAACGTTCTTGTTTGTCCACTCACATTCTACTCTTGGGGCGTGAACGTTGCGCTTGACCTTGAGCTCTCTGGTAGTCAGAAGGCGCGATGCCTTGTACTTGCGGAGTTCGTACCGAGGCGGGGCCCGGTCTAGAAGATAACCGCCAAGGGCATCCCAGTACGGTGGTCAACGCCTGGGCTTGCCTGTACACCACCGAGACCAGTGTACCGCTCGTCTGCCGTGAACAGACCAGGGACAGCGTCTCGCTCCGAGACCAGAACAGCAGCTGGCCGTGACGAACGCCGCTTCAGACCAACGTGGGAGCGAGGTGGGCCGATGCCCAGTCCAGAACGCACCCGAGGACTTCAACGCCGGGACGAGGCCCGGACACGGAGGGTCAGAACGAGCAGCCGGGGCGTGGCCCGAACTTGTCCTTGCTCTCTGGGGTTAGCCGAGCTGTCCCCGTGGCTCGGGAGCCTTTCACGTAGTACGCGCACGAGCACGCGCATAGGCGCGCACATAGTTTAAGCTATCACCATCATGATGGTTCCCGCGCACTTTGAAATACTAAATCGGCCCCGCACACCGATTTTCTACGTCAAAGCATGACGCACACTCTCTAGGGCAGCGTTTTTTTTTTTACCACAGCGTGTCAGGTAAGTGCGGACCCTTATAATACAGCTTTTCAAAGATGCATATGTTAAAGACTTTTCGTTAAATCAGTAATACATTATTTTTCAAAGACGATTTTATATTTACAATACTCAGCTGACTGTTGTGCTGGCAGGTACGAAACCAAGCCTCATGGTTTTGCACCGCATGAAGCACCTCAAAAAGTTACAATAGGATGGATGGAGATTTTATATTGCCGATAACCTTTAATGTCTTGTCAGCTGATGAGTCTCGGCGTATAATCATGATAGTGGCCGTTTTATGAGACTTAGGGATTTGTTAGTTTCAGCAACCACATTATGAATATGATCTAACCATCTAAGCTTACTAGTGTTGGTGACGACAATATACCTGCTTTATTAAAGCAGTTCTATTTGACGACAAGGCACGAAGATTGATAATGAGAGAGTGCTACCTTAATAGACACATGAACTCCCTGAAGAAGAAGCCTGCAGTGATATAAGATGTTAACTTCCTTAAAAAATTTTGGTGTCGAATTTCATTCTCTATAACTGAGTTGTACACAGCAATGCAGGTATCTGACCAACGTTTTATGTGAATGAAGTAGTACCTCAATTGGACGTGCATGTCAAAAGTACGGAAACTGAACAAGGCGATTCTCATCACCAATAAATTAGACTTATAAGCACCAAAAATAGCTGAAAAATAAACTAAAACTAAAGTCAGTCAACCTATCTATTATTAAGCTGTATCTGACACATGCCTGTGTCATATGCGAGGTTGGATTACAGCTCAGCGCGTCTCTCTCTATGTCTACCCGCTGGAGACTCTTCTATTAGGAGCACTGCTACGCGCAACGTTTACTCCTGACTCATGTCCAAACGCATACGCAAAGCACAAAATTGTACAAGATACACTGTATTGTTTGAATACAACCTAGTTACGATCGACTGAGGTACAAGCTAAACTTAGATATCTTATTTGTCATTTAAACTGACATTCCAAAGAGCCTAAGTTTACGCATAAAAGAACAGGTCAGGAAATGCCGCAAATGCGTCATTTATAGCAAAAGTTCTTACTACAATCCTACCTATTATTCTAGAAACTGAATGTGCAGAGTTTTATTGTAAACTCAACACCTTGCACTACAAAGTACGTACATGCCCTTCGCTTGTCATCTTACTCACGAAGCATTTATTTGCGAAGCAATGATTTAAAATGCTGCCGCCATGTGTTTTTGTCTACTTCTACTACGCTTAACAAGTGAACTCGATGCTTGCTGTTGCTCATTGGCTATATTGTTTATTTGCGTTATGATTGTATTTTTAACGAATAGTAGACTCACGATTATTTTTTGTCTTCATTTTATGATCTCACTCGTGCAAAAACGCTTCCTATCAAATACACGCAGTCATCTTTCTAACCAGGTTCAAGCCGGAGTCGCACAGTCGTACATCGTCCATCCCAAGCTGCTTGCCCGTTTCTGGAAGAGCTTGCTTGGGTGGCTATGATCATCGCTCTCCCGAGTTACAAGCCACGCAGAAAGCCAAGTCCGACACGACAGGCATCGACAAATGCTGGTGGGTAGCGTCATTTATAGCAAAAGTTCTTACTACAATCCTACCTATTATTCTAGAAACGGAATGTGCAGAGTTTTATTGTAAACTCATCACCTTACACTACAAAGGTATGTACATGCCATTTGCTTGTCATCTTACTCACGAAGCATTTATTTGAGAAGCATAGATTTAAATTACTGCTGCCGTCTGTTTTTGTCTACTTCTACAACCATTTATGCGATCATTACTACTCTCAAAATGTAAACTCGATGCTTGCTGTGGTTCATTGGCTATAATATCTATTTGCTTTATGAATGAATTTTAACGAAAAGTAGTCTCACGATTATTTATTTGTCTTCATTTCATGATCTCACTCGTGCAAAAAAGCTTCCTATCAAATACACGGAGTCATCTTTCTAATTAGGTTCGAGCCGGAGTCACACAGTCGTACATCGTCCATCCCAAGTTGCTTGCCCGTGTCTGGAAGAGCTTCCTTGGGTGGCTATGATCATCGCTCTCCCGAGGTACAAGCTACGCAGAAAGCCCAGTGTGACACGACAGGCGTCGACAAATGCTGGTGGGTAGCAGTGTTGGCCTTCGTCATGACGACGATGGAGTCGTCATCCAGCCGTTGCTCCGGCTTTCTCATGGTGGGGATCATGGAGCAGATGAACGTGGACAGGGGTCTCGCCTCCTGGCCTGTAAGCCTCATCGGCTCTCTGATTGATTGCGGAGGTGAGCTGCAAAACAGCTCTTTCTCACTCTCATTTGTATCACTTCTATTATGATGTTTTAGTAGACTCATTACTAACAATGAAGGCGCATACTTTAATATACGGTACATACGCACGCCGTCTGTGCGCACAAGTTGAATAACTTTACGAAAAATATATATGAAAAAGTCTTACATGACACAAAACAGGAACGAAAGTTATTAGATAAACCCATTGTATAATTTTGCACTTTAAATGAATGCCTCAAATGGAACCGTTACATGTGACAGAAGAAGTCATCTTGCAGATTTAGACATAAGTACGTTATCACAAGGCAGGAATGTGGATTATTGTTTATTTACGCAGCTGCAGAAATCGAGCTCAAAAATTGCTCTCTGGCAAACGTAACCAAAAAGGACTATTGGTAAATAGAAGTACCTATTCACTAAAATATGTGCTACTTGAACTGACATACCTAATAAGTTTACATTGAGCTGTCAAACCACTTTCTCACCTGACTCCAATGAAATGTTCTGGAACCCAAGGTGTCATAGGATTTCACCTTGAATTATACTAATGTAGTTGATATGTTGGTTACAGCAATACCACGTGTTCATGCAATTTTCTTCGCGTTGAGCTTCCGTCGCCTCCTCTATTTCTGCCAGACCTGACCTTCCCAGCTTGAAAGTTTATCCAACGCTTCGATAGCATGCCATACAGCTTTTTCTTACACTAGTTTGCTTACACATCTCAGGAACCGACACCTCGTGAAACCAAATTTTTGTGTTGCAAAGTCTCTAGCATCCTCACACTTCATTAATAGACAGTGCAGACACATGTTGATTGATTGATATGTGGGGTTTACCGTCCCAAAACCACCATATGATTATGAGAGACTTTTTTTCTTGGAGAGCTCCGGAAATTTTGACCACCTGGGGTTCTTTAACGTCCACCCAAATCTGAGCACACGGGCCTACAACATTTCCGCCTCCATCGGAAATGCAGCCGCCGCAGCCGGGATTTGAACCCGCGACCTGCGGGTCAGCAGCCGAGTACCTTAGCAGTGCAGACACATGTTGTCAGTAAGTTGTTAGTATGTGTATAAACAGACAACACCTGGAATGAAGCGTACAAATAGCATTGTTTTAACTACAAAGTATTCCTTGGAGAACTGCGGCAATATTGAGAGTATCTATCTATCTATCTATCTATCTATCTATCTATCTATCTATCTATCTATCTATCTATCTATCTATCTATCTATCTATCTATCTATCTATCTATCTATCTATCTATCTATCTATCTATCTATCTATCTGTCTATCTATCTATCTATCTATCCACCTACGACGTTTTGCTCCCCTGGCCGTTTCGATAATAATATTGATAACAAAGCTGATGTAGCATAACATGACGGTATGACGAGCATAAGTGACTAGTCATAACATGAAAATCTTGACGCGTATGTCAATAATGTCAGGATTTAAAATTCATGGTCTTGCTGCTCTTGCAGTGGTTTCGTTCCCGTGACATGTTGCAAGACTGGTAGGGTATGGCATGACTGCATAGCGAAGACTAGTGACAGATCATAACGTGAAAATATGACATGCATGACGTTCACGGTGCGCTCACAGTCGTTTCGCTAGCTATGCATATACCAAAATTGTATTACGGGACGTGAATGGATGACGAAGGTATATGACTGGTGCAAACATGATAGTCATGGCGTGCCTGTTATGTAAGAACAAGAAAGCATACCACGCTCAAGATGTGCTCGCGGCCGTTTCGCTAGCTCCACATATACTGAATTTGGTGTCACATGACGTGAATAGATTACGAAGGTAAACGACACCTCCAAACATGATATTCATGACACAGAAGTCATGTACAGCATCATTTATTTTCACGTCGTAACATTGTGCTGATTTTAAAGTGACATACCAACATTTCTTATTGGTGCTTCCCACTGTACGTGGGATCTACCAATTTTTCGTCTCATAACTTCTTCTATACTTTGCTTGGCATTATTGCTTGTATAATATATATATATATATATATATATATATATATATATATATATATATATATATATATATATATATATATATATATATATATATATATCAATATATACATATATATATATATGCGTGTATGTGTGTGTGTGCAGATAGATAGATCGATAGATATACAGATAGATGGACTCGCATCTTGACAGTGTTAGATGCAGGACCTCGTGTGTGTCGCGTTGCGCTGTACAGACTGACCCACTAAATGTCTCCTCATGTCTTCGTCTCCCGAGAGGTTCTGGAGTTTAATTTCGCCCAATCCTGCGACTACTGATGTTTTTGAAATTGACGGTGTGGAAACTAGTGATTCCTCTGTTATTTCTAATGCTTTCATTGATCATTTTAAGTCTGTTTTTACAAAGGATAATGGAGTCCTGGAAACATTTCATATGGCAGGCCCACCCCTAACGGATATTGTCATAAGTTAAGAGGGAGTTTTTAATTTACTTTTAAACCAGGATGTTAAAAAATCTTCAGGTCCTGATGGAGTACCGAATGAGTTCTTAAAAGGCTATGCATAAAGGGTTTCAAAGTACCTAACAATTCTTTTTTCTGAATCTCTGAAAGATGGTTAAGTTCCGAATGACTGGGTAACTGCTAAAGTCAAGCCCCTACATAAGAGTGGAAACCCTCATTCTGTTATTAACTATCGGCCGATCTCATTAATTTCAACTTCCTCTAAGCTACTTCAGCATATAATACATAAGCATATTTCAGAATTTCTGGATAAGCACAATATTTGTCAGGTTCACAACACGGATTCAGGAAAGGATTTTCTACTTGTACTCAGCTGGTAACTACAGTTCATGATTTCGCACTATCTATAAATTCCGGAAAAGAGGTAGATGCAATTTTTATTGATTTTGCTAAAGCTTTCGATACGGTCTCTCACAATAAGTTACTCTTCAAATTGGATTTAATTCTCAAGAATACTCAGCTTCTAAATTGGATTTCCGGTTATCTTTTATATCGAAAACAGTACGTCTTTTTCAATGACCACTTTTCTTGTACAGTACCGGTTGACTCGGGTGTTCCCCAAGGCTCTGTGCTTGGACCCCTCCTCTTTTTATTGTTTGTAAATGATATATCACATGATATACCTGTAAAAGTTAAGTTATATGCGGATGATTGCATCCTGTACTCGGAAATAGAAAACCATGCTGATCAAATTCATTTAAACGATGCATTTCAAAAGGTCATTCGTTGGTGCGATAAATGGCAGACGTCAGTTAATTTTAAAAAGACCGTTTTCATGAAAATTTCTCACAAACGTAACACTCTTCATTTTGCATATTCAGCCAATAATGTTTTTTTGCAGGAAGTACAACACTACAAGTACCTTCGTCTTTGGATTTTGAATGACCTTAACTGGACTAGACATATTAACACTGTAATAAGCTCGTCCAATTACAAATTATTTTATCTTAGACGAGCTCTTAAGCACTCCACTCCCGCCAATCGCCTTGTTGCATTTATTGCAATTGTTCAACCTACTTTAGATTATGCATCCATAATTTGGAACCCTTACACCAGAATTATATCAGCGAAATGGAGAAAATTCAAAAGAGAGCTGTTAGGTTTATTTATAACAGTATTGGTCGCACTTCAATAACTAGTTTATTAGCAAAAGCTAACCTCTTAACACCTACAAAAAGAAATAAAGTATTGAGATTGAAATTTTTCTTTCAGTTTGTTAAAAGTTATTCTAAGTTAGACTTATCACATATACTTCATTTGTCCACAGGGTATACCCCAAGGCAGAGGCATGCCTTTACAATAACCCCATTTTTCACCCGTAATAACACATTCAAGTATTCGTTCTTCCCTAGGACAATTACCGAATGGAATAACCTTAGTAACGAAGTTGTTTCCCAGTCATCCTTGAACCTTTTTGCTGCGCAGCTCTAGCAGCGAGTGTCTAATTTCTATGACATGTGCTCCTGTTGTTTATTTCAATCACTGTAACCCTTCTCCACTTGTGATCATCTTGAATTTAGCGCTCATTTCTCCATATGTTCTTATGCCGGTTAATTACAAACCACTGTTCTTTTTTTTCGTTCTAAAAGTGTGTAAATGTCTTACCTGTTTTATATTTATTTTGTTTGCCGATTGGTAAACTTATCAAACGTATATCCACCCTGCCAAAACACTATGTTAGGGTTGCAGTATTCATAAATAAATAAATAAATAAGTAAATAAATGACAGCACTCGCAGAACTAAAGAAAGTGGCAGCGGGTGGTTATGACCAAAGAAAATTTGATGTGTTTGCAGTGGTCAGACAAACGCTCGGTTCGCGTGCATCGCGCCATAGGAGTTTCGCCATCTGTATTTGAAACACTTTATTACGTTTATGATGATTGGCTTCAGTATCGCAGCAAGTTAACAACCCTGTAGCAGTAAATTATTCTCAGCTTAAGCCCTGGGAAATATGACGAGCCATGGATCGAGTTTTCAGGCATGCGAAGCCCTCTATGACTGAACCCAAGACAGTTCGCCACTTAATGCGTGGTGTTAAAGAAGAGATTGTTGCCGGCCTGATTTGAAACCCGCCTGCGACGCTTGCGGAGTTCTATGAGGAAGACACTGCCATAGAGAAAGCCCCTATGAGCAACAGCGTGCAAGCAGTATAACCGTGGTGTACATCCAAGTTAGGTCACTTCTGTCACTCTCGGAAATGACATCAGTGCGTTGCGCAGCTCATCAGAGCTCTCATTAAGGAGGAGCTACAAAAGATGCAGGTGACTGCTTCACTTGTAGAGCAGCTCTCTGTTGCGGAGATGGTACGCGCCGAGCTACGGAAAGCTGTTCGCGCTCCCCAACAGTACTAGGCGCCACAACAGAGGCAGTGCGTCGAAATTAGGTACGCGTGTTCACCCAGCGTGTTTTACCCCAATGAGCGACGTGCTCAGCGAATTGAGGTAAGCTTCCGTCCTCGCAGGCCACTATTGATCGCCGAAGCACGACCGAGAAAGAGTGACATCTGGCGTACACCCGACCACAATCCCCTTTGTTCCCACCGCAGGGAAGCTAGACACGCCTACCGAACATGTCCATGCCGCCATGTTGGTCTCCAGGAATTTTCGCCTAATGCCCCTCGTCCACGATCTGTCGAGTGACCACTGGAGATAGAGAGTATCATCTCGAATCGTCACAGTATCGAACCTTGATCGCAAGAGCCTCGCTCGTCGTGGCCTGCTCGCTACAGGTCACCAAGCCCAGCCTATCCACTCGGCGCTCCGAGACGCCGTTCACCCAGTCTTGCAAGTCGGGAAAACTGAGTTCAGCGGCCTAGGAGGTGAGGCCGCTGACGCTGACTCTACGGAAGATCCTCCACTGTGACGACAGCGACGGCAGCAAAAAGATGTACAGACGCAGTCAAACGTGGTACGAAGAGTGATAACATCAAACGTTGCGGTAACCTTGAACGACAAAGAAGTAATGGCGCTAATTGATACTGGAGCGGACACTTCCGTATTGAGCATGGGTTTTGCCTGAAGGTTGAAGAAAGTTTCTATTCAGCAGGCTGGGTCGCAGATACGTACAGCAGGAGTCCATCTTCTCACTCCAGTGGGACGGTGCACAACGCGTGTCAGTATTCACGGATATACGTGTCTCGGAGATTTTGTAATACTGCCAAGTTGCTAAAGGGACCTAGTTCTAGGACTGGACTTTCTGCATGATAATGGAGCCACGATTGACTTGCAAGAGTCGCAGGTGACGTTCTCTATCGCACACGCTTTAGCACGGAACGCTAATCACAGTCAAGTCAATGCTTTCAGAGTTGTTGACGATGATGTCGCGCTACCGCCGAAGAGTAGCGTGTTGACCTTGGTAACCTGCGACGTCTTCAATGAATTTAACGACTATGAAGGTATTGTAGAGGAAAATATTCTGCTGCTGCTCAAACGCAACATCTGCATAGATCGATGTTTTGTGAGGTTAGAGAATAAACGCTCTGGAGTTCTGCTGAGCAACTTCCGCAATGAGACTCAGCACGTCCCTAAAGGCACCACTGGCCCTTTCCTCAATGGAATTGCCGACTTTTCCGATGTCGGCACAATGAATACAACTACGCCGCATGCAAAAGCTTGTGCTGACCTGGGCAGCCGCATTCACGTTAATCCAAGCTTGCCAGATTCACAAAAAGAGTGGCTGCTAAACCCTGTGACAGAATTCTCAGACTGCTTCTCCACAGCTTCGAAATTTCAACGTACTATCGTTATAAAACACCACATTGTTACCGAGGAGTTGGCGCGGCCTCTTCGCCAACATCCATAACGTGTGTCCCCGAAGGAAAGAGAGGTGATTAAGCGTCAAGTTCAAGAAATCCTGAATGATGACGTCATTCAACTCTCGACAAGTTGGTGGGCGTCACCTGTTGTCCTTGTAAAGAAAAAAGACAGCACACTACGCTTCTGCATCGACTACAGACGGCTTAACAAAGTCACAAAACGCGACGTTTACCCCCTGCCACGGATAGATGACGCCTTAAACTTTCTACGCCATGCTCAGTTCTTTACATCACTAGAGCTCAAGTCAGGGTACTAGAAAATTGAAGTGGATGAGGGCGTCCGTGAGAAAACCACGTTCGTGACTCCCGACTAGCTCTACGAATTTAAAGTGCTGCCTTTCGGTGTCTGTTCCGCTCCCGCCACGTTTTAACGCATAATGGACACTGTACTTTCTCGATTGAAGTCGCAGATGTGTCTTGTGTACTTGGATGACGTCGTTGTGTTTTGAAGCATGTTTGGCGAACATCTTTCAAGGCTAAAAAGTGTCCTCACTGCAATAAGGAGAGCAAACCTTACTATCAAGCCCGAAAAGTGCTACTTTGGCTATCAGGAACTCAAGTTCTTCGGCCACGTTGTGAGCCCGGGGGGTGTTCGACGAGATCCGGAGAAGTTGGCTGCCGTTGCCGATTTCCCTCGTCCTGGAGACAAGAAGGCTGTTCAGTGATTCTTGGACTCTGTACCTACTACCACCGTTTGTCGAAGGATTTTCAAAAATTGCGGAACCTCTCACAAGACTGACACGGCCAGATGTGCCCTTTGTATGGACGGAACAAGAACAACAAGCCTTCGTAGAACTGCGCAGTTGTATGCAGACCAATCCAGTGCTGGCACGTTTTGACGACACTGACGACACTGAGATTCACACGAACGCCAGCCACGTAGGGATCAGAGCCATTCCCGTTCAATGGCAGGACGGCGCAGAGTGTGTGATCGCTTACACGAGCCGCAGTCTCACAAAAGCAGAGGCTAACTACTCTTACACCGAGAAAGAGTGCCTAGCAGTCGTTTGGGCCATTAGCAAGTTACAACCCTACGTTTACGACCGGCCATTTCGAGTGGTCAGTGACCACCAATCGCTGTGTTGGCTTGCCAATCTACGGTATTCATCAGGCTGCCTCACCCGCTGGAGCCTCCGCCTTGAAGACTACGACATAACGGTGGTTCACTGATCAAGACATAAGCATACAGATACTGACGGCCTGTCTCGTGCCCCTATTTTCCCGACGTCATTCGACACCGAACAAGATTTGCCGTTTCTTGGCATCGTCGATGTGGTGCGGATGGCTGAACTTCAACGTGACGACACTTAGCTACTTTTTGTCATCTAGCATCTTCAAGGAGAAGACGTTATCAACCCACGCCGGCTCTTACGGGGATCAACCTTCTGTTGCCTGCGGAACAATGTTCTCTACAAGAGAAATCACGAGAGCAGCCAGGAAACTTTTCTACTCGCCGTTCCAATGGCACTTCGTGAAGAAGCTTTGCAAGCATGCCACGACGATCCTTCTGCCGGCTACTCAGGCTTTGCTGGGACATTAGCGTGCATTCGACAAAAGTACTAATGGCCTCAGTTGTATTCGTCCGTGTAGCGCTATGTCCGCACCTGCCGTGACTGTCAGAGGCGTAAAGTTCCACCCTCAAAGCCCACCGGCTTTCTCCAGCCTTTAGACCCAACTCGAGCACCGTTTCAGCAAGTGGTAATCGATCTCCTTGGTCATTCCCGACGTCATCCTCAGAAAATGAGTGGATAATTGTCGCAACCGACTACCTGACTTGCTATGCAGAAACCAAAGCTGTGCTTAGGGGAACTGCAGTCGAAGTCGCCAGATTCTTCTTCCACGACATTGATTTACGTCGTGGTGCACCTGCTGTTCTCATAAGTTATCGCGGAGCAGCATTTAAGGCAGAATTATTAGAACAAGTCGCTAAGCTGACGCACACCAAGCACCGGAAAACAACAGCTTCTCATCCCCAAACGAACGGCTTCAAGGAGCGGTTAAACAAAACACTGGCCGGTATGCTACCTATGTATGTTGATGTAGAGCACAAAATGTGAGATGAAGTTTTGCCGTACGTCACGTTTGCTTATGATAACGCTGCGCAAGAGACCACAGACCTAACACCATTCGAGCTTGTTTATGACCGTAACGTCCCAACACTGTTAGACGCTATGCTCCCCGTAGACCAGGACAACAGCGAAAATGACAGTGTTGAAGACTTCGTTGAGAAAGCCGAGGAAGCCCGAAAGCTCGCACGGAACCGCACTCGCACGTAGCAAGATACCGACGCTCGCTGTTACAACCAAAGCCGAAGGAACGTCCACTATCAACCAGTTGACTATGTGTGCGTGTGGACCCCAGTTCCACATCTTGGGTTTTCGCACAAACTACTGCGACGCTACTTGGGCCCTTACGAAGTTGTGCGCTGCCTCAGTGATGTGAATTACAAGGTAGTTCCCCGAAGCTCTGATACCAGTGTAAACCAAAGACGTCCACGTCCTGAAGTAGTCCACGTAGTACGGATGAAACCGGACCACGGCCACGAATTCTGAACACTTCGAACTTTTAGTTATTATTTTTATTATCCACAACAGCGCAAGGTTATTTTTTTTTTCGTTGACGTGACCATGTTTTTCCATGGCCGTTTCTAGCATCTAATTCAATCGACCAGAACGGTCGCTCTTGAAAGCGGGAATGGACGCAAGGTAAGCTGACAACTATAGTGGCTAGCCTCTGAGGAGGATAACAAAGTAGTCCTGCGGGTGCGTGCTCTGGCGTTCGTGCTTTTCGCCTTCGGTTACGAAAGTAAACGCCCTGTTTTGTGCCTGCGTCCCTGTGTCCATGTGACAATATGATTATGAAAGAAGTGTGGTGGAGGGCTGCGGAGATTTAGACCACCTGGGGTTCTTTAATGTGACTTTTTTAAATAACAGTCTCATACGTAGACGCGGACAGGACTTTTCTCTCTCTGTCCAATCCGCGTATACGTAACACGCTCTTATTTCAAACAATCACGAATCACCAACTCGCCCAATCAACCATTTTGACAACCTCTTTAACGTGTACGTAAATTTAAGTATAGTTTCTTTTGGCAATTAGGTGAAATCTCGGAGCACACGGCATCGCGATGGGGCCAGTGCTGCAGTCACGCTTCGGGGGTACCTAACGCATGCACATACGCTTGAGCAGAGTGGCATTGAACCACATCGTATGCAACGACAGTGCGGGTTGACCACATTCTCCGCCGGCCTTCTGATTGCTTTTGTGCTGCGGGAACTACGCCGATACTCTGTACTAAACGTTGTGGGATGCCAATCTGTTGCCTTCATTGGCGATAATGAGGTTACAGTACTCGACAGCATACGTTGTTTGCTCTTTCTGAACCCCGTGAAACTGAGTGCATTCACGAAGATTTCTTCTTTGTATGTGCACCACATCCACGCTGCGACGGGGAAGATCATCATAAGCACGTTCTGCGCGTCGTATTTATTTCACGCTAAAGGAGGCAATACACTCCGACGTAGCGCGCGCGCGCGCGTCATGGCGACGTTACGTTGGCGAAAACGTGACCCTCTATAGTCCGGCGGCACCTGGCGCTGACGCGAACGGCGGCATCTAGCGCGCTCTGGCGTCGTCCGGCGCCGAATGCAACCGAGTGCATTTCGCGCCGACCACGCCAAGAAAGTTAGCGCCTAGCGCCCTCTCTCGTCGAAGTAGAGACTCGCTACTCGGCGAGCTGTCAGAAGAAGATGGCGTCTTCGCAAGCAAGCGTACCGGACCTGTGCGGCTCTCAAATCGAGAGGTTTTTGGACGCCGTCCAGCAACATCCTTGTGTCTACGACACCAAAAGAATGGATTACCGGGATGCGGAGCGAAAAAGCAACGCGTGGGAGCAGATACGTGTGTACTCCGGCCTCTCAAAAGGTACGTCGGTGCAACACACGTGTGTGTATTGTCAGTGCCTCCTCTGGCATTGTATACGTGTCCGGACATGCTGTGCATTCAGCGCCTGTTTGTTGTCTTGTTTTCCCTGTTTCAGTCGATGAGTGCCTGAAACTGTGGAAGCGGCTGAGGGATCGGTATACTCGCGAACTCAAAGCTATTGAAGAGATGAAAAGGAGTGGCAGCGGCTACGTGTCTCGACGGGCCTGGGAATTCACAGAGTCCATGGCCTTTTACAAACACTGCGGCCGTCAGAGGAAGTAAGTTAAGCATTTTTGAAGTTGTGTGATCACATTCATACCTGCTTATATTGCGTACACTTAGACGACTATGTTTTTATGACTGGGTTTCTTGCTTTTTTGTATAAAGGTTTCCGCACACCACAATCGTGTCATGCAGTGAAGCAGAGGGAGTTTTCTGTGCCCTTTACGCGATCGTGATTCGTTTTGCGTTTTCAGAGTGCACATCAGTAACATTTTTTGTGTGTTCACTTAAGATATACGAGTTTGTTGTACTTGCCTCGGCCCGCGCCCACTTATTTCATCCTCCATAGAATGTTCAGGGTACTATACAACGGTCCCTTTAATCCTTGCATGAAATAGCAAACACTGAGTACTTCGACAAAATTTCTGCTCTCATTTGAGTTTCTTATTGCACACATATAAGAAACTCAAACCACCTGTCTGATCGCTCCCAGTTTGTGTGCATTAATAATCAGAACTCATTTCTTCTGCCGGTTACTTCAGGTGTCCCACAGGGCAGTGTACTCGGTCCCCTACTATTTTTGATATACTGTAACGATGTAGTAAATTGTGTAAACCCACCTGTTAACGTTCGACTTTTTGCAGATGATTGTATTCTGTTCAACTCGATAAATAGTTCTAATGACCAAGCAGCTCTCCAGTCCACTCTAAACAATATATGTTTATGGTGCAATCAATGGGGGATGAAACTAAACTTGGATAAATCAGTTCTGCTCCGTGTCACTAACAAGAAAAAGCCAGTACTAACTGACTACACGCTCTCTAACCAACCTCTTAAAGAAGTTAAGGAATACAAGTATCTTGGTGTCACTCTAACGAATAATTTAAGTTGGAATTCCCACATTAAACAAGTTTCTTCCGCAGCTTTCCGCAAATTATGCATGCTAAGGCACAAACTTAAGGATGCTCCTACGAAAGTGAAATTTTTAGCTTACAAATCCTTGATTCTCCCTAAATTAGAATATGCATGCGTTGCCTGGGATCCTTATACTAAAACTAACAATGATGCATTAGAAAAAATTCAGCGGAGGGCAGTTCGTTTCATTTATTCTCTTTACAAGCCTGGTAGTTCTGTAACTAGTGTAATGCTTTCAAATGGTATCATATCTTCGCAGTCGAGACGCAGATTCTTACGTCTCAAATTTTTGTACCAACTTTTTAACCGCAAATTTGCTCTAAACCCTGACCCCTACCTCACACCACTAAGAACACGCCAGACTCGGCATTCACACGCACTTTCTTTAACACCATATTTTGCTCGTACTAACTTGTTCAAATTTTCCTTCTTTCCTCGTATCATTGAAGAGTGAAACGATTTGCCTGCAAGCAGTTTACACTCTCCCGATCTTATTTACGCTGAAATTTGAAGTTGTTTTTCTAAACTATTCCAACTATTTCCTCTTTTCCCTCCCCCCTCTTTCCTTTTGTTGCTTTTATATAAATATGTCACGCTTTGCACTTTCTTTATTGTTGATGTTGTTTTGAAATGTGTATGAAGACTGTATTATCTTGCCCTTCCTGCTTTGGCCTCTGGCCAGCAGTATTTATAAATAAATAAAAATAAACATATGTTATACAGAATAGGCACAAACTGTACGGTCCCATAGCCAAAAGCTAGTGCCGATTCCCTTGGAAGTATACATAGCTGAGTTATCCGCGTGTGGATGGCTCCGCGATTGGCACGCCACCTATGAAATCCGTTTTTTTTTTAAGTGAGTAGAGCGGTATTGTAGTTTACACTTGATACTATTGGTCCAAATAATCCTTCGGCATTCTGAGCGAGCGATGCATCCAAATTTAAAGGGGACAGAAGTATGCTTTTAGTTGACAGTCGTGCACCTGTTTCCCTTTACAACAATGTATGCATTTTCTCTGCAGAATGACATGCAGTCTGGAGCCAGCCACTTATGGTGATGATGGCGAGACCGCCGAGAGCATCTTTGCAACTATGGGAAATACGCCGCCATCACCCTCAGGTGTTGAAAGTCCCATGGATTCCCTACAGGAGCTATCGATGCCAGCAACGTCGCCACCATTGGCAGAACGGCCACCGGAAACCGGTAAACAAAAGGCTGCACCAAAGCATAAAAAAGGAAAAAAGAACGACAACTTTGAAGAGCAGCTGTTGTGCAAACTCGACAGCAAAATGGGAGAAAATGAGGCCTTTGGAATATCCATTGGCCTCAGCTTAGACAACATGCCACGTAAGGTGGCACTGAAATGCAAAGCACGAATAATGACATTGATTGCAGAAATGGAGGAAGAAAACGATGTGCACACCATCAACATTAGTTAAACTTTGGTTATGATAATTCTTGAATATGTTTTTTTCTCTTTAAGTACTGCTGCACTTTAAAAATTATAAGTTTTCTACAGGTAACAGGATAGCGTAAATGTACTATGTTCGCATCAGAAATCATGTAAGGTCTACTTGCTTGCTTGTTTGTTATGCTTCTCTTTTTGCTCGTGGGCGATGCCGACACCGAATATTCTGCGAAACAATTTCCTAAATGCTATCGCATTAAAAAGTAGCAAATTGATACAAATGCAATTTATGGTTTCCTACATGCCAAAACCATGATATCATTATGAGGCACACTGTAAATGGAGTTAATTTTGACTGCCTGTGATACACTATGAAGCTGCTAAATTTAAGTACATGGGTGTTCTGCCATTTCGCCCCTATCCATATGCGGCCACAAGGTTCAGAAACAAACCATCGTTATTCGCAGAGCTACACTTCGCTTGCTAAGCTTCCATGCCGGGTTATCAATACAGAGAATACAAATGTGATATAATGCAAGTGTGATACGCTGTTTACCAATGCTGTGAAAAAATATATTAAGTGCCAGTACACGGACAATATGTATACAACATTATGTATCGTGAACGCCACATAGTATGTTACTGTGAGCATTTCTTTCTTGGTGATGTGTGTTCCATTACTATCCAAGATCTCTTTCTGGCATTAAATTAAGAGTGGTATTCTGTTTATTGCGCGAATTCCCAGCATGACATGCTTTAAAAAGTGCACTTGTTTTGCATGTCTAGTCTGTCTTTCCAATGTGGCAATGTCTTAGAATATGTGACAGATATTTTTGCCTATTTTTCATGTTATTGTGCACCTTATCAAACGTTTCACTTTTGCCACATGCAATGTATTTGAGCATTGTATATAGTAGTACAAAAGTTTCACAATATGTCTAATACATAGGGAACAGACTTCATGCAGCATCAAACAAAGGGCTCCATTCCACCGTGACAATGAATGTTTTATTCTCAGGTGTTTTTTCTACACATTTCAGAGGTTTGTTCATATTCTTCCAATGCAACATCCCAGAACAAGCAGACAACGCAGGCTGGCAGTTGAGATAACACGCATACGTACACCTTGTGTGTGTGTGTAAAATTATCTGAATATCTCCATTTTTGTTTTTCACTTGCTGCATTTTTATCTCTGTGTTGCACACAAGTATATCATGTTATTAACACATAGGTAAGTGTAACTGCTCTTGATTTATTGTGCACTTCATTCAAAAGTTATCATTAAATTCCATTTTTTCTACGTGATGCTCTCTATGTTATCTATGCATGCGGTAAATGTTTTAAAAACAACGAGCTCACAGACCTCTGCCATGCACACTTGATATAAAAAGACACACAAATGCCTCGCGGTTCAAAACATTCGCTACAGTGTGCTTTTAGCTTACATATAACAAAATAACAGCTTGTTGGTCATCGATTTTCACTTAGTGGCGTACATTTCTAACAAACCCTATGCAAGAAGGGTTTGAAATTAACCTGTCAGGGTGAAATTTCCGAAATCACATTGTATTAGTTGAAAGACTAAAAAAAAACGTGAATGCTTTATTTGTTTATTTCAAGGCACCTTAGGAAAGGGGGCACCACAGAAAAATGGCAGAAAAAACACATAAGAGCCAAAAATGCTTAAAATAATGTGCTTGAAAAACAGTGTTACAAATATAACTGAATGCGGAAATAATCAGATTACTCAGAAAAAGAATGAAAACTACAATTCTTGGTAACATAAAAAGCGGTGGATTGCCTGCGTATAAAACCAGCAAAATATGCACATAGTTCAAGCACATAAACAAACAGCAATGAAAAATCCACCAAAAATCTGTTTGTAAGGCAGTGCTAAACTTAAGAGAAATGCGGCAAAAATACTTAAAGTATTACATATAATACAGTCTTACAAAACACAGTACTTAAATGCACTGTATTCTGCTAGGAATAAAGGAAGAGAACATTAAGGGTACAAACTATGCATGTATGTTTACAGGAGATTTTAGCATCGCCTGACAACCTTCAGCTGCCACGGCAATGAACCTTCTGGAGACATAAAATAGTCTGCTACTTCGTCCCTCATTGCCATGGCAGCTGAGGTGGGGCGGTTGTTTGACGGCACTGTCTTTGTGCCAATTTCAGTGACAGTGTGGCGCCATTCTCCGTCATGCACCGTCTCGCCGCACAGCGTGTCGCTGTACTCGTCAGGGCAGTAGGCAGTGTCCTCCATAAGAAAATTGTGCAAACATACGGCAGCCTGAATCATGTTGTGGAGGAGCTCTGGCGCGCCTTGCACCGTTCCAAGAAACACCCGCCACTGGGAGACCAGAATGCCGAAAGCATTTTCAATGCACCTGCGTGCCCTCGACAAGCGGTAATTGAAGACCTTTTTCCTATCATCCAGCTTTCTCCCAGGGTAGGGCCGCATCAAGTAGGTCCGCAAAGGGAAGGCTGCATCACCAACCAAACAAAGTGGCCACCGCGAAATATTTGAAGGCAGCCTCAAAGCACCCTTTTCAAAAATTGCCTGGAGGGGACTTCCCTTGAATAAAGAACCGTCTGAATATCGGCCTTGGGCTCCGATGTCCACCATTAGAAATCTATATTTGGCGTCTGCTATAGCCAGCATAATTAGTGAATAGAAACCTTTATAATTGTAAAAGTCGGAGCCACTCTTGTTAGGACATTTGATCGCAAAATGCTTGCCATCAATGCTCCCTATTGTGTTTGGAAAATCCCATTTGTCATGGTATTCCTTAGCTATGTCGCGCCACCTCTGTGTGCTTGGGCGTGCGAGTACCAGGGGCCTCAAGCAGTCCCAGATTGCTGGTAATGTCTCCTTCAGTATCCTAGCTACAGTAGAAGCATGCATTCGGAAGCTCAATGCAATGTCCTCCATGGACCCTCCTGTGGCCAGAAATCTGCAAAGTTGTTAAAAGAACAGTCCATATAATTACGGTTCAAATATTTTGACATACATGTTTACACTAAACGAAAGTGTTATCAGCATAATTATATTCTTTAATGTCTGCATCGCGTTTCACAGACGCCATAGGGCCACAGACAGTAGCGAGAATAGTTCGTCGGTGACTCTATATAGGCTGCATAGGAAGAACTATTATACGCGGTGAAACTTTTCGGAAATATAACCGATCAAGAAAAAAAAAAGTTAACGCGAACCAGTGTTTACTTTAATGTCATGCACGGGGAAGTTTAGGGAGGTGAATACGTGGGTTCCGTATCTTCGAAATTACGAAAAGTAGGGAACACGAAAAAAAAAAAGCATATTACGGGAACGAATTCTTGCGACATGTCAGCAAAAAGCGTAATTTTCTAGAACAACAGTACACATGCATGCACGTCGGCTCGTGGCCGCATTGGCTAACTGCTGGCAAATATGGTCAGCATATATTTTATCTCGATGTCACCGCGAGCCTCTCTGCCGGTGAAATGGGTCTCCTGTGAGTTTGAGGATGAACAAGCCTGTGGTAAACAAGGCTCAGCAGCCTGTCGAATGATGCCTTTGTCATCCTGCGTGCGACAAATGCATGACAGTTACGTATAACATACTTATCCGAGCTGAAGCTACACAATTCCGAAAGGAGCAACGTTTTCACTTACCTGAAATACTTGAAATGATATCCAGGATCACTGTGCCGAAGCTCTTGTACTAGGTGGTGGTATTCTCCATACTCTGGACGCTTCTCAAATATATCCCTTATGTAGAGAGACCTGTTTCTCTTGCGACGCACCAACAACGCGAGAATAATCTTTCGTCTTGCCGCATGTGTCTGTGTCCGTGCCATCGCCGAGAAAACAGTCCGGTCCGCGGTGGTGATCGCTACCGACAGAGATAGCGCGCGAAAAGATTTGTTTCGATGTTCCACTACAGGCGGCGCGGAGCGGCGCGGTTTTCTGCGCATGCGCTACTCCGGCTGCGGCAGCTGCGCGACGTTGAACTGTAGGGGGACGGACATACGCCTGGCGCGGCGTAGCCAACCTGGCGTGACGCAGCGCAACCACCGCGCGCGCGCGCGCCGGGTCACGTCGAAGTGTATTGTCGCCTTAAGGAATAAATTCGGCAGATCCCACGTGCCTGGAAATCGACGTTATGCGAAGCATGCTTCGCATACAGAGACAAGGTGACCGTACTGCAATTCATTTATTGAGTGAGACGTTATGAAATGACGCTAAATATATGTACAAATTTGCACGCACAGACATACGTTGCAGAGTTGCAGATGTTTATACAACCAGTTGTTTGCACTTGCGCAACGATGCCCACTGCGACATGCGTATTAGCTACACTAAAATCTGATATGAAGCGCTGATGCTCGCGAGGATGCTGGCGCTGGACACGGCTACATAAATCAACTTCAGCACATGGCTGTATCAAAGGAGTACGTATGTAATGTTTATAAAATTGGGTAGGCAGCACTGCAACCACTATTGACGTTTCACGGAGAGAAGGGTCTATTTGAAAAGCAGTTACAAGACCTGGCGTAGATCAGCGGTAAGCTTGATTGCCACGCGGAATGCTTGGGTTCGATTTCAGCTAGGACCCTGGCATTTATTCTTTCTATTCGCCGGGTCGAAGCTACTGATGTCGGGTATTTCTTAAGGCCCACGCGTTCAAATTGCCTGTGTGTGTACTCATCGTTCCTAGATGGATACTAAGTGTAAATCACGTGTGACACATACCCGCATACCAGTGGCACATACCCGCCCGTGGGTATGTGCCAGTGTCTGGCAGGAGGTGTACGATGACGTACATGACTGGATTGGGACATTATTCGTTTCTTGTCCAGCACGTCATGGTCGTCAAACCGTCTTACTCTCCCAGGCTAATTTTGGTTCAAGTCAGGCTAAAGGGGGGACCACGAGAGCACCAAAACGTAAGCGGCTAGATAAATAGATAGATACGCTCTTCTCACCGAAGTTTGCTAAAAAATGCTTCGCATTTAAAAACAAAGTGCTCAACAGCGACTGCCGTGCAGCTGTGAGGGAACAACACAATGAGATAAACTAGAACGAGTTCAGGAATTCTGTAGGTTATCATATCAACCTGAACGTTCTTCTTCTCGATGGTATTTCATTACTTGAGGCAGCACTCACTCGCCGGCGACAAAGTGCGCCTGTGTGAAGCTTCCAACTTCACTTATTTTGGACCTAAGCGAGGCGCACAGTGACGCAATGAACTATATCGACCCAGTTCTCGCAGCAGCGATAAACATCGCCCACTGCCGGACGACACGGCCAGCGCTTGACGATGTATAGCTGACGAGGCAGTTTAGCCGTGCAATGCTACACCTCTGAAGCGTCTGCGCACGCGCGAGCTTCTTGTTGTTGTTGTTTGTGGGGTTTAACGTCCCAAAACCACCATATGATTATGAGAGACGCCGTAGTGGAGGGCTCCGGAAATTTAGACCACCTGGGGTTCTTTAACGTGCACCCAAATCTGAGTACACGGGCCTACAACATTTCCGCCTCCATCAGAAATGCAGCCGCCGCAGCCGAGATTCGATCCCGCGACCTGCGGGTCAGCAGCCGAGTACCTTAGCCACTAGACCACCACGGCGGGGCACGCGCGAGCTCCTGCAGGGGCGCGAATGCCGTGCTGACCGCTACATGGCTGCATCGCCTCTTAAGTGGGACACAAACCCACGCAGGTCTCAATCATTTTCGCGTGCATCAAAAATGTGACCGCCAGCACGAACACGATATGTTCCCGCGACCTGCGGACTCTGTACGCTTAATTTGACTGTGCAACACTTTTTGAGCATGGTCAGAAGGCACTCCCTATCGGTAGCCGAGGCTCCCGAGAAAACTCGAGCCCAATATCCAGGCCACGCGCCATGGAATTTACATCGAAATTGCCGTCTGCTAAGAATCGCTTTCTCTTTTTTTGGCCAGTGATGCCGCTTTATACTAAAGAATCATTGCATCACTGGCCCAAGTATTGCGCCACTCGCTTAGGCAGGAGGAGGTTGAACTTCGTAGAGAGGGTTTATTTACATTATTTACATGGCATGGGCTCTCAGGCCTGAATCTCTATATTGAGAGCTCTACATTGAAAAAGGCTGTCTCTTGAACAAGCTCCGTGAACCAAAATAAGCAGCCCGTGAGGGCTGATTAAATACAGTATCATCTCCCCAGATTCATAGATCGGGGAACAGGTCCATACGGCACCGTCCAGTCCAATAGCATGTCCCGCAGTACACACGAGTGTCATTATGCGGGCACCGCCCCCATCATACACATACACAAATAAACATACCGAACACGTGTATGGTCCCTGAGATGCTGCCTCATCCGGCGAGTATTGCTTCTAGCGAGCGGGGTGAACCGAGTCTGTCATCTCGCCGCTCGGGCCTACCACCCATGCTTTGTTGAACGGTAGTCGCGGTCTAGGTGCCTCCGAGAGGCCATGCCTGGACATCGGATACAGTTAGAGCTTCGGCGGCTCCTCAATCAGAGACGCACAATGTGATGCTTCGACGTCCGTAATTGGCGGAAACTCGGCATTGTGGCTTTTACCAGGGCACGAAGATGCCACGTGTCACATCTCTGCATGGACCCGAAGGACAGCGGTGCTCTGTAGAGTAATTTCGGCCATGCAGCGCTCAGCGCATGGAAACAGCAGGGGGTCTTGGCGCTGCTCCTTACCTCCACAAAATGAGGTGGCTGCCTTTATTCCCTTTTGAAGGCCGTGGCAAAAGGGTGGCCCACCAAACGCAACAACACGTTCGGGGCAAAAAAAAGTGTTCATGGTCACTGCGTACTTCAATTTCCAGTGCTTAACTTATAATGATTTTGTGCTGACGAGACCACAAGGAAAGTAATTACAGCTTGTGAAAATTTTGTTTAAGTCCACTCATATTGGACAGGTTCAAAAACTTCTTGCAGTGGATGACTCATGATGCAATGAGCTCCTTTTGCGAGGCGACTGCATGGTTACTTGCAACAAGGTTTCCGGGCCACCTTAATTATTTCCTCATTTCCATTGAACTCCCGGTAGACATCGAGAAGTGCTTCCGATTCACTTTTAGAGTACACAAAAAACAGAGGCGCCACGTTCCGGTTAAGTTAACTCGACGTACTCAGAGCTCTGTTGAGGTATAACATTACTCAACAGCTTCTGAGGATTGTGAACGAATTCAAAACATTGCATTGGTTCAGGCGAGATTCCTTGTAAAGGAGAGGGTTAAAAGCAGAACTCTGTTTAAGAAACAGAGGGTGAGTGGATTCGACAAAAAATATTTGGGCTCACACTTGAGGTGCCAAATCTAAAGGATTTATGGTGCTCTCCGTCTTCCTCTTGTCCTTCGCACGACGTACACACCAACTGGAAGGAATTGGCCGCGTAAAAGGTAAATGTTTTCCATAATAACAGTGTTACTTTATGCTTTGGCCCACTAGATAATAATTTTAACTATATGCTGATTATCATCACCATCATCCTCATCAGCCTGACTAGGTACACTGCAGGACAAATACCTCTCCATGTTCCACCACTACACTCGGTCCTGTGTTTGCTGCTGCCACTTTATACCCGCAACTTTCCTAATCTCATCGGCCCACCTAAATTTCTGTATGCCACTAACCCACTTGCCTTCTCTGGAAACCAGTCAGTTATCCTTACTGACCAGCTCTTATCCTGCCTACACGCTACATGCCCGGCCCATGTGCATTTATTGTTCTTGATGTCAACTATAATATCCTTAACCCCGGTTGGTTCCCCGATCCACTCGGCTCTCTTCTTGTCTCTCAAGGTTACACATATCATTTTTTTCTATCGCTCACTGCGTCGTCCTCAATTCAAGCTGAACCCGCCATGTAACCTCCAGGTTTTTGCACCATAACTAAGTACCGTCAAGATACAGCTGTTATACACCTTCTTTTTGAGGGATTGTGGCAATCTACCAGTCATTATTTCAGAGTGCTTTCCGAATGTGCTCCATCAAATTCTTATTTTTCTAGTTACTTAAATCACGTGTTACCTGTCCTAAGTATACGATACGACAAATATGCAAGGAATTCGGTCAATCGTATAAAAGATGCGCGAGCTTGTTTGGGTGGTGCAAGTAAGCCGAAGCCTGTTTACTGGCTCTCTAAGGGCTAACTTGATTACAGTTCACTCATAGCCTGAGGAATGTGCGTAGAAAAGTGGCTCTCCGGGATAGCATTTGTTGTGGCAAAACGCATTTCATCTTTCCCGTTTGTGTACAGAGTTGCGTACGCTGCTTGGTGTCAAATTGACGTTGCGGAATAAAGACCAGAAGCAGGTGGCGCGCAGCTAGCCAGCTTCAGCCAATCAACGGAGGCTGAATTAGGCATGTCCACAAATTGGATACCGCAAGAATAGCTCCCCAGATGAGCGGTTGTTAAATCTGCGCTGAACGTCCACGGTGCGCACTACTATAGACGCAACGTCTTCAATGTCAGGGCGCCAATTTATATGTTCATAGAAATAACTTCAAGATATCTTATTGATTCGACTTGCGGAATATCGTATAGCTTATAAGTAATAGATTTGTGCTCTGGATTTTGTATAGAGAATGGAATAGCAGGTTGACTAGTATTAAAGTTCAACTGCATACGGTTCAGCCAGTCCCGTTGAGTATGCATGAGAGACAATATAAACTATAAATGGCGTTGGCCATAACAAAGAAAGCAATGTTCCTGAATAAAACGTTTTCAGATTTGGCTGAACAGGAATAGTACTCATCAGGGCGGTAAAGAATACGGAGGAAAATACTGAGCCCTGATGTTCTCCGCCGAGATCTTAAGCTTGCAAGAAAACAAGCCATCTTGAAAACAATATATTGGTCTTCCAACAAAGCTGCGTACTATTTGTTGTGCCGCAAAATATGGATTGAACTTTCTAGGTCGATATTCGCGTGCCACATTGAATACCAAAATTCAGGACCAAGTTGAAACAGGTTAGCACTTTTTGTTAATAATGAATTTTAATATGTGGCCACGACGAACTTTTTGGATAGGTTTTAGTACAATGGGTGTTAAAGCAATCGGTCTTATGTTGTCAAAATTATAGCCTGCCTATTGCCTCTTAAGCAACAGTATAGCTTTGGAAATCTTCCATTCATAAGGCATTCATGCATTCCTAAAGAAATAATTCACAAGGCCTAAAAGATCATTCGGATATTCTTTGTACAATATATGTAGCAATGTATTTGTTATTCTGTCGAGACCTAGTGCTGCATTTGAAAATCTTTCCCTGGCCTGATCCTCTGCGAACGTCGATATATGTGTGTAGTTTGAAAAAGAGGGTGTAGACACAGAATTCGGAAGTCGTGTTGCGAACGTGTTTAGTAGTCATCGAGCCAATTGATGTAATAACGATTATTGTGGTTCTTGGGCGGAGAGAACCACGAGAGATATAATTTCTGGCATTGGACTCATTTTTCTAGTACAAAGGAAATTAAATAGAGAACGGTTGTTATTCGATTTGCACAAGTAATCTCAATGTGTTTTTTTTTGTGAAATTGCTCTTTCGTGCGCGAAACTGTACGTTTGAACGTAGCTGCAATGAATTAATAGTCCTTACAATATTGTGGACTCGTATCATGTATAGCTTTTTCATGCTGCTTTCTTTCTTCTGTTGTCGCGTGTGCACTCAATATTTGACCGTTAGCTGAGTGGGGCACTTTTGACTAACGCCGAAGCAATAAAAAATCACGATGTGTTTTTAAAGCTTTCTTAAGCTGAACGAACATTCAGACGGATGTCCTCATTTCGGCCGCTGGACACCGCTTCATTATTAGATTGCAAACAGACTATACAGGTTTTTCAATCAGCCAATGTTTTTTTTCTTTCTTGTGATCTTATAGGAGATGTAATTTTGAGTACGCCGACCAAGGGCCACTATGACACGCGAAGTCAAGTTCTCTCCTAGGCTTCACTGAAACACTTGAGGTGCGAAAATGAGATCTAATACTCACCATGACAGCGACCGCGAACAAATGTAGGCTGCCTGAAATTTAGACCGCTAAGATTTTTATGAATGATCCTATCCCAGAAAAAAGTACCGCAAACTGTTCTTCTGAATTCCCATAAAGTAAGGTTGCAGTTAAAGTCACCGGTAAGAAAGAACTCATTGTTGCAACAAGCTAGGACTGCATCTAATGGTTGTGAATTATACATGGCTGTAGAAATATATGCAAAAAAAAACTGTTGGTGGCATGGCATACAGATGTAAATAGCCAAACGTTCACAGCCTGCTGAAATCAGCTGAAAAGCTACGCTCACTTTATAAAATATTTTTTGAAATTGGCGTCATTATACCTGCTCGTAGTGATGAGTGATGTACTCGAATTGCTTGGAAATTGGGAAAACGTAACACGGGAAAAAGGCGCACTCTTGTACATAAAAAAAAAACTTCCATTACTGGTGAAATCGCGCCCATGCGCCACGTAGCTCAACGAATGAAAAACAATATTAAAGAGCTTTCTAAGCACGCGCAGAGTGGTAGAGGTTCCCTCTTCACGGGCTTCCATCTTATTCTTTTGCCACCTTGGGCCTGGTAAAGATCCGTGGCTCCAAGAATTATAGATACGCGTAAACTGCTTGCGTGACCAAGAAAACAAAACGTTCTCAGTCAGTACTTCAAATCTGTATTTTTAAGGCCAATATAAAGATGATAGTCTTTCTTGGGATACTTAGAAGCAGAAATTTTAGTCTATCTGTAGTTTTCTGCTTTTCTGTCTGCCACCAATTCATTAGAATGACGGAAGTTTAAACCCGTACTCAACATAGTTTCCTATCAATACACAAGAGGTTACTATGGCGCTAATGTCTATAGGAGATGCAACGCGCGTCGCTTCAAGGAGCATGGGATTAATGGGCAGTACACAGATTTGTCTAATTTTATCACTTTTGGCTCAGGTTGGCTTCACGTAGCTTAAAGCTGCAATGTTAAGAAACAAAAATCAGCCAATGTTAAGCAATTACAATCGATTACCTTAACCATTTCGGCCTAGCATTTCAAATTGGCTCATGAAGTTCAAAAGGATTCGTTCTTTCTTTCATTATAAAACCAAAGCACAGCAAAAACGTCGCCACAAGTGCAATTCGACGCCCACGAATATGAAGACTGGGTGAATACGTGTACTACTCATCATTCCCGTGGTCGCTAAACAATTTTAGCGGGAATGTCCCCTCTTGGTACTTTTAAAAAACTCTTTGCTTCTCAATGACCAGCCATCTTATCTGGTTTCCGCTTTCATACGTGCTAACATTGTCAATAGAAAAAGAAGTAGCTATATTATATGGCTCAACATAAGTATGGGGTAATTAGGTAGTGTGTTATTTTATTCCTAAAATGCGTACACACCTAATTCTATATACTACACTGCTTATTGGGCGGGGTTGTCAATGCGACGATATGATCGAAAAAAAAAACGGGTGTTTACTACGCTTCGCTAAATGCCCGTAGTGCTGCCACCTGTCAGTGGCTTTGCGTTGCGGAGAAACTTCATTTCTTGCAATGACTGCTAGAGGAAGTCCATATCTCACTCAGTGCCTACTCGCGCATTTCCTGGCGCAGAACATCAAATAAACCATATATTCTCTCTCTCCAGACAAAAGGCTGTCGTCTTTCGACGACTTTTGCCAGCCGAACACGCAGATAGGCCGGCAGTTTTTTTTTCTTTATCAAAAGAAGGCAGATCGCAATAGCGGCCGTTTATTTAAAAGCAGGAGGTACCCAAGAAAAGTAAATTGATCATCACAGGGTGTAGGTTATGTCGTGACAATATTCTCTGGAGCGGCGCTGGCATCTTATAGAGGGAAAAAGAAAAACTGTGTACCCATGGCTCTGGTTACTGGCGTTGAAGGAAGCGATAGCACTGCAACAGCAAGTGAATGCATCTGTGCATGTATGTGAAGAAATAGGAGAAAGTTCATTATCACGATAACAAAAAAAGAGGTAGTTCTCAGTTATAAAAGCAAACATGAGTGCAGGTTAGAACATGTTGCTGCATAAGTGAGCGTTATTTAACCCGAACCTCCATAATTATTGCATAGTAATAATACCAAACTTGACGAATATGGCATTACGACGGTTTCTGGTGGACGCATCAAGATTTTCACCTTTCTTTCTCTTTTAAGGGGCGAAGCACCGCTGGCTCGGGACAAGTTCCTCACTGCGTCGTGCACACTAGTTCTCGAAGCGAGTGCTTTCGGCGCGCTTGCTTTTTCACTGCCGGGAGGTCAGTGAGTGCAAATCTTCACGCATCTACTCATCATGAACACTTTGCAGAACTCACAACGCGGCTGCATTGTAGACTTACGATCAAGTCCTGCAGTGAGAGCTCGCAAGACCAAAGAAAGACACTAGTGCCGTCCGCAGTCGCTAGCTAGCACTGCAGCATTGACCCGAAGGTGACGATGGCAGCGAGGGCCCTAGCACAACCGAATTTGAGAGGGATCACCAACAAGTGAATCCCGAAGTGAGCCCGCAAGGTGGTGGCAGCACGCAAGCGGCGGCAAGAAAACCTCGATTCGGAGCGGACGCGGGAAACAGTGGTAAAACGCCGAAAGCGGGTTGTTACCAGCGCTTGGTGGTACCGAGGCGCGCTTCTAGTGAGACTTTCTCGATTCCTCGTTCGGCCACAGCTGCTAGTGGCTTGACATCTTCATCACGATCGCATCAATCCGCAACGAGCAGTCACGTGCCAACGCTACAACCTTTTATCCAACATTATCTCGCCACATAATACACCCACCATAAGTTCGTAATCTTGAAAGGAAGATTGTGTCCCACGGCTTAGTAACCACTTATTTATTTTTTGTACGTAAATTAATCAATAAATAGTTTATGAAATCTTGGGTGTCTGTAAGTTTATAGAATCACACTCTTATGTATATAATAAACATCGTTTATATATGTGGATATACAATCACCCCTATAATGAGTCGAGTCTTTATACGGTATGTGGGCGAACGTTTCACTGTTTTGCCAACAAACATTGCAGCTTCGCCCGAGCATCACTAGTCCGTTGGTGAAGATGGCAGTAGTTTTCTTTTTGTTGACCGTGCTGGAGGTCTCGCAACCGTTTCGTATGCGTTAATGTATGTCATTAGGAGAAAGTCATGTGCATTACTAGCGCAATCATGTTTGCTAAGCTAAGCTAAGCTAAGCATTAGTTATCAGCCTCTGCATCTATTTGTAACTATAGGATCGCAAGCATAGCTTAGTGGACTGCAAGTTCGCGGTATGCTCAAGGTGCACAAATACGTCGGCTTCCTAGAAAACTTGAAAAAGTGCAAGTATATAAGATTTAGAACAATGCGAGTTATGTATGAGCATGCACAATACCCGTATTAAACCAATAAAAATTCTTTACGCAAGCAATTCTTCCTTTTTGTTTTTTTTCCAGGCCTACTCTCTGGACCTCTCAGTGAACTCTTCACCACAGTTCCCGTACTGGTCGGAGGATGTGTTCTTGCAGCGACCGGCATCATAGCATCAGCCTTCGCCCCGAATATCACATGGCTCACGATTACGCTAGGGGCTATGCACGGTATTTGTTTAAACCAGTATAGCACATCTCGGCTTGTGTTCTGTTTTTATGCTCTTTAACAGCAAAAGCTGCCTTGAGATCACCACAAAGGCCGCATGTGGTGCCGTAGTTGTCCGTGACCGCTGGTGTCCGTAAGCACTATCTTGCAAAATAAGAACAAAAACAAGTAAATAAAAGCACCAAGGACTCAACTGGATTCTAACCAAGGTTCACTTTGTGCAAGATCAGTATTTTACCACTGAGCCACACCAGCTTTTGTTTCATTGAACTGCGAAACGCCAGCGCTGGATGGTACGTCGCAAACTGGCCTTAGGCAGGCTTGAAGCCGTAAAAGAAATCATGTTAATATGAATAATGAAGCGTTTAGGAACAAAAAGAAAACAGGCGTCACACACTGCGACTTGCATAACAAAAGAATCTTAAAATGCTCAAACCCATTACAAAAGCTTCACGCATAATTCTTAGACGGCGTCACCAAAAGAATAAAAAAATTCGCAAAATGATTTGAATGTGTGGAGTGGTTACTAAGCTTTTCCGAAGAATGACAGAGGATGCCTAATGAAATGCCTCTCTATACTTCGCAAAAGTTATAATGATCAATGATATAATGGGTACTTGGCAACTGTACTTGTACTAGTTACTTAAAGAAGGTAATAAACATCAGGCCTGCACAGAAGGCACATCACAGTCACAGTGAAAGCTAGAAGAGCGGCTTTACAGAGCCTGTTCTAAACACTTATTGGGTATCTGCTGCGAGCACAACTGCTGGGTACCCACCATGGCAATACTAATAATACTTTCAGAGTAGTAGACTAGCATTCACTATGCTATTTTTCGTCTTTAGTCTGAGAAGCGTTGTAATTGCTAAACACTTGCAAGAAATTTTCTGCCAATTTATCATGCAGTAGCTGACGACGATATATTATGCCTGAAGTGATTGATTGATATGTGGGGTTTAACGTCCCAAAACCACCATTTGATTATGAGAGACGCCGTTGTGGAGGGCTCCGCAAACTTCCACCACCTGGGGCTCTTTAACGTGCACCCAAATTTGAGCACACGGGCCTACAACATTTCTGCCTCCATCGGAAATGCAGCCGCCGCAGCCAGGATTTGAACCCGCGACCTGCGGGTCAGCAGCCGAGTACCTTAGCCACTAGACCACCACGGCGGGGCTATGCCTGAAGTGAGTCTGCGCAATGGTTATTAGCTGAAGAAAAACCACCATTTGCGATGACTCGGAGCATTGTACGACCAACTCAATACTCTAATCACAATATGTGACGCCTCGTTGTTCTTTCGCTGTTCTAAAATGCTGAATTACTCATATTATTGCGACTCCTTTCGCGACATCAAGGCTGCCTTAAGAAACCTTGCAAAAAACGTCCCGAGCACCAGCGTATCTCAATGGAAGAATACTCAACTGGCATGCAGTGAACACAGGTTCGAGCTCCACTCGTTAAGAAAGAGCAGGAAAATGTGTGAGTGTAAAGCCGCAATACCAAAGAAAGTAGAAAATATCTGAGAATGACCTATTGGTGTCATTTTAATACTGACGCGTTGCTAGACAAGTCCCGTGAACTACAGATGCACGATATGTAGTGTGAATATGCTTTATGAGTTGACTTTATCAAATTGTAAGTCTAAGTTAGGCGTGGGCATCGATGTATGTGTACGTAGTGAATGCCGTTGTGGGCGAGTTTATGGAGGAAAATTAAATAGCAAATAATAGAAAACAAACCGGCGCAGTAAGTTCATATAACGCGAAAAAGAAACAACCGCAAACTTCGTGTAGTTGAGCAACGTTTACAATTATTGACTAGCTCATCAGTAGGGATATGTCAGCCTTATATAACTGAGACAAGTAGTACTCATTGCTGCCTGGTGAACCACTTTGAGGTGTGAACTGTGCGAAAAAAAGAACAGGTACCCACGCCCCCAGACGTTTGAGGAATGCGGAAGTTCTGAGAAAGATATATCCCTGCTTTGTCTTAGAATATCGCCTACAAATGAACGTTACAGCATGCGACCTATACAGCTGCCTGTTAGCTTGAAAACAATGTGCGCTAACAGAGCAACTGCTCGCGTTTTCAGTGGAGTCAACGTACTGTAAACTTTTGAAAGTGTGTGTACAACAAAAAGCATTTATTTGCGCTGTCTTTCAAGCAAAATGTATTACAGAAAGAGCCAAGATACATGACTAAGAAAAACAGAAGTCAGTGGAAGGTAAAAGGTGGCAATGCAAAATTAGAAAACATGTAGAATGCTGGCGGTAGCATTGTGACAAGCGGACTTGTAAACGATGCAACTGCTTTGTATGCCGCTTCTCCAATTCCGTCAAAGGAGCAGAATAGTACAAGAGCATAACGAGAAGGCGGGTTTGAACGAAGTGCTGTCGAGACGAATTGGGTGAGTAAAAATGCAATAAGAATATTTAGTGAAATATTAAAAAAGCAGGAAAATGAGGAGAGGCGATTAGCCGAAGCATAAGTTGCACAGAATCATGGTTATCGAAAGAGAGCTCCACTTGACAATTATAGTTTTTCAGAAATAAGCAGTGGCACAAATTTCTGAAAGGACTTTATTTTCATCAGTTTTCTTCGCGTATAAACCAATTGGATGGCATAAAAAGCCCTCTTTTAAGCGTGTGTAGACGCTGAATTGAGTGCGGTAAGCTTGTGAATAATGTATAACTGCGTATTATCTGTTTTCTGTGAACCGGGGCTTTATTTCCAGTCTCTCACAGGACAGTCCAAAATTTTCGTCATACAATACGAATCATTGCCGAAGGGCGTTGTTGTCAAAAATGTCAGTTGCGTGTTGTTTATAGCTTTGCAAGTGTGTACGTAGAAGACATCAAAAGAGGCACTGTGAAAGTTACAAAAGTGAAGACCAAGTGGTATAACAGTTATTGAACGTGCTATTCAATTTATCACATAATACAAACAAAACTAAGGTCTGTGAAGCATTCAGTACTTGCTAAAATGTACAAATCACAGAACTACTCGTCAACGGCACCTGCTGGTTGGACACAGACAGAAAACTACGTGGAGTCTGCCCGCTGATGTCTAATTTCTTTATTGAACTGTGCCTCAGAGATTTCCTCACATAGTGTCGTCAATACTATGTGCAGGTCTGGGTCTCGGCATCGTGATAACCATGCTTCAAGTCCTCATCAGCATGTACTTCGAGCGATACCGCGGTGCCGCCAACGGCATCATGTTCGCTGGCTCCACCGCCTCTGCATTCATCTTCCCGCATTTGCTTCTCTTCCTTGGAAACACATACGGGTTCCGAGGTAGCCTTCTCCTGTTTAGGGCCGTCCTCATGAACATGGTTGCTGTGAGTATTGCCTTCAGGGAGCCGCCTTGGGTGCGACTACAAAGAATCAACAGCAGAAAAGGCGTGGAGAGAACACAGCGTCTCTCACTCTCCACTGTGCAGGCGGACGACGAGACTAAAGTGTCTGCCATTGAGGCTGTGCTGCGAAACATTCGCTCAGTGCTGCAGTGCGCCATGATATACGTTCTTGTGATAACGTGGCTAGTGTTCTGTTACAACTACGATATCTTCTTCTCCACGGTAGTAGACTTTGCTATGGACAAAGGAGTATCTCTGGAGGACGCTGTGTCTTTCATCACGTACACCTCCATCACGGATCTCGTTGGCAGGGTTATACTGCCCATTCTGACCGATCGCGGCTTCTTGGAGCGGTCAACGTTAATGGCATTGGATTATTTTCTGCTCGGTTTATGTGCTCTGTCACTGCCTTTCTGTGAGTCGCACTGGACACTGTTGGCAGCTTGTCTCGGTGTTGCTTTATTTTTGGGGTGTGCCATCACCATGCAAAGTGTTCTGATGGCGCAGTATTTGGGACTAGAAAAACTTGCCGTGGGCTATACGGTTCTTGGTGCATTCTGCGGTCCAGCACTTTTAGGGAAGGCCCCTTTCGTAGGTGAGTATTATTTTTATTTCTTTTAGGGAGCGGGTGTGCTGTGCGTTACTCACAAGAGAACATGTGAGATTTCATATGTATTCAGTGCCAGCAACTGTTTATAAAGGGTTGTGTCTTCAAGCAGGATATAGTGGTCTATCGACCCATTCAATAGAATAAGTAACTAAATAGAAACTTTACAGCAATTTACTGCATATTCGGGAGCCAGAACTAAGAGGCGTGACTAAAAACGTTGGCATATCCCACGTACAGTGGAAATTGATGATATGCGAAACACGAGAGAGGAAGCTTGATATGTCAGTTTGAAATCAGCACAACGTCAAGGGACGAACGTAAATTATACCGTACATGACTTCAATGTCATAATTGTCATGTTTGGACGTGTCATTTACTTTCGTTGCCTAATGGCGTCACGTGATACCAAATGTGATATATGTGGAGCTAGCTGAACGGCCACGAGTGCACTATGAGCGTAGCCTGTAGTCATGTTTTAGATGACGAGAATATAGTGATTATCATGCTTGGACGTGTCATTTACCTTCTTAGTTCATTCGCGTCAACTGTTACCAAATTTCGCGTATGTGAAGCTAGCGAAACGACCGCGAGTGAATTATGAGCGTAGCATGTAGTCATGTTCTTAATGTCAGGCATCACATGATTATCATGTTTGCATCTGCAGTCATACACCTTCGGCATCCATTCACGTCCCGTGATACCAAATTTTGTCATGTAGTCACGTGGTACAATACCAGTTTTACAATAGGTCATGGGAACCAAAGCACCGCAGGAGCAGCACGACCATAAAATTTAAATCATGACATGTGTGACATACATGTCATCATTTTCATGTTGTGACTAGCCACCTATGCTCATCATACAGTTATGCTGTACCATACCAGTTTTTGTATTGATACCATTTTCTAAATGACCAGGAGAGTTAAAAGTCGTAGGCGGATAGATAGACCGATAGATGGATATATATATATATATATATATATATATATATATATATATATATATATATATATATATATATATATATATATATATATATATATATAGATAGATAGATAGATAGATAGATAGATAGATAGATAGATAGATGTGACGTAGGAAGATGTGACGTATAACATTGATAGTAGAGGCAGAGGAAGAAGTGACAGTGGAATTTTGGGCTACAGCCACAGGAATGTCTTTGATGCCATTCGAAATTATATTCATAAAACAAAATGAATGCGCCTCGAAATTCCTATTTGTATATTTGTTATTATAGTATTAGGCAAATTCTAAACATAAATTTTAAACGCGTCTGAAATCACTGCAATTTCCATTCAGGATATATATTAATACACAACAGCCGGCACAGCCCGGCTGCAAAAAAGAGAAAGACGACGTTGGTGGCTGGTTGTTGATGAACTTAAAGATATACAGTTCACACCAAAGAGTCTCGTTTTACGCTTTAATTCAAGAACTGACTTTATTTTTCGAAACTCATTAGTCGCGACTACACACCCCGCAAATAGTATTCGCACAAGCGCTACTACAGCAATAGAATGTAAAAATTAAACATATTCGTCCAATACACAACCTAAAGTCAATGCTTAGCATACAATTCGATGATATATTTCCTCATAACGCGAAACAATTGGTATATAGGTATTTAAATGACCAGTTAGCAGATTATCTAGCTCACCTAGAGATAAGCAATATCATAGCGACTGATGCATCTGTGTCAAAAGAAAAGGCTGGGGTTGGCATCTTCTCTTCTTCTTTGGACTGGTCCTTTTCGATTCGACTCCCAGATTATACCCCGGTATTCATTGCAGAATTATTGGCCATTGTTCTTGCCCTACGCAAATTGCCCTCAAGCGAATCATTAGCAGTTATCATTACTGATTCGTTATCAGTTTGTAATGCACTTTCTGCGGCAGTAAATTTTGAGCTGATGAATACGTTCCGGCATTTAGTACCGAAAAACGTAAAAAAACTGCATTTCCTATGCGTACCAGGCCACCGCGGATTATATTTGAACGAAATGGCGGACTCTTTAAAAGCAGTATCCCTGGGTGGGCCCACCATCCCAGTTTTGCCAGATACGGCTTACGTAACAGCGCTAAGGTTCCGAAATGCTTGCCTGCAACGGGGAAAAAGTAATTTGGATAAATTCAAAGATTTCGAGCATTTGAGCTATTGCTGGAATAAACAATGGTGTGCATCTAGCCAGTTAGAGGTCACTTATACCAGATTGCGCTGTGCAGTTCCACAACTAACTTATTACTCTAACAAAGCTCGGCTCAAGGCGTCACCGCTATGCATTTGGTGCGATGAAATGGAAACAATTGAACATTTCTTTTTATTCTGTCATCGTTATTCTTATCAGAGAAAAAGATTTTTAGTAGCCCCATTAAAAAAGCTTGGAATACAAGTAAATCTACCAATAAATTTATCACTTGGCGGAACTTCATTTGGTTACTGCCACAGGGATGTATGCTCCGCGGTGTTTGATTACATCAACGCAACTAAAACATTACCGTGCTAGTGAACCACTACCTTTTCAGATCTTTAGTTTATAATTCGTAGTTATGTCTTTCAAAAACAAAAGATGGTTTGACCGGCTGCTCAGCAAACATTTTTGTTTTTTGGTAGTAATATTTTGAGCTGCTTTTTCAGATTGGCTTTATTTTTATTTTAGTTTCATTTAAGTATCCTGCCGCCCGGCTCTTGGCCCATCCCCCTTTGTGGGTAAGTGCCATTCATCAGAGGTCATCAGCATCAGCATCAGCAACTGTCGCCATCTTGTTCGCCGAGCACGGTGCATCATATTTAATTTATTATATAAGTTACCCGTAACATTATTGGTGGAGGTGGACGACTCCCGTACCTCGATGGAGACGCGCAGCGGTCGCAACACCGGAGACTCTGCGGCTACTTCAACTGCCAGTGCCTCATCACCGCCGGCCTCTTGATCCGAGTCGACAACCTACGTCACCCTGCCACCCCTGCGGAATCCTGGAACTTTCTCTGCTGACGGTACCATCGAAGTTGACTCCTGGCTGCACCGGTACGAGCGAGTCAGTGCTACCCAGCGCTGGGATCTCACGCTCATGCTCGCCAATGTTGTGTTCTACCTCGACGGCACGCCGTGGACATCGTTAGAAACTAACGAAGCCGGATTCACAAGCTAGGATCTTTTCAAATTGAAGATCCGTGGTCTTTTCGGCGATTAATCTGGTCGTCAGCTTGCTGCTAAGAAGACTCTCACCACTCGCGCCCAGATGTCTACTGAATCGTACGTCTCATACATTCTTGACGTCTTGGCGCTTTGTAGCAAGGTCGACCAGCGCATGTCAGAAGAAGAAAAAGGCAATCACGTCTTCGAAGAGATTGCTGACGATGCCTTCAACCTGCTGGTTTTTAAGAATGTCACAAGCATCGACACAATCCTTACAAAATGCCGCCGTCTAGAACAGGCTAAAGCCCGCCGCGCCACCCACGGCATCACGCGCCTGCCGAACACAGCTGCTACTTCCTCTTGCGATGACGCCGTCCGCCCAGTTCCCCGATGTGACAACCTCCCCCGCATCATTCGTCGCGAGGTCGAGGCAGCCCAGCCAGTAGCGACTCCATTTCCAACACCTGATTCTTCACCGACCACCATCTCACTGATACAAGCCATCGTTCGTCAAGAATTATCGAACGTCGGCCTACACCCCATTCAGCCAGTCTACTCTGCCGAGCTCTTTTATCGTCGTCCCTCCGCTCCTCGATTTGGTTCCAACTACTCTCGACAGCGCAATTTGTCTGAATGGCGTACACTGGACGACAAGCCCATATGCTTCAACTGCCGACGTGTCGGTCATATTGCTCGCCACTGCCGCAATCACTGGGCTCCGCTGGCACACTATGGGCCTCCTACCCAGGCCACTTCTGTCCACCAGTCGTCATCGACATTTGATTTTGATTTCCCTATGCCGACCACATCCTCTGATTCTGCCGCACCTCTGACGAGGCCTCGCTACGTCCGCTCACCATCCCCTGCTCGCCGTCAATCTCGTTCGCCCCCACAACGCCGTCCTGCCTCTTCGACTTTTTCGCAGCGCCCCCGACCGGAAAACTTGGCAGTGCAGCTTCTGGAGGTGAAGCTGCATTGACGATGACCTGTGCAAGAAATCCTCGCGTAACACTACCGACCACCCGGAATCTTTTGAACGTTACTTCAGACAATGTACCTGTGCGCACGTTGATCGATACTGGCGCTTATGTGTCCATAGTGAGTGCTGCTCTTCGTCGCCGCCTAAAGAAAGTTATCAAAGCCGCCTTGAAACGAGCCGTTCGAGTCGCCGACGGGGGAACTGCCGCGATTATTGGCATGTGCTCTGCCCGTGTGACTATCTCCGATAGAAGCACTGCTGTTCTTTTCACCGTTATAAAATATTGCCCTCATGAAGTGAATCTAGGCATGGATTTTCTAACCGCTCACTCGGCCCTTATAGATTGTTCAGCCGGCTGTCTTGATTTTGAAATGCCTCTACTTTCTGATCTTACCAACCCACCCCAAAGTCGCCTTTGCTGCATTCATTTCGCACGCCTTCCGCCTAACTGTGTCACACATATCGACCTCTTCTCTACACCACCTGTACCTGACAACGATGACATGGTGGGCCCAATTCATGCCATGATGCTTACGCATGGCGTCGCTGTTCCGCACACCATTTTGACAATCGTTGAAAACCACACATGCCTTCCTATTGTCAATTTTGCCCTCACTGCCCAAATTTTTTCACAAGGTATCTCCCTGGCCGAAATTACTGCTCTACAACATCATACGGTTTAACCCTTCAGAGTGGATGATTGCTGCACCTCAGACCATGAACCAACTTTATCACGTTAATCGGGCGTCGACGCTGACCACATGGTACCATCAGACCTCGCTCCTGATCAAGCGGAAGCCCTTCGTCACGTCCTGTAATCCTATAGTGACATTTTCGACTTCGCCAGCACGGCTTCAAGCCGAACGAGGGTTGTTGCTCATCGCATCAATACTGGTGACGCGAGTCCCATTCACCGACGTCCATACCGTGTTTCCGAGTCCGAGCGGATAGCCATACAACAGGAAGTCGAAAAGATGCTTGCAAAAGACATAATAGAGCCCTCTTGTAGCCCCTGCGCTTCTCCTGTTGTCCTGATCAGAAAGAAGGATGAAACATGGCGCTTTGGTGTTTATTATAGGCATCTCAACAAAATTACGAAGAAAGATGTTTACCCATTGCCTAGAATCGACGACGCCTTAGGCTGCCTTTTCGGTGCTACGTATTTTTCCACTATCGACCTTCGATCTGGCTATTGGCAGATCGCTGTGGACAAGATGGACCGTGAGAAGACCGCATTCGTCACTTCTGACGGGCTTTATCACTTCCAAGTTATGCCCTTTGGTATCTGTAATGCACCTGCCACATTCGAAAGAATGATGGACTCATTGCTCCAAGGGTTTATATGGTCAACCTGCTTATGGTATTTGGACGACGTTATCGTTTTCTCGCCCACATTCGACTCCTATCTCAAGCGTTTATCGGTGATTCTTGAATTTTTTCGTCGAGGTGGGCTCCAACTGAACTCGTCGAAATGCCACTTTGCTCGTCGTCAAATAACCGTACTTGGCCACATCGTCGATGCCGCAGGAGTCCACCCGGATCCCGCAAAAATTCGCGCCGTCACGGACTTTCCTGTTCCAAAGTCAACAAAGGACGTTCGCAGTTTTGTGGGCTTGTGCTCCTACTCTCGACGGTTTGTTAAGGACTTCGCTATCATTGCACGTTAACCCACAAACCTCCTGAAGAAGGACACCCCGTTTTTCTGGGGCGCTCATCAAGCCTCATCTTATTCTGTCTGGTATTATTCTGTCTGGTAGAAATGGCAAAAAGGAATTATTGCACTCTTTCAGTATTTACGTGTGCTTTATCCTCCTTGTGTTAGGATTACGTATGATTTGAAATACCTTAAATTTTGTATACTCGATTCTTAGCCAATCCCTCTGAGTGGGCAAGAGCCATATCGGAGGCATCATCATCGTCATCATTATAAACATGGCGTAATCCAGGCCTGGCCTCCCATTCATAATAGTGTCACACGAGTCGACTGGATGAAGACCTGGCCGCCGCACATCAGCCTCACATCATTTGCGAAGGGACCGGCAACACGCCTCAGCTGAACATCAACCATAGAATAGGCGACCTCAAGTGCGCGTAGTTACCGGCATTCTGACAGAACCATCGACCGACCTTCCCATCCCCAAGTACACAGGAGCAGCGGACGATGGATTTGTACAAAGCTGCTTCGACCTGTGCGAGCTCCACGCTACGGCTGCATCGTAGAAGTGTGGCAGCTTGGGCTAGTTGGTATGGCATAAAGATAGTTATAGCGCGAGAACAAAACGACGACACTTTCGTGTCCTTCTTTCGTGTCCTTGTTTCGTGTCCTTCTTGTCTCTGTGTCGTCGTTTTGTTCTCGCGCTATAACTATCGTCGGGCTGCGTCATGTCACAACAGGAAATGGTCACTTACCTCAGAGAGTACGTCACCAGTGAAGCATTTAAATTTTACCTCACCCACATCTTCGAGAACAACAAATCGTAGCAAAAAATAAAAAAAGATGATCAACCATTTTAACGACTATGACAAGGGCTTCCTTATTACCAATCATCTGGAGACAATCACACTCAGCCGCTAGAGTTCACCCTCTGTACTTAAAACACAAAGCTTCCCATCAGGTTTCTCTTTTGTACTAAAGTCCGCATTTTTAAAATCGGCGCTTCGACATATCACTCGAGACGTTGCTCACCCTATTGCTCTTCCACATGCTTCGCCTCACATATATGGTCCACCACCTGGTTTTCTACGACGCAGCTCTTCAAAAGATCCTAACTGTCACTATTCGTCTGATAAGGACACCTTGTTCACGGTAGACCAGCTGACGCACGGGAAAATACCAAACAACGCCATGACGACTCGAAGAGTGAAAATCAGTCTTCAGGCATTAGAGAAGTTTACTCCCCTTTTCCCAAACTTGGTCCACTTCCTGGTTTTCCATCACTTGGCTCTTTCGTCGCTCACACACCCACTACGGTCGGGATAGAGCTGCAGACTCCGAAGATCCTCTGCCAAGCCCAGTGCCTACCGTTCATATTCATGCATCGAAACAGCTCCTCCTCCAAGTGGCGGACACAGAAACAGTCCCAAGTGAAATCCGACCGAGTCAAGCCTTTGGTGGTGTCTCCTTTGAGTTCCCAGCCACCTGAGAGTCCAACCAACAGAGGAGGCTTGGAAGGATCAACTCTCAAGCACTTCCGTGTGCCGGAAACATTCATTAAGAAAAGCATTGCGAGAGCCTAAAAAGAGCTTACTCTCATTTCTACGGCACCGCAGACTTGCCAAAATGTGCAGTTCAAACCTGGTCATGCCACGTCACCTGTGGTACCCTCATGCACTGCTCACCAATTCAAGAATCGAACCAATTCAGAAGTACATCATAGATCAAACCTCGTACGCAGTTGTATTTTAAAAGCGTCCGTAATGAACCACGTCACTGAAGTCTCTGAAGAGCATCCTAGCTCTAATGGCGCACCACCAGCTATGCCCGATAAGCAAGAAACCGGCTCACAATGCACTAGCTGTCGATAGGACACGTCAACTTGCGAAAGAAATGAACGCCAAATCCTGGAAGGCACTCTTTTACAGCCATCTCCTGAGCAATATCAGCAACGAAAGCAAAGCCAAGCCCACAAACACCAGCGACACCAACAGAGACTTCAACAAAGGCGTTAACAAACGCGAAATATAACGGAAGCACACTTTCCGATTAAAGAACATCAAAAAATAAGATCTCCAACTGAAAGACCATTCCAAGACGCCAGATTATCTCGCACAAAGGAAAGTCGGCAGAGACGCTCCCTGCACCTGCTTCTACACCAACTGCGACACCACAGAAAACGCCGAGAAATACGCGGAAGCACGGCTTGCACACCGCCAGAACTCAGGCATCACGCCGCCACAATCTGTCAAGAAGCAAGTATTCTAGATGCAAAGCGTCAGTCACAGCCTTGACTCAGAATCCAACGCATGAGACATCCTACCTTCCGACGCTACAAGGACTCCCAACTTTGTTCGTTCCTCACTACAATCCGGGCTGTGTCATGATCATTTTTCATGTCGAACGCATGGTTATGCTCTCCAGAACGCAACAGCCAACCTCGCCCACCTGAAGTCTCCTAGACATAATCAGACTTCCCTACCTGTGAATGTATTTGTGCAAGTGAATGAACCACTGTGTTACATGGAGCTACTCGACTTTCTGGTATATTTTTGATTATTCTGAGACTCCACTTGTTGACGCGTTAATGTTTGTAGCTCGCGTATTCTCTCGAGGGAGAGGGAATGCTGTAACGTAGGAAAGCAAAGGAGAAGTGACAGTGGAATAAACATGACGTATGAGCCAGGCCACGTCTCCCGTTCATCATAGTGTCACATAGATACGCTTTAAATGGGTAGAAATAACAGGAAGGAGGCCAACTGATTCGTGGCTACAATGAAGGCGCAAGTAAAATTCAATCCTCCTACACTTAGTGATAGTACTTTAAGCCTAAGGGGCGTGAGCCGCCACACGATGTAAAGGACACAGTCGAATACATCCATTCATCCATCCATTCATCGATATCACTCTGTATACCATTAGACTGTATATATGACAGACTCACTGAGGTGAGCCAACTAGTACCGACTGATGTGGGTATAGTGCCGGACTGAACAACCTTTTACTGATGAGGCCGGCTGAAAAGTTCAAGCACTTCACCACATTGCAACGCAGGCATACGAAAATTGCCTTTTGCTAAGGTGTCTGTAGTTTATCTTAAATTTATTTATAACGAGATATCTGTTGTGCAGATCGTGTCGTTTTACTGTGTAGAAGAGGCAACATAGTGCAATGTGCACAAGTGTAGCTTATAGAGTTACACGCATACCAACAGCTCTAGTACCCCTTCGTTGAACGGTGATTTTAAGTAGCAAACCAACAACGAGAGTAGACTGCACGAAGCAGCCTAATAACTTGTAATGTATTTACAGTCTTCTTTCTCAATATGGTGATACGAACACTAACAGACATCATTGTCGCACAATATGTATGAGTAGGCCATTGTACGTTTTCGCTCTATACGGACAGGCCAACTGCTGTTTAGAAAAAAATTGAAATTCGCACATTTCATTTAAAAGCAGTCAAAGTGATGCGTAATCATAGTTTTAAATTAGGTTGCAGCGTTCAAGAAAAATTGTTTCGAGTGAAGCCGAATGGCCTGTTCGATCTTCTTTCTTCTTGAATTCTACGATATCTGGCATGACCTTAAGGCAAACGTATCTCTTGACTACCAGCCGAATTTTGCATTACTTTCTGATAAGCGTAATCACAGGTGCTGTGTTCAGATGTGGCCGCAAAGAGGGTTTTCATTCCCTATCATGACATTCTAAGATTCCGTCAAGAAAGTGCACTTTTACATTGGCTTTGTACAGCTAGAACAAAGCATTCATGCGGTTCTGGCTTATTTATACTATGCAAATTTGGGTCTATAGTATAGTGGCCTTCGTACCTGTTCCGAATAATTGGTGTTGTAAAAAATAAAAGCAAATAAATTTAACTAAACAAGTATAAATGTAGGAAACATGAAGAGATTTGTTGATTTTCAGCCAATTGTTGCGAGCAGAAAAAAACATAATTCCTAAATTACCCGTAATGAGACGAGAAAAGGTAATTAATTAGAGGCTGACTGAGATTTTGGTTACTTCACTCAAGCTGGACAAGGTTTAGTGTGCAAGGGTTGAGTATTTTCATAAACAGGTGTTTCTAAGAGTATCGTGATATTCCACGGGATGACACTGCAATACAGTCCTTTTACTTCAATTCCAAGAAATATAAGTTTTTGTGCAGAGTTGTAAATTATGGGCAACATTATCGATTCCATGGAGAACCGTCAATAGTGTGTTATGTAATACTACGCATATTAGGAATGAAGTATAGGGACATTGCGTTCGTTTAGGTACCAGAAGCTGTGTCTGTCATCTTACCGTCGGTGCCTGAAAGGGTAGCATACGGCGCATGCGCCGAGGTGAGTAACGCTAAACTAAAGCTTTTCGTATCCCACTCTAAAGCTTTTAATTTTGCCCCCTATGCAATGACACATATCGCTTTGTTTCATAGCATGCAGAAAATGTTAGCATGGGCGCCCAAAATAGGTTTTTTTACTGAGTAATCTAACTTTTTATATATTTTCAGGGTTCTTCAGAGACGACCTTGGATCGTACAACGAAATGTTCTGGGTCCTTGGAAGTCTAGGCTTTCTCGTCTGCGTGATATGGGTTCTAGTGTCCTTGGTCGACAAGAGGAGGGCTCGCAAGTGGCAGCCTGACATTGCAGGCAGCTTCAATCGACCAAAAACATGACCAAATAAAGCAATATGCATAGATGCAATGATTCAGAACCTATTATTGCACTAGCTTGAGTGTCAAGGATCACTGGTGCCATAAAATGACTCGGTCACATTCAAATCGGTAACATTTTAAATGTGAAGAGTTTTTAAGTGAACTAAAAGCATTTAGAATAATTCTGTGTCTGTCTGTCTGTCCGTCTGTCTGTCTAGGCGCCTGCTCCTGTGGTGTCATGGTAACCTAAATATATACTAGAATGGCACGAAAGGACATTTTGTCTATGACGAATGTGACACTGACGTCCCGACATGAATCCCGTGTGTGGTCTCTCCCTTACGTCGTAGAAACAACCCTTTGCATCGGTCGCTTGGGGGACACACCCACTTTGCACGACCTGTGGTATACGGTATACATCAGCAGGTGTTTGACAGCCTAAAGCAAATGACAGATTTTGGAATTATGAGAATACAGTTTGAAATTACCACGTGTACGGATTAACAAGTTAATGTAGTTGATAATTAGGTTTCGGCGTCGAAAGTGCTGTGATGAGAGGAAGCTACTTATTGGTGCGAAAAAGACAAATCGTGGCTCAATGTCGGTTCGAACGCGGGCACAAATATTAAACCACAGAGCCACGTTATGGCTTACACTGCTTCAGAGAAATGACCCTCACAGGCATGGTGACCGAAGCAGCATCAGCAATGGTGAAAGTGCAGAAAGAAGATTTTAAAAGAATTGATTAAATACTGTATTTGCGAAGTTTAGTGAGGGGCTGCTTTTTACGCTGTTGTTTCCTACTTCAGACACTCAAAGCAATACTCAGTAGCGTGCGATTTACTGTGATAAAATTAACATTGCTGCTCTACTCTCAACGCTCCCGCTACGTCGAACCGCAAGCTACCTTAAATGTGCCAGTGTAGACGAGGTGCCTGGGAAGCCCTCATTATATGCCCTACTACCCAATTAGCACAAGAGTGCTCAATCAGAGAGCCAGTAGCATTGACTGCTGCTCACTGACTCTTTCTCGTGAACCCGATTGCCAAAATTTGTTGAACTTGTACCACTATTTTGTCACTGAAAGTTGTGCAGTGTTGCAGCACAAGAAAAAAAAGACATTCAGAAAATCTATGAAAGCATATCTATACTTGCATATAGAACGGCAATTGGAATTGGAGATAAATCGTAGTAGGAAGTAAGTGAACGCAAGCTCCCTCCAGCCAAAACCTCCTAACAGAAAACATATCGTAGTCATCTGTTTAAGGTCTAAGGTAGTACATGAGCTGACTACCTTGATACCAGAGAAAGGCAGTGATCACAAAAAAAAAACTGCGAAGGAAACTCATACTATAAAGAACTACAATGCACGCTTTGGGTGATGAGTGGAGTGCTGCTATAAACAATATCAACGAATTATTGAAGTAATAGAGTGATTGTGCTTTGAAATGGACAGTATCCAGTTATCCATTCTCAATACAGAGCAAGATCGTGTAAGACACTTAAGTTCCACATTCACTACCCAGAAAAAAATGGAAACGCCACTCGTGATACGCCCCGCTGCACAGTGTGTGCAGACAGTGAGGTACCAGTTTATTTATTAAAACTTGGGGAAGAATAGAGGTGGAAACCGTGACATTCGAAAGCGTGTGAAGTATTCAAAAGTGCCACTGAGGTAAGAAATATGAACTCCCCAGTAATACGTACGCGAAATAGGTGATGTGAACAACTTGAATGATTATTTACATGCACATTCGTTTACTTCAATATGACAAAAGATATTTGCTATATGATTTCAAACATTAAAAAAGAAACGCCAGATTCAGACGAACCCAGAGGGCGCGTCTTCAAGCAGAGGTGTTGTGCAAAAAATTACAGTCGCGTAATGAATTGTGCAATCCAGGAATGTAACTACTACAAGAAACTTCTCTGCAGAGTTTTCATGAAGTATGAAAGTAACCTCCATGGATATGACAGACCTATTGAATGTGTTTCGAGGCTAAAAGGTACTTCCAACTTACATAAATATTTCACCCGGCATCTACGAAGACTCCACCACTGTCTCTCTTCTCCGCAAGAAAGGGTGGGGACATTAAGGTACGATCTCGCCAATATTGATCTCTGGAATATTCACAGAGTGCATAAACTACTGTACTTGGTTGAATCAGAAAAAGAATCGACCATGAATACTTCAGCAAGCTGCGATTGTTAAATCACCAAGAACATTTCAGAAATAAAGACAAACAATTCTAAAATACCGAGTGAGCATCTGAATAGAAAATGCTCGAAAGTAGATAAAGTATAAAAGTAGTAGGCCATTGTCCATTCTTTTGCTGTATTCGTGGAACAGATCGCAACTATGAGCCATCGCGCAAAATTTGACGCTGCCTGGTTCATCGACACGGTAGGTAGCTTCAAAAAAAGTCAGTTCTTCGAGTCTTCGCATATACAAGCCACATCCGTAAACATCTAGGCTCTACTGAGACTTTGACAAGTGCACCGTCTACAGAAAAGGTGCCGAACACGCCACTGTAACAGGAACGGCGGCAAGAACTGCGATGCAAAAGGAGACACCACTAAAAAAATTCGCGAGCTTTGGAGCCTGCCCGACAATGATACCGGAGGAAGAGACCTAATCAGTCCTGAAACGTCAGGTCACTATTTTTTTTCAGTTTTAACATACGAAAATACGAACTAGAAGTCTCTGGAGAGTTTGTGTTATTTTCAAGCACACCTACAGTAACAGTTTCAAGTGGATCGATGTGCTGTTCAGCCCGTGGTAGTGACTATCGTGATCCGAATATGTTTGTTTTAGGACCCCCGCCGTGCTGACATATATCTTAGTGACGGATGTAGGAAAGACCATCTGTGATGATTTCCGGCTAATAGTAGTAAGGGGACAACATCGTCTGAGTAGTATTTACTTCGACATGTCCGAACTGCCATGTCAATATGCTTCCTGCAGAAAGCCAAGTGCTTTTCTGACGAAAATACACTTTCTGGATTCGATTAGGTGTGACAATAGTTACCCTGTTTTCAGATGTGCAATTGCAGCGAGGGCTGGTGATCCTAGGAACCTTGAAGTTATGGCAGCGAAATGAGTTGAATCACAAGGGCTCCGTAAAGATACACCCGCTTGGACGTTTTCACTGCTTTTTGATGACTAGTGTTGACTTCATAGATAAACAACTCGAAAGGCCATCGAAAAAAATGTCCCAGGGGATTTTTTTTTAATTCGCCATTGTAAGGCAGCAGGATCGGTGACAAACAGTGAGTGGTCCTCCACAGAAAGAGCAGTGCTGATTCTCAACAGCGTCGGCTACAGCGAGGCTTCAAAGCTCTGTGATGGGATCATTCAATTTCTAAGTGAATAGCTTGTGCGATTGATAAGTGACAGGGTCTTGTTTATCATCATGGTCTGCAGCGGAGCCTACGTTAGGTGAGTCAGAATAAAACTGTCTGAATTCTTGCAAGATAGCATCTGTAAAAATGGCTCATTGGTCAGATAATATTCAATTTCCTGCGAACCTTGCTCGCATGAGGAATCCCAGTAAGAGGTTGTCTATGTCACTAAAACACGGTATGAATTGGCAGTAAACGTTGGTAGTGCCAAAGAAAACGCTTCCACTCCTCCGGATGTTTTGGTATTGGGAGTCGCAATACCATTTCTATATTCCTTCGTTTAGACAATACTGTTCTATGTGACACACTGTGACTCAGATATCTAGTGTTGGAAAAAGTGGTACATATCAATTACATTTTTATGTTCTCCATCTTTAGAACTTACAATAGAGCTTAGAGGTACTGTAGGTGCCCATAATTGTGCCAGAAAGGAACAATTGGCACGAGAGTCCTTAACAACGTTTTTGTGTTGTGTTTTCCAATCACTGTTTGCATAGCTATTTCAAACGTAGCAGAGGCATTTTTCGAAGTGAATTGCCTATTAAGCCGTTTATATTGGCTGCTCGGTGTAAGAAGAGCTCTTTTGGAATCCCCGATTGATTTATTGAGACATACTATTAAATGGAGGTTATGCCAAATGTTGGAAAATATTTCGTTTTTTTCGGGTTGTGGATCACATCGGCTTTAGGCGGAATAGGATAGTAGCAGGGCACAGAGCCAGCAATAAGCTATCAACAATCAATCAATGAATAAGTACAATCTTATTTGTCTACAAAATTGGCAAGAGCTACGCATAGTGAACAAGAGGGGCGCACTACCCATTGATTCAGAAGTACGTTCACTTGCCTGACAATTTCCTCTTCTCTTGTGGAGCATCGATGTGGTGTTCTGTGAATGAAGGCGTTGTGGAGGGCAATGTGACGTCATTCATCCAGAATAAACACGAAGTACACCCGAGACTCAAAAGGCGCCTTCATAAATGTGAAGTCCATCTTTCAAAGCAGCTTGATTATATGGCGAAAGAGGTGTGACGTGAATGAACTGGAGTGGAGTTGTACTAGCACAGAAGACATTCTTTTGATTTCCAAAGGTGTTTCGCAGAGCTTCGTCGTCTTGTAGCTAAGTGAAAGTAATATTCGAAACCTCAAGGTATGATTAAACGTATTACCAAGGTATTATTCAATACAATACCAATGGATGTAAAAGGTTAAAAAAAGAGGCATTTTGCGTGCCCAGCAAAAAATCAGCTTGCATGCTTTGGAGAACATGCGTTTGGACTGCCCGCTTTTTCTTCACTATTTCCAACTGTATGTATACACTGCACAAGGCTTCTTTAATTGAGGCGACTTGGGCAGTGATGCGTGGATCCTTAAGAAATCACAGCTTGAGTTCAAGCTCATTGATATAACCCAGTAAGCACAGAACTTTGGGCCAAAGTTGAAGATAGATTGACAGTTCCTGGCCAGAGAACGTTGCAGGATTTACAACATACACTCTAAGGCAAAAGGGCGTTGAAACGGTGTGTGGTGAGCATTGCAGTTTGTCGTATATTCACTGTATGTACGGATATGCAGTACACATTTGCAGATGGCTCTGTCACGCAGACTTCCTCAGCAGCAGCTTTCACTGTGGCTGAAGGGAGTCATTCAAGGCTTCGAAATAGTACATCGGGCATCATCTACTGCCACCGAGCTGACCGGCATCCGGCAAGCTACGTGCTACAACTTACAATAGATTCCAGTGAAATGGACATTATTTTGCTACTCCAAGCCAGCACTTCGGCTAATGAGAAACTACGTGAAACAAAGCACTGCATACAGTTCTCAGGTGTGTGACCTAATGAATATGTTCAATGACGCATTACAAACTGGGCATACCATTGCGTTGCAATGAATTCTCAGTCATTGTGGCATAGCTGGGATTGAACAAGCTGATGCAGAAGCGAAAATGGCACACACTAGTGGCGAAGTGATATGTATTCACTTTTCCCGATATGACATCAACGCCTTGCTGTCTAAAGGTATGAAGACATCTATGCAAGGACTATGGAGTGATCCGGATTATCACCACAAGCGCATTTACAGGCTTTACTCTTGTCGTGTTTTTCGCCTTCCGTTCCAACTAAGAAGAGAACAAGAAACGCTACTACAGAGACTGCAGCTGGGTGTCGCATACACGCGACGATACTTATGCATGATTGAACAAGAGCGAAATCCTTAATGCAACTCGTGTAACACGCCAGTAACTATTAATCACATCCTGTGTGAGTGCCATGTATACGCAGTTAAAACGCAATCTTTTAGGTGCCTCACAGATTGCCTAGACTGCCGACCCTTTTCAGAAGAGAAACTTTTGGGTGCTTAGGAACGTGTAAAACAAGCCCAACGCAGTTTAAAGGACATGCTCGCATTTCTAAGCAAGACAAGTAAAGACTCCCGTGTTTAGAGAATCGGCTAATGTATAGACTTTTGTGCGTGTACTATACCCAACGAGACTTGGTGTGCTATACCACAATCACCCCTCCCTCCTCTTTAGTTCCCTTTTACCCTTACCCCCGGGAGGAGTAGCAGACCAGACACCCGTTTTAAGGCTGACTTCTCTTCCTTCTTATCATTAAACGCCTTCTTCTTCTCTTTCATCGAGCCGATCCTGATATGTCCGAAAGCAGAAAGATCAGCCAGCTCATTCTTGGTGTCAAAGAGCAGCTCTTTGCTGGTCTCGTTTGGAACGCACCTTCAAGCATTGACGACTTTTTGAAGGAGGCGAACGCCATCGAACGCGGACTACAGCTACGCTACTGCTAGTACGACCACCCAAACAACAGCGGACAAATCAGCGCAACCGCCGTGACCATTGTGACACCCGACGAGCGTTCTTTGCGAGACCAGATAAGCGAAATTGTGCAAAAAAAAGTGGAGACGCTCACCACCCCACCTACTGACTGCGAGATTGCGCCAGTCACAGAAGTTGTGCGCCAAAAGATAAGGCAAGCGCTTTCACTTCCCACTGACACGGTTCCCACTAACACTGACACGGTTAGGCCAACCTATACAAATATTTTCCGTGGGCAGCCATATCGCGTGCCGCCACCACAGCAGTACCACCAGCAACAGCCAGCGACAGTGCCTTGGTACTACAAGAAAATGTCGGCGCCCATGCGTCCTCCACTCCGCAAAACCGACATCTGGCGTACCCCTGACTACAGGCCCTTGTGCTTCCATTATGGAAGCAGGCCACTTCGTGCAGTATTGACCTCATCGCGTTGCCGGGTACAAAGGATATTCTTCCACTAACCCTCGGCGCTATTTCGACAGAAGACGCGACGTTGATACGAGCACGAAGATCTCGCGGGACGTTTTTTGTGGGTTCCGGTCACGCTCGCGTCTCCTGGTCATTTTCCCCAGTCTAATAAAGGCAGTACCACGGACATGGTGAGAGGAAGGTCTCCCAGTCCACGCTGGGGAAACTAAAAGCAACGACCTTAGAGGGAAGGCTGCGAATTACTGAAGAGTAGAAAATCCCCCTTTAACGCTGCACAAAGTGCCGCACACTTCGAATAAATCGACGAAAGATGAGATTGTCACCACCAACAATACATTTTCACTTGATGGCCACGACGTGACAGCACTGGTCGACACTGGTGCAGACTTCTCAATATTGAGTGCCAATCTGGCCGACAAACCCAAGAAGGTGAATATGAAATGGACGGGACCGCAAATTAGAGGAGCTCGAGGGCAGCTCCTCACGCCTACCGGAAAGTGCACCGCACGAATCAAGAACGCGGGTTCATCTTACGTCACAGCCTTCGTTATTCTTTCTGGGTGTTGTAAACAGGCTATCTTGAGTATGGATTTCTTAAGGGTCATCATAAATAAACCGGACAGTGTACTAACCTTCTCAGGGGACCATAGGGCAGCGCTGCAGCGCAAGCCTATGCGCGTTATTAACGACGTGACTATGCCACCGTTTTCATGCCGCTTCGCCAGTGCCACATGTAACACGCAGCGTACGGGAGAAGGTGTCGCGGTACAAGCATCGACGCTTTTACTCTCTCGAGGAATCGCTATTGCCGGAATTTTCGTCAGTGGAGTGTCCGGGCAAGCAGAGGTCCTGTTGACGAACTTCAGCAACGAGCTTCGACACATCATAGAGGGTACCACATTTGCATACTTCGAAAAAACTGCAGAATTCCGCGAGTTCTTCGCAGTGCAACAGGCAGAGACGCCAGCCGCTTCGACACCACCATTTGTCGTCGTGAGCACAGATTTATCGCCAGCATAGGAGCAGAGACTTCTAGATGTTCTCGGTCAGTTCAAAGATTGTTTTTCATTGACCTCGAGGGTAAGTCAAACGCCACTGAGAAAGCACCAAATTATAATTGAAGAGATGGCAAGACCAATTCGACAAAACTCATACCGCGTAGCACCAAAAGAACGTGGAACAATCCAACAACTCCAGAAAATGCTCGAAGATGACGTCATTCAGCTGTCAAAAAGCCCTTTGGCATCCCCGGTAGTGCTAGTTCAGAAGACGGTAGCTTCCACTTCTGTGTGGACAACCACAAGCTGAACTGCATGGCAAAGGAAGACGTATACCCATTACCAGATATTGACAATTCGCTTGGCATGCTTAAGCATGCACGCTTCATCTTAAGCATGCGCGCTTCGTTCGCAAATAGAGGTCGATGAGCGAGACACTCCTTTTTTACGCTTGACGGGCTTTACGAGGTAAAAGTCTTGCCCTTCGAATTGTGCTCAGCTCCAGCAACATTTCAGAGAGTAATGGATATCGTCCTATACGCCGTGATTGGCAGACGTTCCTGGAATGCCTCGACGACGCCATTGTTTTCTCAGCCATATCTGAAGAACATCTAAGCCGGCTGCTATTAGTATTTCGAGCAATGCGGTCCGCCGGCCTAACGCTGACACCTGAGAAATGCCTTTGTGGTTTCAAGGAACTCCGATTCTTAGGACATGTGGTGACCCATGAAGGTGTTTGTCCGGACCCTGACAAGAATGATGCTGTCCGAAAATTTCTGGTGCCAACGAATAAGAAGGCCATGAGACGTTTTCTTGGCCTCTGCGCCTACTACCACAGATTTATCACCATTTTGTCGCACATAGGATCGCCCTAAACACGCATAACGAGAGACGTTTTTTCATTTTCGTGGGCAAAGAGAAACAAGCAGCATTTGACCATTTCCGACAGTGCCTGCAGACAGCACCTGTGCTTGCTCACTTTGACGAGGATGCTCCTAGCATGATCCACACCGATGCCAGCAACGTAGGTTTAGGCGCTGTACTCGTCCGGTGGCAAGACTCAGCCGAGCGTGTTATCGCACATGCAAGTAGGACGCTTTCCCGCACCGAGTGCCCTTATTCCACAACAGAAAAGGAATGTCTTGCTGTAGTATTGGCAGTTATGAAGTTTTTTTCATACCTCTGTGGCAGTCCCTTCCACGCAGACAGCGACCACTACTACCTATGCTGGCTGACCAACTTGAAGGACCCATCTGGTCGGCTAGCGCACTGGAACTTACGCCTTTAAGAATTCGATATGACTGTCATCGTTGAGTCGGGACGGCAACACTCCGATGCTGATTGCTTATCCAGGTCACCTATAAAGCAGGACAATGTCCTAGAAGAGGATGCCATGGCGTTTTTAGTAGTGATCGACACGGTCACTATTTTGTCTTAGCAGAAGGAAGACAGCGCGTCGCTTCTGCTCGATAATTTTCTTAACGGCCAGTCTTCTAGCATTCCCAAGATATTTGCGAGGAGCTTGCTATCTTTCTGCTTGCCCAGTGGTGTCCATAAGAAGAACTTTTTCTCCAGCAGAAGTGCCCTCTTACTTGTCGTCGCGACATCCACTCGCGATGAGATCTTGCTCGCCTGCCACGATGAGCCAACCACCGGCCACCTCGGATACATGCGCACATTGGCCAGAATCTAACAGATGCACTACATGGCAAAGCTTCCAGGCACTGTAAAGCATTACGCCCGCACAAGCCTCAATTGTCAACGACGAAAATCATTACCTTTAAAACCAGCCGGATCGTTGCAACCAGTTAAGTGCCCACCTGCCTTTTGCACAAATCGCAATGGACCTTCTTGGGCCATTTCCGACGCTACCGACTTTCTTACTCGCTACGCAGAAACAAAGGCTTTATCAAGCGGAACCACTGTAGAGGCGGCACGATTTTTTATTGAAAATATCGTTCTGAGGCATGGTGCTCCTAGGATCATAATAACGGACAGCGGTACCGCTTTCACGGCCCGGCTCTTAAAGTCAGTGCTTGAGCTCACTGGAACAGCGCGTCGAAAAACAACCTCCTTCTATTCTCAAACCAACGGCTTAACAGAACGCCTCAACAAGACATTTCCCGATATGCCGAGTATGTACATCGACGTGGACCATAAAAATTGGGACGACGTTCCACCATACGTGACGTTTGCCTATAATACGGCGCAGCAAGAAACTACCCAAAGCACACCATTTAGTCTCCTTTACGGTCGTGAAGTGACGACCATGCTTGATGCCATGTTGCTGCACGACTGTGACAATACAGACAGGGATGCTCAAGCCTTTATACCCAACGAGCTGAAGAGGCGCGGCAGAAAGCAGGCGTGCGAATCACTCGGCAGCACAGTTACGACGCACAAAGTTATAGCCTGCGACACCGATACGCCACTCGTCAACCAGGCGAGAAAGTGTAGATATGGAGCCCTATTCGCCGTCGCGGTCTCTTTGAAGAGTTACTTAAGAAGTACTTTGGTCCCTACAATGTTGTACGGCGCCTAAGTGACGTGAACTATGAGGTCATCCCTGACAGTTCTTCGCGAACCCGCCAGCATAGATCAGAAATCGTACACGTTGTGCGGATGAAGCTATATTGACGTAAGCCAATCGCATAGTATGTCAACTACCTACATCAGGTATATTGTATTAGAGCATCGGGGCGATGCTCTTCCTGGCGGTAGGCAAATGCCTACCGCCAGAAGAGCTTGCGCAGCAAGAAAGAAAGACTAAGTTCTTGTCCGGTCCTCTTTACGAGCATCTTGCATGTAAATAAAGTGAGCTCTTCTATATGCGACTTCTGCTGTCTGCGTCGTGACAATATGTAGAGTTTTGTATGAAGCAACTAGAGGGAACTCTCGCACTATTGTCGATTGTAGCTGCAATCTGCGGCGCTTTAGCGAGCGTGTAAATGATGGGTAGTACACGGGTTTGCCTAAATCTTCTTTCTCTTGGCTCCGATTGGCTTCGCGAGGCGTGGAGTCGCTTTGTGACGAACCAACAATCAACAAATGTTCACCACCATGATGTTTTAGGCTCCCCTTTAATAATCAGGTCACGAAATTCGAAAGAGTTTGTTCTTTTATTCGAAAGGACAGGAAATCACACCCATAAGCAAAAGCAAAACTTCGTTTCAGGCCCACAAGCATGACGACTAGGCAAATCTCTGTACTACCATCATTTCTATGGTGGCTGAACGATTGCAGAGTCAGAGTCCCTTCCAGTTAATTCTAGCAAACTCTGTGGGACAAAGATCAATGGACGAGCTCAAGTGTGCGTAATGTAGTCCACAGGCCAGATTTCGTCACGAGCCGTACAAAGAGAATTGGTCTGTCGAAGGAAACAAGCGCGGAAATTGTTTTTCAGTATCGCATTAGCTTGTATAGCGTGGTACATGTAGAAAGGAAACACGACACAGACCTTAACAACGTACTGCTTATTTTCCGATATTCACAACAATCTTTGATGAGTGAAGAAAACCACGAAAATGATGGAAGTGTGGGCAAGGCACGTGTGATTTTGAGCCAACTGTGCGCGTGAGGTCCGCCAATCAGCTGATGACCTGTGGTGGCCCATATAGGGGGTGTGCCGCAATTTGGCCACGTGCGAACATTACGTGGCGGTAAGCTTCGTTGCTGGAGACGAGCCGAAGCAGCGGGAGACGGAAGACAGCGGGCCGAAGCGTCGGACGCAGGCGATCCAGGTTCCGGCCAGGGAACGCGGCTGTTAACGCTACTGCCGTTCAACTACCAGCAGGGATGACCTTGCCGGCATGAGTACTGCATCTCGGGGTGTGGCCTGGCCTGCTGTTCTCTTCCTTGCCGAGGGAATCGTCGATCTCGGCGAGGCGTCTTCACGGTCAGCCATTCGGCAGAGCGTTGGACGTGGCCTGGCTAATGGTCACGGTTGCGCCGAGCATCGCGTCTTGACGCAAGGTCTTCGCTGAACGGGCTGGCCATTCCCCGCATGGAGCATTGCGTCTTCGATGCGGGTTGACTGCACCGTGGTCATACCCATGCCGTAAAGCGCAGTCATCACGAGAGCGTCACACATCGGCAAGTGAGCGCATTCTATAGCGCCTTTCCACCGCCTCCTGTCCTGCACCTCATCGGTGTCTGTCGTACCGCCGATCCGGCCCTTAGGTTTTCGAACGCTCTTACTTGAACTCTAAATGGTCATTTTTTAATCAAGCTTAGTTCTCTCTGTTGCATTGTATGTACCTTTTCTGCCTCAGTGTTTCCTATGCTTTTCTTTCGTGCTCTGTCATAAGCGTGGTGTGTGTTGTTACCACGTCATCTCAAAGTCAGATTCTCCTGGCACGACTCGCAAAACAAACTCTGACGAATCTTAGCCCCGATAAAAAATATTTTCATTACAATATATGGCGAGCCTGCTAGGATTAAGCTCTTGTTTCAAATATCTTTAGGAGCCTCACCTTGTTTTTGTGCCGTGGCAGAGATACGGACCCGTAAATGGTCGCACTATTCACTGTAGAACACCACGTTTATGACACCATCTTACACATGCGCAAAAAAACACAGCTCATCTTGTGCGTGATCTCATTCCAAGCTTCGCCATTTCCTTGTCCGTTAAAGCAAATGGGGGCGAACACACACACAAGTTTGTTATACCTGCTATTGCTTCGGAATTTTTTTATTTCATGTGTCAGCTGATCCCGAGAGTGGTCGGTAACAGTATGGAGGTTAGGAGAGTATGCACAACCTTTGCAGTGCGCTGATAGAAACCTTCCTGCTGGAGGTTGTTTCTCGCGTTAGAGCTGTGTTCACATAATCTTTCATTCGGGCAACGCTTAGTCTGCCCTATGTAGTACTTCCCACATGATAATGGAAACTTGCAGACCACACAGCGCTCACAATCAAAAATTCTAACGTGGTGTTTTTTATTTGAAGTGGAGTGAGGAACATTTTTTGGGCAAGGCGATTGGCAAACCTATCTACTTTATTGAGGGCGGGAGGCTAAAAATAAAGCGTGTAAATTAGCCCGCTGGGTCACTTTCTTCAAGTTATGGGAATACTTTGCATATACAGGATCAAACCTTCCTGGAGCGCAAACGATACAAATCTTCTTGCCTCTTCCCATTACGTGAATCTTTCAGAATTAGTTCGGCAACATACACTCGTAACCAAACTGGTACCCAGCTTGGGCTAGACGCTTGCTTTGCTCTACGATCTACGATCTACGCTCTACGATCTGGATGCCGTTTCGTAATGACATAATTTGTTCAGGACATTCTTAAAATGAAAGTTCGCGATGCCTCTCTTATAATGGTTTCAGTACGCGAAGAAAAAAAAGAGGTTAATTAGTTCGTTTTTCGTTTTGATATTTGCTACCACGTTAATAGAAGATATGTTCATAAATTACCAACGTGCCCGAGCTTCAACATAGTTATGCACGGCGCAAAAAACACGGGACACAAAAATATGAGAACAGCTAGACGGGTGCCGTTGTGTCGTGTTCTAACCGTTTCGTGACCCATGCTTTGGCGACGTTCATTACTATAAACCCACACCAACTCGGCCAACTATCAGTGCGAGCTAAAGCCCATCAAAACGGAAAGGGGGGGGGGGGTGCGCAGCTGTGAATTATTGGCAAAGTATGATCGCCACCGTCTACTGTGCGGTTTAGCGAGCTTAATTGGGGGGTGTAAAAAAGCAGAGCCTATTCGTGCGCCTTTCGGAACATGCGCCTGTACTTTATTGATAACTTTATCAGTAAAAAAATGGTGAAGCTTGCCCCGACGCAATGATCTAGTGGCTAAGGTACTGCGCTGCTGACCCGCAGGTCGCGGGTCGAGCTATTGATTGATTGATTTGTGGGGTTTAACGTCCCAAAACCACCATTTGATTATGAGAGACGCCGTAATGGAGGGCTCCGGAAATTTCGACCACCTGGGGTTCTTTAACGTGCGCGGGTCGAGCTAGCAATTCACACAATGTTTCGCTAGCTTTTCTGTCTCCTTCGTTTACGACTACAGCTGTGGTTGTGGCCACAATTCAGACAGATGTTGACTAGAATAAATGCATTCGATAGCAGGGTTGTTGTACTAAAGGACGTATGTTAGAACCATGGTTGTATAACCACATAGTGACATCTGCTACTGCTGAGCCGACAATTTTGCTCGTTGCCTCCGCTCTAGCATTATCAATGAAAGGCAAAGCGCAAAATCGCAATACATCTTATGAAAGCTCTGGGAGCCTACATTGAAACGTTCATATTACCCTTGAAAAACACGACAGGTAAGCTTTCTCTCCTAACAACTTGCGTTTTAAACAAGGTGAAAATTTCTTCATAAGGTGTTCACCCTAAAATGCAAAAAAGACGGAATACAAAGCATGGTGCAAATTTGATTCCTGCGTGTCGTGGTGTATAATAAAATAAGATACCTAATCATGGTAAAAGTAAATATATTTGACAGAGATTTTTCCTTTTCGACCAGAAATAAGATGGACATTTCTATAATGCTCATGGACCAGCGTGAGTTGGGAACTAGCTCTATTATTCACGCCTAAAGTAGACGTGAGCTTCGTTGTTTACGACTTTCGATTTCATATTGAATGTGTTATCTGAAGCCTCTTCCAGTGTGCGGTATAATTATCACCATCAGTGGTCGTGCCTAAGAATTGAATTTGATTGTTTAAATCTCCGGTGACGCGCTTTGATGAAATTTTCTTGTTTAGTTTGATTTCTGGCTTTTATATATACAGACATACGTATACAATACATGATGGTGGCGACGACATGCCACGAAGAGTGACCGCATGATTGCTATTTTAATATGTATATGTAGTAGCAGAAGTATTTGGATTAAATTGTCAAGGTGCCCTTTCAGAAGGAGACTTTTGGCAGAATGGAAGATAACTTTTAAAACAGTTGTGACTAAATTTCAGGTGCCAGCAAAAGCAGAAGAAAAAAGCCGAAGCAGAAAACAACAGCGCTATTCAATCACCTCAATAACATACGGCGATTTATTTTATCTCTATATATTCTTTTAAACAATAGTTCTATATATATCACTGGAGCCTGCTTTGAGATTCACGCTGGATTGGTAGAAGTCAATAATTAGCCAATGTGTATGTTTTAATGCCACTGATTCCATAGGTTCTGGTACATAATCCTTCATCTGCAGCTTACGCACGCACAACAACGCAAACGCCCACGAGCATTTCGAAGAATGGAAGTCGAAAATACAGAACATCCATGTTCAAACAAAATATACCATTTTCAAGTAGGTGTTTTATATTATATGTTCCAATACATGTGGCTAACATTGGTAGCTAAGAAACCTTAGCATGGTGGAGGTAGAAATTAAAAGCAGAGGGTATTAAAAAGTTCTGAATTAGAATAGACTGCAACTGAAAACTTAACCTTGGAACCTCTAAGACGTGGTCCTTATTAAGCGAAGCTAGGTTAGAAGAGTTACCTTGGTACCTAGAAATCACCAATAAAAATATCATATTGTCACACAGCCCCTTGTCATTCTGTTGTTATGTAACCGCCTTTAAAATGCGACTGTCACCTTGCGCAAAGTGTGCACGAATCACCAGTAACTATCTAGGAAATATTAGAACATTCTGATGCAATTACGTGCACAACACGAGCATTGCAGTTAGTTCTAGAACTTACGCGGCTCCCAGCAATAACGCTAGAATCTTTATTTTTCGATATTCGATGATACATGTATTAAAGCCGCCAAGCTTGGCTGCTTGTCACTTCATCCATGGCCAACGCTTTGTTCAGATATATGAGATTACAGTGCTGTTCATAGAGTGCCGTTATCAGTGACGCAATATGATACAACTCGCAAGAAACATCTACTCAATAAAAACAACGCGCACAAACAACATCACGCGCTACAATGCAATCTCATGCATTCAACACCCAAGCACACTTTTGGACTAGAACGCTCATCAACTGAAATAAGTTCCAGCTTTTTGGCACAAAGTTTGAATGCTTCTCTTCAAGCAAACACTCGCTCACTCAAGTTTAGTGCCAATTGTCATCCCACGGCTCCCGAGGTTTCTCTTCTACGAAACTCTCACGTCGTCAATTGGCCGCACTTCAGCAACGAAACCTCTTTGCCGGAAACACGTCAGGCACTCACGCGCTGCTACTGCAGGTCATGTCTTCGTCCACCGGCAGAAAACCACACTTAAATCTTCCTTTGTCACTGACGACAAGGCTTCACCCGCTCGTGGCAAACAGACATTCTTGCTTGTAAGACAAGCCTTCACCTGCAGATGGCAAACACCTTCATGTCCTCACTTTTACGTACAATGAAAAGATAGGGTATCAACTGATGAGAAATTGCTCTATAATAAGGTGCTCTCTAAGCTCACCATACTGTTGTGCTGTGCCTCAAAGCTTGATCCATATGTCAAAAGAATGGTTAAACTGGGAGGTGTATTGCGTGTCTGTCTAACCATCAGCTGGCTTTCTCGTCCAAAATCTCTCTCGGAAGCCTTCCACAGTGGATCTGCATCGCTCCAGCACAGCAGCTTTCGATTTTGCATAGTTATTCGCATCAGTTGGCGTTAGCCACACTTAGCACTTTGCCACTCAAGCAAGCACTAAAAGCGGTTGCCCATTGACACTACGGTCAATTATGGCTCTTAGCAATCCTCTCGAATCTGTGAAGGTACGCATCAAGGTCGTCCTTCCTCGCGACAAACGCCGCAAGCAATTTGGGTGGGTTCGAGTCGAAGCTATCATCTTCCCTTTCGCTGCTTTCAATTCTAGCCTGAACGAAAGTTTCACTTCACTGCTGCAAACAGAGCCATTGGAATTTTACCTCATGCTTCCGCTACCTTTTTCAGCCATCTCAGCTTGCAGCTGCTTGTCTTCCGCTTGTCTTTGTTCTGTCGCCTTCTAAGCTACCAACACCTCTTTCCGAAATTCAGCTGCTTTTTCCTCCTTGGCCCTCTCAGCTGCTCACCTCTCTCAAGCTCAGCTGCTTTTTTTTTCCTATTTGGCCTCCTGGGCTCCCAAACTCTTTCTTTTTGTCAACTCTTTCTGCTTCTGGCTCACCCATTTCCATATTTCGGTGACAGAAAGTCCCAAACACCCATCGTCTTACCAAGAGCTACTTGTTTCTCCGATTCCATGGTGCATTTGAATTAAAATTTGGGGATTTGCAGGAGAGGGCTCAGCTCACACCGCTATTTTTATGCTTTTACGTGAGTGTAAAACCTAGCGCTTTATTTAACACTCCCAAACTTTTTGCTGCCAATCCCAAGTGAAGTGTAATGAATGGTGGGTTGTGATCTGTCTGCGTACCGTGCGAGAATCGGTTGTTTCTTGGCTCGCGGAAAATTTAACACGTCATGTTCCCCAGTACGATTATGGCCTGCCTTACTCACTGATTGTTGTCGTTCCGGAGGACGGTGTTCCTTGGTGCTGTTCTGTGTCACCCATTTGATAATCTGCGCGGGAGATGTTGAGACCAATCCTGGTCCAGACAAAATAGACCAAGTTATTTCCTTCCTAAAAGAACTATCGCAGTCAAATGAAAAATTTCACAAGGAGACGCCAATAAAGCTGAAGGACATTCAAATGAACGTTACCGACATTAAAAGGCGGCTCAGTGACGTGGAAGGCAAAGTAAGCGCAATCGACAACCTGCATCAGGATGTCACCAGAGTTATCGAAGCCGTTCAAGAATCCCAGGTACAGCTGCAGACCATTAGGACTAAACAATCAGAACAAACCGAATTTGTAGTCGATGACTTAAATAACCGAATGCGAAGAAACAACCTAATTTTCAAAGGCATTCCCGAGAAACCAGATGAAAAATCGGCAGATACGGAACGTTTGATTACGGAATTCGTGTCCACTCGTTTAGGCATCCAGGCAGGAGAAATCGAGCGAGCGCACAGAGTGGGCCGGCCCAAACCAGAACAAAGTCGCCCAATTGTGATAAAATTCCTGAACTACAAGGATAAAAACAACATTCTAAGGAACGCTTCTAAGCTAAAGAAGTTAAAAGAACCTCGCGCATGGATTGAGGAAGACTTCTCGCGAAGATTACAAGTTGTCAGAAAAAAACTGCGAGACTTCGCTCGGGAAAACCGCACCCAAGATCGGAAGTACAGGGTTGTCTTTGATAAACTGCTTCTCGGAAACAAGTGTTATTCATTCGACTCAGCAAAAAATGAGATAGTCTGTCTTCCAAGGAACGAAGAATCTACGTCAAGCATGCCACCTTCACACAGAGTGGCTAATCCAGAAGGGGTAGATGATTCTACTGGTGACTGACATGATACCGATAAGACAGCAAATAATTTATCAATTTTAGTGTGTAATTTTCGTTGTGTGCTCCCAAAGCAAAATCAGTTATGTGCATTTGTAGAATCATGTTCAGCAGACATTGTTCTGGGCACAGAGACATGGTTGACTCCCGAAATTAACAATACCGAACTGTCTCTCTCTAAAGCATTTACGATATTCAGGAGAGACCGAGTGGCCGCACGCGGTGGTGGAGTGATAGTGGCCGTAAAAAATACGTTTCGTGCACGCGTTGTTTCGACGAGTTCCAATATAGAAATTCTGTGGGTTCTGGTTGAAATGTGCCCTTCTGTAACTTGTGCCGTCGGGGTGTGTTACCGCCCACCCGATTACCCTCAAGAATTCGTGGAAAATTTAAATGATTCTTTAAGCGCTATCCAGGACAAATACTCAGCATCACCAATTATTCTAGGTGGTGATTTTAGTTACCCTGCGGTCGATTGGCAATCCTACACACTCCTGGGCGGTACAAGAAAGAACGAATGCAAGGAATTTTTAGATGTGCTCTCTTTATTTGATTTGCAACAAATCGTTTGTGATTGCACACGTGGCGATGCCATTGTGGACCTGGTATTAACTACCAAGCCGGGAAATATGACTGTCCGTGTTTTGGAATCTATTAGTGATCATAATATTTTCTACTGTGAATATGCATTATAAAATAACAAATCTGGGCAGCAAAAGAAAACTATCTACAGTTACGCAAGCGCAAATGTTGATCTTATCCTCTAAGAGTTGTCATCTTTTTGGGTTGAATTTTTGTGCACAATGCATAACCACAATGTTAATGATAACTGGATCTGTGTAAAAAACAAACTAGTTGAACTGAAGCATAAGCACATCCCCAAGATCGAAATCGTTTCATCAGCTCAAAGCGCATGGTTCACGTCACACGTAAAAAGAGCCATAAATAAGAAATGCTCGTACTCAAAAGCCAAGTCCTCTAACTCGGATGGTGATTGGGAACGCTATCGCGAAGCATAAAAAAACTGCAAATCTTTAATTCAAGATTTCAAAGAGAAATTGTATAATAATGATATTGTCAGCATGTTAAAAAATAATACAAAAAAATTCTGGAATATAATCAATCCCAAACGGAACTCACAAGTGAGTATAGATATAGTCAAAGAAGGCGAATTACTTTCACCATCCGAGGTTGCGACCGAACTTAATTCTTTTTTTTAGCTCTGTTTTCACCGATGAAAGCCCACTACGACTTGAACGCATTATCATCACACCGGAAGGAATTGAATGTGCCATTGATTGACGTTTGAATAATTCCGCCCCAGGACCCGATGGCATTTGTCCAAAACTGCTCAAAATGAATAAAACATTTATTAGAGTTTGTATCTTAGCCGCCATTTTCAAGTCACTCGACACCGGTATCATACCGGATGACTGGAAAATCGCACGCGTCGTTCCCGTATTTAAATCCGGCAACCGATCAGAACTTTCAAATTATAGACCGATCTCCTTAACAAACATAACATGCAAAATTCTAGAACATATCATATCATCAGCCGTTATAACGTATCTTACAAAGCACAACTTTTTTTTATATTCATCAGCATGGATTTCTTCGAGGGCGTTCGTGTGAAACCCAATTATTTGAGCTTGTAACCGACCTACATCAGGCCGTTCATGACTCATCCCAAATTGATGCCATATTTATCGACTTTGCAACAGCATTTGATAAAGTACCTCATAAACGCCTAATGATGAAACTTGCCCGGCTTAACATAAACAGCAGCGTACTCAATTGAATTGCAGCATTTTTAACCAAGTGCCATCGATACGTTTCCGTAAATGACCACAATTCCCCCTTAACCGAAGTCAAATCAGGAGTCCCTCAGGGCTCTGTACTGGGACCAATTTTATTCTTGGTTTACATTAATGACGTAGGCAATAACTTAAAATCTAACGTTCGGTTATTTGCTGACGATTGCGTGAATTACAGAAAAATTAACAGCTCTGAAGATTTTAATACTTTGCAGACCGACCTGGATAATATTGTTAACTGGTGCGAGGATTGGCAAATGCAAATAAATGCTTTCAAAACAAAAACTATAACATTTACTAAGTCTACTAACATGCACCTAAATTCGTATTCTATTAATAACACAGCTATCGAAAACGTTTCTACGCTAAAATATCTGGGTTGCTATTTGTCGTCCAACCTTACGTGGTATGAACACATTGATGCTATAATTTCCAAGGCAAGTAAAACACTCGGTTTCATCAGACGAAATTTGTATTTAGCTAGTCAGTCAACTAAACATTCAGCTTATACTTCATTAGTTCAATCTAAACTCGACTACGCGTCTATAATCTGGAACCCAAATCAGGCATACTTAACAATCAGACTGGAGGCCTTGCAAAATGAAGCAGCACGTCTTATTACTACGAACTATTCCCGCACATCTAGCATAACTGCCACTAAAGAATCTCTACAGCTGCCCTCCCTGGAAAAACGAAGAATACTAGCATTACTATGTCACTTCCACCAGCTCTATCATAGTGCGTCATCATTTGCTGCATCGCATATCAAACCTGCCCATCGCATTTTTCCGCGTCTAGATCACCCTTTCAAAGTCCTCCCCTTGTTTGCCCGTACTAATCTTCTTCGTCAATCCCTGTTGTTCTTGGTCATCTTTCATTGGAATCGATTACCAGAAGGTATTGCCACAATTCATAATCACGATTTGTTTGTAAGCCACTTGAAGCGATTTTTATTATCAGAGCCATGAACCATGTACTATGTGCACTTGCTTTGTATTTCTTTTCCATTTATTTTTGTTTGTTTGTTTGCTTTTCCACCGTTTTTTGTTACATGCCCACTCTTGACTGTGTTTGCTCTTGAATTGAAATGTACTCATGTACTCAACACATTGTTCTCCCCCCCCCCCCCCCCTATGTAATGCCCTTCGGGGCCTTTAGGGTATCTGAATAAAAAAAATCTATCCGCACGGAAAATATATTAGCTGAGCTTTGTCTATTGCAATCTCTCTGCACACTCGATAGCGGCAACCCCAATCACAACAAATAGTCGTTTCAATAGCACTACGAATGACTCGAGGCTCTTTCTCCTCATTTTTTGATACACTGTGTACAGGTTCACGTCGCAGATGCCAGAATTTTCGTCACTAGTATCCTTATTAGTTAGGCAGTCGCCGTGTTAGTCCCAAGGGCTGACGTATTGGCACCCTGAACTGCACCACGATACGCGGAAAATATAGTGCTGGTCATTTTTGGTGCCCTAGTAAACGCGGTCTGTAGTAAAAACACGAAGCAGAACCAAAACTGCGTAACAAAACCAAAAATATGTTATTAGATAAGGCAGAACAATAAACGAAAGCATGCACTCAGCAATGAGCAAATACAATACGATGCAATTCACAATGAACTTTAACACGTAGAAAACAACGTGCACGAACAACACCACACGCAACAATGCGTTCTCACGCATTAACTGACCAAGACCCTTATAGAGAGAAATTTCTGTCAAACATATCGAGTCCTAAGTTCTTGAAACAAAGCTTAAATAATTCTCTTCCAGGTAAAACTCACTCAAACTCTAGCGCCGGTTGTCGTCCCGCTGCATCCGAGGTTTCTTTTTCAGGAAACTGTCGCATCGTCGACTGCCGGTGCTTCAATAACAAAACTTCGTCAGAAACGAAGCGGCCACTTACGCTCTGCAACTGCAAGTCACGTCTTCGTCCACTAGTGGAAAGCCACACTCAAACATCTGCTTTGTCACCGAGGAGAAGTCTTCACTCTCTGATGAAAAACTCTCTTAATCCCCTTCTTGTGCGACAAGCCTTCACTCGCTAGTAGAAAGCACACTAACCTTCTGCTTTGACACTATAGTAAAAGCCTTTGCCTCAAAGTAGAAAACACTCTTCATCTCCTGTTTGTGCGAAAAGGCTTCTCCCGCAGGTGGAAAATGCACGTCATCATCTTATTGCCACCATCCGCTGCTTGCTTATATACATTTACACTGGATTCTCAAAGTTTCATCGGCGTGCTGCACAGCCAACGCTGGGGTAGGGGCGGGACCTTTCTCGAAAAATTCATGACCCGTGACGCAAAAAGAAGTGACTCTTCCTTCCTTCTTAATATTTCTAGAGATCGCTCGGCAGTAAATGCAAGGAGGTTGGTCGATGTGGCGGCGGCGTCTTTTAGGAGGAGAGGAGGCGCACGCGCGGTAACTTTTGATGCTGTTTTTCTTCGTTACGCCAGCTTATGTCGCGTCTTGTGAGCCTGGTTTTTCGTCAATATTAGAAATCGGGGGCACGCGCATTTTGTAACCTCGTTAGTGACGAGCACATTGTTTGCTGTAGTTTGATTTCTATTTTCCCGGCCACAAGTTCAGCCAAACTAAAAATATAATTGCGGACACTTCGTCCCTAGCTTCGTCAACGTCATGACCATGTGACATCTGGGGAGGGAGGGTGCTGGGTCTTATCACCTTAGCGAAGTTAGGAGAACTTCTGAAGCATGTACCATACAAGTGCGTCCTAGTTTCTCAATGCCAGTCAGACGCATCCGGCCCAGCCGTTCACTAACCTCGCCCCTAACCATTTCCTAGTTTCGCCCACTGCCCAGTCTTCACGAAGTTCGTAGGGGAGACAACCATTTAGGCGGTGCCTCGCACTGAAAATCCAATGAAGTAAACTTTCTTTGAGCTCTCTATAGACCTGTAAGACGATATTTCGCATCTCTCGTCTTTAGGGGGCCTACATATATAGGTTCCCCACTCGTCTTCGCTATGTTAGCCGTCACGCTTGCTCTGTAATAGACACGAAGCGCAGGTCACGGGATCGAATCCTGGCTGCGGCGGCTGCATTTCCGGTGGAGGCGGAAATCTTGTAGGCCCGTGTGCTCAGATTTGGGTGCACGTTAAAAATCCCAGGTGGTCAAAATTTCCGGAGTCCTCCACTACGTCGTCTCTCATAATCCTTTGGTGGTTTTGGAACAATTAACACTTCATATCAATCTGTAAGAGACACGGCGTTTTTAAAAAGCACGTCGCCGTTCGTTGCGCTATCCAGACAGCCATCGGTGGCGCGACGCTGCTGCATGCATTGCCTTTAAGAGGTGCCACTTGAAACCTGTGAGGCAGCGGTGGCATTGATTCGAGCATCAAAGAAGAAGGGAAAAAGAACAAATCTGACCGACGCAATAGCATGGAAAGCACACCTACGCAATGACATAAGGAATAACTAGGATCCCGTGTGACGCCAGGAGCCCTACCGTTTCTTTAAGTGGCATCCCATCAAGACCACTTCCGGGCATGATGCGGACGGAAGGCTGCCAATGAGGTGTGAGCGTTTGAAGGGGCTTTGAAAAAACTAGAGGGGCATTGACCATACCAATTGGCACGTGATGTGCTATGAAAGAACTCCTCACTCGAAAGAATGTGCCATTGCATTTGAGGGGGAAGCTTCTCTTGCTCAGGGCAAGCCCCTTCATGCGCTGTCACCATCAGTTCTCCAGGCGAGCGTGAGCGCTATTGGCACGCTTCCTTTCTCATCGCTGGGATCTCAGAGAGCGGCTCATATCGGTGCATCTACTCATCTCGAACGCGTTGGAAGAGATGGCAGTGGCGCGGAAAGCTCGCAAGGCAGCTGCGATGTAGACCCCCCCAAACACACCACAGTAAGAACTCGCCAGACTGAAGAAAGACGCCCACGTCAGCAGCAATCGCAAGCCAGCACCAGAAACGATGCATACGAGGCGGCACCATAAGAGTTCGCGCAGCCGAAGCAAAGCAGGCTCATTGTCAGAAGAATTCCCAAATGAGAGCCCGCGAAGCAGAGGCGCCACGCAAGTGATGGAAAGAGTGCCTCGAATCAGAATTCAGTGCGATTCAGAGCAGCGACGTGATGACAACACTTTTACTTTTGCGTGCGTGTGTGCATCGTCTGCGTGATATGGCAGATAAATGAATCATGCCGCTTGCTGGCGTAGCGGTGTTAGCCTATATCACCTAGAAGAATCTTTGGCTGCTCACTGCCGCCGTAACGCTACTTGTGAAGCCCGAGTGAGCCAGCGCAATGGAGGCTATTATACAGTGCCACCATCGTCTCGCCTTAAAAGATATACAATTTTTAGCGAGTTTTACAGGTTATTTTGCATTTTCCGTCAATACAGGCACTGGTTTAGGTTATGTATTACACTTGAAAGCGCTTGGAAATTTAACTGTGGTAAATTTCTTGGTGGGAGACTGTAATGCAAAAGTACAGAAAAAGCAGGCTGGAAACCAGGCAGTAGGAGATTATTGCATCGGCACTGAAAACGCCAGAGGAGAGCGACTAGTAGAATTTTCAGAACGCAATAATTAACGAATTTCGAATACCTTCTACCGAAAACGAGAAAAGCGTAAGTGGACATGGAGGAGCCCGAATGGTGGAAATAAGAACGAAATAGACTTTAAAATGAGTGCACACCCAGACATCATGCAAAATGTGGAAGTGGTTGGCAAACTACGATGCAGTGACCATAGATTGGTACAGTCGCGAATTCGCCTTTACTTAAAGAAGGAACGAAAGAAGCTGATACGCAAGAAGCGAATCAATGAGCTAGTACTGAGAGAAAAAGTACAGGAATTCAGAGTCTCGCTTCAGAATAGGTACTCGGCTTCTAGCGAGGAAACCAGCCTTAGCGTAGATACAATGAACGATAATCTGACGAGTATCATTACAGAGTGTTCAGTGGACGTTGGAGGCAAGGTACTTAGACAAGACACTGGCAAGCTTTCCGATGAAACGAATAATCACAATAAGAAGAGTCAAATCATGAAAGTCTCAAGTACAACAAAATAGAACTGGCAGAGCTTTCGAAGTTTATTAATAGGCGTAAGGTATCCGATGTAAGAAAGTATACCATGAAGAGAATTGAACACGCTCTGAAAACCGGAGGAAGCGTGAAAAAAGTGATGAGGAAAGTTGGGATAGGCAAAAGTAGGATGTATGCACTAAGGGAAAAAGAAGGCAAAATAACTACCAATATGGATAGGATACTTAAAAATGCGGAGGAGTTTTACGAAGATCTGTACAGTTGCCGGGACAACCACGACCCTAATACTATAAGGACTAGCAATATCCTAGATGACACCCCACCACTAATGATAGAAGTCAGAAAAGCTTTGGAGAGCATGCAAAGAGGCAAAACTGCTGGTGAGAATCAGGTAACATCAGATCTGCTGAAAGATGGAGGACAGATTGTCTTAGAAAAACTAGCCGCCCTGTTTACCAGATGCATCCTGACTAGAAGAGTACTAGAGTCTTGGAAGAATGCTAACATCATCTTAATACATAAGAAAGGAGATGACAAGGACTTGAAGAACTACAGACTGATTAGCTTGCTGTCTGTAGTATACAAGCTATTTACAAACATAATTGCAAACAGAGTAAAGAAGGCATTAGAAATGAATCAACCAAAGGAACAAGCAGGATTTCGAACAGGCTACCCAACGATCAACCACATTCCTACTATCAGTCAGGTGATAGAGAAATGCTCAGAATTTTGCCAACCACAATACATAGCCCTCATTGAATACGAAAACGCGCTTGATTCAGTAGAAATATCAGCAGTCGTGCAGACACTGCGGAATAAGGCCATCCAAGAAGCATATTGCCGCGCGTATAAGCCAGTGGTGGCGAGAACGAAACAGCGCGAGTGTCTTTGACCAAGGGCAAAAGACGAATAAGTCGTTGCAGCATTTGTCCTACGATCGATAAAGCGAATTTGTTCGAGGCGCTTTGTGTGCTCGTCGATTCCGTGTCGTCACACTGATTTAAGTGCTGAATAGTCTTCATGCTTGGTACCCCTTCGCGGACCCGTCATTCGAGCCCGGCATCGCTACCACCCGTCGACAAACCAGTCCACCGTTTCAGTCGCTGTCTACGAGGCCTGTCTCCCAAGCTTAATCCCTTGCCAGAAACTACCAGCAATCGCTTGCCGCCTTCAGCCATGGTGGCTACTGCCGCTCCATCGCACATTCAGAATCCCATGATTCCTTATTGCGTTCATGGTGAGACCTATGAAGATGCACAAGACTGGCAGGACCAGTTCGAACGCTGCGCGAAGTAGAAGCAGTGGGCCACCCAAAATACAAGCTCGTGAATGTGTACTTCTACCTGAAAGATAACGCCCAGACGTGGTACATCGACAGGGAAAGAAGCTTGGCTACGTGGAACGACTTCCGCAACCAGCTGATTGACACCTTTAGAAGTGTCGACAGTAAGTAGTATGCGCAACGTCTCTGGGAAGCTCGAATTCAAAAACCAAATGAGAGCGTTGCTATGTTCGCCGAGGACATGACCCGTCTTTTCGGCAGGGCAGATCCCGAGATGCCGGAAGACAGGAAGCTGTGGTATCTAATGTGAGGCGTGAAGAAGCAACTGTTTGCTGGGCTAGTGAGAAATCCACCAACCACAGTAGCTGAATTCACGAAAGAAGCCACAGCTATTGAATAGGGCCTACAGCAATGGTACCGCCAGCAGAACCTGATCAACTTTCGAGTGAGTAGTCCCGTTACGACTGTGGCAAGCCTCTGCGATAAGGACAGGCCTCTGCGGGAAGTCATCTAATAGATTTTGAGGGAGCAGCTTCGGCAGCTTGGTTTAGTTCCAGCAACTGAACCGACGCCGGCATTGTCCTTTGTCGCTGATGTCCGGGATGAGGTCCGTCAGGCTCTTTCTTCATCCGGCTATGATGATGTGCGACGACATGTGACTTATGCTGATGCAGTCCGACGCCCCGTCGTCGCGCCTTCAGCACAGCAGACTCCAATGACTGGACCCCTACCAAACCTGCAAGCACAGCCGCTCTTAGCGCCGGTGACCTTCCCAACCGCACAGATCTCACCGACAAGGCGAATGCTGTTTAGCCAAGATGTGAAGCCCACAACGTGGTTCAATGGTGGGTCCCCGCTAACCTACGAGCGTCACAAAACCGATTTGTGGCGTACCACTGACCGCCGACCGGTATGCTATCATTGTGGCGAAGCTAGGCACGTTTACAGAGTGCCGTTATCGCGACGCTCAGTACTTGATGTTTCCTTGCTACCATGATTATCCTACGTACGATGATCGACGCACGTACAACGACACTCGTATGAACATACCGCCGCAAAATTCAATGAGGCCCGGGTCACGTTCTCTAGCCCCTGCACGGAGAACTTCACCTAATCGTCGCAGTTTTGCCGACGTCACCAGGGGCAGGTTTCCTTGGCCGCGACGGAGAAACTAGACGCAGCAATCTCGGGGAGTGGGATTGCCAATGATCGAACTTCCAAACAGCCCTTATTGCAGACATGTGACAGCTCGAAGCTACCGATACCGAAGACGACGACAGCAATGACTAATCTGACGAATAGAACAACTGCCGACGTAACCGATGTTATCAGCCCTGACCTCGTCATTCACATTTACGGCCACCAAGTGGCGGCTCTTGTGGACACCGGCTTTCACTTCTCTATAATAAGCCTGCAGCTAGCCGACAGACTAAGGAAGGTGAAGATGCCATTGCACGGACCCAATATAAAACAGCAAGAGGTCAGTTGATGACACCGGTTGGAAAGTGCACGGCCCGACTCCTCATAGCTGGTTCCACCTTTGTCGCTACCCTCGTCATTTTTCAAGAGTGCTGTAAACAGCTTCTATTCAGAATGGATTTCTCGCGCGATTGCGGGGCTGTAATTGACATCCGCGACAGAAGCGTAACGTTCGCTACAAGCTCGGAGACTGCTACAGATGAGAAACACCAACCACCTCACTTCCATATTGTTGATGACGACATCATAGTGCCGCCACTGCGTTGTTCTCTCGTATCCGTGCACTGTGACATCTTACAAAACGGTACTGGCATTGCTGAGCACACCAAGGAGCTCGCATTTACTAGCGGCATTTCTGTTGCCAGGGCTGTCATCACTGTTAGTGACGGATGCCCTGAACTCTTATTGACAGTTTCAGTAGAGGACGCCGACACATAGTTAAAGGCACGGCTATTGCTTATTTCGACGAACTTTTAGAAACTGAAGATTGTCATTTAGTAGAGGAAGCAGCAGCGTCTACTATCACTACACCGACACCTGTCGACGTTGGTCCAACGTTATCTCCCATTCAGCGAGACTGCTTTCTTACGCTAATCAACAAGTTCCACGGCTGCTTCTCATCTACATCAAGAGTTGGTCAAACGGCACAGACGAAACATTACATCCTCACGGATTCCGACGCCAGACCCATCCGGCAAAATCCTTATCGAGTCGCCCCAAAGGAGCGTGAGGCAATTCAAAAAGACGTGTAAACAACGCTAGAAGATGTTGTTATTCGGCCATCTAAGAGTCCTTGGGCATCACCTGTAGTGCTCTTCAAAAAGAAGGACGGCACTTGCGTTTCTGTGTCAACTACCGGAAGCTCAATCAGATCCCGAAGAAGGATGTCTACCTTCTTCCGCGTATTGATAATTGATTGGATACTCTACGATACGCTGCCCCGCCGCGGTGGTCTAGTGGCTAAGGTACTCGGCTGCTGACCCGCAGGTCGCGGGTTCAGATCCCGGCTGCGGCGGCTGCATTTCCGATGGAGGCGGAAATGTCGAGGCCCGTGTGCTCAGATTTGGGTGCACGTTAAAGAACCCCAGGTGGTCAAAATTTCCGGAGCCCTCCACTACGGCGTCTCTCATAATCATATGGTGGTTTTGGGACGTTAAACCTTACAAATCAATCAATCATCATCTCTACGATACGCTCGCTACTTTTCATCCATGGACTTGAAAAGCGGCTACTGGCAAATTGAAGTGGATGAGAAAGATCATGAGAAGACCACCTTTGTTACGCTCGATTGACTTTATGAATTTTAGGTACTTCCTTCCGGTTTGTGTTCGGCGCCAGCAACATTCCAGCGTCTCATGGACATGGTTGTGTCGGGACTTAAGTGGCAAACCTGCTCGGGGTACCTCGACGACGTGATTGTGTTTTCGGCGACTTTCGAGAAACATTTACGAAGCTTGAAGCAGTTTTTGAAGCAATACGCTTGGCCGGTCTTGCTCTAAAACCTGAAAAGTGCCACATCGCTTTCCACTAACCTGCGAAATGCGACATGCGACTTTTCACTTCAGTGCGAAATGCGACATGCTGCATTTCGCACTGATACGTGGCTCAGACAACACTGCGTCGCCCTCGTTGTAGCTGAGGGATGCCGGACGCGCTCAAACGCGCGTGCGTCAAAGGAATGCAGCACGGCACGCGCCGGCGTGATGCGACGAAAGAAACGCCGGCAAGCACGCGCACCGCGTCACGTCGAACTGTATTGGCGCCTTGACTGTAGCATGTAGCCATGTTCTCACGTGACATGCGTCTCATGATTATCATGTTTGCGCCAGTGACATACCTTCGTCAGTCATTGGCGTCACGTAATACCAAATTTGGCATATGCGAAGCTAGTGAAACGGCCGCTAGAGCAACATCAGTGTGGCATGTAGTCATGTTGCTACGTGACACGCATGTCGTGATTATGATGTTTGGATGTGTCATTTACATATTTCGTCCGTTCGCATCTCGTAATATCGAGTTTGATACATCCGAAGCTAGCGATATGGCCGTGAGCGCATGATGAGGGTAGCGTGTAGTCATGTTGTTAACGCATATCATGTTTATTATGTTTGCACCAGTATCATACCTTCGTCGTCCATTCACGTCCGGTATACCAAATTTGGTAGAAGTGAAGATAGCGAAACGACCGCCAGTGCATCATGAGCGTGGCATGGAGTCAGGTTGTTACATGACACGCAAGTTATGATGATTACGTTTGCACCAGCCACATACCTTCGTAATCAGTTCACGTACTGTAATACCGAAATTGATATATGTGACGCTAGCGAAACGTCCGCGAGCGCATCATGAGTGTGGCATGTAGTCATGTTGTTACATGACACGCATGTCATGTTTTTCATGTTAGGGTCTGTCATTTGTGTTCGCCATGCAATCTTGCCATACCATACCAGTTTTGCAACATGCCATGTGAACGAAACCACCGCAAGAGCTGCAGGACCATGAAACGCAAATCATGACATTCATGGCATACATGTCATAATTTTTATGTTACTAGTCAAATGTGTTCTTCCTACAGTCATGCTATGCCATAACAAGTTTGGTACCGATACCATTATCAAAACGGCTAGGAGAGCTAAAAGCCAGATAGATAGATAGATAGAATGATAGATAGATAGATACGGTCAAAGTCGCAAAAGTTCGCTAAGAAATGCTTCGCATTTAAACATCAACTCGCGAGACCTTAACAATGACATAAAGCTTTGCAATATATATATATATATATATATATATATATATATATGTGTGTGTGTGTGTGTGTGTGTGTGTGTGTGTGTGTGTGTGTGTGTTTGTGTGTGTGTGTGTGTGTGTGTGTGCGTATGTGTGTGTGTGTGTGTGTGCGTGTTTGTGACGTAAGAAGGCAGGAATGGTAGGAGAAGTAGAGGAGGAAAAAGTCAGAATGGAATAAACATGGCGTATGAGCCAGGCCTCGTCACCCATTCATCATAGCGTCACACGAGTCGAAAGGATGAAGACCTCCCAGCCACTTCATCAGTGTCTCATCATCGACGCAGTTCTCCACAAGATGCCCTGACCATACATCGACTACGGAATCATCTCCTGGCCGCGCACAGCGACCAGCATCATGCCAGAATCATCGACTGCCCTTCCCATCCCTAAGTACACAGGAGCAGCGGACGATGGACCTGTACAGGACTGGTTCGACCTGTTCGAGCTCCACGCAACCGCTGCATTATGGTCAGAACGGGAGATGATCATCAACTTTACCGACTACGTCTCCGGTGAGGCCTTCAAATTCTACCTCACCCACATATTTCAAAATGATGAGTCACGGGAAAAGATAAAACAAGAAATGATAATTTTGTTTAAAGAAGACAATGACGACTACGACGAAGATTCGCTTATAAGCCACCCTCCACAGACAACCGCGCTCAGTCGTCACAGTCAAAAGCAGTCCTCAAGCATTCGAACACCCAGATGGAATCAACCACTGCCACAACACAAAATGGAACATCAGTTCACTGACAGGCGGCCGTGCGTATTTCGGGAACAACTCAGCCATCGAGCGCAGCTCCCTTTTGCACGAAAGTCGGCATTTCCAAAGTCATGGCACCAGCATACGACACGAGACGCTGCTCGCCCTACTGATGCCTTTCATGCTTCGTCTCGCATACATGTTCCACCACCTGGGTTCCTACGGCGCAGCTCTTCAAAGGCTCCTAACGGTCACTTTTCTAGTCATAAGGACGCTTTGTTCATGGTAGACCAGCTGGCACATGGGGAAAATGCCGAAGAACCCCATGACGTCTCGAAGAGTGAAAATTAGTCTTCACACATTGAATCAGCTTACTTTCCATCTAGCACAATTGGGCTATTTCCTGGTTTTCCGTTACTTGGCTTTTTCGTCGCTCACAACGCCCACCTCACATCTAGCACACTCACGATGGTCGGGGTAGAGCTGCGGAGCTCAGAGAATACTCAGCCAAGCCCTGAACCTACCATCCAGATTCAGGCGCAAGAACCACTCGCAGCAAACAGCGAAGAAGAAGCCCCTAATGATGTATCTACCAACTCTAAAGCATTTGCTTCATTACCCGAAATGCAGCTCAACAGCCTAGAGGCTACTACCTGCCCACTCGACACGACATTCAGTTGCCCAGATAGTCAGTGGTGGTCAAAAAGGGCTGCCACCTCAGCTCTTTTCGCAGCAACATCATCAATACCAGCAAGTCCAAGAACAACAGAGATTCCAAGGGCTATACGAACAAGGACCACGATGAACACAAACATCATCGGATGATCACTCAAGGGTTAAACGAAGGCGTATACAAGCCAGTCAAGTGAAGCAACAAATAATTCAATATGTCTCGCTTAAGACAAAACAGTCTTCTGATTCAAGATGTTTTCGCAAAAAGGAACATCGCACAAGTTTTCTGCAACAGAGAACAAGACCCAGTCTACAATCAAAGCTCTTCAGACAAGAGGACACAAAACGATGAAGAGGGCGCAAAAGCACACCCTGTATTCCGTAAGGACGCAGAAATCAGCTCATTGGTCTGGGACAACAAACACGCAGACGGATGGCGCTGCATGTGTACCAATCAAGGCAAAGAACACGACGCCTACGCAAATCATGCTGCTGGTGCTCCAAAGCCTTCACACCACGTTCATTCTTTGCAAGTATACAAGCACTTTTGTCACCTACAGTTTCCACGTTCAAGGTGTACTTGCGTTTCCCAGTACGCAACATTCAGCCTCGCCCACCAGAACTCCAGCACTTACCGGACTGCTGCACTCTTCTGTGAAGAGAAGCTAAAGTGTGTTAACGGAAACTTTCTGGGACATAGAACAATCTTCCCTTTTTAACAGTTTTCACTTCTAAGCCATGCCTGTTCAATTTTCGTTTCTGTTCGTCTGACGCGACTTCTTTTGGGGGGAGGGGGAATCCTGTGACGTAAGAAGGCCGGGATGGTTAGGAGAAGTAGAGGCGGAAGAAGTCGGAATGTAATAAACATGGCGTATGAGCCAGGCCTCGGCACCCATTCATTATAGCGTCACACACACACACACACACACATATATATATATATATATATATATATAAATCTCTCTCTCTCTCTCTCTCTCTCTCTCTCTCTATATATATATATATATATATATATATATATATATTATTGTAACGGAGAGCGGTGCGGCAGCTGTTGGCCGTGGGCTGGACAGCGAGGAAGAAGAGGCAGAATAGAACAGCTTGCCCGACGAATGGGTGTTGTGTCTGTCTCGCTTATTACAATGGCGCAGCTGTTCAACAAACCTGTGCGCGACGACCTGTGTGAAGAAACCGTTCTACGGAGCGGACGCACTCTCCAGCGACCCGCAGCTCCTGCTCCCGTGGCCATGGCGTCCGACCTGGCCACCGCTGGTACCGAAGCCAGCGCCCTGCCTGCACGCGTCCTTGCGAAACCACAAAGTGACTCCACGGACTTGGCTTTGCAAACCGCCTCCTTGCCCAGAGATGCCGTACACGCTCCTTTGGACTTCGCCTCAGGTACCATCCCTGGAGCAACGCCGGTACCGTCACCAAAAGACGGGCGTAATTCTTCGCTTGTAGCCGCCACGAACTCTGTACGGTTTTGCAGGCCATCGCTACTTCGAGTCAGCGTCTAGCAGACGCCACCGTCACCTTCTCGGCAGCCTGTGCACGCACCACGTTGCCTCCTCCGTCCACGGCTGAAATTCCTGACTTTACTGGCATTGATCAAGACCCAACCGTCTGGCTGTAGGAAATCCATTCGTTTCGTGTCGACATGCATAAACTGACGACGTGACGCTATCACTAGCCGTAAGCTGGCTTCGCGAGTCCACCAAAGCGTGGCATCAATACAATGGCTGCAAGTACAAATCCTGGAGTGATTGAACTACAGCCTTCGTGACAGCCTTCCCACCACTTCCATCTGCATACAACAACCATTTCATGCGCATGCGATCGCGTCGGCAGGCTGCATCGGAAGACGCCCGTAAATACGTCTACGGTAAGCTCGGGCTACTCGACAAATGTGGCATTACATCTGTGAAGAGGTTTATTGGGCGAACCAAACGGACAGGTGGAAGATTCGAGATAGCGATAGGATGAGGAAGAAGGAGGAGCTCGAGCGCCGATCTCGTGGTGCCTTACTCTGCGATGATGCTTGTTGTTCCCTGTTGTCATCATACCTTCATTATAATCACCCCCGTGGAGAAAGATGAAGCCATCCTGGCGATCTAACAGGTGGGAACGAGCGGGTCGAAGTACGGCTTCAAGCGGTCCACGTGAACGATATCGTGTCCACGCCGATGAAGGTCACCGAGCAGTGTTAGCGGTGCAATGGCGTAATTGATGGGCGATGTGCGCCCTACCACGCGGTATGAACCATGGTAATTTGAAAGTAGCTTAGTAGAAAATCCAGGTGCGCAGGGTGGTACATAAAGCCATACAAGGGTTCCAGGGGCGAACTTTGCGGCAGAAGGGTGGTCGTCATCGTGGGCCTTTTTCTGGCGTTGCTGGTCAGCCGTGGTAAACTGCTTCGCTAGTTGTCGGCATTCTTCGGTGTGACGGCCATCATCAGACATGGTCGTGCACTCAGAGACATCTGGTGCGTATGGCAGCAAAGTGTCAATTGTGTGCGATGGTTGACGTCCATATAGAAGGTAGAATGGTGGAAAGCCGGTGGTGACTTGGGTAGCGGTGTTGTACGTGTAGGTCGCAAACGGAAGAACCAGGTCCCAGTTCCTTTGGTGAGATGCCACATGCGTCGCGAGCATGTCACCCAGGGTCCGATTAAACCGCTCAGTCAGGCCATTCGTCTGAGGGTGGTAAGCAGTACTCATCCGGTGTACAATATGGCACTGACAGAGAAATGCTTGGATTACATCGCATAAAAATACACGGCCCCGGTCACTGAGGAGCTCGCGAGGAAGGCCGTGACGCAACACAAACCGATGGAGGATGAAAGATGCGACGTCCTGAGCGGTCGCCGTAGGAAGAGCAGGGGTTTTGGCGTACCGTGTCAGGTGATCTACGGCAATGATAGCCCACCGGTTACCTGCTGTGGTCAATGGCACTGGTCCATAAAGGTCGATTCCGACGCGATCGAATGGACGGCCAGGGCACGCAACCGGCTGTAGTGGAGCTGCTCCTGCATTCGGTGGTTGTTTTCGTCGCTGACACTCGTGGTAGCTGTGTATAAACTGTCGAACAAAAGTGAGCATCCCACGCCAGTAGTACCGCTTACTTAAACGTTCGTAGTTCTTGAAGACATAGGCGTGAGCGCATTGCGGGTCGGAGTGAAATGATCCACAGATTGTAGAGCGCAGCTTTCGTGGAATAACAAGCAGCCACTTCCTGCCATCTGGAAATTGCGCCGGTACAAGAGGCCACCTCGAATGGTGAAGTACGAATCTTGGCGTTGCATTGCTGGAGTGGTGGGAAGTGTTGGTACCCCAGATAGAACGTCCAGAAGCGAAGTTATCCATGGATCGTCGCGCTGTGCCGAGGTCATTGAGTCGATGTCAAGAGCGGACAGCGCGTGTTCTATAGAAGATGCAAAGGCAACCTCAGTGGATAGTGGTGATCGTGAAAGCGCATCAGCATCGGTATGTTGGCAGCCAGAACAGTACACGACGCGGATGTCATACTCTTGAAATCGCAGAGCCCAACGAGCAAGGTGACCTGATTGATCCTTCAGCAACGACAACCAACATAAGGCATGATGGTCTGTACCTACAGCAAAAGTGCGGCCATATAAGTATGGGGAAAATTTCACAATCGCCCAAAGTATGGCTAAGCACTCTTTTTCAGTAACACTGTAGTTTACGTCAGCCTTGTTGAGCGTTCTGCTGGTGTAGGCGACGACATACTCAGGGGATCCAGGCTTGCATTGAGCGTGGTAAATGCGTGATCAAATTCGGAGACACGATGAGATGTCGTTGGCACTGCTTAAAAGTTGAGTCAAAGGAGCAATTATGGAGGCAAAGTTGCGCACAAACCGACGAAAGTAGGAGCACAATCCTACGAAGCTGCTTAGCTGTTTTACGGTCGTCGGTTTGGGGAATTCAGCGACAGTGCGTAGTTTATTTGTGTCGGGAAGAACGCCCTCCTTTGATACCACGTGACCGAGAATGGTGCGCGTCCGGGCAGTGAAGTGGCATTTCTTGAGATTCAGTTGGAGCCGCACATTCTTCAGACACGTGAGGACATGTTTCAGGCGTACAAGATGTGTTGCGAAATCGGGTGCAAAGACGACCATATCGTCGAGGTAGCAGAGGCATATGTTCCAATTAAACCCCACAGAACTGAGTCCATCATGCGCTCAAATGTGGCCGGCGCATTGCAGAGGCCGAAGGACATGACATTGAATTCATATAGCCCGTCCGGTGTCACGAAGGCTCTTTTTGGATAATCGGCATCTGCCAAGGGCATCTGCCAATACCCCGAACACAAATATAACGACGAAAGAACTTGGCACTTTGTAAGCAATCAAAGGCGTCATCAATGCTAGGCAAAGTGTATACGTCTTTGCAAATGATCTTATTTAAGCGCCTGTAATCAACGCAGAAGCGAATTGTACCATCCTTCTTCTTAACGAGAACGACAGGTGATGCCCATGGACTTCGGGAAGGTCGGATAACGTCGTGCTTGAGCATATCGTCAACCTGTTCGGTGATAACCTGACGTTCCGTGGCGAAAACACGGTATGGTCACTGTTGTACTGGCGCAATGGAACCTGTGTCGATGCAGTGAAAAAAACTGGGAGTTCGGCCAAGGATAGGTTGAGCAACCTCAAAGGATTCATGAAACTGGTAGAGCAGCTGAAGAAGCTCAGAGCGTTCAGATGGTGATAGTGCGTCGGCGATCGATGAATAGAAAAGCTTGGAAGGTGGTATATTGGAAGGGTTAAGGGCACTGATGGCGTCGTAGTCACCGGAAGAATCTGGCGCCATGGTAAAAATTTGGTCTTTATTAATGGCATGCACGTGTCCAAGAGATTCACCTTTAAATGATGAGACTGGATACGGAAGGGGATTGATGAGGCAAAGAGCACTGTTTCCTTCAGAAATGGAGAGGGTTGGATAAGGCAGGAAAAGTGATCTTCGACTAAGCAAGAGGCTTGATGATTTAAAGAATGAAGCTTTGTTTTTAATGCCGTCACAGAACACGGGGAGCAACACAGCTGCTGTCGGAGGAATTTCAGTGCCTTCATTGACGACGAGTTTGTGTACGGCGGGCTGATTGCGGCTGGTTGGTTGGTCGTAAAACGGGAAGACTTCAAGCTCCGATCTTCCACAATCAATAATGGCATGGTTACGCGATAAAATTCCATCCAAGTATGATGTCGTGTGAGCATAAAGAAAGGACAACAAACTCAACAGGGTAGTGGTCCTTCACGATCATCAGTCGGACAGTGCAGGCGGCTACAGGCTGAACCGGGTCCTCATTCGCTGTTTGCAAAGACGTCATATCAATAGGCGTCGTCACTTTTCGGAGCTTGCGGCAAATTTTAACGTCTATCACGGAAACGGCAGCACCAGTATGCACAAGAGCATATGCTCGAGTACCTTCTACAAAAACTTCGCCAATATTCGATGGTAATATCAAAGGACTTGAGCATTTCTACAGCGCAGTTCTTGCCTCCTGAACTGTGGTGGTAAGTTTCCCTCGTGTTCAGGAGCTGCCTGACGACGCATGGGTGACAGGGAGCGACGACGGGGTGACGGTGAGCGACCAGACATAGTATGCGGACATTCCCGTCAAGACGAGCTTGACTGTTGATCAGAATTTTGCAGACTAAATGGAGGAAGGTCTATGAAGCTGTTCTGTGTCCGGGCGTCTGTGTATCCCGGCACGCGACGACGGCAGTACCGGGCGATATGGCCAGGGTGACCGCACGCAAAACAAATGAACCGGTTATCGCGCGTTCTCCAAGTATTGGCGACGAGGGGAGCAGCCCATGACGGGTGAGTTCAGGCTGTGGTGGCAATGGGAGGAACCCAGGCAGTGGACGGCTGAGTCGGGGCTGAGGTATACGGCAGTCCCTGGAACGGCGGGCAGTGGGGTGGCTGCTGCCGCTTTAGTGAATCAGCGTAAGTAAGAGGTGCTGTGACGGGGGGCTGCTGCAAGGGCACCGGCATAGCCTGCGAAATTTGCTCTTGGACGACATGTCGAAGCATGGTAGCCAATGGGGCTGAATGTCGCAGTGACTGTTGCTGCGAGAGCTCCTGGCGTTGAGCGAAAGGCAGTAAAGAAAGCTGCCAAGCCACTTCCTCTCGCACGAAGTCTTTCATTTGTGCGAGAAGGTTTCTCTGGTCAGTCATGACGTCCAGTGCGGTCACTGGTTGGATTGTCTAGAATGAGCGTCGGGTCTGAGCTCGTTGCCTCTGCAATTCGTCATAGCTGTGGCAGAAAGTCACTACTTCTGCCACAGTGCTAGGAGTCTTCGCAAGAAGCATCTGAAAAAAACGTCATCGTTGACGCCCTTCATGATTTGCTGTATCTTCGCACTCTCGCTCAGGGAAGCAACGACGCACCGGCAGAGATCAATCACATTTTTTATATATGATGTGAAAGTTTCACCTGGCTCCTGTGCCCGTGTGCGCAGACGTTGTTCGGCGCGTAGCTTCCGTAAGGCAGGGCGACCAAAAACGGCACATATCACCTCCTTGAAGGCGGAACATTTCGCGAACTCGGTTTCATGGTTCGTATACCACAGCTTGGCCACGCCGGTGAGATAAAAATTGGCAGTGCTAAACTTAGCAGCGTCATCCCACCTGTTGGGACCACTGACTTTCTCGTATTATGACAGCCAGTCCTCGACGTCCTGGTCTTTGGTGCCCGCAAAGATTGGGGGGTCTCGCTGATGAACCAGGCCGGGGCAAGTAGCGGCCGCGAGAGGTACTGTTTTTTGGGCAGCATCAACTTGCATGGTCGACAGCAGGGTGTGGGATCGGAGTTCCAGGTTGTAGGCGATGTGGTTATTCAGCAAGATCCACCAATTGTAAAGAGGTTTATTGGGCAAACCAAAGGGGCAGGTGGAATATTCGAGATAGCGACAGGACGAGGAAGAAGGAGGAGCTCGAGCGCCGATCTCGTGGTGCCTTATCCGGCGATGATGCTTGTTCTGGGTGGTTGTCATCATTCCTTCATTATACATGGACCTCCCCGGTTGCCCGCCAGGATGTTGTTGATGGCTTGGCTGACCCTACTCATGCTGCCATCTTACCTTGCCAGTCACCTGAAGCGTCACCCCAGGTTTTCGATCAAAAGGCAGCGGAATTTCACCAGAACTCTCGTCGTCGGCTTAGCTTGGACTCATTGGCGACTGTCCGTTCGACTTACGCCTCCACACGACACGGATGCTTCAAGTGCGTTCGCATTGGCCACAACGCCAAGGAGTGTAGTCAACCGTTACAGAACCGAATCCACTACCAAGCTTGGCGAATTCCTCGGATGTCGATTCATGTTGAGGTAATAGGTGACCTTTCTGCTCTGGTGGATACTGGTGCGGAACGAACGGCGCTACACCAACGTCATGCCAGTCGGAATGCTCGACATTTTAGTCCGGACGGCCGTCGGCACTAAAGTTCTTCCAGCCATTCCGGTCTTTGAAGACCTCCCTGCCGACATGACCTTTGGTGCTGGCTTCTTGCTATCTGATGACATTGAGCTCACAATACATCGCGGCCACGTCGAGCTCCGGTCTTCAACAGCTGGGACTACCCCTACAACCCTGCCACCACCGACAGGTGAGCCGTCTACTCCGCCTACCTTATCTTCTATATTGGCTCGCCATCAGCCAGTATTCGCTAGCAATACAGCAGAACTGCCAGGCACTAATTTTCTGCTCTATCGCATACCAACGGGAGATCATCCGCCAATATGCGTACCACTGTGACGATACACTGAACGAGAACAGACAGTGATCGCAGAACATGTAGATTAAATGGTTGCCGCGGGTATTATTAGGCCGTCATCGAGTCCATGGGCAGCGCCAGTCGTCCTTGTTCACAAGAAAAACGGATCACTACGCTTCTGCGTGAACTACGGGCAGCTCAATAAGTGTACAATGCCTGACTCTTATCCTTTACCCCGCATTGATGACGCTGTTGATACAATTTGTCACTGCAAGTTATTTTCGTCGCTTGATTTACGCACAGGGTATATGCAGATTAAAGTCGCGGAGGAAGATAGATGTTATACGGCCTTTCGCACACCTTTCGGTTTGTATGAATTCCAACGCATTCCGTTTAGACTAAGAACGGCTCCTAGCACTTTTCAGCGTGCGATGAATTCAGTCTTCGGACAATTGAAACACCAAGCCTTTGTGGTGTACTTAGACGACATCCAGTCGTTGGCAGGACGGAGGATGAACACCTTCGCAATTTGGATGAAGTACTATGCAAACTCTATGCAGCTGGGTTTCGTTTGAACCAAGAGAAATGCCGGTTTGGGGTGGCTAAACAGCGTCGCCAATGCACTCTCACAGAATTCCCTTGACTGCGCGCAACAAACCAGGCAAGCCCACAATCTTTTCGCCCAGATGAATACATTTCGAGCCCAACAGGAGGATAAAGATTTGGCATCCATTATTACATCTATCACTGACGAGGGAAATCACAGTACTTTTGTGATGCTCAATGCCGCATTGTACCGGCGTCAATGGCGAGCGGACCGATCCGAAGAACGTTACCTCCTGGTGATCCCGGTATCCTACAGGTCAGAAATATTACGAGCCATTCACGACTCCCCAGAAGGCGGACACACTGGCCAACGAGCCACGCTCCGGAAACTACAAGAATGTTTTTGGTGGCCGAAGATGCAAAGTAGCGTCCGTTCTTATGTCGCCAGTTGCGAAATCTGTCAGCAGTTTAAGCGACTGCCTGGGTGTCAACCTAGATTGCTAACACCAATCCAGATACCCGAAAGAATTTTCCACGTGATTGGCATTGATTACATAAAACCTCTACCCACCACCACTGCGGGAAACTGTTACGTCATTGTAGCAGTAGACTACTTGTCAAAATACGTGGAAGTGGAGGCCGTGCCATCTCTTGCATCCACTTACCTAATCGACTTCCTCAAGCACCGATTTGAATGGAGACATGGCTTACCAAAAAAGTTAATATCTGATCGGGCTACAACGTTTCGTAGCGGGGAACTGAAAAAGTACCTTTGCACAGCAGGCGTGCAGCCCCACTTCGCATCCGCGTTTCATCCTCAAGCAAACTGCCTTACTGAGAGAACTAGCCAGAGCATATACTGGCTCCATATACGAAGGCAGGGAAAAGAGAAGAGGCCGACTGGGACGTCCACCTTCCGTCTGCCACTTTTGCGATTAACACGGCACTGCAGACGTCTACCAGGGAAACGCCTTACGAAACTGTTTATGGAAAACTACCACAGTTGAAAGCGGTCCTCAGTCTGGATGCTCCCATTATAGTTCCACGTGCCAACGATCGCAAAGCGGCCCGTTAGAAGATCCGAACTAAGGCGATCAAGAAAGCCACTCACGCAAAAGAAAATCAAAAGTGCCACTATGACCGACGCCGTAGGCCCGCTCCTGCCTACAACATCAGTGACGAGGTGTGGGTGCAAAGGGGCACCAGCGGGGCCGGCAAGAGGCTACTCCCTAAGTTCGACGGGCCATTCATACTTACTCAGTGTGTACGAGAAAATACCTGGCGTGTGAACACCTCAGATGCGAACTTCACTCTCAAAAAACGCAAAAGAAACAACTTTGCCGTGTATGTGTCGCGCTTGAAAAAAGCAGTCGCACCGCTGCAGGTGCAATGAACTGTAATTTCTTTTTTTTTTCTTTGCAAGATCCGCAGTGTGGACGAATGTAACGAAGAGCGGCGTGGCAGCTGTGTGCCATTGGCTGGACAGCACGGAAGAAGAGGCAGAGTAGAACAGCTTGCCCGACGAACGGGTGTTGTGTCTGTCTCGCCCATTACAATATATATATATATATATATATATATATAGATATATATAATTGCCTTGGTAACGTTAAAAGCTAGAACCTTATCTTATCTAGTGAGGAAAGTCTAGTTGTACAAGCTAGAGGGTAATAAATGAGATGTGATAGGGCTCAGTGAGGTTAGGAGGACAGATGAGGTCTATACAGTGCTAAAGAACGCGCACGGTGTTCGCTATCGGGGCTTGGCTGACAGAGAAGATCTGGGAGTGGGGTTCTCTATCCACAGAAACATAAATGGCAACATTGAGGAATACTGTAGCATTAATGAAATGGTAGTAGGTATCGTAATTGAACTCAGTAAGAGATAAAGATGAAGGTGGTACAGGCTTACGCGTTTACGTCCAGCCATCATGACGCGTCAGTTTAGAGCTTTTATGAAGACGTGGAATTGGCATTGAGTAAGGTGAAAACACAGTATACTATACTGATGGGAGACTTGAATGCAAATTTAGGGAAGAAAGGCTGGAGACCAGGCAGTAGGAGACAATGGCATGGGTACTAGAAATACCAGAGAGGAGCTACTAGTAGAGTTCGCAGAACGCAAATAGTTTATAAATATTTAATACCTTCTACCGAAAGCGAGAGAACCTTAAATAGAGATGGAGGAGCCCTAAAGGCGAAAGTAAGAACGAAATAAAGTTTATACTGAGTGCACACGCAGGCATCGTGCAGGATGTGGAAGGGCTTGGCAAGCTACGATACAGTGACCATAGAATGATGTGGTCCGGAATTCGTCTAGACTTAAAGAAAGAACGACAGAAACTGATACGCAAGAGTCCAAACATTGAGCTAGCACTGAGAGGGAAAGTACAGGAATTTAGAGTCTCGCTTCAAAACAGGTGCTCGGCTCTTATCGTAGAAAACAGCCTTAGCGTTTATGCAATGAATAATAATTCGACGAGTATCATTTCGTAGTGTGCAGTAGAAGTTGGAGGTGCTGTAATTAGACAAAAAACTGGCAAGCTGTCCCACTAAACGAAAAATCTCCCTGAGAGGCGTCAAAGCATGAAAGCTTCTAGTACAACAAACAAAATAGAACTGGCAGAGCTTTCTTAGTTGATCAATAAGCGCAAGCTATTCGATGTAAGAAGGTATAACATAGAGAGAATGGAACACGCTCGGAAAAATTGGCGGATCCCACGTGCAGCGGGAATTGATGATATGCGAAGCACGAATGAGAAATGCCGATATGTCACTCTAAAATCAGCACAATGTTACGAGGTGGAAGTAAATGATGCCGTACATGATTTGAGTGCCATCATTGTCATGTTCGAATGTGTCGTTTATCTTCGTAATATAGCGACGTCACGTGATACCAAATTTGGTATAAGTGGAGCTAGCAAAACGGCCGTGAGCACGCAAAGATCGCGGTATGTTGTCATTTTCTTAAACGACATGCTTGTCAGAATTATCATGTGTTCACCAGTCATATACTTTTGCCATCCATTGACGTAACGTAACACCAAATTTGGTATATGTGGGGTCAGCAAAATGGCCGTGCGCGCATATTAAAGGGTCCAGTATACTCCAGAGTAGCACTGACGTGCACGCACGCGGCCATAGCGACGCTACGTTAGATACACGCGAGCACTCTATGGTTTGACGCTAGGCGCGACCGGCGCGACAAGCGTCCTCTGGCGCGACCAGACGGCAACCGGCGCGAAATGCGACATGCTGCATTTCGTGCCGATGCGTTACCCAGACAACACTGCGTCTCCCTCTTTTCGTGACGAAGAGATGGCGGACGCGCTCAAACATGCACGCGTCAAAGTAACGCAGCGCGGCGCGCTTGCGAGTATATGGCAGGACCGGCGCCTGGCGAGGCAACGCCGGCGTGACACGACCTAATGAACGCCGACGAGCACACGCACTGCGTCACGTCGAAATGTATTGGCGCCTTGACTATGATATGTAGCCATGTTCTCACATGACACGCATCTCATGACAATCATGTTTGCACCAGTCACATACCTTCGTCATCCATTGACGTCACGTAATACAAAATTTGGCATACGTGAAGCTGCTGAAACGGCCGCGAGCACATCATCAGTGTGGCATGTAGCGTTGTAGTTACATGACACGCACGTCGTGATTATCATGTTTGGATGTGTCATTTACCCATGTCATTCGTTCGCGTCACGTAATACCGAATTCGTACATGTGAAGCTATAGAAATGGCCACGAGTGCATCATGAGCGTAGCATGTAGTCATGTTGTTACGTGATACGCATCTCATGTTTATCGTGCTTGCACCAGTATCGTACATTCACAATCCATTCACGCCCCGTAATACCAAATGTGATATAAGTGAAGCTAGTGAAACGGCCACCAGCACATCATGATCGTGGCATGTAGGCATGTTGCAAGATGACACGCATTTCAATATTACCATGTTTGCACCAGTCACATACCTTTGCCAGCGATTCACGTACCGTAATACCAATATTGGTACATGTGACGCTTGCGAAACGGACACGAACGCATCATCAGCGTGGCATGTAGTGTTGTATTTCCAGGGCACGCATGCCATGATTTTCATGTTAGAGTCGGTCTTTGTGTTCGGCGTGCAATCATCTCATACCATACCAGTTTTGCATAGTACCATGTGAACAAAACCACCGCTAGAGCTGCAGGACCATGAAATGTAAAACATGATATTCGTGACGTGCATACTATGATTTTCATGTTATGACTAGTCAAATACGTTCTTTATACAGTCATGTTATACCATACCAAGTTTGGTATTGATACCATTATCGAAACGGCCTGGAGAGCTGGAAGTCCTAGGCGGCTAGATAGATAGATAGATACGCTCAAAGTCGCCGAAGTTCACTAAAAAATGCTTCGCATTTAAAAACTGAAGAAGCGCCCTTCACTAAACTACTATAACCTGTGCTACAGTAGTCTGGTGATTTGAGAGGAAAACATCAGGCACTCACCGCATCGAAGTCGCGGACGCCGGCCCATCCCGCAGCTGCCATCCACTTTTACGAAGCGCGCCGCCCACGAGGTTATGAAGGGCGCCAGGAAACACGCCGCTTACAAGGACACCGGCCTCGCCGACAGCGAAGGGGGCTTGAAGCAACGAGATATCTCCTCTTGCACGCATACGTCTGTCTCTCAGACGCATAGTTCAGCTGCTGGCAATGCGCTGCTTGGCCTTTTTTTTTGTAAGCACCGGGTGGCACTTTGCGTCACCATCGTCCAACCAGAAGCGCCGCTGGCCGTGATGTCGGAATCCTCCAATGGGGACTGCCACTGGGCCGTGTCATAATCCTCAAATCGGAGCCGCTGCGCTCGGTTGCACCCAAGGACGAGTGAAGTTGCCTCGCATTGCGCAAGACTCACAAGACTGGAAGGCGCCGATGTCTTCATCGGGCTCTTGAGCTGAGGGAGCTCGCTGTGCGTTGCGTAAGATAGACCAGCGCTGCCGCTTGATGACGTCGTTGAGTTGATCGTGTCAGGCGGGCTTGATCGCTGGCCTTGACACAGATTCCCATTGCAGTGGTATTCACGATCGGTGTGGACTCCCAGATGTAACACTATGTGCCGAACAACTCATTTTAAACCATCTGTACAAATTGATCAGTAGCAAGTGATAGAAGCGACTATGCAAGAAAATAATATCAGCAGCAACGGCCGACATTCTGTGGCTTCTCCTCCAGTCAATATCAGATTTTTTAGAGTTAAGATGTAGATTTTTCAAAAAAGCTTTGCGCTCTTGCCAATATCTGCCCGTCGTTCGGTGCCCGGAAGCCAGTCACCACTGTCGAATCAAGGCGAAATTGTTATTTGGGAAAAATTATCGCGTCAATCCTGACAGTACACCTTGTAAACATGAAGTCGAACGGCGTCTTCTAAGTATTAATAGTCATTTTACAACCCAAGCAACATGTTGTGGCGTGGCTTAGTGGGTAGAGTACTCTGAATAGAACTTGAAGGTTTGAATTTCAAATCTGGTCGAGGGGTAATTTTTATTTTTACTGGTAATTTACAAAATATCACTTCTTCTACTTCTATATATATTTATTTATTGTGGATCGGTACGCCCACTTCAACCCTAGGAACTTATTTTGCGCAGAGTAGCAAGTGCCTCCCAGAGCTGGTACTGGTACACTGCCGATCCAGCGTCCCCGTACCAGCCCAATACTGGGCCCATAATTAGGCATGGCACTGGACGCTGGTACCCAGTAACGCTGGTTTTTGTAATAGGGTGTGTTTTTGTCCTGCGCTGGAAAAACAGTGTATGGCTTACCAACACGGTTGAAAACCTACGTTGCTAAGGTTTTGCTAAGGGCCTTAGGACATCTCTGTAGGAGAATGTAGCATTACGCCTCTCTTGGACTTTGGTGTCGCACGAGTCACGTGACGGCAGTGCTCTCAAACATGCTTCTAGTAAAAGCGCCAGCGCATGAGCTGTAGCAAAATTAGAGGCTCTGTCCTGCGCATCTGCTCCACAATGCATCCAGATTTTTACAGCTGATAACTTTTAGCTTTGCAGAAGTTCTTTGACGTATGCACAGAACTGTAGTCTTCAACAACAAGCTATACTTTATCTATTGTTAGCTCGCGAAACATTGGCAGAAAATTGAAGGATTGAGGGGGAGAGGTAGAGGGGAGAAAACAAATCAAGATGTTATAAAGCTGCGTGAATTTAAACCCACTTTTGTATGATGTGAAAGTAGCCGTAGACAACTTGCTACCAAGGCCCGTCAGCAGAACAAGAACAAGCATGCATAGGAAGCGTGTAAATGCAGGTCATAGCCTTTTGTAGTATAGCAGAGCAAGGCAGCCAGAATGAGGCAGAGTATTCTGTGGGTGAGGAGAAAGCAAAAAAAAAGGGTTTGAGAGCAAAACCTAGCATAGTATTGTAAAGTACAATTCAGCAGAGATAGGAAAAGGAAGTTAGGTTAAGGAGGCGGAAGAAATTACGCCATCTTCAACTGAAGGAAACCATGAGTGCCATGGGAAGAAGCGCATGGGTTAGTTTGAAGTTGCGTTCATCACTGTCACTTTGACAATGTTAGTTTGTCTTCGCAAGTGGAGTACGCCCTGTATTCAGGGTACTTTCTGTGTCTGCTACTGCGTCCCAAACCTTTGTCGGAATAAGTCACGCGGGTTTTGAGACCCCACCACAAGAGAGCTTGTGGGTTCATCGCGCGTCAGCAGTTTTTTGTCCCTCCGCCATCATGTCAATGATGAGTGTATGGGGAACCGACCACAGCCTCTTACACAGCTAAATACACATGCCCAAAAGCGCTGGCGCGTGTGTTCAATCCTGTCTTGTAGCACATTCAGCCACTTTGTTGATGGGTTAACTCCTGGGTGCGCTAGTTGTGAGGCACCTAACTGCACACTCGCTCACATGCTCTCGTAGTTCCCAGCGTTACAAGGTGCAAAGTTCAGCACAGAACAAGAATGGGAGAGGACCCTTCAAAGCTCCGGGCTCTCAGTTTGATACTCGGTAGTCCAAGAGGACTGGGAACAGGTGGAGGGCCACCGGCTTGCAGTCCCGGCGTGGGTGCGACCAGTAACTGCAGTGGACCCCTCTTTGGGGGGTGTCTGACCAGTTATCTAGGGCCAAAGTTAACTTCAATTTACTTGAGTATCACGTGCCCAGCGTGGTCTAATTAGGATACAACGCGTTGGTTCAAAACACGTCAGCAGAATGTCGTTCCCCGACGCCATCTCATTATTGCTGAGAGAGCATACCCAGCCCCTTACACCGCCCTTAACGCGCTTGCGCGTGAGCACGTTATGGCAGTGCTTAGGCCAGCTGTTGTTCATGCGCAGTAATAGTATTCACGCACACTGGATTGAACTCTGCCATCAACTGCTCTGCGTCTACAAGAATTAGAAGGACACAACAAGCTCTGCTGTTTACTCAGACTACGCACCACTGGCGCTTAGGTACCGCTTTTCTTATGAAAGCGTGTGGCCCCAGAGCGTTATCGATCCCTGTCAAAATATAGGTTCTCTGCATGAGAATCGCAACTTGAGTGAGTTGGTACACAGATTCATCTTGATTTTAACAGCACACTGGGGAACAGGGACTGTAATAAAAGTACTGGAGACTAGAATAAAGTGTCTTGCCCTTACTTTTTCTCTCCTGTTCGCTGTTAAAATTAAGATGTATAGATTCTCTGCCAGTGCGGCAGTTGTTCTGCTCAACCGATGGTGAAGAGAAGTGTAGTAGTATCTACGTTTTTAACAGTGACGCTAATAATGCTCTAGACTAAACGTCTTCTGTCTGCAAGAACCACGCCGTTGGCTTGCAACAACCAAACCACTGTTACACACCGCTGAGGTTTGTCTTCACTTAGCCGCCCATGCGACGCGGAGAACCCACCGCCATGTCACGGCCACCACAAGAGACAGTCCGCGCTGCCGACACACCTAGCTCCGCCACAGCTTACGTGTAGTAGCCCACCCGCGCATAGCTGCAGTACCACAACATAACTGCGTATGGCATACAAAGAGCCGTATCTTAGCATAAACACGTATGGTATATGCACAGCCGTGCCGTAACAACCACGTATAGAATATGCATAGTGGTGTTGTAGCTAGCATAGCCGATGCATTACCGTGCCACAGGCCCTGGAAGTGCTCAAGTTCTAGTAATCACCTGTAGGGGCGAAAAAATCAACCGCGGCGTGTTTCTGCTTCAAACACCCAGAGTGAATCTACTCACCTCTCTCGGCACTCGCGCTATTGCACTTTCTTGTAGGGGTGCCCTCGTCGGGGACAAGTTTCAATTTTAAAATCGTCAAATACTACATCTTTGCGTACCGCGACACATAAAAAACATATTGTTTTTCTAGCAAGTAGTTTGTTTTACAGTTGCGCTGCGTCATCAGTTCTTTGTTATAGTTCTTGCTCCAGCTGACTTGAGGTCAGCAGCAGCCTATTGACATCGCTATCCTCATTTCAAAGTTTGCAGCGGCCAACGGTTGCGACGGCAGGTAACGGCTCTCGTTAAGTTCAGATGTGTACCAGACTGTTTCGTTTCGCTGTAAATATTTCGAGACTCCGCCGACTGACACGCTCTTGCTTGTTCTGTTTCTTTTCACTCGTTAAAACCCTTTTGCGAAGGAAATTGAAGTGCCTACCGGGGAATGAAGCGACCGTGGAAGCTTTCATCGGATGAACGCCCGTTGCAAGCCTTGCCGGTGAGTAGAAACCGCTTCAATTTTTAAGGATTGTTGCTTGCGGGGCTAGTTGGTCGATTTCAACATATATAGTTTTTTTGCCAATGACTGCGTAGGCGTCACACGATGGCAGCGCACTGCAATATTAAATTTTAAAATTGTTTAACGTCTCAATCTCTAACCGGAAAAACGAGCGTTACTTGCGGCGTGGCTTCGCGTTGGAACGATTCGCTGACTCCATAGTTAGTTCTGAAATTCTATCACCAGGTAACACCAACCAGGCCGTTGCGATGAAAGAAGGCAAATCAATCACTGTCGCCTCGCATGTGTCTCCGTAGCTAGCCCAAACATTAGTGCAAAAAACCTACTAGTTAATAGTTTACCGCAGTCGCATTCGAGAAGCATCACATAATTAAGGGTGTGGTTTTGTTTGCTATAGTGTGACAAAGAAAGCGTCACATAACTCAGAAATACTTGTTGTTTTTTTTGCCACAGCCTCCAGGCCCACCTGACATAGAAGCAGCTGCGCACAATGGGCAAGGAACCTGCTAGATGACATGCCTCGTGAAGAAGCAGCCCTGAGTGATACACGTGTTACGAGGTACCATTACATATATGTATAAAATACTGCTGTTTATTAGTTAACTGAGCTTATTTGTTTACTTTGGAAAATTTCATGTATTGATTATGCATTGATTTCATGCATTTGTATCTGGGGATGTTACTTGTTTTTCCAGACTGTCATGCAGCGACAAGATCACTACTCCGAAATTTCTACTCTGCAAGCACGTTGAAACATCTGAACGTCCACTAAACAAGTCATCTCAAACCTCACACATGTAATGCTGTATTTGTGAATGTTTTCCGCACATATCGTGGAGGGTGCTTTAGATTGGCCACAAGCATTGGCTGTCTACCGTGGCATGGAATCTACACTTCAATATGTGGAAACTGTAACACTATTAGTTGGTTGCGAGCCACTGCTGAGATCAACAACACACTGTTTGATATTAGCCGCAGTGGCCATGTTTCGATAGGGTGAAACGCTAAGACCCGTGTCTGTTTTTAGGGTTTGTTCGATTTGCCTGCACCACGTGATCTACTTTACTAAGTGTTGCACCTCGCCATTCGTTTCAGTGGCGCAGCAATGGCATCTTCTAACTTGTGCCATTCATTTCAAAAAGCGCAGGAGAGGTACAACACGAAAACTACTTCATGGCTTTCCTGTACCTTCTGCTCTAACGATGCTGGTTTGGTGTCAGAGCATATGTTTCATCAAGAAGTCTTGTCTCCTGTAAGGCTACAATGTCCTCTGTTTGAACCCCTGGAAGCCAGAACCAATCTAAATTTGCCCACTACTGTACAACTCACGATCACTTCATAGTTTGCATGTGAATCTTCAGAAATTATTAATTGCAAAATGAACACCCCCGCAGTGAGGGCATTAACAGTTTTCTGATATTTAGGTGTGCCTTGTGACAGTTTACGAACAACACACAAAACTGTTTTGTCTTAATTAACCGTGTTTAGCTCACACAAGTTTACAAAGAGATGCGCCAAAGTTCATTAGGCTGCACTCAATTGCTTTAGCTTTGCACATATGTTCAAAGGGCTCCTAAAATAATAAATCATAAAGAAGATGAGCACTTGCAGCACAGCTTCCTCAAAGACGTGAATGCTGTCATGAAGAGCAAGATTGTGTTCAATGCATGTAGTACTGTTTTTTCATTAACAGAAAAACATCCTAGATATCTGTGAGCACATCTGCGTCTGTTTAATTTAAGTTGTCATGACTATAGCATCTACCAATACGAAGTAAAATTTTGTGCACTACGGTCATGAAAAAATCTAGAAAATTGCACAGGTAGTTGAAACAAAAAAATGATCCTCACTTATCCACAGCCACATGGCAAGATAGTACGTATTTCAAGTCCTAACCTCTAAAAGTAGAAGGGAAAAACAACTTCAGCTCTCAAGCATAAGTATATTGAAAAAGTAAAGATATTGAGAAGTGTGTAATAAATGTGACTTTTATTGACACAGTATTCGGACAAATTCACATCATGTACCACCAATTGATTTCAGGAGTTCTTGTTTGCAAAAGAGTGCTCAAGTTCTATCGATATGTCTATGCAAAAAAAGGATTGCGCTCATAACTGAGCAGATAGTGTACTGTAAGAGCACCAGGAAAGATGTACAAACAACAGAATTGTACAATGCACGCCTAAAGTTTATTTTCTTAGAAATGGGCCTTTTCGATCTGTAAGCACGCACCTCATAAGTGTTCCTTTAGCATACATGTTTGCTGCATACTCAACAGACCGGTGATTACCTGCAACGAGAAATTCTAGCTTTAGTACTGTGTAACTTAACTCTAACAATAATTGCAGCAAGTCCGAAATATATTGTAGGCCCACCACCTAAATACATTGTACCTAGGATATGGACTCACGGCTGAAAATTAAAACTAGTGCCTACCCTGTCGACACGATGCGACATTGCAAAATTGTGAAGTACTGAGTGTAGCATTTCAGAGCGGGAAAAAATTCAGAACTTCACGCATCCACAATTGCTTATTTACCAAATTTAGCGGTATTGCATTCCTCTCACTGCGCGAGCTATCTATCGGCAATGTGGAAGTTCCCTTCCCAATTTCACATCATAAATTCAGTTCACTTCAAGATCAACGCTAGTGGCAAGCGCCGCATCTGACGGCAGAATCGCAACCTTGTCCTGAAGCCACGCTGTCAAACTCGAGCGCCGCAACACAATGAGAGCGACATTCATTCAGCAATCTCGATGTTCAATCATACGCATATGATTGTTAGCTTTCAAGGGTCTTTACACATGGGTTGATAGCTTTCGATATATATGAGTGACTTGCTTTGTTTGGACCCGATGTTATACATTGACTGTACCGGCTTGGACACTCGCAATAAACGATGCAGAGCTTACTTGATTGGCGTTGTCTTTGCCAGTCGAGGCCAGCTAGGTCACCTGGCAATAATTACAGATGCGAAGCGTGATTCAGCAACGAAAGAAAAAACCAGAGGAAGCGAAAAGCGCGAACCAACCACGCCCCCCCCCCTCCTGCAACAAAAAAATGCATCTGTATATTGATGATGATAGTACTAGCAGCGCCACCTCGCCTCGCTGTATTGCAGTTCAGTACGCCGCCGCTACGTATTTTCATGTTATTTTGATACAATATCCCGAAGGTACAGTATCCGTTCTCTAAACTGGTAGGTGTTCTGTGTGTGCCATCGCTAGTATAGCCGCGTCAGAACACGTTTGACGTCAGCACTGACGCTAGGCAACCGCGTATACGTGACAGCTCTTATACGTGTAGGTGTGCTCACTGCGATTACGCAGTCTAGCAATGGTTTTGCCAGGGAGAGAGACAGAGAGACTTTAATAAATGGTGGAGAGCGTAAACTTGATTGACAATTGGATCTGCCTACGTGGCTCATAAAACGGCTACGAAGCGGCGACGACAAACGGGCTCGCACTATGTTCTGATGGACCATGATGCAGACGCGGCAAAAAAGCAGATCATTTGAAGCTTGTACAGCATAAATCGAGCCGAATACGAGAAACGAAGGTGTCAGCAAATTGAAAATCAGCGTCACCCAAGGATACCAACGCCTGTGAAGAATGACTTTATAGGACAACATAGAACGCGGGTTCACGAAGCTGCATTGTTCACGAAACGCCATTTTCGGGTGATTCAGAGTTTAATAACCAAATTTCACACCGCAAAAGATTGAAGTCTGCAGTAATATCGCAGATTAGACAGTCCAGCAATGGGGCAGCCTATGATATAGTTTCACCACAAGCCTATATGCTTTACAACGAAGCCTTGCTATATAGTATTGCAACGAAGAGGCGTGTGTGTTAATGCAGTTTTCAAAAAAAAATGACTAGTCACCCGCCTTGTAAGCCAGTCTCTCCGCTGAGTTTGCTCTCCACGTTCTCAACGAGCCGCAACACAAGTTTAGCTATGCTCTACGAGGTGGAGGTAGGCTGGATACGCAAGCTCCTAGGGGCGACACTGAGTAATGAAAAAAAGATAAAACGAGGCCTAAGACTTCATTTGGATAACCTACACTGCCCCTGTTAAAATATCGTCACAGCTCCCCACGTGTGTTCAAAAGCCACGCGTTCCTTAAGGTCAACAACAAAGAATTCCTAGAACATGATACATATCCTAGTAGATTCAAACTTCTTCAGCAGGCTCTGGAGAAAACGCCTGCCCAGCAATGCATTAGGCTTCAAAAGGAAAGCCGATTATAGGAGCGTCAGTACAAGCTCGCTCTTTATGAGGTGATTCGCCCGCACTGTGTGTTGCAATTAAACTGTTGATAATAAAGAGAAACCTCGGTGCTAATGTGTGCCAGATACCACTGACAACCATGCACGGTACGCCCAGTGCGCATGGCATACCACACGACGCAAGTTGCAACACGGCGAATCCGCTTCTGAAGATGGAGTTAGAGGGCAAATGTCGCCTAATGTGCGCCTTGTTGGCTACAAAGGAATTCACGGGAGATAACCCAGAATCTGGTGAAGGGAAAGGACATAGATAGGCACACTGTTTGCCATCGTTGTTCTTGATTTGCATTTATTATTTCAATCATAGCTATGCACCAACTAGCTCGACGCTAGACGTTGTTGGACTCGAAGGCAGTCTTTGTCGACGGATCGTTAGTGGCTCTGCCCAGTAGTTTGAACCTAAACAGGCGCCCCGCCATGGTGGTCTAGTGGCTAAGGTACTCGGCTGCTGACCCGCAGGTCGTGGAATCAAATCCCAGCTGTGGCGGCTGCATTTCTGATGGAGGCGAAAATGTTGTAGGCCCGTGTACTCAGATTTGAGTGGACGTTAAAGAACCTCAGATGGTCGAAATTTCCGGAGCCCTCCACTACGGCGTCTCTCACAATCAAATGGTGGTTTTGGGAAGTTAAACCCCACAAATCATGAACCTAGACCGGCACATTCACAACCTGGCCTTTCATATTAAGATGGCCTGCGACGCATTACCTCAGTGTTGTTCGCTAAGCAGCATTGCTGTGCTTCAAAAGGCCAAATAACTGACATTTTTCACGCTTTGAATTTGGAGGTATAGGCCTAGGTATGGTGGCAACTATGTTGCAGGTCATCATCAGCATGTACTTTGAGCGCTACCGGGGTGCCGCAAATGGCATAATGTTCGCCGGCTCCGCGGCATCTTGCATCATCTTGCCAAAGCTGATGCTTTACTTCAGCGACTCATACAGCTTCCGCGGCAGCCTCTTGCTTCTTGGCGCTGTGCTCATGAACATGATAGCTGTTAGCCTTGCCTTTCGGGAACCACATTAGATTCAGAGTGGCAGAAAGAAAAAAAGGCATGACGAGGAATCAAGGCGGTTGTCACTCTTCACCGCGAAGTTGAAACAACAGAAAAAACGGCCCACTACCCAGGCTGTTCCAGGAAAACTTCAGTTACTCCTTAAAAGTGCCATGATGTATGTACTCGTAATCACGTGGCTAGACTTTTCTTACAATGTAGACATCTTTCTCAGTACAATCGTAGACTACACCATGAACAAAGGGCTGTCCCTGGAGACTGTGCTGTCCTTGGTTACGTACACATCCATCACAGATTTCCTGGGCAGACTTTTTCTCCCCTGAATGACAGACAGTAAGCTCCTGGCACGATCAACGTTGATTACCTTGAATTACTTTTTCCTGGGCTTGTGCTCTGTGTCAATGCCGTTCTGTGAGTCCTACTGCGCACTGCTAACAGCATGTATGGGTTTTTCGCTGTTCCTGGGATGCCCCATTACCATGCAGAGCGTTATGATGACACAATATTTGGGACTCAATCACCTTACCACAGTCTACACAGGGCTGGGTGCCCTGTCTGGACCTGTTCTCCTAGGAAAGGCTGCTTTCATAGGTGAGAATCACTTTGATTTGCTAATAGTACTGTATTACGGTCTGTGCAAGTGAACTGGTGGTGCTGCTTGAAATATATATCAGCTTTTAAAGAATACGGTTACCTCCGTATATCGATTACCTGGCATTCTATAAATTATTTGAAATATATCCTGGTTTTTAGGTATTTTCCCCCGTGAAATGTTGTGCACTTTTATATTATGATATCATGCTGAGTGAAAAATAACACGTATCTAATATGTGCTGCGGCGTTACAATCTCCAGGGGAGGTAACGTAGCATATCAAACATATATGACTGAAATGACAAATTTTTGGCTCTTTAAGCAGTTCTGACAGTGGCCCCGTCTTTTCACTCACAGTATATATATTATAGTGGGGAACTCGCAAGGCAATGACCAGTGGGACAATCTCTGAGTGCGAAGCACGAGCGTGTGTGCGAGCTATAGACGTTGCAATGCTTGAGTATTTTTGTCCGTACTGGCTCTCTACCTGGCGTCACTACTAAACTCCCTTACAAAGTGGTGGGAGAGTGCTGGGAACGCAAATCTGGAACTTCATAACTGGAAGCTGCCCACTGCATCAGTGATGCCTGATCAGACCACCGAGCAATGTGCTACCCAGAAAAGCACAACCCAAACTTAACTGGGCATTATTCCTTCAGCCCTGCGCCAACGGGATCCCCCCTTCTTCAGCGGCACCGACGACCAATATGTGGAAGAATGGTTGAATATGTTTGAAAAGGTGAGTGCCGCCAACAAGTGGGACGACCGCTCGAAATTTTAGTATGTCGCACTTTATCTCGAAGACGTCACCAGCATGTGGTTCGCAAACCACAGTGCTGAATTTGCTACTTGAGTCACTTTCAAGACCACCCTTGACCCCATGTTTGTTCGCCCCGTAGTGTGCAAGCTGCATGCTGAACAGCGCCTACGCGGACGTGCGCAAAGGTAGGGCGAAAGCTTCACAAGCTATATTGAAGGTGTTATCGATTTATGCTGGCGCTTTGACCCACCAATGCAAGATCAGGCATCTCTTGAACGGCATAGCCGATCATGCCTTTCAAATGTTACTGGAGAAGGGACAAAGTACCGTATACGAAGTTGTGACGTTGTGCCAGAGCTTCGAAGGCATTCGCAAACAACATGCATCAGCTCGGAGGTCGACGACAGCAGACGACTTCCTCACTGCCCTGGGCGTTGGTGGTGACAGCACACTGCTGGAGCAGATAAAAGAATATGTACGCGAAGAAGTCACACGACAGATTTGTGTCTCTCGTATCTGTTGACCACCGAAGCACCAACGAACCGCCCAACGCCGACCATCACACAGGAGAATCTGGAGCAGGTGTCTGAGGCGTTGCCATTACCTACGTCTGCGCCTCCACCAACACTTGTTGGCGCACCAGTGACTTATGCGGCCGTCACGGCAGTGCCTTCGCCTCGTCTGCCATTGTATACGCCACAACCTGTGCGACCGTCCAGCGCGCCGTTTTCAGCTACACAGCAGCACTCCGGAAATCCTTGGCGCACTGCTGACAACCGGCCTTTATGTTACTTTTACGGAATTCGAGGCCACGTTGCACGTCTATGTCGTCGGCGCTTCGCAGTGAATGCACCAAGATAACCTGACTACTCGTTTTGGCCGGGATCCATACCAGGCACCTGACGTGCCGCCTAAAGTTCACGAACGTGACGCGCATACTGCTTCCGGCACCCGAACCTCCGCTTCTCGACGTTCTACTTCCCGCTCGCCTTCTCTTTCAGCAAGTCGTCGTACTGCATCCCCTATGGGTCGATGACCTACATTCATTGAGATGGAAAACTAACTTCCGCAGCTCCGGAGGCACGAATTACGTCATCGTCTATTCATGTAAATCCTCGCCTGTCCTCCGCTTATCTTATCGATGTAATCGTCGAAGGTGTACGAACATTTGCACTCATCGATACCGGCACCGCGATATCTGTGCTAAGTCGAAGACTATGCCGCTCTCTCCGTAAAGTGACGATGCTTTCTCCCGTAGTTGCTCTTAGCACGGCAAGTGCCCAACAAATTGAGCCCATTGCCACATTCACAGCAAAGCCCCGACGAGGTGGTCTAGTGGCTAAGGTACTCGGCTGCTGACCCGAAGGGCGTGGAATTGAATTCCGGCTGTGGCGGCGGCATTTCCGATGGAGGCGGAACAGTTTTAGGCTTGTGTGCTCAGATTTGGGTGCACGTCGAAGAACCCCGTGTGGTCGAAATTTCCAGAGCCTTCCACTACGGCGTCTCTCATAATCATATGGTGGTTTTAAAACGTTAAACCCAACAATCAATCATGTACAGAAAAAGTGGAAATTCGAGACGTGTTGTCCACGTTAATTTCCTCAAGTTTTGTTAACAGCCCGTTGCACTACGCCCAGCTCAAACCGCGCCTACAATATTCGAGAAGCTTCGAGGCTTTAGTAGATCGTTTTGTTAAGATTTCACCCTGTTCGGGAACGTCACCCATTATTCAGGAACCTACGTCACCGCTAGCGATAACGCTAGAATACTCCATAGCAAGGGTATAAATGCCGACGCGCAACGCCGCTTGTCAGTTGGTCGACGGCTGATGCTCTGTTCGCCGCTGTCAGTCCAAGAATGCTACTGGAATCAGATTTTCCGTTTACTGGACACAGGTTCACCCCAACGGACAGTTTATTATTCGACTCGCAGTGTGCTTCATACGTCACAACCTCCTAATATATATATATATATATATATATATATATATATATATATATATATATATATATATATATATATATATATATATATATATATATATATATATACATATTATGAGGAAGACCTTCATTCGAGACGAGCTTGAGCTGGGGCACACACTGATGATGCTGATGATGGCATCTACAAATGAGGAAATTATAGAAATGATGATGACACGTCCAATTGGCAAAGAAGAGTCAGTGACTGCACTCAAAGTAATTACCCGTCACGCTGGAAGTGGCCTCCTGGCCGCAGGTACACAATATTGCTACATGCATGTATACTGATATTCTAGGGGGCGACGAGCGTGTGTGCCTGACGAGGAAGACGAGGAAGACGAAGAGTTGTCTCCACTCGATCGCTGGTGAACTGGTTACGCCATTACCGCTGCTTTTGAATATATCTTATCCCCAGCCTCGTCGTTATGGCGTCTCTTCTTTTTCGTAACATATTTGGTGGAGGTGGAACGTTTCCCGTCTTCACCACGAAGCTTCGCAGTGGCCGCACCATTCAGTCTCCGGCCATGGCTACCAATGACAACAGCCCGTCAGCGCCTCCATCTGTTGCTCCAGCCACTACATACCTGACGATGCCCACCCCCCTTGATCCCGGTAAATTCTCCGCACAACCTGGGCTTGACGTTGACTACCGGCTCCGCATGTACGAGTGTGTTGGCCAGACACACCGATGTGACCCTACCAAGATGCTCGCCAACGTAATATTTTTTTGGATGGCACCCCACGAGTATGGTTCGACGCCAATAAGACCGAGCTCACCAGCTGGGATACCTTCAAAGAGTGACTACGCGACATCTTTGGGGACCCATCTGGTCGCCAAATGAAAGCGTGAAAAGAACTCGCCACTCGTGTGAGTCCTGAACACAGTCGTATGTCTCGTACATACAGGACGTGCTCGCGTTGTCCCGAAAAGTCGACGAGCAAATGACAGAGAGTAACAAGGTGGGTCACATACTCAAGGGCATCACGGATGACGTCTTCAATTTGTTCGTATACACTGACGTCACGACCGTAGATATGACTATCGAGGAATGCCGCTGCTTCGAAATGGCCAAAAGCCGCAGTGTTCTGCCTACATTTACGCGGCTACAAAACACGGCTGTTACGTCCACCTGCACCGATCTCAGTGTCGCGCCACTCATGCAGAACAGGGTGACACGAATAGTTCGACGGGAGCTTGAGGCGTCAAATCCGGCACCATTTTCTCCACAACCGTTCAACCATGGCCCATTACAAACGCCTCCGGCGGTCTCCGTTATTCAAGCCGTCGTGAGGCAGGAAATTGCAAAGCTGGGTTTTCCTGTGGCCTGCTCTGTCTCCCAACCCGTCTCCAGATCAATGACAACAAATGCCCCACGCCATGACTCACATTTCATTCCGCGATCCCGTGATCTGGCGGAATGAAGAACCACAGACGACAAGCCGATCTGCTTCCCCTGCCACCGAGTTGGACATATCTCCCACTACTGCCGCAGCACTTAGACGCCCTCAAACTGGAGCCCATTTTTCTCTACTCGACCATACGAGGACTCCCGTCGGTATTCGCCCAGTCGTGTGTACCCTTCTTCTGACGTCTCTAACAGGCGCTTCACTGCTCGTGCGCCTTCACCTCAACGCCCCCGTTCCCCATCGCCATAACCACGGCGCTATCCGTCACCGGTCAACTATGGATCCTATCGGACGGAAAACTAGATCATGCATCTCTGAGAGTTAGTGCTGCATCACTTGCAACTGATCCAAATCTTCTGTTGACGCTCCCCCCTATACGAACTTGATTGAGGTGTATGTGGACGATATTTCTTTGACGACGTTAGTTGACACCGGAGTTCAAGCGTCCATAATGAGTGCTCATCTGTGTCGCCTGCTCAAAAAAGTCCTCACGCTTGCAGCAACTAAAGCCCTCCATGTCACTGATTGTGGAACTGTGGCCATCACTGGAATGTGTACCGCTCGTGTTAGTATTGCCGGCCGCCATGTCCCCTTTTTATTTACAGTACTTTAAAATTGCCCAAACGACCTAATCTCCCGCATTGATTTCCTATCGACCCATTCTGCCCTGATAGATTGTGCCACCGGTACTCTCTCCATAGAACTTCCTCTTCTCCCCGATTCTCACCCTGAACTCCCGTACAGACTGTGAACCACTGACTTCTTCCGCATACCGACTAAAACTCTCAAATTCGTCGAATTGGTACCACCCTCTCCCGTGCTCAGTCGTGATTATATCATGACGCCGATTACTGATGTTCTCCTGGCACGTGACATTACTGTCCCGCACTTCGTCGTAAGCATGGCCTCTAACCGAACATATTTACCTGTTATCAATTTCGGTTTCATAAAACAAGTGCTGCTCCAAGGAATTTTGGTCGCCACGTTAAAGTCCTTAATTCACGACCGCGTCACCTGTTTTACGGCAGATGTATGTCCCGAGCACCCACATCACTCGCAGGATGTCACGTGCCTCGATGTGACCTCACGCTCCATGATCGCCCCACACCTCAAACCTGAGCCCCACCGCGGTGGCCCAGTGGCTGACGTACTCGGCTGCTGACCCGCAGGTCGCGGGTTCAAACCCGGCTGCGGCGGCTGCATTTCCGAACGAGGCGGAAATGGTGTAGGCCCGTGTGCTGAGATTTCGGTGCGCAATAAAGAACCCCAGGTGGTCAAAATTTTCGGAGCCCTCCAATACAGCGTCTCTCATAATCATATGGTGGTTTTAGGACGTTAAACCCCACATATCAATCAATCAATCAATCAACCTCAAACCTGAGACGCCAACCGTGCTATGAAGCCTTCTGGCTTCATGCCGCGACGTATTCGACATCAATAGCCGTCCACTTGGCCAGACTTCACTCGTCAAGCACCGCATCAGCACAGGTGATTCTCTTCCCATTCATCAGTGACCATACCGGGTGTCTGACACCGAGAGTAATGCAATTCAACAAGAAGTCACCAAGATGTTAGCCAAAGGTATTATTAATCCCTCTTGGAGCCCTTTGGCGTCCTCCATTGTGCTCGCTAAAAAGAAAGATGGCACGTGGCGCTTCTGCGTGGATTACAGTCATCTGAATAGAATCACGAAAAAGGACGTTTACCCTTTACCCCACATTCATGACGCTCTCGATTGTCTCCACGGCGCCCGATACTTTTCTACAATAGATATACGTTCTGGCTACTGACAACTATTTGTCGATGAAAAAGACCAAGAGAAGACTGCATTTGTAACTCCAGACGGCCTATATTAGTTCAAGGTTATGCCGTTTGGGCTACGCAACGCCCCAGCGACGTTTGAGAGCATGATGGACACTCTGCAACAAGGATTCAAATGGTCAACATGTTTTGTTATCTTGACGATGTCCTGGTGTATTCCCCAACGTTTGGGACCTACCTTCAGCGTTTGTCAGCTATTCTCGACATATTCCGCACTGCAGGCCTTCAAATAAACTCGTCGAAGTGCCACTTCGGACGCCGGCAAATTACAGTGTTGGGCTACCTTGTCGACGCCTCCGGTGTGCAGCTGGACCCCGAGAAAATTTGTGCGGTCACCAGTTTTCCTGTACCCCGGTCAGTAAAAAACGTCCGGAGTTTTGTAAGACTTTGCTGCTATTTTAGAAGGTTTGTGAAAGATTTCGCAACCATCACTCGACCCCTCGCTGAGCTTCTGAAGAAAGACGTCACATTTATGCGGTGTACCAACCAAGCTTCTGCTTTTTCTCACCTAATCACGCTATTGACGACTTCACCCATATTGGCTCACTTTGACCGATTAGCTCCGACGGAAGTTCGAACCAATGCTTGTGGTCACAGAATCAGAGCCGTGTTAGCCCAATGCCAACGGGAACACGACCTAGTTGTCGCCTACGCTAGCCGGCTCCTCACAGCTGCTGAGCGCAACTATTCTATTACGCAGCATGGATGTCTTGCTCTTGTTTGGGCAGTCTCTAAGTTCCGCCCATATTTATATGGCACTAATTTCTCTGTGATAACTTAGCATCATGCGCTATGTTGGCTTACGTCACTGAAGGATCCTACTGGCCGGCTCGGAGGCTGGGCTCTACGACTCCAAGAGTATACCTACACAGTGACGTACAAGTCCGGACGCCTACATCAGGACGCAGACTGCCTGTCCTGCTACCCAGTCGCTGAGTCGAGCCTATGCCTGACACCGACACCGAGCCTTGCGTCTTTTCATTTTCGCAAATGACATGCATCGGTGACGAGCAGCGCCATGATGCGTCCTTGCGTGCTATCATTGAGCGGCTCGAATCACCACCTTCCAGTCTGTCCCATCGCTCATTCGTTCTCCACGATGGTGTATTATACCGCCAAAATTTTGAGCCGGATGAACCAGCTCTGCTGCTTGTCATTCCGAAACACCTTTGCTTGGAAGTTCTACATGAACTTCATGACCTTCCGACTGGTGGTCACCTTGGTGTGTCACGCACTTATGACCGAATACACCGACGCTTCTTTTGGCCAGGGCTTGCACGCTCAGTCATAAGATACGTTGCGGCTTGTGAAAAATGTCAGCGCCACAAAACACCATCGACACTTCACGTCGGACGCCTTCAACCACTTCATTTTCTGTCAGAGCCGTTCTTCTGCGTTGGCTTGGACCTACTTGGCCCTTTCCCCTTGTCTTCCTCAGGTAAAAGTAGATAGCCCTGGCCACCTTCTACGCCACGCGTTATGCCATCACATGAGCTCTCCCAACAAGCTGTGCCACAGATGTCGCCGACTTATCCCTCAAGGACATGATTTTGCAACACGGAGCCCCACGGCACCTGCTTACAGACCGTGGCCACACCTTTTTGTCGAAGGTCATAACCTACATCTTGCAGTCCTTTAAAACGAGACACAAGCTCACTACGTCATACCACCCGCAAACCAATGGACTCACGGAGTGTCTAAATTGATCTCTTACAGACATGCTCGCTAAGTATGTTTCTACCAACCACACCGACTGGGATCTCGTGTTGCCGTACGTCACGCCTGCCTGCAGTTCTTCGCGCTATGACACCGCCGGTTACTCTCCATTTTTTTCTGTTATTATGCCTAGAACCAACATTGCCTCTAGACACCGTCATACCGTCCCCTGGAGTACTGGCCAGTGAATATGTCATCGACGCTATCACTCGGGCTGCTCACGCACGCAAAATCACCCGTACTCGCCTTATGACCTCTCAAGAGAAGCAACGGCGCTTGTATAACCAACGACACCGCAACGTACACTTTGCGCCCGGTTCTTTGGTCCTCCTCTGGTTTCCAACCCGTGAAATTGGCTTGTCAGAAAAACTGCTTACTCGCTACACAGGCCAATACCGAGTGCTTCGGGTGGTTACTCCTGTAACATATGAAATCGGTCCTGCCGCCCCGTCGCCTTTACCCCGGCAGGCTACCGATATTGTACATGTTGCGCGCCTAAAGCTCCACAACTCTCCTTCTGACGTTGACATTTAGATGCGCCGAAACGGCGCTTGTACCGGCGGGAGCTATGCTACATGCATGTATATTTATGTTCTGGGGGGCGACGTACGCGTCTGCCTGACGAGAAAGATGACGAGTTCTCTCCACTCGATCGCTGGTGAACCGGTTATGCCACTATCACTGGTTTTGAATATATCTAATCCCCAGCCTGGTCGTTACAGCATCTCTTCTTTTCCGTAACAATATCAAGAATCGCGCCAGGTTTACAGCTTCAGTCGAGAAATATGCACAGTTTATGTCCCACGGCTATGGTGGTCGGAAAGAGCGTTAAGTAGTGAGATACGGTAATTAACTGGAGGCGTTTGTTCACTGACAATATAAGGTACTATAAAACGACTAAGGGTATTTTCACGTAAGCCGGGCACACGCACGGGAGCGCAGAGAAAATCTTTGTCTCCAGGAGAAAAGGTGACAGCACGGCGAGTTGAGTCGCAGCGAGACTTGCGAGCTTCCTGAGAGACGCTGGTTTTAATTCAGGCCAGATGATGGCAGTGCTCGTGGCGAGACAAAAATTGTGCGGATAAAGGGCCTGCTGAGGCAGCAGGAGCCGAAAGAAAGGAGACGTCCAGAGTTACGATTGGAGAGCGGCCATTGACCGGAAATAGGGAGAAAAGCCGGTGGGGCGTTGCGTAGCCGTATTGTGGGCGAACGTTACGAATGGCAAAATGGCGTTCTAGTTCGTGTGGTCAGGGTTGAGGTACATGGCAATCATGTTTGAGAGGGCACGATGAAAGCGTTCCATCAAGCCATTTGTTTGTGGATGATAAGTAGAAGTCTTGTGGATGGTGTTGGTGGCGCGTAGACCCTCAGCAACAATAGAGGAAAGAAAGACCTTGCCGTGGTCGCTGAGCAAAACACGTGGAGGTTCTTGGCGTAAAAGTATGTTACGCACAAAAAATTGCTTACTTCAGTGTCTGTACTAGCGTGCAGTGAGGCTGCTTCCGCGTAGCGAGTAAGGTGGTCAACAGCCATCACAATCCAACGATTTCTATTGCAGGTCACGGGATGAGGACCGTACAAGTCTACCGCGATGACTTCGAATGGCAAAGCGCGACAAGGGAGGGGTAGGAGAAAGCCAGAAGGAGCAGCATTGGGTCGTTTCGGCCATTGACTTGAGGCACACAAAGAAACATATTTGGCAATGGCGGATGAGTGGCCAGTGCCGGTGAACTGACTGCGTATTTTGTTGTGTTTTGTGGTAGCCGAGATGCCCAGCAGCAGATTTATCGTGGAATGTTTCAAAAACTTCACGTTTTAAGCAACGTGGTATAATGGGGACCCACTTCTTTTCTTCAACGTGGTAAATATAGCGATGTAAAACACCATCGTGAAGCACGAATGGCTTCAGCTGTCAACGAAGTCGGGCGTTCAGAGGAGCGGATGTGCCTTCTAAGCGTTAAGCGTGCTAATATGGAGCGGCAGTAAGGGTCAACGCGTTGATGCGACACAAGGGTAGGTGGCCAGCCAGATCTTAGCTAGCTGAGACCCGCGATTGGTAATTCCGTGCTGGAAATTGTTGACGGTGGGCTATAATGGTTGGGTAGAGGGCAGCGAGAGAAAGCACCAGCATCTTGGTGCTCCTTACCTGACCTGTAGACGACATCAAAGTTTTGCTCCTGTAAATGAAGCACGTAGCGAACAAGGCGACCCGATAAGTTCTTTAGCGACGAAAGCCAGCACAATGCATTGTGGTCGGGAGCGACTGTGAACTGGCAGCCGTGGAGGCATGGGCGAAAATTTTGTACCGCCCATACACCAGCAAGGCACACTTGTTTGGTTATTGTGTAATTTTTTTCGGCAGCAGCCAAAGCACGACTGGCGTAAGCGATAACATGTTCGCGTGCGGTGTTGTCACGCGGCAGTAGAACGGCACGGATTGATTGATATATGGGGTTTAACGTCCCAAAACCATCATATGATTATGAGAAACGCCGTAGTGGAGAACTACAGAAATTTCGACCACCTGACGTTCTTTGAAGTGCACGGGACTACAGCATTTTCACCTTCATTGAAAATGCAACCGCCGCAGCCGGGATTTATCCCGCAACCTGCGGGTCAGCAGCTGAGTACCTTAGCCACAAGACCACCGCGGCGGGGCAGTAGAATGGCACCGAGCATCAGTGTGAAGAATGGTGGGTGCACCAGGATCGGTGTGACATAGTACCAGCTTGGATGTCAGGGCTTGCTTCAACGCTGGGAAAGCTTTTTCACATTCTTCAGACGAGACAAAGGCAGTGTTACTTGCGAGCAGTTGATGGAGTGGAGATGCAAGCCTTGCGAAATCGCGTATGAAGCGCCTAAATTAGGATGCTAAGATGAGATAACTGCGCAGGTTTTTTTTTATTCAACGGACGGGAAAACTCGAGGACGGCGGCAAGCTTTTCAGGGTCTGGTTAAATACCGTCTTTGCTGACTAAGCGCCTCAGTACCTTGATAGCCTCGCCCCGCCGCGCTGGTCTAGTGGCTAAGGTACTCGGCTGCTGACCCGCAGGTCGCGGGTTCGATTCCCGGCTGCGGCGGCTGCATTTCCGATGGAGGCGGAAATGTTGTAGGCCCGTGTACTCAGATTTGGGTGCACCTTAAAGAACCCCAGGTGGTCAAAATTTCCGGAGCCCTCCACTACGGCGTCTCTCATAATCAAATGGTGGTTTTGGGACGTTAAACCCCACAAATCAATCAATCAATCAACCTTGATAGCCTTGCTTGCAAAGGTGAATTTTTTTCGTATTCAGCTATAAACCAGCTTTTGCAAGGCAACCTAGGACTTCTAAAGACGTTGCAGATAAGGTAGACGAAAACACTATGATGTTGTCGAGGTATGATAAGCAGGTTTTCCACTTCAGCCAACAGCAGTACACTATCGATCATACGTTCGAATGTAGCGGGCGCGTTACAATGTCCGAAAGACATTACGTTAAATTCATATAGTCCTTTTGGGGTGGTAAAAGCCGTCTTTCGTTAGTCACAATCGGACACTGGCATTTGCCAGTAGCCCGATCGCAGGCCAAGGCTGGAAAAATACTCTGCGCCATGCAATGATTCTAGTGTGTCGTCGATTCGTGGAAGAGGGTAAACATCTTTGTGCGTTATTTTGTACAATGCCTGGTAATCAACGCAAAAACGTAATGTTCCGTCTTTCTTTTTCACTAAAAGAACTGTCGAAGACCATGTACTAGAGGAATGACGTATGATATTCCATCGACGTATGTCTGAGACGTTTTTCTCGATTATCTTCCATTCTGCAAGATACATGCGGTATGGGCGCCAGTCAATAATCCGGGAGGCATCAGTCTGAATTCGGTGAGTCGTGGAAGGTGTCATACCAAGGACAGCAGAATGAACGTCAAACAGTGAGAAAGGTCTGTTCGATAAATTCAGCAATTCTTGGCTCTGGGCGGAAATCAGATCAAGGCTTGTGGTCACCGACAGAGGAGTGGGAGAGTTGATTGGCGGCGAGCTTGGCTCTGGTAGGTCTTCTTCACCTGGAAGGGCAACAATTGCATCGAGATGCGGGTCAATAGCGCATGTGACTGTTGATCCACATAACAACAATAAGAGTTCGGGGGTCTGATTAAACGCAGTTATTAATAAAATCAGACCCTTCAGAATAACGAACAAGGCCTGAAATGATCAGAATGCTTCGATGTACCGTGTGGACTTAAGATAGTACAAGCAAGTCGCCATCCACAATATTGATGTCTTTAACACTAAATACTTCTCCTCGGGACGAACAAAGAACATAATATCAAGTGGTGATGAGGCGAATGCACTCTTCGTGTTTCAATACAAAAGATTCAGTGAAATTGAGGTGGTTGATTCGATGACGACAAGATATAGAAGTGTATGCAGACGACAAAAAGCGCATCTCAAAACGAGTTCGTGGGGGCACTCACGGAGAACTGCAACAGCAATATGATGATGAATACCGTCTATGAAAACACGAACAGTACACTGGTCGAGTGGGCCAGTTATAGTGTTTGTCGCAGCATGGAGAGACGGGCCCGAGTATGTGTGATGACTTTGCGGAGACGGGGGCAAGGGTCAGAGCAAATAATCGAAATAGCAGCACCAGTATTCACTAGCACTTCGACGTGTATACCTTCTACTCACACTAATAACAAATTCGATGGCTGTCCGGTGGATGCAGTTTACCCTCCTAAAACTGCATTGAGGAGTTTTCCGAGGTGGCATTCGGAACATTGGAGGAGGGTCATGAGGCGACATGGAATGGCGATTGGGAGATGGTGAGCGGAGGCGAAACTCATGGGAGTTCACAGGCATTTTGCAAAGGGTATAAGGTTGATGATGGCATATACGCTGCCCCCAGTCGTTAGGGGCTCGAAGGTTTGATGACAGGTACGGTGGGTTCTCTTTAGGGTAGCTGGCTCCACGCCGTCGTCCGCATAGCCAATCTTTGTCAGTGATGGGATGCGTTAAGAGAGATAGAACGAATGTTTATTTACATGATAGTTCATAGATGGAACTCTACAGAGATTCAGCAGAGAATCAGCTATGTACAATAACTCAGCTCATCATTCAGCGATTATTAAAAATGTCTTCGGCTTTTATTGCCCGCCGCCTGCTTACACAGTGGCCCGATGAAGGCGATGACCACTCTTGCCACAAATCAGGAGATGAAGTGTCAGTGGTCTACCCACCAGAAAGGGTGCAGACATTGCACCACTTGGCTGGGCGAAAAGGTCCAATGGTAGCACGAGCACACCACACAATGACGCACCCGACCTACACCTTGAAGGCACCGCCGGGCGAGGAGGTAGAATCTGGAGAAAGAAAGTTGAGCTCCTCTGGGGAGATGGCCATTGACACGAATGTCAGCAGCGGTGCGTGACTGCTTTCAGCTACAGGCTTCCAGAACTCTCTCAAACATGGCAGTCCAAACGCTCAATCTCTAAGAACGGCTTCTTCGACGTCTTCCCACACTTCCAGACTGATGGTGCTTTTGTGACGATTTCGCGTCGGCGATGACAGCCGAGTCGAGAGGTTGACTTCATGAGAACTTTCACAGTGGTGCCGTCTGCCGCTGTTCGAATTCGTTCAAAAAAAGGGTTGTCTCGCAAAGCTTTGGTTCTGGCGCAGCCCCTTCCTCTACAGGAGAGCGTCTTGCAGACTGGGTACTGATGAAGTTGAAAACATTCTAGCAGACCAGCTTACGCACAGTGGCGTCTGCCCAGACGAACTGCCGGGACCAAACGTAACCATACCCATACTGTAAGAAGGATAGGGAAAACGCTGAAAGGAAGACCGGCAAGGTGTGCGCTAGTAGCTCATGATTGGCCTAAAGCGTTCTTTTGGAGTGTAACCACCTTGCTCGTCCTGTTGTGGCCTTCAGCAAAGGTGAGATATGTGACCTCTCTATGCGCAACAATAGCAGATTGGGCGAGCAGTGCGTGGCATGGTGTAATACCGATGTGGACGCCTCGGTGGTGACACTGATGCCACAGGTACATGGCCACCTGGTGTAGCCGCTGGGATAGTGGTGGATCCTGAGAGCACTGCAACTTCGGCGTACGTTGGTACCTGATGAGGTCTGGACTCCGTTGAACAAGGTGAATGTGACGCAGATGCAATCTCTTGCCTAATCATGTTCCGATGGTTGGTTGGAGCTCAGGCTAAAGTACATGGTGGAGCGCAGAAAGAGCAGCGCCCTTGAAGCTGCTCACGAACGATGTCGCAGACCAGGGCATGGATGTAGAGTGCCACAGGAAGACAAATGTCTGAGGCACCGTAGCAGAGATGAAGAGACTGAAGTTCGTCTAGTCACTGGCAAATGATGATGACATTGTGACTTTTGGTAGGATTTTGCGACGCAAGGGTGTTGAATGCGACGGTATTCATGCCTTTGATACATGGGCTATTTGGTCGCTTTGAGGCATGGATGAGTTTACGCGCTTGCACAAGACAAGAACATCCTCAATGTACGAGATGTATGATTCCCCGCCACTTGAATGCGTTCAGCAAGCTTTTTTGTTGCTGCCTCAGCGCAAACACTGGGGGAGCCAAAAATCTAAAGAAGCTTTGATTGATTGATATGTGGGGTTTAACGTCCCAAAACCACTATATGATTATGAGAGACGCCGTAGTGGAGGGCTCCGGAAATTTAGACCACCTGGGGTTCTTTAACGTGCACCCAAATCTGAGTACACGGGCCTACAACATTTCCGCCTCCATCGGAAATGCAGCCGCCGCAGCCGGAATTCGAACCCGCGCCCTGCGGGTCAGCAGCCGAGTGCCTTAGCCACTAGACCACCGCGGCGGGGCAAATTCTAAAGAAGCTGCCGGGAGATCTTGTCCCAGTCGGGAAGATGTTGGAGGTGGTTCCAAAACGAGGTTTTGGCAACATCATTCATGTAGAAAAGGACCGTATGTAATTTGTGTGGAGTATCCCACCTGTTAAACTCGCTTCGTATAGCCATTCTTCAACGTCATTCTATTTTAGACCTAAGACTACTGGTGGATGAGGCTGGTGGCTGTGGATGGCCAGAGTCGACGGCGGAGGCTGCACTGGGCTGGCGGTGTTTGATGAACAAGGATTGTCTTGCACTGCCATGGCAAGTGGTAGTAGACGACGACCCGAGCGGAGCTCCAGTGGTAACGTGTGAGAGCACTTGGGGATCGAGGAGTATCGTCCACTCCTTATGAGGAAGAGCTTTATTCGAGGCGAGCTCAAATTGGCACACACTGATGATGTATCTACAGCTGAGGAAATTATACAAATGATGATCACACGTCCATTTAATAAAGAATTGTTGACTGCGCTCACAATATATATATATATATATATATATATATATATATATATATATATATATATATATATATATATATATATATATATATATATATATATATATATATATATATATATATATATATATATATATATGGCACAACGGGAGCGTTGTCAACAAGGATAATTATATTTATTTGCCAACAGTTTCGGGAGGGGTCCTCTCTTCATCTGGGGATAACTCATCCCCTGATGAAGGGAGGACCCCTCCCGAAACTGTTGGGAAATAAATATATTTATCCTTGTTGACAACGCTCCCGTTGTGCCATATCTTATACCTTCACGAAGACTAACTGGCCCATTGAATTATTACGCCCACTATATATATATATATATATATATATATATATATATATATATATATATATATATATATATATATATATATATATATATATATTATGAGACCACGTCCGGTACGGCAGCAACCAGGTTATCCTTCTTTAATCCAGGCGCACGAGCCAGAGAGCCAGCCCGCGTGACATACGATGATGATCACTACAATGGTTTGGTCATGCAGATGGAGATGAAATACATAGTCAGCGCTCACACTATTTTCCCCCCCTTCGCGAAAGAGGGCAGCACGTTAGAAAGGGTTGGGACGCCGAATATATCGTTTCAGTCGAGAGACGTGGGCGATCTCGGTGTGGCGGCGACGACGATCAGAAGCCGCGTTGACAGGAGCAACGCGATAGTTGACTTCAGATGTTCGTTCCAGGACGGTGTATGGACCGAGATACCGGTGAAGGAATTTTTCGCAGAGCCCAGGTACACGAACAGGTGTCCACAAAAGGACTTCGTCGCCTGGGCGGAACACAACAACTCGACGCTTCGCATCAATGTCGATTTTTCTCTTGTCCTGAATGGTAGCAGTGTTGGCGCGGGCGATTTCACGGCAGCGGGCGACGCGAGCGGCGAACTCTTCCGGGAGAGATGAAGATGGATTGGAAGATGTGGACAAAAAGGTGGTGTCCAGAACAAAAGTCGGTACACGGCCATACACGAGAAAAAAAGGGCTAAAATTCGTTGTACGCTGTATGGCAGTGTTATATGCGAACGTGACAAAAGGAAGTATTGTGTCCCAGTTTTTGTGATCTGGTTGCACGTACATAGAGATCATGTCGGACGCGGTCGGCCTCCGTCATGTCATTTTGTGCTCGGCGACAGAGAGCCAGAATATCTTCAATGTAGGACGTATACGATTCGTCGTCCCCTTGAATTCGGGTTGCGAGCTTCTGTTTCGCTACTACAGAACATCCTGCAGACGTGCCAAATACCTGACGGAGATGCCCCGTGAAGGCCGACCAATTGGAGAAGTCGCTCTCGTGGTTGTAATACCAGGTTTTAGCGACGCCATCGAGGTAAAAAGGAACGTAGCGCAGTTTGTGCGCCTCGTCCCAATAATTACAAACGCTGGTTCGATCATAACTGTCGAGCCATTCTTCGACGTCTTCGTTGCGAAGGCCGGAAAATACCGGAGGGTCTCGATGAGAGGTACTCACGGTGTATTGAAGCCTAAGTGGCTGAGAAGGAGCGGTTGCAGCAGTGGGCGGGTTGGGGTCTGCCATTGCTGTTGCTTGAGGACACAACCGTCGACCAGACCGGAGCTGCAGGGGTGACGGGTGACGGGTATATATATATATATATATATATATATATATATATATATATATATATATATATATATATACATATATATATATATATATATATATATATATATATATATATATATATATATATATATATATATATATATATATATATATATATATATATATATATATATATATATATATTAATATATATATATTGATTAGGTATGAGCCGGTATATGAAGAGAATGTCACTTGGTTCGGCCTATGTTCGCCATCATCGCCGATCGTCGCCTTATCTCTCCTGTAAATAAACATAGTTAAACTCGATTTAACCGTAACAGTTTTATGGTGGAGGTGCTGGGTACCTAACGAAACAACACGGTTCTGCAACAACCTGAGCAACGCCGAAGCCGCCGCATTGCTGGGCTACCCCCGTTACCACTGGTGGTCAAGATGTTTCACGGAAAAGACGGAACCCTGAACCCCGCAGCTGACGGCACTGCACCACCAGTTCGAGCGGCACCTTTTCTATCGACCTCCGCCGCGGCTGGTCTTTGGCAGCGTCAGCATATGATAGAGCCCCGTCCTTTCGGGGGCAAATCTGATGAGGACGTGGACCAGTGGATCAAACATTACAAGCGTGTGAGCAACTACTACTCTTGGGATGCGGCAACTCAGTTGACTAAGGTGGTGTTCTTCTTCAGGGACACGGCGCTCATATGGTATAAGAACCGTGAGGACGCCCTCACAACTTGGGAATGCTCCGTGTCCGAAATCAATGAGTGTTTCGGGGACACCGTAGCAAAGAGGAAGCAAGCCGAACAAACGCTACTGCAAATAGCCCAGGTCCCAGGCGAAACTTGCACGATTTACATCGAGGCGATTCTGAAACTATGCAAGACCACTCACTCTTGCATGTCCGAGGAAGACAAAGTCGGCCGCCTGTTTAAGGGCTTCGCAGAGGATGTTTATCACTTTCTTATTGGCAAAGACAACATTGGTACAGTAGCCGATGTCCTACGGCATTGTCGCACGTTTAAGACGCCGAAGATGAGGCGCGTTCCTCTTAAATTTTGTCGATTACCTAATATGACCACGGCAGCGAGTGTTGACAACTACGCGCCTTCTGCCGACTATCAGAACCCGAGCGAATACGCACCTGTGTCACCGCGCCCTCGCGTTGCTTTCCGAAATGCATATCGTCAACCTCCTGTGTGCTACAGCTGTGGTGCTCCAGGACACATTGCTCGGTTCTGCCGTCGGCAAAGAGAGATGACATCGAGATACGAGCCATCGTCTAGACCTTCTCGTGGTGGCCACAATTATTAGTACGATCCTTGGTGGTCCACGTATCCCAACAGCACCCTACAACAAGGGAGCTGGCGTGGAACCTCTCCCACTTCTGACCGTAGCTTGACACCTCCGCCTGGCCGAACGCATCGCTCTCCTTCACCTCTATGGCGGCGGTCGCCACCACCACCGCCGGGAAACTAGCTGGCGCGGCCGATGGGGGTGAGGTCGCACAACAGGATTCACCTCATATACCTCCGCCAGTTTCGATGGACAAAAACCGGATGTTTGTGTCAATCGACGGATTGGATGCAACGGCTTCAGTGGATACTATGCCACAGTTTCTGTTATGAGCAGTTCGTTTAAAGATAGCTTAGGCCGCAAAGTTATGTTTTCCTATCAGGATTCTGGTAGATTTCGTGGCATGGGCAGGGACATACTTCAACCCATGGGGGTATGTGCCGTTAACAAGTTATGGACGGGAAAAACTTCCAACCTGAGTTCCTGATTCTGAAACGGTGAACACGTGATGTTATTCTCGGCATTGACTTCCAAGAGTGTGGCGCTTTCGTCAACTGCGGTACGGGTCCAGTTTCTGTTAGCGGTGTTGATGCCCTTCTCGCCTTAGTTGAGCAGCAGCTGCCTCCGGAAGACAGTGATTGTTTCCAAAGAGCTGACCTTACCCCCATGGTCTATGAGGTCTGTAGCCGTATCTACTCCAATAGCTGCAGTATCAGTCTTTTATGCCGTCGTTCAACCTCTCATGTTTCAATGTGCACAGAAAGGTGTAATAGTGCCTCATTCGATTATTACAATTACTAATGGTTGCGCGTTTTTGTGGGCACCTAATTCTTCGTCTGCGCCGATTATCGTTCCTCTAGGAATGAAGCTCGCACTGTTCCATGGTGTCACGGAAAATTCTATTGTCATCAAAGAAAAGGAAAGTGAGAAACGCGTGGGCACCTCTAAACAGAGTACCTTCCATGAGTCCTACATTTTGAATATGGTTGACAAGACGCTACGGTCACATGAACAACAGTTGGTCTAACTATTACAACGACTTGGGTCAGTGTTTGACTTCGGGGAAAAGGGTAAGCGACTGTCTTCACCATGCTCTCGACCACAGCATGCCATCGACACAGGCTTTGCTCATCCGGGTCGGCAAAAGCCTTACAGGGTGTCGTCATCCGAGCGGAAAGTTATAGCTGAACAAGTTCAGGACATGTTGCAGAAGGGCATTACTGATGAGTCGTGCTGCTCGTGGGCAGCACCTGTGATTTTGGTTCGCAAGAAAGGCGGTTCCAGCAGGTTTTGCGTTGATTATAATTGATTGAATGCCTTGACTAAACAGGATATATATCCACTGCCTCGGATCGACGACGTAATTCACTGTCTAAGTTCTGCTTCATACTTTTGTCCGCTCGATCTACGATCAGAATATTGGCAAATCCCCATACAGCCTGCTGACAAAGGTAAAACGGCATTTGTAACACCGCATAAACTATATCAGTTCATTGTGATGCCATTTGTGCTACGCAATGCCGCCGCAACTTTTGAAAGATTTATGGACTCGATTCTTCGCGGACTGAAATGTAAGATTTGTGCTATCTGGACGACGTTGTCATTTTTTGGCCGCACATTCGATAAACATAATGTTCGTTTGAGCCTCGTTCTGGACTGTGTGGGAAAGGCTGGCTTGGTCTTGAACTCCAAGAAGTGTCGGTTTGGTGAACGGCAGGCCTTGATGCTTGGCCATTTGGTAGACGAAGATGACGTCAGGCCTGACCCCCGGAAAATTCGAGCGGTCAGTGCCTTTAAGCCACCTAAAAGAACTTCGCAGCTTTTTCGGGTTATTTTCTTATTTTCTACGCTTTCTGCCTATATTTTCGGACATCATGTACCCATTGACCAGCCTCCTGCGAAAAGACTGTGCGTTCGAGTGGACATCTGACTTTGACGCTGCGTTTTGTCAACTCAAATTCCTTCTCACATCAGAGCCAATTCTCCATCATTTTGACCCATCTGCTCCTACGGAAGTACACAGCTACGCAAGCGGCATTGGCATCGGAGGCGTTCTTGTTCAGCGTCATAATGACAGAGAGCATGCCGTTGCCTGTACAAGTCGTTTCCTCAGCAAAGCTGAAAAAATTACACTGTGACCGAACAAGAATGCTTGGCAGCCGTATTTGCTATTCAGAAGCTTTGTTGTTACCTGTATGGGCGTCCTTTTACGATTGTGATAGACAATCATTCCCTATGCTGGCTCGATACTCTCCGAGACCCTTCTGGACGCCTTGCACGCTGGGCTATACGCCTCCAGGAATTAGACTTTAATGTTGCATACAAAAGAGGATGGCGTCATACCGACGCAGATTGTCTTTCTCGCCTTCCAATGTCTACGAATGACGACAGTACAGACACGTTCGACATCTGCTTTGCAACTGTTTCACGCGCATTTCCTGCTGTCACCACCTTACAGCGGCAACAGCGCAATGACTAGACTTTAGACTCTTCAATCGCCACTGTCAGAATCTCCAAGGGCAGTGGTTACTTTTGTCTTAACAATGGACTGTTGTACAAGGTGAACTTCTCGGCAAATGGTGCGCGATATTTGCTAGCGGTTCCCCAAAGCCTGCGGTACGACCCGCTCCATTTCATGCATGATGACCCGACGTCTGGTCATCATGTATTCATCCACACTTTGCATTGAACTCAAGAGCGCTTCTACTGGACTAAAATGCGACAATGCAGGAAACAATATGTCTCAAGTTGCGACAAGTGCCAGTGCCACAAACGTCCTACAAGCAGTCCGCATCGCCTCCTTCAGCATATAACGCCGCCCACAAAACCTTTCGAAGAAGTTGGTATCGACCTGCTAGGACCCTTTCGATGGTCTTACAACAATAACCACCGGTACATAGTCTGCGTCGATCACCTTACCAGATATGCGGAAACTGCTGCGATACCATCTTTCACAGCTAATACCGTCGCCTCCTTCCTGTTACGATCTATCGTTCTTCGCCATTGTCCACCTAGTGTTATCATCAGTGGTCGCGGTTACCAGTTCGTCGCCGACACTGTAGAGGTATTGCTTCGTCTGTGCACTTCGCAGCTTCGCCATTCAACGCCATATCATCCCCAGACGAATGGCCTTGTGGAATGCACAAACGGCACGCTTAGTAATATGCTGGCTATGTATATATCCTCAAATCACAGGAACTGAGATGACATTTTGCCATTCATTATCTATGCTTATAATACAGCGAAGCACAACACCACGGACTTTTCTTCGTTCTACCTACTCTACGCTCGACCATCGTGCAGGTGCATCAATACAATACTTTCATTCGAGCTCCATACGAACGATTCAGTTGCTCAAACATTCTGCTGAGCTTAGGAAGCCCGCCAAATTGCCCATATTCGCACACTGGCATCGCAAGTTCGCTCCAAGCAGAGGTATGATGAACGCCACGACACCATTTCATTCGAAAAAGGCACATCTAGTGGAAGTGAACCCCTCAGCGGAAACCTGGACTTTGCCAGAAATTTTTAGCGCACTATGTCGGTTTATTCGTTATCGTAAATCGCCTGAGTGACTTGACCTACGTGGTGGCAGGCTTGACGTCAGCTGGTCGTCGGTCAAGCCAAACACAGTTGGCGCATGTAGCTCGTCTAAAGCAGTTCCATACCACACTACGCCAACGATTCGCCTTGCTCAGCGGGCTTCGTCTGTGAAGCGGGGAAGGATACGGTATGAGCCGGGCCATGTTTTGGGGACAAAGGTAGAGGATGAGAAAGTAACTTGGTTCGGCCTATGTTTGCCATCATCGCTGAACGTCGCCTGATCTCCCCTGTAAATAAACAAAGTTAAACTCAATTTAACCATAACAATATATATTGTAAGGCAACGTTTTTCTGCAACACACTTCTTTTTCTTGCGAGCCTCTGCCCCAAAACACAGGTGAGAATGATGATAATAACTATGTACATATAATAAGATGAAGCGTATGAATAACGCTCACAGTTATTTTTCCCCCACGCGCGAGCGGCCAGCTAGGACACGTTTAAAACGGAAACGGAACGTCGAGCGAATGGCTTTAAACGCAGTACGTGGACAATCTCCAAACCACGACAGTGACAATCTGAAGAAAGGTCGCTAGGAGTAACATGATAGTTCACTGGTGACGTTTGTTCATTGATTGTATAGGGTCCAATGATGCGTGACTGAAACCTCTCACACAATCTTGGAGAATGAATGGGCGTCCAAAGCAACACTTCATCCCCTGACTGAAGGAGACGTCGTGATGAGAGCTGTCGTAGCGTTGCTTGCGGTCTTGCAATTCGGCTTCTGTATTAGGGCGAGCGCGTTGCCGACATGCATCGAACCTTGTGATGAACTGCTCTGATACGGTTGCTGAGGCGTCAGTTGGAACATTTACGAAAGATGATATGTGGGGTTTCACGTCCAAAAACTACCATATGATTATGAGAGACACCGTAGTTGAGGGCTCTGAAAATTTCGACCACCTGAGGTTCTTTAACGTGCACCCAAATCTGAGCACACGGGTCTACAATATTTCCGCTTCCATAGGAAATGCAGCCGCCGCAGCCGGGATTCGAACCCGAACATTTACGAAAGAGACGTCGATGGTGAACGTTGGTGAACGGCCGTACATATTCAAAAAACAAAAAAACGGCCGTACACGAGGTACAAGGGCGAGTTGCCAGTGGTTTTTTGAACAATGGTGTTGTGGGAAAACGTCACAAAAGGCAAAATTGTATCCCAGTTGTCGTGGTTTGGTGTGATGTACATAGATAACATGTCTGTTAGTGTCGGATGAAATCCCTCTGTCAGCCCATTAGTTAGGGGGTGGTATGCTGGCGTCGTCTTATGTACTGTGCCACAGGTTTGAAGCAGTGTTTCGATAATGTAAACATGAGCGTCTTGCCTCGATCACTCGGGAGGGCGCGAGGAGCACCATGACGCAATACGATGGTGTTGAGAAAAAAGTCTGCGGCGTCTGAAGTAGAACTTGTGCGTAGTGCAGCAGTCTCTGCGTGCCGTGTCAGGTGATCGACAGCAGTCACAATCCAAAGATTACCTGCTGGCGTGATGGGGAGAGGTGCGAGTAGGTCTATGTCAACGAAGACGAAAGGAGTCTCGGGGCACGGGATGGGTTGTAGGAGGCCGTCTGGTGTTGCAAAGGCAGTTTTTTCTTTGCCCGCTTCACGCATAGGTATTTACCAATAACCAGACAGTAAATCAAGGCTGGACAAAAATTCAGCATCTTGGTGAGAGTCAAGTACGTCGTCGACTAGGGGCATCGGGTATACTTCTTTGCGCGTGATTTTGTTTAGTGCTCGATAATCGACGCAGAATTGCACCGAACATCCATCTTTTGGACTAGCACTAGAGGTGAGGAGCAGGAGCTGGGCAAAGGCCAGATAACAACTCGTTTGAGCATATCAGCAACGTTGACCTCGATGATTTCTCGCTCTGCGGACAACACATGATATGGGCGACGGCATACAATTGCAATGTCTTCCGTTTTATTTCGATGCACGGCAACGTAAGTGCGACTCAAAAGCTTGGAATTGACATCAAATGAAGCGCTGTGCTTTTGAAGCATACCCAAACATTCTTGCTTTTGCGCTGGCGTGAGATCAAGTTTTATTGTGGCTGTTAAAGCAGCAGTTGTAGCATCGTCATCAGTTCTCGTAGAGAAAGATGGAGAGTCTGCGTGAAGGGGCACCAGAAAAAGTGGTTTGGTATCTGTGAAGCTAACCACGCTGGCGCCCTGGGGCAGTGCAAAAAACAAAGTAGAGTTAACTGCCGTAACTAGTGCTTTGCCATCACGAAGGCGCACCAGGCTAGGAGAGATGGTATGTCCACCAGAGATGTAGCGTCCCAACGGTGCTAGGAACACATCACCAGTACTGATCATATCTGATGTCAGGGTCAGAATATGCTCATAACCTGGAGGAATAAAACAGTCATCAGCGGTGACGAAGCGCTGGCTCTGAGCATCGTTAACAGACGAAAGCGCTGTATCTTACACGCAAACGACCTTCTGACGGCAAGATATCACGGCTGAAGCCTAGGAGAGAAAGTGCCATCCTAAAATGAGTGCATTAGTACACGATGACAGAACTAGGAACTGTATAGGGGAAGGATGCCTAAATGAAAACTCGTGCTGTGCAAACACCAGAAGGCTGAACAAAACCCGAATTAGCACAGCGAAGGGGAGGGCCATCATATGGTGCCTTCACTTTGCGCAAACGGGAACACAAGAGTACACTAATAACTGAGAACGATGCACCTGTGTCCACCAAGGCTTCAGTCGATATATCCTCAACATACACTGAAAGTACATTTGAGGGGCGTTGCGGAGAGATTAGATGCAGTCCGCAAAATGCAGTTTTCCCTCCTGCAGCTGCACTGTTTAGTTTTCCGGGCGATGATCAGACGCCGTGATAGTGACGAGGAACGAAGTGGTGACGAGGAACGAAGTGGTGACGAGGAACGGCGCATATGCGACGGGGAACGACGGCACGAGGAGCGGAAGTTACTGCCTTCATCGAAGCGCTGTGGAGATGGTGAGTGGTGTTGGTACAGTTTGTATGTGTGGCGATGTTGTGGAGCAGGGGCAAACTCATCCCTCCAGACCTCACCATAGCCGCGCCTTTCGTCTTGTTGATGTCGACGACAGAACCGTGAGATGTGGCCGCGTATTCCGCAATAATAGCAAATTGGTCGAGATGGATGCGAGGCATGGAAAGAAGGAGGCGTTGCCCTTGGGACGAGGACATTCAGTGAATGCTGCGTAGTTGACCCTTACTGTGGTGATTGCTGAGAAGGTGACGCTGCACCCACCTGAGCACACGTCGGCTTTGGAGTGGTATGCGAGCTCAGGACTTGCTCACACGTCATGAACGCTAGTTACTTTCTCACGATGTTGCGGAGGCTGCCTGCAGAAGGTGTCATGCGGAGCTCATAAGACGACGAGGTGCCCTCGAGTTGCAGCTCCTCGCGGATCATGGACCGTATCAATACATGGAGCTCATTGCCATGCGTTGACCTGAGATCTGCTGTGTCAGGTAACGCTTTAGCGGCAAGAAATTGAAGGTCATCGAGTCGCTGACACCTACTGATGGCATACGCGACCGTGGTGGGATTCTTTGCCGCTAAAGCGTTAAATGCGCCGGCGCCTATGCCCTTGAGCAGGTGGCGAACGCGGTTATGCTCCGCCGTCGAGCTGTCGACACGACGGCATAAGGCGAGGACATCTTGAATGTACGAGGTATAAGACTCGCCGAAGTGCTGCACACGTTCAGCAAGCTTCCGTTTGGCTAAGTCTGCACAGACAGAAAGGTTGGCAAATATCTGACGGAGCTGCTGCATAAAAGTAGGCCAGTCTGGGAAATGCAGCTGATGGTTGAGCGACCCCCATCATGTCTTAGTGACCCCCATCAGATAGAACAGTACGCGAGACAGCTTCACAGAATGGTGTCATTAGTTAAGCGCACTCACACGGTCGTACTCATCCAACCAGTCTTCAACGTCTTCACCGCGAAGGCCGGCGAACATCGGGGGATCTTTTTGAGGGGCGGCGACAGTCCAAGAAGGCATGCCCAGGGGTGCAGGCGGGGTGGATGGAGCCGTGTTGTTATGCTTGTCTGGCGACAAGACCGTAGGCTGACTGCGCAGACGGCGACCAGACCGGAGCTCCAGGGATGGTTTGTAGTCGAAGATAACGAAAAATTGCTGCAGGGAGAGGCCCAGGTGACCGGAAAGTACTGTCCACCACTTGTTTGGCAACGTTTTGGCTGCAAGACACTTCTTTTCTTGATGAGCCCTGCCCCACAACACAGGTCAAACTGATGACGACGGCTGTGTAGAAGGGATAAGATGATGCGTATAAATAACGCTCAATATAAATAAATAAATAAATATTTATATATATATAGGCTGTTCCACGTAACTTTAGCCAGAGTATAAAAATATGCCGGAACACACAATCACGACGCGACTAAATGCATGTTGCTCACCGTTGCCTGGAGTTCATCGGACTATTTCTTGTGTTCTCAAATATTATTTATTTGATAAGTTTAATTACCTAACTTTTCAAAATCGAAGATAGACAACATTTTAAATGAGAAAGTATTAGATCGGTTTGCAAAACGTCCGATTAGACAGTTTTGATCTTTATATCGGTTAGGTATCAGTGTTTTTCTTCTAACTACAAATGCCTCTGAAATACCAAAAAATTCGGCTGCTGACCCGCAGGTCGTGGGTTCGAACCCCGGCTGCGGCGGCTGCATTTCCGATGGAAGTGGAAACGTTTTAGGCCCGTTTTTTCAGATTCGGCCGCATGTTAAAGAACCCAACGTGGTCGAAATTTTTGGAGCCCTTCACTACGGCGTCTCTCATAATAATATGGTAGTTTTGGGACGTTAAACCCCACACGTATATCAAATACAAAAAATACCACGTGATAAACCCGCTCGTGCGCCAGTGCTCGCAATGATTTTAGTGCTTCCTATTGTTTCGCGTACGAATGCCCGTAGCATTTGCCCCATTGTGCTGTCTTGTCCCATTGTGCCGTAGCATTTGCCCCATTGTGACGATGGTGGTGGCTTTACGATGAACACGTTTTTCTATCGGCCACAAAAAAACATAAGCGCTGCAACTGCTTATCGCTGTCGTGAACTGGTGCGAGGGAAGTGGGTCGTTCGTTCGAGGAACGTTAGGGAGCACTACAATCATCGTGCGCACTGACGTGCAAGCGGGTTTGTAACGTGGCGTTTTTTGTATTTGATTGATATGAGGGGTCTAACGTCTAAAAACCACCATATGTGTACACAAGTCTTTCTTCGTAAAGCGCGGAGTTGTTGCATCAGCTCTTGTTTTCACCGTCTTTCTGTCGAGTAAATCAGCACGCACTTTATCGCGGTTTGGTAGAGAAATTTGAAGCTCCTATTGCAATTGTTCAATTCGCGAACACACCTTCTCATTAGGAGCTAAATAAAGCATCAGTTGTTAAAGTGGGATCGGAATCATTTTTTTTGCAATGCTACCGAGATGAATGTAAATTTATGCTTGTTTGGCATATTTTAAATAGCACAGTAATATTTTCAGGCTTTTGTGCACTTAAGACTGCAGTTTTCATGCATTGAGTTACTGCGTGCAATCAATCATAAGAGTACACCGATGCAACACTCTGCTGGGCAGCGAACTGCCTTTTTTCCAAGTACATCAGTGCTTCTGTACTCGACGCTCTTGGGGCTTCCTCTACAAGGGTCTCTTCTTTCGTCTCCTCTTCTTCTTCGTCCAGTAGGACGCTCGCTATTAATTTTTTGTACACAGTGTGGCGCACATCTGAACGCAAGAATCACATGTGTCATAGTCCTCAAAACGCAAAACGCTGACTTTTCAGACAACGTCTTTTCAAAACTGCGCGATAGGCATGGAATGGCGTTCCGAAATTTCTTTGTAAAATTAAAATACGCTCTGCGCCAATTTCATTATACTTTATTGTGTTAGCAATACGTCCAACCATATTGCGATGACCGATTGCACAACAGTTTGTACAACTACACAGTTCGTTTAACTGACGCTCGTTCAAGCGTTATTTCGTGTACATTAGCCGAAGAGCACTTTCGGGGGCTGGGCTGTCATACGCTGCAGTTGTTGAGTTGAGTTGAATAAACTTTCTTTGCCCAACGGTTGTTGCTGTGCCCGAGGCTAGGCTGCCAGTGACATATCATACGAGGAACATCTTTTCAGGTCCTCGGCGACGGCCCTGGCCCGCTAGACAGCCCACACCTCGTCTTTCAGGGTCTCGCTGAGAAGGGCGGCTTGCCATCGCTCAGCATGGCACCCCGTTTCGGTGAGTCCCTCAGTTGACGTCATCCTTTCTCGTGGCCTTTCTTCATCTCTTTCGCATTGGCAAAGTATATGTGCAATATCGGCTCGTTCATGCGCGCACTACGGGCAGCCAGGCGATGGGTGCAGCGTGGGCCATAAGCGGTGCAGATGGTAGGGGTTCGTGAACTTGCTCGTCTGCAGCCTTCTAAGGTCCACCACCAAAGACCTGTTCAGGCGCACGTAAGGCTGCGGAAATTTCTTCCGGTCTTTTCTGTAGTGCGCAAGCACGTCGTGGCACGTGGCAGGAAATTCTTCTCCATAGCAACCGGCGCACCTCTGTTGCCTCGCCTCTTCTGCACCAACTTCAGTTGCCGCAGCAACGGACGTAATGGGGGTGGTAAGTTGGGCATTTCCAGTGCCTGTGGCCACCACAGTGCCTCTTCCGGTGCTCCTCCCAACCATGGGGGCGGCTACTCCCTATGTGGCCGCGTCGCGGCGGGTAAGTTGCCTCGCAACGAGGTGGGCGCACTTGTTATGGTTGGGCAGGATGCCGGTTAGTCTTTGGCTGCTGACGTTCTTGCGGCTAGTTTTATGGCTGTTGTTGTTGATAGTTCCACTGTCACCCATGTGAGCGGGAAACTACTTGAGGGCCTTGTCAGTATTCTTGCCTGACGCGAAGTCCCCAGCTCTGGCGTTAAGCATGCGTGCCACCTCCTCGGACACCCAGCCTTTAATATAGCTCCGAATCGCTGATTTAGAATCGCTTATAAACAGGTTGTCGTCTGCACCGCTCAGGAGTACCGCTAAAGCTATGGCCATTTCTTTTGCAGCTTCGGATGATGGCAGCCGTGCTGATGCCGTGACCCAAACCTTTCCTGTTGTATCCAAGACCACCATAGAGAAAGCAGGTCCCACCGCCACTGACCAGAGTTGCTATTGATGTTGCCGCTGTCGCTGCAGTCATTGTTGTCGTAGCAGTAGCAGTGGTGGTAGTGTTAGCGCCTCGACTTTGCCTTGCTCGTTCACGGGTGGCGGCGGGGGTTCCGAGCGTCCCCCATTGCCACCGCCGGCTGACAGTGGATACGTGTCCGCATCAATGAAGAGGACACCCTGTTGGCTTCCATGCGCCTTCAGGATTGCTGCAGCTCTGCATTTGCGTCGTTGCAAGTCGTGAACGGGGTGCATGTTCCTGGGGATGTTTTCTGTCAGTATGCCGTCCCTGACTTCCGGTCGCAATGCTTCCTTCAGTCCACGCGCCTGATGATATCGAATCCCGAGCAGGTCGAGAATGCGTCTTTTCGTTCTTGTGCCAGACAACCTCTCGAGTTGCGCGATCCTCTGCGCTTCTGCTATCTCGTCGAGGGTGTTGTGCACACCGAGCTCCAGAAGCCTACGGGTTTCCATATAGTGGTGCACACCCACGGCCACCTCGAACGCTCGACGAATCGCCGTGTTCAGCTTCTCGGTTTCGCTTCTGTTCCAGTCGGCATACGCAGCGACATAGGCTAAGTGGCTGAGCGCGTACGCTTGTATTGAATTCGTCACGTGTTCCTTCAGCCCTTTTCTTTTTTTGCTACACGATGCACAAGGTGCGTTGCAGCGCCCACTTTCTTTTGCAGTCGCGCTACCAGCTCATGGTTCGCACCGTTCTCTTCCGGCCGCAGGCCGAACACTCGTATTTTGGACACCGTTGGTACTTGGTCCACTCCTTCGTCATGACGCGGATGCCCAAGCCACGGGCGCCCAGTACAGCCTCGCGGTTGAGGTCTTTTCTTGCGTGGTCTATGCAGGAGTATTTCCGATTTATCGGAAGAGCAGACGAGTCCCGTGCCTTCGAGGTGCCACTCCACGGCCCGGACGGCCTGCTGCACTTTTTTTGCATTCCACCAACGCCCGTATTCGCTGAGGTCCACATGGTCACGTCGTCTGCGTAGATCGTGGGAGTGATGCTCACTATTGCGTCGAGACGCTCCGGTAGTCTGGTCGTGATGAGGTTGAAAAGCATGGGAGAGAGCACTAAGCCCTGCGGCGTACCCGCACCCCCCATGTCAACTGTTCGTGGTGGGGCACCGTCGACGTTCACCGTCGCCTTGCGTCTGCTGCTGACGTATCAGTGGAACCTTGAACCAAGACCTAGTTGGCTGATCTTGTCCAAAATGGCAGCATGTTTTATTGTATCGAAGGCGCTTTTGAGGTCTAATCCGAGCAGGGCGTGCGTGCGTGCTTGGTGCGTTAATGACCTGTTCCTTGATTTGCAGCATAGAATCCTGCGTCGAAAGTCCTCTGCGGAAGCCGATGAGGTGAGTGCCGAAGGCATCCCGCTTCCCGAGGATCGTTGTCACCCTGTTGAGGGAGGCGTGCTCGATGACTTTCTCGACGCAAAATGTCAGAGATATTGGCCTCATATTTCGAACCTCAAGTGGTTTACCTGGTTTCGGTATTAGTATGTTATCCACGGACTTCCATTCTTGTGGAATACGGCCTTCCTTCCAGCATGCTTTGACATACTGATGTAGCTTCTCGATGACGTGATTGTTCAGGTTTCTCAGAATTCGGTTGGTGATCTTGTCAGGACCGGGCACCGATTTAGTCTTCAGTACCTGGAGGACGGCTCTAATTTCCTGCATGGAAAGTTCCGCGTCTAGTTTCTCGTTGGACGCCCCGCAGTATTCCATGTGACTCTCGCCTGCCGGGTGAGTGAGGTGCGTTTGGATGATCTCCTCCAGGAAGGCCTGCGGGTCGTCTCTGTACATGTGTCGCAGCTTGGCCATCTGGACACCAGTCGCCGTTCTCGTGCTGGTTGGATCCAGCAGGTTCCTGAGAATCTTCAATGTGCGCCCTGCACTCATGTTTCCGTCCATCGTATCGCACAACTCCTGCCATTCTTGTTCGCACAGTCGACCGCAGTGGGCCTCAATCTCTCGGTTGATCTCGGCTATCTTCTTGCGTATAGTCCTGTTCAGTTTTTGCTGACTCGTTTTTCGCTCCATAGATTTCTTGGCATCTACAAGATACCCAAGCCGGCTGTCCACTCTGGACGACTCCGTTACGATGTCGTCGACGCTTCCGAAGGGCCTGTCACCACCTTCACGTTCTTTTCGCCTGTCTGGCCAATCTATTTCCTTTGTAGCTTTTTCTACGTCCGCGAGTAGTTCCCTGCACGCATTCCCTGATATCCTCGATCAGCCCTTCCAGCTTCTCTCGTTCTCTTTGCTCTCAAAAGTTGCCCCGTCCACCACTCTAGCTTTTTGGCAGCCATCAATCTTGTTTTTATCCTCTCCCATTGTCCTGCACAGGACTCTGTGGTCGCTCCCCAGATCCTCAAAGGTGTTCTACCACGTGATCGCGTCCGCGTCTGGCCAAATGGAGACATCGGGGGACGTGTCGCGGCACGCGCCCTGTCCGATCTGGGTGTGCGATTCCGCTTCATTGAGTAGAACCAAGCCAAGCTCGTCCATCATTTCGGCTAGCCTCTTCCCTTTGGGCGAGTCAACTCCATGTCCTCATTGCGTGTGCGTTGCATTGAAGTCTCCGAAGATTAGGAGGGGACTGGAGGCGGCCTTCGCCATTGCTTCACGAACAAGGGTGCCAAAGTTGTGCGTGAGGCCCCTTTTTGAAGGGGGGCTGTACATGTTGATCATGGATAGGCTGGTCTTCCTGTTTCCAATGCAGAGCACGACCTCAATCAGGTTGTGGTCTATGTCCGACTCCTCGCTGATATCAAGTGAATGGTCGATAAAGGCCGTCCCTCTTTTAACCAGGGTACACACCTTTATGTCCTTCCCGGTGCATTCGCACGGAGAACCACATGTCACATAGCCCGGTAGCTGAGCCCGGTCGAAAGGTTCTTGCGAAGCAATCACGTCGGGAAGTTCGCTTTTCGAGAGAGTTTTCATATATTGCACAAGTGTAGCTATTTTTGTTTTTGAAGCCCCTACAGTTCCATTGCCAGACGGTGCGTCTGCCGAAAAACTTGTGGGACGCAGCCATGGTTGCTATTTCAAGGCGTTGGGGGAACGCGACTGTCCGTGCGTCCCTCCTCTTTCAGCGTGGGTTGCGTTCACATTGCTGCTTCTGTTGAGAATTGTCGATGCGTCTCCTCCGTATTCGTCGTGGCCTTGCCCCTGTTGCTGCAACTGCGCCGTACCGCGTTTCAGATATTCGATGCGTTTATTCACGGCCGCAAGTTGGTTATTGACCGCGGCATACTGTGCGTTCCTTTCGGCGTCAGACTCGTTCAGCCGAATGAGGAGCGTCTCAAACAGTCGCTCTGTCTGGTTTGTTAGTATGTCTATCATTTCTTCGATCACGTCTATCTTTCAGCCTGCTGGTCGTGCCCCTTTCGGTTCTTGCGTGGGATTTTCAGCGCCTTCAAATTGTTGATAATCGCTTGCACTCTTACGCTTAAAGCCCACCGCCACCGATGCTTCATATTCACCTCCACAGCCCATGTCCGTGTCCCCGTCTCCTACTGCTGAAGTTGTGTCGCGTTTATCGGCAGCTCCATGGGACGAGGAGGCGCCAGAGGATGAGGTCTCAGCGGGGTGTCTTCCCATTCGCTTGAGTATTTCGTTCAGTGTCTCTTCTAGCTCTTCAATTTTCCGCGTTGAATTTTCATTTTGCTTTCTGGCACTGTCCAACTCTTGTCTAAGCTCCGTATTCTCTTTCTCCATCTTTTCCGTCTTCGCCGCCAGGCCGGGGTCGGCGGCTGCCCATGGGCGGCTGGAGAGAAGGTGCCCCTGAGCGGAGTCCGCCTTTGTTCCCGTGCCTGTGTCGCGCCAGGTGATTTAGCGCAGCCCTTTTTGTTTCCCGCAAGATGTGGCACCTCCTATGCCTTGTTGGCGATGGTGTCGGTTCTCGCTGCGGTTTCTGCTCCGACTCCGACTTCTGCTCGTACTATGACGTTTGCTCCGTCTTTTTACCGGCGAGAGGGATCCGGATCTGATCGGAAGACCCGTGACCTGTTGGGAGCGGGTTCTCGATCTCGAGCGACTAGGGCGGCCTCCTTCCACCACACCAGCATTGCTATCCGATGGTGACGGGGTTCGCTCTTGAAAGTCTCTGAACCGGGCCTTCCACCTTTTCTGCTTCAGTATGTGCGGCACCTTGTATTTGGCTTCGGCTGTGGCGTGCACCTCACCACATATTCGGCACTGGGGCGTACGCTCGTGTCCACTGATGGGATTCTTTAATCCACAAATTGGGCAGAGTTTGATATCTGGTCTTGGACACACGACAATTCTGTGGACGAGTCTGCCAGATTCCTTGCAGAAGTCTATCTGGGTACGGTGTAGAGAAACTCTTATCTTAACGCTGTTGAAGTAAACTCACGTTTTCTTCATAGAGCAGTATCACGTTGGTCGTACTACCGAGCCTCTTCGCATACGTTAGAGAGGGGTTTCTTGTGTTTACGAGTGTTTCCACGAGCTGATCTCCATTATATTTAGGAGGTACAATGCGTATAATTCTTTTTGTCATATTCTCAGGTGCCAAAACATATGCGTTTGTTTTGTAACTCTTTCCGTTGATAGTCAAAACCTTAATCTTGGCGATTTTCATCGCTGTACTTTTCTCCGGTGTGCTTATCACCAAAATGTTTTTCGTGGGGTAGGGGCAGATTGTGATAACCTCGACATCGCCCATTCCTGCTCCGTTGCGTATCTCCTCATCGAGACTCGCACCGCACGTGCTCCTTATATTCAGCCCGTCCCTTGGTCGAACAATTACCTTGATATCGTCCCTGGGCAGTCTGGGCACCTTGCTTGCTCGTAGAACCTTGCTGACAATGCTTCAGCGGCCTTGGTGCATTGGGCTTGGTGGACGGGCGTCTTCTTGTCTCACCACCTTGTTCTGGCTCGTGCGTCCTCTTTTTTGTGTGCAATTTCAATCCAGTCATCTGCAACGCTGTCAGCGTCTTTGTCTTCACTCGTGGAAACGTTTTTTGTTTGTTCAGTTGTGTGGTCCGTGGCTTCCCCTGTTCCTGCCTCATCTGCATTCATCTCGGCTGTTCTTTCAGGCATTGAGTTCGACGCGGTATGCCTAAGGCCCAACCACCGTTAGGCCTAGAATCTCACTCGTATAGTTCTTGCAGTTGACGAGCCCTAAAGCTCGTAAAGCTCACGCTCACCCAAAAACCTGGTGTCCGTGGGTTCGCGATGACTTGCTCTGTCCGATGATGTGCCACTTTCAAGAGTAGAGCTCGAAAAACCTTCGGAAACATTAAAAAATTGACGGAGCCTATGTGACAAGCGTTTGTTCCCACTGGCGACCGTAGCGCCTCGCCCATACGCTGTACATGATGTGGTAATTGCTTGATGTACATAACAATCTGTGGGTAACAAATTTAGCTCGTGCTCGCATCAAGAAAATGTTTGCCTTCTCTTTTTCTTCGACCGCCTCGAGGATGATCATTTATGATCAGCAACAAAAAAACCGACTGGGGTGATTGGCTTAACGTAGGCAAAAGCATGCAAAAGAAACTACAGAAAAAAAGAGACGCAAGTATGGCATAAAAATTGGAGAAGTAGAAAATAGAAAGACACATAGAAAAGCAACATAAAGTGCCGTGAGTATATATGTAAAAAGATAGAAACAAATGACAAAAAAAGAAAGACCTAAAATGAGAAAAAGAGAACAGGAAGGACAAATAAAACGAAAGAGAAAACAAAGAAGAGTGCCCAGCTTCGTTTACACTTTTTTCGGGCTTGAAGTCCTTAGTACGAAGCTGCCGTATGTCTTTCCTTTTAAGTTATCATTTCAATTATTCGAAGCATGTTAACACAGTGTGAGGATGTTTAGAACTCTACACGCACAGCTATTACTAAACAAATGACCTGAACGCTTTTAAAGAAAAGATATCTGTCTACTGAACTGCATATAGGCTTACCTGAGGCAGTGTTTTTAAAAACATTATTCATATGCGTTGAAGCTATACAAAACAAGTGAAATAAAAATACGTCACATCTTTTTCAAACTTCTTGGCCATTGCATGAAAGATATTGTCGCAAGAAGAAACAATAGATAGGAACTCAAAGTGAGCGACTCAGCCACAGCAGCCACTTTCTTCTTCGCTCTCTTCTTCTGCCACCTACACAGCATGGCGTTCCCCTGTACCCAAAGAACGAAAAAAGAAGAAGCATCGCATGAATGCGGTGGCTCCAAAAAACAAGGCAAGGTAGTCAAAAATGCCCAGGTCCTTCAGAAGAAAACAGGTGAGATGAAAAAAATCGCAGCATATTTACACAAACAATGATGATGAGTGGGGCGAAGCCTTCATCAACCCTTCCGTGCTTCTGTCCGTCCGTTCATTCTTGCTTCCATCCTTCTGCGCAACCATTCGTGCGTTTATCCAGGCGTGCATCCGTCTGTACGTGCGGCCGTCCGTGAGTCCGTCCATCCATCTGTCCATCTGTTCTTGCGTCAATCCATCCGTACGTCCGCGCGTCTATCCATCCATTCGCGCGTTTGCTTGTCTTACTGTCTGTCCGTCCGTGCGTCAATCTAGTGAACACTCCAAGTAGCGCCCTTTCCCATCTCGCATCCCCTGTGGCACATACCCGCTCTAGAGCGGGTATGTCTCACCGGTGGCTATGTACTACTACATATTATACAAGGAATGGACAGACCGAGGCCTTAAAGAGCTTCGCCCCTAAAAAGATGCGAGAACGAAATGTACAATTGTCTTGAAGGCAAGTGTCACTTGACAAAGTTCTTGCGTACAGTTTTAGAAGGACTTGCGGCGTTTGGTTTCTTACATACATTATTTACCCCTGCTCTGGCATGGACGCCCACAGACGCTGTCAATCTTGCTGGCGTCTTCTTCTGTCCTGCTGACTCGAACACGTGGAGCAGCTGCAGCACAACTTCTTCGCCTAATACGAGACGCAGACGGCTTCCCACAACCCTCCCCCCTCTAGTGAGGTAGCCCGTAAGCGAAGGAGTGACCCCTATGAGCATGTTGTAGGTTCTGCTGTTGCGAAGCGCGTTAGTCTGGTTTTCGCGGATGGCATGTAGTCGTCAAGAACGGCGTCAGCGATGAGAAAAGCCGACTTTATGCGGTCGATGGAGACACTGTCTTCGCGTCCATTAAGCAACAAAACGAAATGCTTCGGGCAACGCTTGACGACCCTAAAAGGTCCGTAGTGAAGAGGTTGCAGTGGTGGTCTGATTGCGTCTTGCCATACGAAGACCAGGATGCACTCACGGAGCACACGACTGACGAAACTTGGGCGTGAGTGTTGATGTTATGGAATAAGTTACACATCTCTCATGGCATTTTTGAGGCGACTAGCATATTCAGCTATGCCCAATGGTGATACCTGTGTCGTGTCGAAAAACTGTCCAGAAAGCCTTAGGGTAGTGCCGAATACGAGCTCAGCTGAGGAGCAGGACGCGCCCGTACGTATCGTGCTGTGCAGGGTGAGGAAGACAAGCGGTAGTCGCTCCGTCCAGGGTATCAGTGATTGGTAGGCTATGAACGAAGCTCTGAGTTGGCGGAGAAATCGCTCAACTATGCCATTCAACATCGGGTGGTAGGCCGTCGTCTTGATGTGGTTGACACCAAGCATTCCGGACAAGGTGCGGAAAAGTGCGGAGTCAAATTGACGACCTAAATCTGTTGTGATGGTCTTGGAACTTTGTAGTGGCTTATTCATACGGTGATGAGTTCGCAGGCGACTGACACTATTGTGATGTCGGTGTGGAGTAGTGCCTCAGGCCAGGGCATGAAGCGGTCCACGCAGGTTACTGGTTACTACGCAGGCTACGTATTGTCACGGGGTCGTGACGTGGCCAAAGACAGGAAACTTCGTGTTGGGATTTAACTGTTTATTTTGGGCGAACCTGTGCCCGGTAAAAAGAAAGTCTAATTACAGCAGCAGTCTTCCACAGATAGCAGTCTCGGACTGATAGCGGCGAACGCAGCGTCGGCCTTCGATCAGCAACTGACAAGCGGCGAAGCGCGTCGGCATTTATACCCTTGCCGTCGAATGTTCTAGCGTTATCGCTGGCGGTGGCATAGGTTCCAGAACAATCTGTACCGTTCGCACAGTGGACGTGATCTTATCGAAATGATCTACTACAGTCCGGAACCTTCTCGAAACCTGCAGGCACGGTTTGCGCCGAGAATCGTGTAGTGTTTCGGAACGATAACAAAAACTTGTGAAAATGGAACGTGGCATTGCCCCCCTCTGAAAAAAAGCATCGTCCCGATGCTTTAACTCAAGAGGAAGGTACAATAATAATGCAAGAAAGTACAATGAATAAATTACAATACAACAATAATACAAAAAACACTGTTTCAGTTTGTTAACGTGCATGAAACGGCTTGAGGCGCGCGACATGGACGACTTTAGGTCGCGATCGGTGTCGTTGAGAGTTCGTGATGCCTTCGGGGACAACCTCGTAATCAAGTGGGCCGAGACGTCGAACCACCTTGTACGGTCCGAAGTACCGTCGCAGAAGCTTTTCACTTAGTCCACGTCGGCGTATCGGCGTCCAAACCCAAACACGTTCACCGGGCTGGTATTCCACGAAGCGTCGTCGAAGGTTGTAACGGTGGCTGTCGGTCGTCTGTTGATTCTTAATTGATACGGAGACGCGCAAGTTGTCGGGCTTCTTTAGCGCGTTGAAGGTACTCGCTCACATCGAGGTTTTCTTCGTCGGTGACGTTGGGTAACATGGCATCGAGCGTCGTTGCCGGGCTCCTTCCGTAGACCAATTTGTATGGAGATATCTGCGTCGTCTCCTGCACCGCCGTGTTGTATGCAAAGGTCACATACGGAAGAATGGCGTCCCACGTCTTGTGTTCGACATCGACGTACATTGAAAGCATGTCGGCGATCGTCTTGTTAAGCCGCTCGGTGAGGCCGTTGGTCTGTGGGTGGTACGCTGTCGTCCGGCGGTGGTTTGTTTGGCTGTATGCCAAGATCGCTTGAGTTAAGTCGGCAGTGAATGCCGTTCCTCTGTCGGTGATAAGGACCTCCGGGGCGCCGTGACGTAGGACGATATTTTCGACGAAGAACTTAGCTACCTCGGATGCACTGCCTTTTGGCAGGGCTTTTGTCTCGGCGTAGCGGGTGAGGTAGTCGGTAGCTACCACGATCCACTTGTTTCCGAAAGATGACGTCGGGAACGGCCCCAGTAGGTCCATACCAATCTGCTGGAAAGGTCGGCAAGGTGGATCAATTGGCTGCAGAAGTCCCGCTGGCCTTGTCGGCGGTGTCTTGCGTCGCTGACAGTCCCGGCATGTCCTCACATAACGAGTGACGTCGGTGGTAAGACGTGGCCAGTAGTACCTTTCTTGTATCCTCGCGAGCGTGCGGGAAACACCGAGATGCCCTGCCGTCGGATCGTCGTGCAGGGCCTGCAGGAGTTCTGGTCGCAGAGCTGAAGGCACCACAAGGAGGTTCTTTGCTCGAAGCGGTGAAAAGTTTTTCTTTTGTAGAAGACCGTTTCGTAGAAAGAACGACGCAAGTGCGCGCTTGAATACCTTCGGGACTTCGGCGGTCCTGCCTTCGAGGTATTCTATTAGGGCTTTAAGTTCCGGGTCGGCCCGCTGTCGTTCAGCGAAGTCGTCGGTAGTTATCGTTCCCAAGAAGTAGTCGTCATCCGAGTCGTCGGGTAGCGGTTGGTCGACAGGCGCACGAGAGAGACAGTCAGCGTCGGAGTGTTTTTTGCCGGACTTGTAAATGACAGTAATGTCATATTCTTGAAGTCTCAGGCTCCATCGTGCGAGGCGACCTGAAGGGTCCTTCAAGGTGGCTAGCCAACACAAGGCGTGGTGGTCGCTCACAACTTTGAAGGGCCTGCCATAGAGGTAGGGACGAAATTTCGACGTAGCCCACATGATGGCGAGGCACTCCTTTTCTGTTGTGGAATAATTTGCTTCTGCTTTGGATAGCGATCGGCTGGCGTAACTAATAACCCTTTCAAGTCCGTCAGCCCTCTGCACAAGAACGGCGCCAAGACCTACGCTGCTGGCGTCAGTATGTATTTCTGTCTCGGCGAATTCGTCGAAATGGGCAAGTAACGGAGGCGTCTGGCGACGGAAGTGTGACGGGGCGACGTTTTGGCGTGGACGGGTAGGAGCGTTGTGGCGCACTGCAGCGGCGTAACTCATAGTTTCTGGCTCGGGCGGCGGTGTTTCCGGAATTCGAAGCGATTGCCGGACTTCTTCTCGCACAATGTCGGCGATCGAATCCACTTGAGGCTGCGCCGAAGGCAACACTTTGCGCAGCTCTTCCCGCACGATCGCTCGGATCGTTTCACGCAGGTCGTCGGAGTCACTGGCTTGAGCAGCAGCGCATTCTGGAGTCAGGCGACGATTGTACTGTATGGTGCGCATGTCCAGCGTTTTTTCGAGTGTGGTCGCCTCGGATACAAATTCTTGGATGGTGTTCGATGGATTCCTCATTAGTCCCGCGATGAGCTCCTGTTTGACCCCTCGCATGAGGAAACGAACTTTCTTTTCCTCAGGCATGTCTGGGTCAGCGTGACGGAATAGACGGGTCATCTCCTCTGTGAAAATTCCAACCTTTTCATTTGGTAGCTGAACCCGGGTCTCGAGTAGAGCAGCGGCCCTCTCTTTGCGAGCGACGCTTGCGAACGTTTGCAGAAATGCGCCGCAGAAGACATCCCACGTTCGGAGCGTGGACTCCCGATTCTCTAGCCAGGTCCTTGCGGTGTCCTCCAGGTAGAAGTACACACGACGGAGCTTTTCTTCGTTGTCCCAGTGGTTGAGGGCGGCCACACGGTCGTATGTTTCTAGCCAGGTTTCCGGGTCTTCAAACGATGAGCCATGGAACGTTGGTGGTTCCCTGGGTTGATGAATGACGATCGCGGGCTAGGACGCTCCGGTTGTCATTGTCGCTGCAGTCGAGGTCATGGTCTTGGTCTTCCGTGCCTTGTCTTGTAGAAGGCCGTACTCCGGTGGGAGACCTTGCTGTCGGCGGCTCGTTCGCTGCTCTTGGTTAGCGTCGGTGTCTTCTCCGCGACGGGGGCTGGGTTCACGGCTTGACGGGGGTGTCCGGTACATGAACGAAGCAGCACCTCCACCAGATGTTACGGGGTCGTGACGTGGCCAAAGACAGGAAACTTCGTGTTGGGATTTAACTGTTTATTTTGGGCGAACCTGTGCCCGGTAACGGGAAAGTCTAATTACAGCAGCAGTCTTCCACAGATAGCAGTCTTGGACTGATAGCGGCGAACGCAGCGTCGGCCTTCCATCAGCAACTGACAAGCGGCGAAGCGCGTCGGCATTTATACCCTTGCCGTCGAATGTTCTAGCGTTATCGCTGGCGGTGGCGTAGGTTCCAGAACAATCTGTACCGTTCGCACAGTGGGCGTGATCTTATCGAAATGATCTACTACAGTCCGGAACCTTCTCGAAACCTGCAGGCAAGGTTTGCGCCGAGAATCGTGTAGTGTTTCGAAACGATAACAAAAACTTGTGAAAATGGAACGTGGCAATATACTGACTGTTTTGTGATGGGGGCAAATGGCCAACGAGGTCAAGGTGCATGTGACTGAACGATGAGTTAGAAGGCGTGAAGGTACCCAGCAGGCTGACCATGTTGCGCTGCACTTTGGTTAGGTAGAACTTGAGGCAACCACGTGTCCAGCGGTGCACGTCAATGTTCATTCGAGGCCATAGATATCGCCCTGTGATGATGCGCTGAGTCGCACGTATATTAGGGTGCGACAAAAATGCAAGGCGTCGAAGACTCTGTGACGAAATGATGCTTGAATGTAAGGGCTAGGAGAACTGGTAGAGATGTCACTAACAAGAAGAGTCTCGCAGCCTGGAAGTTGGACATCTTCGAACTTGAGGAAATTCTCTTGTAGTCGCAATACCTGAAGCTCGCTGTCGTCCTGTTGTGCAGTAGCCATGGCTGTAAAATCAACTGGTGGGCGCTCATCTATAGTTGCGTTGATTTCTATTCGGGAAAACGCGTAAGCGACGGAGTTGTCTATGCCACTGATATGCCGTATATCACTCGTGAAATTCGATATGTAGGCAAGCTGGCGGATCTCACGTGGGACAGGGTTGGTAGCGGTCAATTGACACGTAAGCGGCTTGTGATCAGTGATTATATGGAACTGCCGACCTTCTAGGAAGTGTGGCAAGTGCTTAACAGCCAAATAGGCCGAGAGCAGTTCGCGACCAAATGTGCTATACCGACACTCGCTCTGTGAGAGCTTTCATGAGAAGGAAGCGACCAGCTGCCTAACTCCGTCGACGAACTGCTGCAAGACTGCTCCTATGGTGACGTTCGAGGTGTCCACTGTGAGTGACGTGATGGCGTCGCTCTTTGGATGCGCGAGGAGCGTTGCGTTAGCCAGAGCTTCTTCGATGGAACTGAAAGCTGTTTCTGCATCACCCATCCAAAAGATGGAAGCGTTGAGCCTCGTTTGACCGGTTAGAAGTACATGGAGTGGTTTCGAAATGGCAGTGCAACAGGGAATAAACCGCAAGTAATAATTGGCCTCTCCGAAGAATTCACGTAGTTTCTTCGTAGTTGTTGGTCGTGGAAACTGCAACATAGGTTCAACACGCGAGGCTGGTGGAGAGATCCCACGTGAACCCTAGTGATGGCATGAGAAAGCTCAGTGAAGAAAAGCCGAACTCACTGGTCCATTGACGACTAGTCAATATTTGAAGTGTCGTGTGAATACCTGACGCAGGTGAAGTTCGTGATCTTCTGCAGTGGTGCTGAAAACAAGCATGTCGTCGATGTACGTGAAGCAGGAAGTCAAACCACGAAGTACCTGGTCCATGAACCACTAAAGGTTTGTGCGGCGTTTCGCTGACCGAAGAGCATACGCATATATTAAAACATGCCAAAAGGTGTTATCATAGCAGTCTTCTGTACGTAGGAGCACTCGACAGGTATTTGGTCATATGCCTTCACTAAGTCAGTTTTGCTGAATATGGTGAAACCATGCAGCGATGGCATTCTGGATGTGTGGTATGAGATAGCGGTCCGGTACCGCCACTTTGTTGAAAGCGCGGTAGTCACCGCATGGTCTCCAGTCACCTGAGGGCTTGGGAACTATGTGTAGTGGTGACGACTAGGTACAGGAAGAGGGGTACACGTATCTCAGTTCAAGCATGCGCTCAAATTTCTGGCGTGCTGTCTTGTAGCGGTCAGGAGCGAGACGACGAGCACGTGCAAATACCGGCACTCTTACTGTCACTATGCGATGAGTGACAATGTGGCGTATCGGGTCTTCAAGAGATGGAGCACGAAAAAGGTCGGGAATTTCTTGCACTGGCATTGACCACGGCGGGGATATTTGGCATGGGCTATCACGAGACACAAGGGTGGCTAAATTGATGTCACCCCTAAAACTTCAAGCATGGTCTCAGAATGCGCGAGACGGCTTTGCCAAATGTTTGCCACAAGCTTAAAAATGCCAAATAAAATCTGCACCGATGATAGGCACACGCACGGCTGTAAAGAAAATCCACCAAAACGTGCGCCTCAGGCCAATGTCAAGCGTAACAGACATCTGTCTGTAGGTCCGTATGGCTGAACCATTGACCGCGGAGACAGGCGGCTAGGTCTAACGTTGTCGACGGTCCTTAAAGGTAGGAGGTAGACTGCACACTTTGGTACCTGTGTTGATGAGGTAGCAAACTTAGGTGACGTGGTCCGTGACGTGGAATAGGCGGCTGTATGTGGGGCCTGAAACACTGACCGCGATCAGTGCGTGGCCCGTGCGAGTCCCACAAACTGGCATCACTCTTTGCACTAACGAGCTCGAGCTCAATATTGGTGGTGGTACCAGCAGACGCTTAGAAGCAGACTTGGCAAGCTTTTGTGGCTTTGATGCTGTTGTTGTGACGCGTTGTGGCGGTAAACTACCTTTAACGTGATCAATTCCGTTTGTGGTTGAGCTCCTTGTTAGCTTGAAGAAGGCGGTCCAAGCGGTCGTCGCGCACCAGCACAGAGAGGGTAAATTCACGTGGTCTTTCGATCGCAGATACGGACGGGGCACCGATATCCCTATTCTTATCGGCCATCCGCACTAGTGAGCCGAGGGTTTTTGTAGACGATTCACTCAAAATCATTCGCATTTGGTGTGGCAGTCGCTGTAAGAAGAGTTCGCGTAGGATGGAGGTGTCTAATGCAGCAGTGTTCCCCGATCAGGTGTCGCAAGCAACGCAGAAGTGCCCTAGGTGTTTGGTCACCGAGTTCTTCCAAAGTGAGAAGTCGCTGCAGCCTATGCTGTACCGACACAGTTGTCCGGCGTAAGAGCTCGTCTTCAAAGGTGCCGTAGGAGTTTTCAGGAGGTGGAGAACACAGAATGTCTCTTACAATGGCGATAACAGCAAGTGTTAAAGCGCCGATGACATAATCATGCCTCGCTGTATGCGACGATACCCGGTATCGTTGGACTTGTGGCTCGATGCTCTGAAACCAGAGTTCAGAGTTCACCTGCCGAAACTCCGGGCGTTTGAGAGTAGGGACGACAGGGTCAGGTACCGGGGCATTCGGCGTGGCGTCACTGTTGGGTGTGGTGTTCATAATCAGCCGAAATGAACGGGGCTGAAGAAGCATAGTTGGCCATGACGCTCGGTGCGTTGACGAATGGATGATTAGGTGCGCACCACCACTCGAAGTCCGGGTCACCGCTTGCAGGAAGACGTGCGGCGTCTGGTTTCCTATATATTTTATTTATCCCTGCTTTCGCATGGACGTCCACAAAGGCTGTCGGTCTAGCTGGCGTCTTCTCTCGTGCTGGCTTGAACACGTGGAGCAGCTGCGGCACAACTTCTTTTCCGAGACGCTGATGGCTTGCCATACAGTCAACGCGAATAGTAATTCATCCTGCTGACGTGAACCACATCTGAGGAGCATGGTCTACGAAAACGGTGCGACGTGTCTGCTGGGACAATGTAGTTCACTTTCTCGAGCCGATGAACTTGCTAGGACTTGAACTACCGAGACAGCAATTTTTCTGAGCGTCCAAGTTGACTTATGGGAGTCCGAATTCAGACCAGGTCACCTGATTCGTATATAAATGCTCTGTGGTGGGTGTTGTACCAGCGAGCATCTTGATTTTGCCGCAATAAATTGTGGAAGTGCGCCAGCTGCCCAGTGTCTTCAGCAGGCTGAAAAAATATATCTGCGTCCGATGTAATCATGTCCGGTAGACTTGGTTACAACAAGGTGTCAAGCATTGCGGTGACGTCGCGGCCATAAGCCAGACGAAAAAGAGCAAAGTCAGTGGTTTTCTGCAGATCAGTATTAATAATGCAATTGATATACATGGGAGAATTTCGTCCCAATTCTTGCGATCCTTGGCGACATGCATCGAAAGCATATCCGCAATTGTTTTGTTAAGGCGTTGGGTTAACCCGTCAGTCTGCAGGTGGTACGCAGTTGCTGTTCGGTGCATCCTGCCACTCAGCAACAGCATCTCTCGGAGCAACTGTACCGTAAAGCAGTACCATGGTCTGTGATAAGGACAGTGGGAGCACCATGGTGGAGAACGATGTTCTTGACAAAAAAAGTCAGCCACATCGAAAGCAGTTGCTTGCTGTGCGGCTTGAGTATTGCAGTACTTGGTCCCGTAGTCGGTCAAGTAGTCAAGTCGCCACAATTCAGCAGTTACCAGTCGTGAAATTTGGAAATGGGCCGAGTATATCTATCTAGACCTTTTCAAGAGGTGCGTGAGTGGGTCACAAAGGCTGAAGCACACCACCTGGTTTCGTCCTTGGATTTCCGTGGCGCTGACAAGCTCTACATGTCTTGACGTACTGATGGACGGGTTTTGTAAGTATCCGCCAATAGTATTTTCTGCAATAGTAAAATGACCGGTCGAGAACAATCGGGCAGTACAAGAAATGACGCTACAAAAGCCGACGCACAAATCTCAAGTCTGGCGGTGCACCTTCCTATAGGGCTACGAGGTGTCCTCCAGCGGTGATTAGTTGAGGGCCTTCTCACGTTGTCAGCACCTTGTGTGGACGGGTGGCCAATGAAATACTCATCACCGAGTAATCAGCTGCCGTGTCGACAAGCGCAGTTAACGGATAACAGTCGACGAATACGGTAACGGCACCGGACGTTCCGGGTGCGGTTTCAAATACAAGCTTTAATGGTACGTCGTAAGGCAGCGGCAGAGGGTATTGGTCGGTTCCTGCGACAGCGGCCTCACCTCCGGAGGTCGCCGTTTTCCGTTTCTCCGGCGTGGCCTTGCGCCACTGACACCAGGGGACCCAACGGTCGGTCGGGCGCGGTGCTTTGATGCGGACGGACGGGGTGATGGTGACCGTGACTGTTGTCGCGGCGGGACAGGAATGGAATGGCGACCTTCCAAGTATGATCGGCAATTTCATCCAGGGGCTCACCATAGCGTGTACAACGGGCATACGAGTGGAATCCGCTTAGGCCTATTCATCGGTAGCAACATTCGCGGTACCTGTGTCAAACTTTGTCACATTGAAAGCACAAAGGACGACTATAGGGTGCACGCCAGACAGCGGACTTCCGCGGGCCAGGACGACAATCAGCCTGAGAAGGCGGGCGATGGGCTGGACCTGGAAAGCGTCCGTGGGTCCTAGCAGGTGGATGAGCAAAATGTGCCATCGACGGCGTAGAGACGTTTAGGGCATCCGCGTAGGAAAGCGTGGGAGGTTTGATTTGCGATGGTGGTGAGGAATGAAAGAACTGCCTGATTTCATTATGAATGTCGTCCGTAAGAGCAGCAATACTCGAAAGGGACGCTGCCTGGGATTTCCGAAGTTCTTCGCGTACAACCTGCCGTGTGAGGCCTGTGAGGACCTCCTTATTACACCTCCTGGTACAAGCGAGCACGCAGCGGACATGGCAGTCTGACGCTCATACTGCGACAACCGTTGCCGAAGCATGCGCTCCATAATTGTGAGTTAACGTATGAACTCCGACACCATCGTAAAAGGGTTGCGCGCAAGGCCCACGAAAAGTGTCTCCTTTACCCTTCGCATGAGCAGGCGCACCTTCTTGTCTTCTGGCATGTGGGGGCCAGCCCGTCGAAACAATCACGACATCTATTCGACAAACACGGTGACGCTCTCGTTCGGCATTTGAAACCACGAAGAAAGTGCCTTTTGCACTCTCTGTTTCCGTTTCGGGTTACTGAACGCCTCGCGAAGCTGCCGATGGAATTCCTTCCAACTCGTGAACGAAGCTTCGTGGTTTTCGTACCACACTCTTGCCGCGTTTAAGAGACAAATGTACACGTTCTTCAATTTACGGTGATTGTCCCAGTCGTTGATGGCAGCAACCCGGTCGAACTGGTCAAGCCAGTCTTAGATATCCCCATCGAAATCACCGTGGAATTGGTTCGGGGAGCGAGGCGTGTTGGATTCCGTGTGCGAGGCGAGATGTACTGGTATTGATAGCCAGCTTCTCCACCAGTCTGTTGTGAGAGGAAACAATAGACAGCATCTCGAAGTGAATGACTTTTTACTCATCCACAGCAGCCACTCACTTCTTCGCACTCTTGGGCCATCAACGCAGCGTAGCAATGTATTTCATATTCGTCTTCATAGCCCATACATATCACCCAATTTTCGCATATCAATAATGTGAGCTTACCTGCGAAAGCTTCATGGCGTCATCATTACAGTTTACTGACAGAAACATTGTCAATGTTTTCGAAAGTCATTTGCTCAAGACATCTCTTTAAACACCTATCGTGCATTTTCAGCATTGAGAGTGTCCACTATGCCTAAATAAGCATTACAAAGAGCTGATGTGCGACAAAGAGGTATAGGTATTGTAAACATATATATGTTGTGTTTATGTGTATTCACTGCTGTATTGTCTTTTTTTACTTTAAAAATACACACGCTGCTGATTATTTCTATGGTGCGCTTTCTGGACCACCCAAACAACTTCCATCAATTCTCAGCGTGGTTTTTCGTCTGATATTGCAGTGCATATTACGTTGACATTTTCTCACCTGTATCAGCTATTGACGACTTGAGTTCTAAGTGCATGTGTAGCTCAAGAATCAAGGCAATGTAGTCCAACATAGTCATAGTTTTTCACTACAGAGCATGACATGACATTTGTCCACTGTCTCCTCAAGTCTACCTTGGCGTGCGTTTAAACAATTCCTAGCAAGAATCTGCTTGAATCTAACTTGCTGTTCTGGCTTGAGATGAAGTGAACAAAAATTGGCTGCATAGCTGTAGATCGCCCTATAGCCTGCACACGTTACTTACCAGCGATGTTGCTGTTCCCATTTGCAGGATTCTTCAGGAATGAACGTGGCTCATACGACAGCATGTTCGTGGTCCTCTCGATCTGCATCTTCATCGTTGCCATTCCGTGGTTGTCAGTTTGTTTAGCTGATGAAAAAGTTCTCATAAATGGCAACCCGACAAAGAGCATGTGATCTCAAGGCTGTAACCATGACAAAATAAAAAGAGATGTGATAATAACTTTTAGGACAAAGGATTAGTGCTGAGTGTCAACGACAGCAATTGGCAGCCACGTATTTGTCTACTTTGAAGTGGAGCTTATTTGTTAAACAGCAAGCTTGCTAAAACAGAAGAGAATGAAAACCATCTGTATTTGCACATTTTAGTACTTAAGTTCGATATAAACTATTCACAATTCAATTTTAGCTAACTCATTCAGCTGCTTTGTAATTTAGAGGCAAGAAACTTTTCATCAAAGCTGCATAGTACCTACATCCTAACATGTTTCACATGAGCAGAGCAGAGGTCATACCTAAACATTATTATATACTGGATACGAACAGTAATTGCATAGGGCTACTCTTCTATGCTAACAAGACAATAAAAACTGAGCCTCTTCTAAATTTAGGGTGTCACCCCTAAACCGTGATCCGCAATTAAACGATACGAATTAGTATGAATGCAGCATGACAATAACCGCATTTGTGCGTGTGTAGTTATTAGGTATTAATGTGTCAGGCCGAAAGCCTTACATGACTCGCCAAACGCTAAACTTCACCATTCACGTACACATGAGTATTGAGACAATCATTCCTCAAGGACGTCACAGATTACCAGAATTATTGACGTCACTATGACTCCACTATGACTGCACATGAATACATCGTCACATGAAGTTGTCGCATGGTCACAGCTTAGTCGATCACAGAGACAATTCAAGACTGGTCAGGTGCAAATGAGAACTCTAAGTTTTCAAGCCAAAATATTTCAAGAAACAATTGTATTGGGCCAGTTGGTCTGAATCCATCTTGGTAGGAAGCGCAACCACTATTACAAAGAACGCACAACACAAGGGCTTAACTTCAACTAAGCGTTTATTGCAAACGTCAGAGTTTATAAAAGGGGTGAAAGAGAAAAAAGAATAATCAAAGGCAGACAACAAAAAGCACACGTGCCCCGCACATTATCTATCCGTTAATATATATCACCCCATCCAAAAAACAAAGTTATTTCCGCGTGAGCGAGATAAAGGGTGCACTAACACACTCAAAGTCATCACGTGCCATTTCCACAGCTTCTACTATCAAACGGGTTAATAAATCTCTGTCCCGATATAACACACACGTGTTATCGAAATAAGGCACACAACCGCACTCCTTACAGTGGATCGCCAAGTGACAATCGGTACCCTTTTGCACTTCATTGTGGTGCTCTTTAACCTCTCATTTATGCAACTTTCAGTGGTTCCCACATAACAAGACCACATAACAAGGGCACTCTGTAAACAACCGGCTGTGCACACTCAACATATTTATTGCGATGCTTATATTGGCATCCTTTCCTTTCTTTTTTTAATGAAAGTTGAAGCAATAGAAATGACGTTGTTTTAGACCTCCCGTTGCGGGGACATGGCTTTGCCCTTTTAGGGGTGGGAAGGTGGAATTAAAGAATAAAACCACCCTGTGTCCCGTGTGACCTTGTATGCAGCCAATAGTACAATAAACGTAGATTATAATATTGCGATAGCGCGAAACGCTGGCGTGAGTGTCGTTAGGTATGAGTGAAAAACCACCTTCTTGTACATGACCAAGAAATCAAGATGCAAATGAAATAAGTAACGAAAAATTCCGGGTGCGAGTGATGATCGAACCCAGGTCGTTTGCGTGGCAAAAAGGTGTTCTCCCATGCAGCCTAGCGTCTTTTCAGAAACAGTTAAAATAATCGCGTCTGCTTGGAAATGCAGTGAAATGGAAATATTATTTGTGAGGCATTAGTTCCTAAAGCAATGATATCACAACTAAACATGCCGCTGTGCAGGCTATCACAACCGCCACCATCCCGGGTTTGTTTAGGTGGGCTGACATCGCACAGTACGTGGGCCTCTATCATTTCGCATTCATTCAATCGTGACTGCTGCTGCCGGAATCGAACCAGTGGACCTTCGGATCAGCAGCCGAGCACCCTGACCACTTGTCCGCCTTAGCGAATAGCTGTTATTTATAAAAAAAATAGCTGCATATCCACGCAGTGAACGATGCACAGTGGGGCGAAGCATCCGTCCGTCCATTCATTCTTGCTTCTGTCCGTTCATTCGTGCGTCTGTGTGGCTGCCCGTGCGTCCATCCGGCCGTCCATGCGTGCGTATGTTCATGCGCCCACACGTCCATCTGTGCGTCCGTCCCTGCATTCGTGCATCCCTGCGTTCGTCCATGCACCCACTCCTGCGTCCGTCCATGCGTCCATCCGTCCATCCGTCCGTGCAGCCATCCGAGTGTCCGTCCATGCATCTGTCTGTGTGTCCATTTGTCCATCTATTCAACATTCCAAGTACCACCATCTCGCATCTTTTCATCATATATTTCTCTTATAGAAGCATGCCATCCAGCGGACATGCCGAGGACTGAACAAGAAGAGGCACACGCACACTTTCTTGTGGCTTGCACTTCGTGTCTACATCCCACCAGTAACCACCTCGAGTTCATGTTACATACTAGTTCACTGTATTCATGTCACAGCGGCCCAACGCTCGCTAAACCTTCCTGAAACCGAGGAGGTCACGCCCAGCGAGTAAATCGTAGCAACACTTTCCTGGCAGATAGTGCTCAATGTACATGCCAATGGCTGCTAAGGGGGACGGAGACACAGAGGAATTCGGCTTTTAGTTAACGCGCACTCTTTGAATTTTTTATTGCTCAGCAACGCACAGAAGAAATCTCCCACCGGCACCACCTTGGAGGTCAAAATGTAAGACTGGTTACACACTACTACGGCGACTACGAGGGATGAACGGGTGCCACTATAAAGAGCTTCGCCTCTAATATTAAAAAAAATGAATTGATAGCCACACGTTGGGAAGCAAAACAAAACAGAACAAGTACGAATGGGCAACGTTTCGAAGAGAAGTCTGCCTTTCTGACGAATGAAAAAAAAAAAAAAAACGTCCGGCCTTCACGGAAGGCACAGCACAGCCACGGCGAAAACTATAAGAGCGGCCTTTCAGAGAACACTCATTGGGTAACATTTGCAAGAACACTTGCTGGGTACCCACTACGGCAATAATATTATCAATTCCTGGGTAGTAGTCTCGCATTCGCTATGCTATCATTCGCCATTCTTCTGAGAAGTGTTGGATCCGCTAAACACCTGCAAGGAATTTTGTGCCAATTTTTCATGCATTGGCTGACAACGATGAGGAATTCTGCCTGAAGTGGGAATTCGCTACAGGTAATGGGTGATCAAGAACAAACTTTTGTAGAGAGTTGGGACATTAGACGACCCACTTGTGAAGCTGTTCGCATTGTGTGACGCCTTGTTGTTCTTTGGTTGTTCTAAAACCCTTTATTACTCATATTACCGCGATTCTTTTCCCGACATCACGCCTGCCTAACGAACGAGTCCTAAGCACCAGCGTGGCTCAGTTGTAGAATACTGGGCTGGCACTTAGCGGGCCCACATTCGAGCCCTGCTGTGTCCTTGATACTAGTATTTTTCTTTCTTATTTCTGCGATAGTGATTACGGACACCTGGGGCGGCAGCGGTGGCGGTAGCGGGCAACTACGGTGCCACGCGTGACCCGAGTTTTTCTCTCATATCAGCTTCGCTGCAAAATGAGACGATGACAACTGAGGCATTCCTTGTGAAAGGCGTTAGTTGTTAACGTAGGTCGGCTGCATCAAAGCCTCAAGCCATATTATGGTAAAATTACTTGGGACCCTTTTTCAACGACTTGGATTGGGCACAGAGTTGTCTTTAGGATTCCTCCATTGACTGTAACCATGCTTGGGTGAACACATTATAAATATCTACCCATGAATAAAATCAAAACAATGTGTCATCCTATATAAGGAACAGTATAATTCACCGACTAAAATTAGCAGATTTTCTAGCCATACACATCTCGAGAAAGAAAGAACGCTAAGACAGCCCCATATTTTGTAAGTTGACGCATTTCGCACCGAGATCAAACAGACAGTGTAAGGGTTTCCTACCAGAAACGAATTGTTCCGCTCTTACAGATATCTATTTCAGGAAGGCTGAGTAGTTGCCGTTCTCTCGTTCAAAAATCAGGTCAAAATATTTGCAGCAACAGAAAACAAATACTTGCCTAGAATTTATTCAGACATTATGATTACTGATTATCTCTTGCATACAAAAAATACCACCCAATGTGCACGCTGGTGTATCCGGTGCCCCTGAATCCACGTTGAACGTGCCCCCTCGTGGTAACCGGGTGCGTGAGGTGCCATACATTTTTTTTTGTGTGTGTGCTGGCGAGCACAGTGAATGGGACATCCGAAGAGAAACCAGCCGATGCGCAATCTCGAAGGCCACGGCAGTAGCCACGGAGTTTCATGTTAAAACAAAAAATGGCGATTTGGCACTAGTTTTCACAGAAGCTGCAAAGCATGATGTTTCAGCCAGTCATCAACAGTATTGTCCTGCTTTCCTTCTGCGTGAATACGGCATTGTCGTACAATACCCCAACGTAAAACCCATGCACGCTTGAAGATCGTAGCGTGTCCCCATGTGGGCAAGTATATAGACTCTTTTTTTTTTCCGAGGGAGGTGAGGATGTGGGTTTGGAGCCTTTCTTTGTGTACATTTGTTCGTGTATTTGTAAGCGTGTATCTACGTAAACATTACCAAAGTTGAAAAATTACGGGGGAACAGGGGTGCAACTTCCCCACGCCCCCATCGCTGAGACGCCAGAGGCATGGAGCCGGGGTTTCTTGAAGTCGAAGTTTAGACGAAAGCACGCCTGGTCGGGAAGCAACAGTTTTTGCTCTGAAAAACTGCCTTCAAGGCACCACATAAAATTCATCCGGACTCAAACGACCAATTGAACAGAAATGTCGGAGCTCTTTTTCTAATTTGCACCCGTGGCTTACGTGACATTTCAAAGAACAAATAAAGATCGCCTCACTCGTTCACGCCTTCATTTTAATCTAGGCCCCCGTTGGGGGGGTCAAAAAGACCATATATGTATATTTTCCCGTGGTTGGTGTCATTTTATTACTGTCAGCGGGTTTTCTGATGTGCTACAGGATTTTATTTTAGGGCGTCGTTGGCCTCTGGTGATAACGTAATCTGCGTCATACGAGGGAGAAAGGGCGAACGTTTCAGTGATTTTTCTTTTATTCCTTTATAAACATTCAGTAACGATAACTTTGAATTTTACTATAGAAATATACGTTAACCACTGTTAAGACAGCTTCGCATACTTTTATCGTCGTAGAAGGGGAAGGCTCAGAATTTTTCCACCTTTGTTCCACCATTTCTTCAGATAACGTCTGCAAATCTTCGTAGATTGATGGCTACGGTGGGGAACAATAATAGCGAATTGATTAGAAGATTATTCTTCATCATCAGAAGCAGCAGACCGGCTACGCCCACTGCTGGGCAAAGGCTTCTTCCATGATCCGCTAATCAACCCCCGGTCTTGTGCTTTCTGGTGCCACGTTATACCTGCGATTTTTTGAATCTCATCTACCACCTATATTTCTGTCTCCCCTCGTGCGTTAGCCTTCTATGGGAATCCACTCAGTTCCCCTATTGGCAAGTGGTTGTCCTACTTACGTAATACGTGTCCAGCCCACGTTGATTCCTTCTTCTTGTTTCCTACTATGATATCTTTAAGATTAATCGTCCATCCCTGTCTCATACAGGGCCATGGAGAAAGAACAATAACTTTATAGGTCTGTCTGGCATAAAGTGGAACCATGTGGAATGACGGCATCTTTTTATAAAGGCGGGAAAGAGGGTTGGACATTTCCTGGACGTACAACCAGGCTTCGGCTTAATAGCGTTTGCGTAGGGGCTGCCACTCGATATTTCCAATGCGTGGTAGTCGCTGCCGATGCCTGTACCGCATTCTACCTGTCTTAGCTGAGCCGGCGACGGCAGTGCTCTGATCTGCGCGATCTCGTGTGTGCGCAGCACCTGAAATCCGGCGGTAAAGAACGTCCCCCCACGTGCCTAGTCCGGAAACCAACACGTTTGCAGCTCAAATAAAGAACAAAGACACACTCACAAACACATATATACGTATAGAGGGTGACATAGACAGCCACACAGCGCAGAAACTATCGGGGCTGCTTCAAGCGCGAGCTTCGGATTTCTCGCTACAGCTGTGCCACAGCCTCCAGTTTACATGCTACGGCGACTTGTGTTTCATGTTATCATTTTGTGATGCCGCGCACCTGTGTCTCGCCCCGACTTCAGTCTATGCGCGTTGCATGGTTTAACATGAGCATTTCGCAATATCACTGACACGGCGCCCCGATTACCTACCACGGTGTGCGCTGCTTGAAAAAGTTATACCAAGAGCGATGGTCGTCGCCCGGCTACTGCATGGTCGTCAAAGTGCTCCAATAGCAATGGATTCACTCGCGACAAAGTGGCGTCCCAGGATGATAAAAAGTGTTGCTGTACTGTCGGTTATACGCACACAGGTGAGTTACAAAGCCTAAAGAGCTTTTCATTCTGTTTCGTCCGGCTATTGTTGTTATTCATAATGGTGCACGACGTAAGCATGAAAGGTACCCTTGCATACTTGTGTGATGATTCCAGCAAACTTTGTGTGTTACGGTAGGTTTGTGCCGCTTAATGAAATGTATCAAAGCGAATCAGGCTATTATATACACCGTAGGGGAGGACGTCGGATAATTTGACCAGAAATATCGCAGTAAGGGTGCCTCTATTAGTTCACCTTCATGGAAATGTGACCACAGTAACTAGGGCCTAACTACTTCCTAAAGTTGAGCAGTCGAGCATGATAACCATTGGGCAACCACTGCGGCTGGTGTGTTGTAGCACGGAGAGCAAAGATACGCGGAAATAGCCTCGAAGACAAACTTGAATGTCAGTTGGTTGTGGTAATAAGGTGGCGTGGCCGCCTGTACACAATGAAATGCTTGCTTGTGTGCTCACTGTATGCTACTCTGATAATTTCATGTTTCCAAAATATTAATTCTTTCATTTCCTTTCACTTGTTTTTGTGGACACCAGGAGGCATTACGTCTTACCTCTATCATCGAACGAATTTTCTTTATTCAGATAGCCTGTGCGGGAAAGTGCAATTAGCACAGACTTTCTTTTATGCTAGCTAGAACTAGAACACATTATTACACTTGGTTTAGAACATTTTACGTGTTTCGCGCGGGGGATCACTTCCCCCGCATCTGTACTGGCACTGTTTTTGCTACAAACTTGAACCACAGGAAAATGAAAGTAACGTTGAGAGGCGAACATTTTTTATCATGATGCGTGAAATTGTTCTTATCAATTGCAATCGAGAAAGCTTCGTGATTTTACAAGTATTTGAATACTTAGCAAATAATTTTAATAATAGCGCAGCATTTAAAGAAAAATGAAATCAAGCTGTTCTTAACTGAAAATAATGGACGTAATAATGCTGACTAAGTAAACTTTCTATGATTGCCGCTTTTTGTGGTGTTTAGAATATGCTTAATGAACGTTGCTGCTGGACAACCTGACTCACGGTTTAGAAAAACTTCCATGCTCTATCCACCAGAGAGAAAATACATAAACTCCAAATATTTTTCAAACTGGTTGGTTATTTTCTTTCAAGGGCCCCGCCGCGGTAGTCTATAGTGGCTAAGGTACTCGGCTGCTGACCCACAGGTCGCGGGATCGAATCCCGGCTGTGGCGGCTGCATTTCTGATGGAGGCGAAAATGTTGTAGGCCCGTGTGCTCAGATTTCGGTGCATGTTAAAGAACCCCTGCTGGTCGAAATTTCCAGAGCCCGTTCACTAGGGCGGTTCTCATAATCATATGGTGTTTTTCGGGAGTTAAAACACACATATCAATCAATATTTCCTTTAAAGGGCCCGTAAACCATCCAGAGGTCGAAATTCAGTTGTTGTGGGGAAATTGTGCAGGCGTGTACGACTAGCACGAAGCCGTGAGTATTTTTTGAAACGGTGCAGTAATAGCGTATTTAGACGCGTTTGATTATCGAAACTGTGACGACCACACCTTTCGCTCTTTCCTGCGCTTCTCTCCGCTGGCATCCTCTGCCACGCCGTCTTTCCGTCTCGCCGAGCGCCCCTCCCAATCTGGGGTGGCATACGCCATCGCTGACGCGCTGCTTGAAACACTGTCTACTTCCGGTTGCAGCTAATTTAACCGTCGACTTCGTCCGTTGCGTGCTTGTTGGCGAACCGTGGCTGCCGTAATCGAGCCGGTATGTAATCTAGCCGCGTTGCGCACATGCCTTCAAAGAATTGCCAACGCGATTAACTCGCACGGGGACACGCAATGCCCCACACGTATCACACGCACGCAGCAACACGACGAACAACAAGCAGCGCGGACAGCTGCTTGACTGGCCGGATGTCGTAGTCTGTTGCTCGACAGCGTATTTGGTGTATTTGACTCAGTGCGCCATAGATGTCACGCAGAGGCCCAAAAGGCCCGGAAAGGATGAAGGATTGTTTCTTGGAATTTGTGGAGCACCGGTGGCTCGTAGCGCTGCCACGTGCGGAATAATTGATCGCGACGTTATTCTGCACACGATGCGCGCATTTACTTGTAATGCTTGAAAAATTATTGGACATGGTTTACGGGCCCTTTAAGGGAGGGGGGGGGGGCTAAGTAGCAAGCAAAAACATTTAGGAGCTTGCTGTTTTTTTGTGAGGTGTTGCCTCTTGTCCCTCCCACCGTGTACGCTGGTTGTCATTGCTTCCGTTAGAGGCGCAGCAGTTGCTTTGATTTCAAGAGCGCTCACTAGAAGGGAACGCTTTCTTGGTGGCAGTAAAGTCTCTCAAGTAAAAGAGCTTTAGGCAACAGGAGCGCTCACCGGCTGCCGCCACCTCGGTTCCCAGCACCGAGGCGGCGGCAGCGGGAGGGCTCGCGATGCCGAAGCCAAAAGGGCTCATCGGCAAGCGGACCCGGAAGCGGCACGGGTCCTCGAGGTCGTAGCAATGTGGGTGCAAAGACAGGAAGATGCCGAGCTGAGGGCCCACGCAGCAGAAGCAGTGCGGAAGCCTCGGAATGTGAACATCGAATCACCACGTGTGCGGGATGCAGCGGCCAAGCAACTGCAGCGGTCGCCACCAGAAGTTGGTGGCGCCACTACTGCACGCTTTAAGCGCTGTTTCCTAGACCACAGTTTCCGCCGCAGCTGCAAAGTGTGTGACCGCTTTTGGTTTGACAAAAATCTCACCACAATCTCAACCATGCGCAAAGAGTAGCCCCATGCCAACGCCATCGCCGTGCTGTAGGGAGCACCTTCGTCATCATTCACCTCGCGGATACACTTTGATTTTTTTTCCTGTGGAAGCTAGGCCACGACGCAGAATACACAGACGAGCATTTGTTTCTTCTCTTCCATTTCTTCTCCGTCTTCGTTTAAGTTGCTCGCAACAATTTTTTTTCGTCTTGCGAGTGGTGTGCAGTGCTCCGGCAAGCGTTCAGAACACTTTATGTAATGTTATGGGATGTGTGAACGGACACAGTCTGCCAAATCCTGGTTTAGAGCATTTATTTCCACACGCTCTGGGGGGAAGCAAGCCAGTGCAAATGCATGTAGTACTGTGGGATCCCACTAAGTGACTACAGACGGACGCAAGCGAGCGCCAAACGTAGAAGAGTGGCGGAAAAAGTGCAGAAGGGACGGTGCTGCGAGCGCCATCACAGAACACCTATATACCTACGTTTAAAGAAGGTAAACTGCACCTTTGAGAGTGCAACGGATATAACAGTAGTGATGGCGTTGTGAGCTAACTTTCCGACCTCGAGATGCTGCTGCTAAAGCTATCATCATCATTGCGTTGGGTCAAAATAGCGGCCACATTGGTGGCGGCTGTGGCCCAGCGGATGGTTCCTGTGCGCGCCCGCAGGCTTATAGGCGTTTCCTCACTGCTGTTGCGAGGTGGTATTCATGTGCACGACCACCTAACGTTATTATAAATATTTCCGCTATGTCGTCATGTGACCGAGAGGCCTCAATTGGTAAAAAACAGGCCAAGCAAGTAAGCTTCCATAGTTTATTGACAATCGTGAATGTAGCAGTATAAATGTGAACAAGGAACACTGCCAGCCACGGAGTTGAGTAAAACATACCAAAACAGTAATATCCTTCAATTTATTAAAATATACCCACTGAAATTGTGCAACTTTGTCTCTCGTCACGCCGGGTGGCTCTTATACAGTACTTCGTACCATGCTGCCCGTTTTCATTCTCACTACAGATGCCTTCTAAACGTGTAGTGTCAGTAAGATTAGCCTGAGCCGCAATGTTTTTGACAATAAATTGGCCATGGGTGCACATCACGTTGTATAAAAAATGACCCCACGCTGTTGTGCGAGGTATCCTTGCATATAACATTGTTCTTGACATTGTGTTTTACATCTATGTGTTCGTGCCTGCACGTCCGATCTTTTTATGAACGATTCCGTCCAACAAGACGAACTTTCAATTGTGCTAAGCCTGGAAAAACATACTTTACAAGGTCACGTCGAAAAAGAAAGTTATGTTTGAAAAGAAGTAAAAAAAAGGTTGCAGGGACAGACACTTCAATTGAGTAACAGTTGGCAAAAAATGAAAGTCTTAGCCTGAGTGAAACATTTCGGCAAGGGAACATTCGTGTGAAAACTACCACAGATGACAAATTCAGAGAATGAGCAACTCTTGCTCTTGCTCGCCCGCTGTTTATCAGCTGACGCACTAGATGGAGGATGCCTGTGGGTGTTCCCAAAAGCACTCACTTGTAAAAAAATACATTATGCGCTAATGGTCAGCACTCGCAATACACTGCGCATTACATAGACGCCTACGATAGGGACCATATGGAACATTAGTAACGTCACACAAGACAGCTGAGAAGTGCTGGAAGTCGCGGTAGCAATGTTCAAAAAAAACGAGATTGTGTAATCATGGCAGTCAGATCTGTATAACGAAATTTTTCACGATGAATATTTATAAAGAACTGGTCATTTTCTAATCTTTGGATATTTGCACCTCAGACTAAACAGATATATGCACAGCACAATCTGTTACTTCTTCGCGAAAGTAGTAAAGTGTTTGCTTCAGCTCCATTGTCATCTGATTGTCGGATCGAAGAAGAAAACGTTGGTGATTGTTGTTCCACCAGCCTGTGTTGGGGCACGCAACGTAGTGAAAGTTTTATATGAAAAATATTTTCTTGCTTCTACAATTTATGGGGAGCTGTGCCTAGAGTATGTGCCAACTGGGACGAGTGAAACAAGTTGTAGAACATTGTGTTGAGACTTCTGGAATGGCTCCTCAATTGTGTAAGACAAAGAGTAGCGCGCCACGCAAAGCATCTATACGAATTTAACTATTCAAGTGGACTGGATATTGCATTTAGATTAACAACAAATAGTTATTTGCCTGTAAGACAATGTTTCGCTTGTTGGTATTACTACAATTGGCACATTAGTAACTGATATGCAAGTTTATCCCAGAGATTGGTAGAGTTGGGTATCAAAAATGCGATGATCGGTAAGACCAACTCAAACAACGAAGGATGTCATGTTGAGGACCTTTTTGAAGTACTACCGATAAGACAGACATATGTTGTTTGCACACATTGTTGTACAAGTGACGGCACTTGACAGTGCACGCAATTGCAGAAACAAGGCAATCAGAACAGTTATGCCATCATATTTCTTCACAAAACTGGACTAATCTAAAGCAATTGCCTTACCCTTGTTAGAAAATGAGGGCTGCCGTTTTTCAACTCAAAAATGGCATTTCTTGTGTTTGATTTTATGAAATGTGGGCCACAGTCACGGCTGATCTGTACTATGAAATGCTCATCTGAACAGAAAGTACGATAAACATTGATGACTAGCAAATTCTCATCCGGAATCGTCCTTCTTCATAACGACGTGCATCCTTGCACCAAATCCAGAACAATGGGTATACCCAAAACTTTGTTCGGCAACAATGATTTCCCACCCTACGGTACTGACAGAGCACCATTTGATTATTTCCCCTTCTTTCACTTGAAACAGTGGCTCTGGGAAGAATGTTTTGAAGGCTGTGAGAAATTCAAGATCACGGTCGGCAACATGCTGCAGGTTCAATTCCCAGGTGGCAATCTTTTATGCAGAGGGGCTAAAAAAGCTATGACGGCGGTACGAAAACTGCTAAGAAGTTAACAGTAATTCTGCAGAAAAGGGAAGTAGGCTTTTGCTAAACTAAGCCCGCCAATAAAATCTCACAGGATATTCATGGAGTGAATGATGATGAGTGGAGCGAAGCATCCATCCGTCCACATATCCGTGCGTCCGTTTGTCTGTCCATCCGTGCTTCCGTCTATCTGCGTGTCTGTCTGTCTGTTTGCTGTCTGTTTTTTTTTGTATGTCTGTCTGTTTGTCTGGCATCCACCACCAGCCGCCGCGGTCACCCGCTTCGCCGATGCGCCTCCAACGATCTCACACGTAGGGCATAATATGTTTGGTTCAGCGTGCTGTGGAGTGACAAAAATCATTAGCAGCATGCACCAGTCAGCACTGGTGCAATGCACAGCAGGATACTGGGCCGTATGTTTCTTGCAAGTGAATCGATGTTCTTCACTGCTCTAAAAGTTACAGAGTGATAAAAAATTTGCTGTGAGGTGACTGCAATTACAAAATGGTGGACCCAACTTAGACACGCTACATAGTTTCTCGTTAATATTACATTATGATAACTTTAGCGCTATTTCAACGATAATTGCATCAAGTTAACGTGCAAGTTTTTTCAGTGATTACTGCATGACAACGCTCCTATATCAGTAACACGTCGAATTCTTTTAACATATGGGCTGATGCTACTCATAAACAAATAAAATATACTTTTGAAATGCAGACTACAACAGCACCTCTTCGAAGATTCCTCAGCGATCAATGCGGCGTCATTGCTGGTAAACACGGATGATTGCTGCTATGATTACGGATATGCTGTAAAAGGAAAATACAATGCTGAATTTATTAGTGTGTTGACACACGCTTTGATACCTGAAACCAAGCGATATCAGTATACAGTAGACATACTGCGTGCGACCGGCGTCACTTGGTCGAGCAGGTTGAATAAGCATGAGAGAACAATATGTCCACTCGGTTATCGTGATATTTAAACAAAGTCGGTGCGTAACCTGCTCCCTCAACTCCTTTCTAAAATTCTAAAGCACCGTCACGACGACAGATGCATACCTGCCACCGCTGTTATCTCCCTCAGTATTTTTTTTTTCACCTGCTCATAAAGATATGGTTAGCAAACGCCTTTCGCATATCCACTTTGTTCCCGATTTGAGTGCAAGTGCCAATCAGAACTGAATGCGCAATCTGCTATGCGGCACAGTTGTTGCGAACTACTGCATTTCACTGGTTATTATTAGTTTTATGCTCGGTATGGCCGCGCATTCGAAAACATAACGCCGCCATTGCGAAAGGGTTCGCTTTTCACGCCGCTTTCTCGATGCTGTTTTAAAGCAGCTGGCAGAAGAGCAGAACACAACAGACACGAGTGGCGGCGACCGCGCACGCAGCGCATCAATGCCGACAGCGCTCACAGCAACGGCGTCAGCGTCAGCAATGTCCCCCGACGTCCACGATTAACGTCGGGCGACAAAAACTGAAAAGGCGACAAGCCGGAATGCCAATCAACCCGAATCGAACACGGGCTCAGTGACAGCGTCTTCGCCTGGAAAGCAATGCCGGATCCTAACAACCACCTCCAAAGAGAGCGGGCGAGGGTGAGTGAGCACAGCTGGTGTTTCGGACGATGAGCAGCGATTTGGCGCAATTTTCAAAGACCCCTAAACGCCATGTGGCGTTTTACCTGTGTATTTGCATATCTGCCACGGTCGAGTGCAACTAAAAAAGTGTATACGCGTTTCAGCAAAGATGCTGCTATTTGTGACCTAACAAGCGCTAAGATCGGGCTTGCTGGTACTGATTCATAGCTCCTGAAAGCGAAAAAAAAAGAGCACTAGATTTCTGTTCTTCGGTGAGGCGCAGTTTATTTCCATTACCTTTTTTTGCACTTCCAGAAGCTGTGAACTTCATAATAATTCTGAAATGCAGCTTTGCCCACGTCTAAAAAGTTCACGACAATGAGTTTTTGTCTTTCTATTTTTTTTAAGGATGAAACTTCGCCTGAGAAGCCTTTTTCCTGCGTTCGTGCGTGTTCTGTCCTATTCCGAGATTCGGTATGATAGTTATTGTGGTTTTAAGTCCCAATATTATTACCGACGCTGTAGTGGAGGGCTTAGCAATTTCTACCACGTGTGGGTCTTTAATGGGTACCTAAATTCAATTATATGACGCATGAACTTTTGGGTGAGTGGTAGAGGCACTGTGACTGGATAACTGTATGCGCAGGTTTCTGGTATATCTATGCTATCCGGATCCCCAGCTTACGTGGAAGCGTAATGTTAAGGGGGCTATCATCGTAATTCGTAAACCACGAGAGATATTGCGATGGGGAGCGTAAGTATATTTTTCAACTCCCACGTTCAAACTCTGTCTGTCATCGATCGCATAAAATGAACGCACAAACCCACATAATCGTGTTAGGCGATGTCGAGTCTACAGAAGCACCGATAACCGGCGCGTTCCAGTGCTCTATCCCTCACTCAAATGCATACAAACCTAAGAAATAAAACGAAACGGACACTAAGAACGTTGTGATGCACTAGTTGTACACTATGCTTATATTTATTTATTCCCTAATGTTTGCCGTTCTTGACTTTTCCTTCGTGCCATTACACCTGAAATTGCCGCTCTATCATTCCCCTGCTCATCCCTAGATGTTTTAATGGTGTGGGCACGGCGGTGCGTGCCCACGCGCTAAATATGACATGGCCAACATATACAGGCGTCATGTTGGGTGGAGGGTCCAAATGAAGACGTTAATTTTACGTTTACAATTCTTATTCACCATCATCCTCAGCTTTACCAAGAACATCATCAGAGAGTAATATGATGTGAGAGGGCGCCACATTGCTTGCAGACGCATAGTATAATAGAGAAAAATGATTGCGAATACCCCACAGTTAGTACTTTGCAACTACAGTTCCACTACCCCACTTAACAAAGTTATAGGCTTTGAAGTCTATCGCTTCAGCTTACACTGTGTTTGGGCTGCTTGTTACGTTCGAACGTGGCGTTTTTTTTTTTTTTGACCTCGGCTTTGCAAAAGCATCATGTCTGCTTTTTCACGGTTTTCATATCCTAACGCAATGCATCATGAAAGTTTATTACAACTTCTCGCTGTCTGTAGTTTGCTTCAAATGAACGAGAGAACCTGGCGCCATGCCATGACACGTGCTTATTGTCGTGACATTGTTAATGTGAAGTCGACAGCAAAAGTTTGTGGAATGTGCAGCGCGTGGCGGAGCGGCGGAAAATTGCATGGCTGCGCTGCTTACTGTGATGCGGCGTGGTGTCGAGGCTACCGTACGCGGCCTCGGTGATTTGCAACAGCGCGTTTAGGCAACGCACTCCTGCTGCATCTAATCTTGGAAACCATGACCGATAACCTCAACACCATGGTTCTCGTCACGATAGACGGCGCAGCAATGCAGTTTACCGCCGCTCCGCCTCCCGCTGCACATCCCGAAAAGTTTTGCTGTCGACTGTGCGTTGTCGTATGCACATTACTGGATATGGAAAATTCGTTCAGCGTTAGCGTTGGTCCATGCAAACTATAGGCGCGTTCTGCTGGTTAAGCCACGCCTAGCATCAACTGTTAAACTCTCTCCCTCATCCAGTTCTGTGCTTTGTTTGGCAGTATAGCTTTTGTACATGATCTCGTGTGAAACCTCCAACATCTCGTACGTATTAAGTCATAATGAAGAAAATTTAAAAATAACAATGGACGTAAGTGAAAGGCAAGGAAGCCTACATAATTTAGTCATACTCAGCTGTGGCAGTCCTGAGCAACCTTGACATATTGAAAGATGCTCGTGTACCAGTAGCCATACGGCCCTTAGACATATCTGTTATGCAACACCAACACTGGTCCTGTGTACTCCGGGGTGTTGGAGTAAATATTGCCATTTGTGGCTACTTTGCACCAAGTTAGCTGCATACGACCCTGTCTGTCAACCAACACTTCAGCATGGTGACATGCCATGGCAACCAACACTTCAGCATGGCGATATGCCTACTTACTGACTGCTTTGGAACTTGTGCTTTGGTGCACTAAACAGCCATTTCTCTTATTACTTGCAGAGCAAATACAGTTGATACGTATGTGTCACGTGTCAGCCGATGAATGGGGCGTTTTTTTCCGATACTAGAAGGCTGGTGCGCATTGAGACACAAAAAACAAAAAAAACATGCGGTTAACCTTCAAATGCGGCTTCGCGAAGTTGCGAGCATGTTGGCAGACGGCTGACCGGCGTGCTGCTCATGCAGTTCGCCATGTACGCTGTTCAAACGCGCAAGTTTGTAATTCAAACAAAAGATTAATTTAAACGAGCAAGTGAGAATTAATAAATGGTCAGCCTACTTTGGTAGGAAAGGGATGTCAACAAACATGGGCGTTTGGGTCCTTGTTCGGCATCTATTTTTTGTTTCCTTTTCACCAGCTCGCATATGCGTCACGTGCATATCAAAATAATTATTTCCAGTTGACAGTTTATGTTGTCACCGATATTCTTACTAAAAGAAAGTCTATACCTTGTCGAGCGAATTGAGAAGCTAGGTTTAGGAGTACACGTCGCAGTAATTTTATTTTTTGGAGGAATTACGTTAGGTTATAGCCACATGTAGGTTTGCTCTGCTGTGTTTGCGTACATAACGTAACATAAAAGATGGTCTTGTTACTCGATTGTTAAAATTACTTTCTGCTCCGAGACTATCTGATTGCCTGACCGTTTGCTCATGTAGAATTTTCATGCACTTTTTAATATTTCTTTTGTTTTCTTTAAACTAAAATTATATAGCATGCTTTTAGATACATAACTGATTAACTTAAAGATCCTGCACTCGGCTCTTGGCCGATAACCCTTTGTGGGCGACTGCCAGCAATATGAGAGCATCATCAACATCATCAGCGCTATTTCTGCGTGTGCATGTTTTACACTCTCCACGTCTAGTCACGCACATTTAAAAGTGTAATACGCCAGTCTGTTACTCGAAGTGAAAGTGAGTGTCGTGAGGGTCTGCTTATTTTAGGTCCACTATTGCTTTCTGAATTGGTAGATCGTGAAACAATATGCCACAATACAAACACACTCGCATGTGCTACAACCTTAAATTAAGGTTAGGTGATATATGAAGTACACGGTAGTTGAAATGCGTAGTCGCCTGCAAATCAAAACAGAAAGACGCTCTTGCTTCCAATAGTGACGAATATATATAGGATGTAAGTATGTGAGGCGTGTGTGTCTTATTTCGTATTAATTTAGAAATATCACTTCTTTAACCACCTCACAAGCTCACTCTTACAGCTCGCTGTGTTAACGAGCGTTTACGACATCACCAGCCTGACAAGAACAATAAAAGGGTCAAGTTGCGTGCTCACCACTCGGTTTGCATCAGTCAATGTTCTGTCTTTCCTATATAATGAAAGCAGTTCGACTTATTAAATATTTCTGCTTAAAAGTGATTCGTGATTTAGCGAAGTTTTCTAATAAAGCGTTATACTAATATGTGTATGTGGTGGCGAAATACATGATGCATGCATATGACCGGCACTAGGTCAGTGACTTTGCTCACAATTTCAGTTTGCACATATAGCTTGAAACACAGCATACAGCCATGGTTACCAAAATAACAAACTTTCTTGTTTGCTCTCGGTGCGCTTTCAGGCAGGAATTTTACGCCGGAGTCCACTACGGCTCCGCGAACGTATTTCTGTGACTGATATGACGTTGTAATATATATAACAGCTTGCAAAAAACGAGTAGAAACAGTTTGATTACACCTTGCTCCACAGCGCGTAACCAATTGGCCACGCAGCGTATGATATCCAGCTCGCAAACGGCGAGCCATTTATGTACACCATATAACGTTGGCAGAATGATTGATATGTGGGGCTTAACGTCCCAAAACCACCATATGATTATGAGAGACGCCGTAGTGGAGGGCTCCGGAAATTTAGACCACCTGGGGTTCTTTAACGTGCACCGAAATCTGAGCACATGGGCCTACAACATTTCCGCCTCCATCGGAAAGGCAGCCGGGATTCAAACCCGCGACCTGCGGGTCAGCAGCCGAGTACCTTAGCCACTAGACCACCGCAGCGGGGCTGCGTTGGCAGTCTTCAGAGCTCAGCAACATAAGAGTTTTCATCAACATTAGGAAGATGGCCCGAAAGGCGCACGTTGGGTGCGTTCTGAAGGGCGTCGTCCCGAGCAGTGCGATGCGCACGTCTCCACAGGCCGTTTACCGAGCGCGCGCGCTTATCTCGTGGTTCGGGCACTGTGTACATCTTGTACTTCACGGCAAGTTTGCTATGAATTTACAGTGGGGTAAGGGAGCACGAAGGTCACTTCACTCGCTGACACGGCTGCGTTTACAAAAGGAGCGCAATGCTCTCACAAATCGAATTGTGACAGTTTTGCGCACCCATTGCGTACACTTGTGTATTCGTTTTGCGCGTAGTTCTTTCTGCTTGAACAGTGCGCTTGAAGTGCCATGCTGTGACAGTTGTTTATCCAGCCTATGCGTATGCGCAAGTCGTGCGTGCTTTCTCCTTGAGGTGCCCGCTGCAACCTACAAGCTGCTTGCCGTTCCTCACGTTACAATACCAGTCGTCACTGCAGCGTTAATTCCCTCAGCCTATTCACAAAACCATGTTCAATAAACGGTAAACTACCTCTGTGAAGACAAGTTTCACTTTCGTGCTATACCGATTCTTAGACGGACGGATTAGCCACGTATTTTTTTTCTGTTCTTTCTGATTTCCTTTTGCGAAGACCCTGTTTGGCTTTGGACATCTTAGATGACAGATAAGGCATTAGTCACTGCTGCATTCATTTGATGAGAAGTTGTTTTAACACAGAATATCTCCGACATAATATGCGTGTGCTGTATGTTGCGACTTAATTATTAAGCAAGGCTTCGTGGCATCTCTGGTTATGTGTGAAACGATCACGGCTTTAGGGGAGCAGTTGATAGCCCAAAAGGAAGGGGAAAAAAGTCGCACCATAATGACTGAGTAAAAAGTGATGAGTGGAACGTAGTGTCTGTCTGTCCATCCATCCGTCAATCCGGTTGCTCTCAATATGGCGCGTTGGACGGACGGGTGCTTCGCTCCACTTATCATCAGTCACTCCGTGGATATGCTATGAATTTCTAAATAAAACAGAGCCATCTGTCCTCTTTATTCGTCAACTAAACGGAAACTACTAACGTCATCCAGTGGTAGTATTTCCAAATGGATGGATGAATGGGTTGATATGGCTGTACCCTTTAGATCGGGCGGTGGCTAACGCCATCAAGCCGTAATACTTAGTGAACCAATTTGCGGTGAAGGGTTTAATTTTCACTTGTGCCTTGACTTCAGCAACCAATAAGATAACCTCCTTCTAGTTAATTCTACCCACTTAAAGTCTATTTTGCCCTCCCTGTCTCTAAACCCCAGTGCTTTGAAAAACTCTGCGCCATCATCCTGAACTATTGGGTAAAGCCCTTTACAGAACATCATCAAATATTCGGCGGTTCCCTCTTCCTCTCCACACGCACTGCATACCGTGTCTACCCTTTCGTATTTCGCCCGACATGTCTTTGTTCACAATACTCCCGTCCTGGCCTCAAACAGAAAAAAATGTACCCTGAGTATTATCATAGATCTTTTCCTTGGCAATTTCCTGCTTTAAAGTTTGATAGATCTCTAGAGCGGACTTTTTAATCATGCCGATTCTCCACGTATTGGTCTCAGCTACCTTCACCTTCTTCTTAACTGATAATTCTTTTTAGTTTGGTCCCCTGCTGTTCTCTAAGTATTCACCAGTAAAATCTGGTTCGCTTCCTCCATTTTGTATCGACAATCTTTTCGTACAAGTAGCTGAATACCTTCCTAGCCGAACGCTCCTCCCCCATTTCTCTCAATCGCTTGTCAAATTTCATCTTGCTGCTAGCTTCCCTGCCCTCAAATGATGTCCATTCCATAACACCTTGTACTCCCTGATTTGGTGTATTCCAGTGAGCTCCTAGGGCAAGCCTACCTATTCCACGTTGCTTAATTTCTAATCTTGCTTGAACTTCTGATCTCATGCACAAGACCGCATTGCCGAATGTCAGACCAGGAACCATGACCGCTTTTCATATTCCCTTCACCACATCATACCTATTGTAACTCCACAGTGCCCTGCTTTTCATCACTGTTGCATTCCTGTTACCTTTAGTTGTCTCGTATATTTCGTGTTCCCTTAGGTACTCGGCCACATTGCTTATTCATACGCCTAGATATTGGCATTTATCTGTTATCTCTAGTGTGACCTCATGTATTCTAAGCTCACTAGCTTCATTATTATTAAAAATCATGACTGCTGATTTTTCCTTACTGAATCTGAAATCTAACCTATCTCCCCTATTACCGCAGATGTCCATCAATGTCTGTAAATTTTCCTTTACTGTCGGCCACTAGCACTATATCATTTGCGTACATCAATGCTGGTAGTGCCTGTTCAATGAGTTTTCCTTGTTTGACGAAAGAGAGGTTGAAGCCCAGTCCACTTCCCTCTAATTTGGTCTCTACTCCTTGTAGGTACATCACGAATAACAAGGGCGACAGAGGACGCCCCTGCCTAAGCCCCCGTTTCACCTCCGTGGGCTTGGATACCTGTTTTTCCACTTTAAACTACCTTGTTACCTTTATAAATATCCTTTAAAAGATTAGTGACTCCATCTTCCACACCTAGTGTGCCCAATATTCTTCACAAGGTTTCTTGAACCACGCTATCGTAAGCTCCCTTGATATCCAAAAATGCTAGCCGCAGTGGCCTGTGTTCCTTTTCTGCTATTTCGATGCACTGCGTCAGTGAGAACAGATTGTCTTCCAACCTCCTGTGTTTCCGAAACCCATTCTGCAGTTCCTCCAGCACCCCCTCATCCTCTATCTATGCCTACAGTTTTATTTATATGTGGGCATGCGTGGGTAACATTTCTTCCACAGAACCAAAAGTTATGTGGCGCTAGCGTCAATCAAACTGTTTCAGGACACGCTGTGGAATGCTCGCGTTAAGTTTGCTGACGACTGTTATGTCAAACGCGTGGTCGCCATGCCAATGCTGGGACAGTGGCAAAGGAACTCTGTTGCAGGAGGAATGCAAAATAAAGAGAGAGAGAAAGTTGGTCTACAGCTTCGCTTGCAGTATACGTCGGCGAACACCAGCTGGTCCGAATGTAATTTCAGCCTCCAACTGCGGCGTCCCTCAGAGCGGCCGCTGCAGCTTACATAGCCATTGAACCCAGTGAGTCCGCGTGCGGTTTGCTTTTAGTGAGGATGGAATAGTCGGAGTATGATTTCTATGAGGAAAGGGTTGAATATAAAGAGATTTTAGGAGCCGTCACAGCATAAATAATATTGTGCTTGGGTCATAAATAACCCACAAACCTACATGTTTAACGCCAGTCTTTGTTAAACCCGTCACTGCGGCGACGATGCCATCGCTAATGGTGAGACTTTTTCAGAGTGCACTCAATATTTTGAAAACTTTCCCAGATCTTTTGCCACCAAGATATGATCTCGTGATGTAAAGTCTGGGTTAAAAGTTCCTAGGCCATGCCTAAACAGGAATACATGGGAGAGTGGTCCAAGAACTTATGACCCCCTGCCCCGTTCTGTACGTACTGCTTTTGGGTGATTGTTTTTTTTTGTGCCCCGCGGTGCTGAGATATAATCTCGTGGTGACGCTACATACGCGTCACGAAAATGGGTGCACATCGCAAAATTTGCTCACGTGAAAATAAGGGTTATCACCTCCTTTTAGGACAAGCGAGATTTAAATAACCGACGGATGTGACGCACTTGCTATATTTTATTACTATAGTTGGTGCTATCGGGGAGTGAGTATCGTTCACTCTTTGACTGCTCTAATTATCTCCGTGACTTGAGAAGTTTAAAAATAAGGCGTATTGCTGGAATAGCACGATTCTTCATTTTGCACTACTGCAAAACGTATTAGTGTGATGACACTTCTCTTGCAAGGCAAAGTGACTGGCGCAATCAGATGAACAACCTGCCATTGAAGTATCGTTAAGTGGCCAGATACATTATTAGTACTGGCACCTCCTTCAGTTATTTCAATGCCAATGCAAACACGCGCTTCTAAACGAAAACCGTCGGTCCGTCTTGGTTCAGAGTGTGGTCGCGATGCGATGCTATAGATGATGTGTAGCGCTGCCTTCGTGACACGCGTGTCCGATCCCTTTTCCCTGGAGATGCGGTAGACGTGTTTCCCTCTGCAATGTCACACGTCTGTCAGATACGTTCCTTCATGCTTCTTTTATGTGGCTCGAAGACGTGCTGCCACCGCATCACAACGCTCTTGAAGTCGGCGCACGCAGGAGCGTTGCAGCGACGCTTCCCCATTGGTTGGCCGCATAGCGCAACGAACGGTGACACAAAAAAACATAGTGTTTACCGAGTCAGCGTGACAACCAATATTGTGAACACGAGGCATGCAAGAGGCTGCCCCACGGATCTGTACAAAAATGATCGAAAATTACTTCGCATAATTTCTGTCATGAGGCACTGCATTAGAGGCTCTCACTCCTATGACCGCAAAATACACGTGAAGGATAGGTGATGATCGAGAGAAGGAAAATATTACAGGAGATGGTGTTGAACGGCTGAATCAGGTGCATCTAGCTGGCATTGATAAAATACAGGAGGCATTCTTTGTGCGCACTTCCCGCGTTTATCTCACCCCAAATCGGTGCATGCAGTTTTATCGAATGACAGGCTCATGGTACCATAACTCTTGAGATTGTATGAAAGCGTAGGTCGGAAGCTGAGTGATTGCAGCGATGTACTAACACAAGCTTTTAAAACAAAAATGATGCTTGCGTTGATTAGTCAAAAAATTATTGCCCATTTACATTCGTTTCGTATTTACGTTACTTTAGCATAGACATACGCTGCAGTGCTTTTAACTAAAACTGCAATCCACACGGCATTCCTATGGGGTAATCCAGGCATACAAGTAACAACGCCAATTCATTGGAACAGACGTGCTGTGTCTCATATTTTGATTGAAAGTGCCAGCAGCTAAGAGCTCATCAACGTTATCGAGCACGCAACAGACGTCCTCCGCTTGGACCCAGCCCAGTGTGACAAACTACGGAATTCGCTGAAAATTGACGTGACCAGGAAATTAGAGCTATACGTGGATTGAACTATTCACGGAGTGGTAAGGGCTGGTATGCAGAGCTTGGTGATTAGTTGCTGGAGACTCCACAATGACGTCTTTCCGCGGACGATAAAAGACAAGAATTTTTGTAGCGCATCGCTCGCCGTTAAAACGAACGCAGTCGTTCGGGACCAGCAAAACTTACGAGTGAAGGACAAAAACAAAAATGAAGGCAGCTTCACATTTTTGGTAGAAAGGCGGACAAAAGTTTGGAGCTGGGCAGCCTTCTTTCTCTTCCAATTTCTGTTTCCTCCTCTCTCTCCTGCTTATGCTCTCTTTGCAGTGAAGCTTCTTAGGCTAGCTTATGATGTCCGACCGTTGCCGTCGTCCCCAGTCGAAGCACAGGTGCGAAACATCTGTTCGTTAGGCCGTCTCCAGATCGTACATACCGTGCGTATAGTTTAAACATAGACCGTGATCTGCTCGTGCAACTGCCCGTCCGTGAATCCGTCTATCCCTGCGTCCATCCGACCGTCCGTCCATCTGTTCGTTCTTTCCTTTATACTAGTCGGCGACTTCAACGTAGACAAGGATCTTACGACCTAAGTTCCCTCCATCACCACCATTTTGTGGATCTGCAGTAATCTTCCCAGTTCTTCTGTCTGGTTCTTTCTTTGTTTCATTTATTTCAGTACTTTTTTATAGTTTTTTCTATTCTTTCACTCTCTATTCCTTGATTGCGCACATTTATTTTCTATTTTTGTACGTGAGTTTGCCTGCTTACCACGGAGCTGAACCATGCTATTTAAGTAACTAGACGAATAAGGATGGGGTGTATCATGTTCAGCAACCCTTTTCATATCATGAATAGTAATCTGCCTTTAACCCTGTTGAAGTTATATAACAGCGGCGTCTTCCAGGTACTTACCTATAATGCAGAAACCTCGAAGCCTACCGAAAGGGTTCAGCTGAAATTGAGGACGACACAGCGAGCAATGAAAAAGAAAATGAGAGGTGTGACCTTAAGAAACGACACCAGATTGAGCGAGGGAAGAAAGCGGGCTTATTGATTGATATGTGGTGTTTAACGTCCCAAAACCACCATATGATTATGAGAGACGCCGTAGTGGAGGGCTCCGGAGATTTCGACCACCTGGGGTTCTTTAACGTGCACACAAATCTGAGCACACAGGCCTAAAGAAAGTGGGCTTAAGGATATCACAGTTGAAATCACGCAGACAAAATGAACATGGGTGAGGAACGTAGTACGTAAGCAGGATAACTACTGGTCATTAAGGATTACTGACTAGATTCTCAGAAAAGGCAAACGAACGAAAGGGAGAAACGCACAAAGTACACTACAGTGCTCCGCACTTAAAAGCATCGTCCGGCAGGTTAGATGTCTACAGCGTCTGAATAGCTTTAGTATATAACAGAGTAGTTGTCATATAGTATGTTTCCAATCGACGTGTCATATGCTGTCCAGATATTTGCTACGTATGTATGAGCATTACTTGGTACATGCCTGTGCGCATATTATTTTGTTAGCTAGCTTAAATTGTCGCGAATTGTTTAGTAGGGCAGCCGCACGCAGAAATAATCCTCGACAGCTTCGGTTTGTATTGTGGACTGTGAGTGTATTGTCACGGGGTCGTGATGTCGACGATGGCAGGGACTTCTGCAAAACGAAACTGATTGATTGATTGATATATGTGGTTTAACGTCCCAAAACCACCATATGATTATGACGCCGTAGTGACGCCGTAGTGGAGGGCTCCGTAGATTTTGACCACCTGGGGTTCTTTAACCTGCACCCAAATCTTAGCACACGGGCCTACAACATTTCCGCCTCCATCGGAAACACAGCTGCCATAGCCGGGATTTGCACCCGCGACCTGCGGGTCAGCAGCCGAGTACCTTAGCCACTAGACCACCACGGTGGGGCTCAAAACGAAACGGAAAGCCAGCTTACAGCGAAACACACTCGCATTGATAGCGGTGAACAGGGCATCGGCTGTCAAGCTAATGACTAGCGATGACGCGTGTCGGCATTTGTACATGTGCAGTTGAAAATTCCAGTGATAATGCTAGCGGCCATGTAATTTTAAAAAAACGATCTGAAATGTTCCCGATGTGCGTGTATTCACATCAGAAGGTGCTACGGTTATCTTCATGGTTCTTTAGTCAATCGGTGTGATTGCACAAGAGAGCACTTGGACGTGAAATAAGACGATAAGAAAACTTGAGAAAGGAGTGTGCCAGTATCAAGTACCGATAACAACAGCTTCTTTAAACTATATCGCGAGTTTCCGAATTACGCTCAAATAAAGACTAGCGCAAGTGTTGTTTAAATGTGCCGGGGACACTCTTCTAGCCTGGATAAATACTCTAGATGTTTTGCAAGTTTTCCAAGACAACTTTTATTTTACTTTTGCAGCATGACGGCTTAGGTAAATAACCTGCAGTACTTGAGGCATTTCCTATAAACAAACAGCTGCCTGCGTAAGAATATCACTGTTACTTTTCTTACAAAAACCGCTGCATAACAAGGTCGTGGTAAAATTACAGAGCCTTTTTCAATAGCAGGAGGCCGGTATGCTTTTTCATAGAATAAGTGACTCCATATTACGGCAGTTGCGAGTGACACATAGCTGTGGCGCAATGAATGACAGAAAGCGCTCTGTTGCTACTCATGACGAAAACCTTTATTCGCGAATTTCTGGACGCAACGCAAAAGCTGCAATATGGAGGCGGCATACGTAGCATGAGTAAAAGGGAGCGTAGCAGAGAAACTACTTTCAATGCTCACTCGCGTAGTTTCACTGCTGTCGAGCAGTGATTGCTTTCCTTCATCTTGTGTGACTCTCACGTGGGTGAATCCGCTTCAAATGAATGATAACGTAAGGGGTTGAGTAGTCTTATGTACTTGCTCGCAGGTGAACTGCAAGCATTTTTTTTTGGAAATGAACGTGGAAGTCATGCGCACTCCTAGGGTAAAATGGCTCCTGGCACCACTCTGTTTATTTCAGAAGTGCCACTGTCATGCAGAAGAACAACCGTTTTTCTCAAATTTCTTTTTATGTTGCGAGCAGGCTCCCCTGCAAGGGCACATGTACGAAACCGACAAGGACTGGCATGTGACTATCATTGCGGCGGCTGCCTTCTTCTTCGGCTCGGCATCCATTCGCTCCTCTGGCATCTTCTATGTCAGCATCATGGAAGAGTTTCGGGTATGTCGAGCCACAGCGTCGTGGCCAGACACGCTCATCGACGCAACCAGTGAAATGGCCGGTAAGTCATTGTTCTGCTTGCACTCCTGGAAGTACGTATCACATTTACAGAAACAAACAATGAATATACAGAAAATATGGACATAAAAAAGCCGAGGGCTGCAGCATTTTAACATTTCTCATTACCAATGCACTTACCGTACAAGGCGAGATGCGTTCAATGAAAAATATGAGTACTATATTTTATGCATCTCTGGTAGTGCTTCAAAATAACTCACGTCATTACAAGTACACTATTGGCATGAACCCTGGAGTTCAATTATTGTCTCCACTGGTATTTATGACAGAATGTTCAGAGAATTTCTGCCAGATTTTCTTTTTTTTATGCTGTCATTGATTTAGGGTATCTGAAACTGATAGTGACAAAGCAACTGCTGTTATCTTCAATTTAGTTCTTATAGCAATTTTCCATATGCAGGATGAATTTAGATTCCAAAATCAATTCTGTTTTAATATGCATTCATTAATTTAGTTGGGTCGGCAAATTAGGTAATAGCTGCTGCGGTTTTCATTGTAACTATGGAACCGTCAGGCTGGCAATGCATTCACAAATTTCAAGTGTGCTCAGTAAATTCAACGCGGTTGGCTGTGCGGGCACTCAGCGTGAGCTAAGTGGCTTACAGTGCACATTGAGTAATAAGTGAGGAAACTTGAACGAGAATACATTGAGGAGAACGAGAAGACGAAAAAATCAACAAGCCTCCCAACTTGTTACTTGGCGCTACAAGCAAACGCAGTGAAGGTAGCTGCCAGCCGCATGGAAACACTCACCCGTGTAATCTGTTCTTATCATCCTAAGCGAAAACCTCCTGCCAGAGAAAGCAGATTTCACTTTATTTTTTTTTACGCATTGATATTAAGGTAGAAACATTCTTAGTAAGGGGATGTCCCGTGACACGAACTTGTGACTGCGGCCATTGCGTGCCCTCTGAACTAGCTTGTGCCCATACATTCGTTTATGAGATTAGAACAACGTGATATCATATGGTGGTTTTAGGACGTTCAACTCAACATATGAATCATATCAATCAAGAACAACGTGATACTACATGAGACTAACTAGACGTATTGTGAGTCATAAGTTTATTAAGGCCGACTTATGTTTAGCAGATAAATTTTGTATGCCTTCCTGGGAAGTGACTGCCAAGCGAAATGCGGCATGCTTCTGTCAAGTTGTTTAGGATGTGCAGTTCTTTCTGCGCCTTCACTCTCTTCAACGCTTCAAGGTAGAATTAAATAATCAAACATTTTATTTCAGCTTGTGCTCGAGACACTTGTAATGGCGGCCGTGCCGTAGATGAATGGTGTTAATCTGTATTTCTTTCAGGTCTTCTCGTGGCGGTATTTTTCGAGCACGTCAACCCTTTGAGCGTCATGACAGTCGGCAGCATTTTTGCCTGGGCGGGTGTGATGTGCTCTGCCTTGGCACCCAGTATCGTCTGGATATCACTCACGCTAGGCGTTGCTCACGGTAGGACTTGATGTTTTCATGGCTTTTCTCATTTGGAATGAGCTTTTTTTTTCAATCCAGCACCTAAATGTAGAAGTAGGACTAAATGTAAAAGTAGGACTCATAGTATACCACGTATATCTGTTACACCATGACATGGCTTGTGCATATACCCTTTAATAAGACAGATGGCTAAATTTGGTGAAAGACTGCTTCAAGTACGTTTTTTTTTCAAGTCTGAAGTTTATTAGTATGAGATAAATACAAATGGATTGAAAGCGCTGTATCGCCTTTTAGCCGAAAGGGCTAGTATTGGAGCCATTTAAAAAATTATAATGTACTGCTTTCATCATCAGTGGCATTTAAATACATAAAAGGGTTTCTTTTAGGACGCCAACTCTTCATACCGCCTGTAGTAGAGTTTAAAATACCTACGCAAAACGCTTGAGTCATACCTTTACCGTGAAAAAAATAAGTCACGACGTTACACAGACGTTATTCAGCACTGGTGTGTGCCAAGAATATAGTGGGTTAAGGCGTATGCCATGCTTTTCATTCAGATTTCAAGATTTCATGCTTCGCAACGTAATCTGAGGACACATTCATTTCCTGTGGCATCATGAATGAGGAAAAGCGAAAACAATTACTGAGCCCTACTTATTAGTGAACCCTAAACCTTATTCGTGGGAATATGAAGTTTGCAAGGGGTTGTCACCTAAGCGAACAGAGATAGCAAAAGAAAATTCACTCACCTGTCTACTGGAGCAACTGAAAATGTAGTTTGCATGAATTTTTCAGTAACACCTCCACTGAAGCGAAATTCTCCTGATCGGTAATTGTTAAATGAAATTAACGCGCTTTTTGTGCGCTTTCTTTAAAAGCGCAGTGAATAACAAAGCCAGTAAAAGTGTTTTATAATTGTATGCATGAATCTGCACCACACTTTCTGCTACAAAAAGTGGAAGTCAACTTTTACTTTTCATGGGGCCCTAGTACCCTTTGCCTCATGATATGCAATTGATATGCCATGTGCAAGGAAGCTTAGCAATCAACACTGGTTTTCAGATCGAATCCTTCTGTAACCACTTATTTTGAAACTTGGGGAAGACCAACTGAAAACCTACGTCCACTACAAAGAAAAGCGTAGTGATATGTGCTCCAAAAATTGACCAAGCCTCACCAGAAAAGAACAGAAGCAAATGAATGCATCCGTAACATAATAGTAAATGAATAAAGAATAAACTATTCACTGTTGAAATACTGAGTCAATACAGACAATCCACGCAATAGGAAAGAGGCCAGGCGACAATAAATTAGTACGTTATATGCGACATTCGTTGCAAGAGCCGAGAAACAAATGGGCACCAAGCAACTGGCAGTTAGGCTCGAGCGGAAACTTTACATTGAAAAGTATTTTTGGCTTTGAAGCCCCCAGGAATATGTATCTGTGTGGTTTCAAACTCAACATACCGAAGTACTGGTTGACATTACAACATAACAAAGTTCGTCTAATAAAAGAGGCCTACATTACCACTTCTTTAAAGACGAATACTTCCTCACTTGAGGCGAAATTATGGTGCCATATTCTCACCTAAAATATGACGATGAGCAATGTGCAATTATATATTTCGCCTATTAGGCTATATCTCAAGTTTCTAGCCTCATGGAAGCAAAATTTTTCATCAATATAGGCAACAGTACAACGGCACACGGTTGTTTTGTATTTTTTCAAGTCCGTATCATGTTGAATATAACCGACAATTTTTCATATCAGGCTTTGATGTTACGAGTTTAAACTGCCCATAAATGAATAACCAGCGTGTTACACATTTGGCTTAACAAAACCGCGGTGATAATACTTTGAAACATCATACGCCAAGTTTAAAAGTTACAAGTAAATGTAGAAATAAACAACTGAAACAATGACAAAATTACTTTGTGAGCTACCCAGCTTTGATAGTCACCCAACTTCACGAAGTGGATCAGCTAAAGATTTCAATAGAGTTCACCGGCTTTCGTATAGGAGCCACTGTCGCAGCAACGTGCGCTGGGAAATCATGAGCTGAAAGCACCATGCAACAAGTGACACCAAAAAGTAAACTGTCTGGTATGCGTAAGCGTGGAGTGTACAACGTTGTGAACAGGGACACAACGAAATTCCGGAGATGTTATGGTACAGCGGTCTAGCGGTGTACACATTTCTCATCACTCTATGTCCTCACTTTAGCCTCATTATAATGATTATCATTTCTTCGCCAGCGACGACTCTGTCATTATGTCGTACCGATAATTATTGCATACATAGTGATTTATTGCCACTACGATGTACGCCCATACATTTACAGCAGTGCTTGACAAAACGAACATTAGAGTTCACTGCCAATCATGAGGGGTTTTTTTCGTTTTTTTTTCATCGAGAAATTCAACTGCAACTTGAGTCTCTTATAATAAGCGCCACAGACCACTTGCAGTGGTTCTTCGCTAAGCTAGTTTCTATAAATACAAATTCACTGTATAAATATACAATGTCTATAAATGTTTCCATTAGTCGTCCACTTAGAAAAATGTCACTGAACTTTGTTGTGAAAGAGCTACATTGCAGAAAGAACAACCACGTAGTATACGCTTATGATATTTATCCTTACGAAATCATGATGCACAGTTTGGATTTGCAACAAATTAGCGAGGTGTTTACAAAGCTGCAAGTGCAGCGTCATGAAAATTGTTCAGCATCAATCTGTCAAATCATATCAAGGGGACATCATGGCAGATGGAAAAGCATGCAGTTGTGCAAAAATTAAGCGTACTGAGCAAGCAAATGCTCTGCTGTGACATTTACATCCATTGTCTTTTCTAGCCGGCTGTTGAATGATTATTACCTTCGAGCAATTTATTTGTTATTCGCTACTGCAATGCCAGGCCAATAATTACAGCTGCATAGTACCAAAATATACAAAAAGAAAAACTGAGAATGTAGACGTAAGACGAAGTGCTGCTTGAGGTAAAGTGGTGAATTGCGATTGAGTGTTTGTCATGTCAAAGTATGTTCTGCGCCTTTAGAGCCGAGAATACTTCAATTGAGTTTATCAATCTTTATTTCTTGTTCAGGTGTTGGCATTGGGCTGGTGTTCAGCTCGCTGCAAGTGTTCCTCAGTCAGAATTTCAGCAAATACCGTGGAACAGCTCATGGGATTATGTACGCCGGGGCAGCAGCCTCCGCAATGGTTTTCCCCTATCTACTTGAGTACACCACGCATATGTTTGGCTTCCGCCTCTGCCTTGTCATCTTCGGCCTCATATTGGTCAACCTCACCATCATCACCCTTCTGCTGGACAGAAACTCCTGGGCTGACGGAACCGCAGAAAGGTAAGAGGGACATCTGGGGTCTCACTTCGTAGCGTCTATGCCCAAATCCCTTGAATTTTGTGCGTCTCCACTTGAGAGTGTAACACCAGCTGTTCCACCGCTACCACTTCATTCAACAAACCCTAGGAACGACTTGTGACATAGCAATTTAGTTGAAAGGCAGCGGGATCTTATTTCTGATAACTTACTTATGCACTGAACGTCTTTTACTATTCGCTTTGGCATAAAATAAAACGCGAAAACAGTGCAAAGTGGGACGATTGATCGCAAAATACAGCTCTTGATGTTGTAGAATATTTTGAGTATTGAATGTTTGTATTGTAATCACAGTGACAGCTTACAAAGTTGCACTCATTGAGATACAGCAGCAAGGAACATAACGAAAAATGCAGATGAATGGATCAATTTTCTCGTTCAGATGAATGTGCATGCCTCCCCGTGACCATACCACCATTAGGTTTAATGATTTCAGCTTGCATTGTAACTAATCAGTTAGGCATAACCTTGCTCCGAAAAAAAATTGTCTTCTTACGCTCAAGGGCTTGCCTCGACAATACCTCACGGGCATCCCCTCATGGAAGGCTTAGGCCCGGCCACCTAAACCTGCTGGTTTCTTATATTAATGTGTATTCCTCCTTCTGACGCTCAATAATAATTCGCAATCAATAGCATTTATTGTTGATGTTACCCTTGCATAGGCCTACAAAGAAAGTAAACGCAGAATAGTTTTACAGAACCGTTAAATACCACTGACGAAGACTATCTATGCTCCTGGCCTAATTTCCGTCCGACCTTTTGTGCCGGGCTTCGTTTTCATATTGCTTAGTGAACTTATAAGTTTTTTGCTGCTTACTCGCAAAAGTCACAGTATTTTTCCACAATTTTCAATATGATTTACCACACGCGTGGTAATGAAAGATGACCCCAAACGACTCCTGTTACAACAGGCACAAGACAAGTTTACTGAATATCGAACGTGTCCGTTCATGATGTTAACAACAGTGTCCTCCTATTCAATAGATTGTTGCAAATAGAAGGGCCTATAGTCGCAGTATATTTGTTGGAGCAGGCCACCACGTCTGACAGAAAAATTGCGAAACCCTTGCTACATAGCACATCTGGAAGCAAGAGATATTTTGCGTATTAGCCTATCGTTTCTTCGTTCTGTGTTTCCTTCTTACTTTCCTTCTTTCTTTATTTTGTTTCTTTCTTTCTTTGTTTCTTTGTATTGCGTCATGCTCCCTCGTCAGGGATGGAAATACAAACTTCATGCACGACACAATTGCTAAAAGCAAGAACGATGGCCTTGCGTTTATATCCAGGCAATAATTAAATTGGGCAACGTGAAGCCACAAGTCGCCCTCATAACATATCAGGTTAGCCTTTCAGAAACGGCGGATCACCTACATGGCCGCAATCGCATCAATTGTTGGAAAGTAGGCTTAGTGATACGCTTGAAAAATGCGCACTTTAATAGCGACATTCTGGTACGCTCGCCGGCTTGGGCTTCCTCGCTGGGTTGCAGCCGCTGAAGTTAGTTAGCTATAAAAGCTTTGCGTGGAAGATGAGTCGATGCCAGTGAGGTACCATGCGAGTTTTTGTATTCACCAAGCTGCTTTGTGAAATTTCTTTCACAAAAAGTGAGATTTCTTTCACAAAAACAACTTCCAACGATGTAACAACGTTTTATTATTAAAAACCAGCACCGAAACAATACAGATATGTATCGTGGTACAATGTGACATCAGGTTGATCAGAGGAAAAATTGCGTTTACACAGCAAACAGTATGTAAGCCTATCGCAACCTCGAAACAGTTGGAGAATTGGAAAGACTTGTTACCCCGACCATGCGCTATAGTGTGAGCTCGCGACGAACCATGACACGTGATATCAGAAGAGTGCCAGAGCGCAAACATAAAATGTAATGTGATAGAACGTTTTGCACACAATCGTCACTGAATCGTCAAGAAGCGAATCGACGATACGTGCCACAAACAAATATATCGGTGTAGACAGATACCGTGATTGCGAATGTTCGTCTGGCATTACTCGCGGTGTCTGAGCGTTTATTTGCTGCTGAATATACGTCACTGCTCACTCAAGAAGTGTCTCGCTCACAATCTCTTCAAACAACTCTTTACTGGGAGAGTTGGTGCATGTTGATATACTTGTTTTAAGGCGCGAAATAACAAAACAAAAGAGGAAATACGAGGCAGAGCATCTGTCCCATACCCTCTTTTAAGGTTGTGCTTTTTCGAACCGTTAAATTAGTTATGAACACAGTATACAATAAGCTGATGCGAGTAAAACCAAGTTAAGTCAATATGAGTCTACAGTGGCACAGGACGTTGGTTCAGTAAAATCACGCCACCTCGCAACGCTACTCTGCCACAATTGCATACAGTTTAAGAAGTATTGTGTGGCCCCACTCTGATGAACGAAGTGTGGTGGCCAGGAAAAATCACTTTATAGGTTTACAGCTCCACTCGCGCACCGCTAAAGTGCGCTCTTATGGCGCAATCACTGGCCGTGAAGTCTGTCCGCAGCGCCCGCCCATTTACGGAGGCTCGCTTGCATCTGCCTTTAGGGAGCGAATGTCAGACTTTAAAACTATATACCTACATAGTTTATTCTCATTGGTGACTTATACGACTCATAGCTTCCAGCTAGAGAAGGTTCAGCTAGTGGTAAGGATGCCTAAATAAATAGATAAGTGAGGCCTAGAAACAAGATTTTTTGTTATCCTGGCTGGAGCTCCTTTAAAGCCACACAATTGGTGAAATGAAAGAGCCGGTGCACTAATTTGACGCATGTCTTCCACTGTTTCTCTAGGCGTGGACCCAGGGGGAGTCTTTACAAGTCTACCAGTGATGCGAGAACGTCATCTTTTCCAAGCGTTGTCAACGTGGAGAACGCACTGCCCAGTGTAGGGGCACTCTCGCACACAAACATTATTCTTCGAGAAGGCAGGGTGTTCCGCCTCCCGATGTACTATGTCATAGTGATCACGTGGATACTGTTCAACTACTGCTTCGACGTTTTCATTGGCACTATCGACGACTACGCAACAGACAAACGAATGGGCTTTCTTAAGAAAATGTCTATCCTGCCCATTCTGTCTACCACGGACATTTTCGGTGGCGTTGGTCTCCCAGCCCTGGTAGACAAAGGGTTGCTTAGCCGAAGCGCTCTTCTCAGCACTGCCTACCTCGGCCTCGGAGTCACTACGGCCCTCCTGCCTGTGATGACAGCCTTCCTTCCATTTGTGGGCATGTGCCTCTTGCTGAGCATGTTCATGGGCTGTGGCAATGCCATGTACGGCGTGCTGCAGGCTGACTACATTCGTCAAGATCGACTGCCGGTTTCGTACGGCACTGCGGGATTCGTCGCGGGAGTCCTGCTCATCGCCAAGCCATTTGTCATCGGTAAGTATATTTCGTAAAGATGTAAAGCAAAGTTATTTCACCCTCTGCGTGCATAGTTGTAGTGTGGTATTTTTAGGATCACACACAAAGTGCGAGATAAGAGTCACATTACCCCTGACGATAGTCATTCTTGAATGTGTGCATTCCAGCAGCAGCATAGCACTTTGAGAAGGAAAAGTCATATGAGAAGATGAAGTGGGTTTTTTAAACGGAAGACGAGATTTTTTGTCAAATGGGAATTGTTCACGCTAGCGCAACTGTCTGAAGTTTCCCAACTTACTATTGGCCTGTGTGTAGAAACATGTACATACTCCTAGCAATACGCATTGTTATGGACAAAACTTTGGCTGTATTGGGCTAATACAAATAGTGCTAGAGGCATGCATTACAGCTAGAAGTGTGTCGCTGATTCCATAACTTCTGTTCTCGTACGATGCCCGTGGAATTGTTACCCAAAGAAATCGGCGTACAGACACATGGTCCCTGTACCTTATCAATATTTTTGCGCAAATTCTGAGATGAGTAAAATTATGTCGTGCAGTGAACTTTTTATTTCACGAATTCACGTTCTATTTGCATTACAGTTTATCTTTGTTCGGGCTCGTACCTCGGTACAAATAAATATGAAGGGGCTATAGCGGCAACGAAAGAGTAAAACTTTTTGCTCAGCTCTCTTAACTATGCAAAATCTCTGGTTTTTTGCTCATGTAATCTGTGATCCTTCTTATAGCGTGCCTAAATGGATCCAACATTAAGCAGAAAACAGTTTTTTCTACGAGCAATCTTCATGCGATATACTGAATCTTCCTTACACCTTTTCTTTTCAGGTTACTTCCGGGACTACCAGAAGTCCTACGATGGCCTATTCCAGATGATGTCTGTGATATTGTTTCTGTTGGGATTCTCCTGGCTCGTAGTGGTCGCGTATGAGTGGCACGTAAGCGACTCGTGGAAAAGGAAGAAGCGAAGACTGGCTGTGGTCAGAATTCTTCAGAACTTGTGACACCCGCTGTGAAGAAACACTTGCGTGGTGTGTTGTTCTTGCGTGGACGATCTAGTGCCATCACTGCGTAATTTGTGATCTCATTGGCAGGTGGCAGGCCATTGCTAACAACCATAATTTTCATCATCCATCGTGACGCAGGCCAGGTGGCCTAATTAGTAGTGCTCATAATTATTACATTTGTTCTCGATGGCTGTCATGCGACACAATTTAAAAGAACAAGGCTAGATAGAGGAAGTATTCTTCACAACCTTAGGCTGTTCTCAGAGAACGTATATATTACCGTATATAGCACCCATATTTTCACATATGTATGTTGACTGGTGATCTTACGAAAGTCTGGTGAGATTGAACCCACCTTTCTTTAATTGAGTATGATGAAGTAGACCAAAGATGTTTTCATTTGCTATGGTGCTCACTTAGGAGCGAAAGAGGAATATAGAATTCATAAAAAAGAAAATACAAAAAACATATTATTCAGTTAATAGGGGTGCGTGGTCCACTACCTAACAGTATTTGGATTCTAGAAGTCACTACACAAGTAGGAGCGCTATAGTGTCTACGGTCAGAAGCGGTGCCAGCAAGGAACAAGAAAGGAGGCGGGCAGAAGTCTGTGGCCCACCTGAAGTTTTCGTCGATTCTCATCTTTTGCCCCCCCCCCCTCCCCGTCAAACAACAATAGCCTAAATATAGCAGATTAGTCACCAGCCCATCAGCCCCCTTGAACAAATTCTCTAGTCGTGGGTGCACTGCCCTCCCTCCCCGCTCGCGTGAAAGTTTCTGGTGCTGGTTTTTGCCTGCGATGACTTCTATATGCAAAAATACGTAAATCATGGTCACCTGATCATTTTATACAGCCCCGATTTTCAATCTGAGGGAAAATTTTTAGTTTTTAATGATAGACCACAACCACACTCTTGCAATCTTTTTTCGGTTTCGTCATAGTGTTATTGTTATGCTGAACTACCAACCAAGGAAACACATTGTTTTCACAGCATGATGCTATTAAGTCTAAGCTGAGACACCTGTTGATAACATTTGCCAAGAAATTTGGCTGGGCCAATATAGTCAAACCAGGAGGACATTCAACGCCATTTCGATACATTATTGTGAATGCAAGGAATAACGTTTACGGGTGTTTGTGATCATTCAGCATCACTTCATAAAAAAACAAAAATACTCCTGACGCTTTAATGAATTTTGCATGCCCTGCAGCACTAATACTTAGCCGTGATCTCCTGACCATGAAGACCACATGACCACGTAGACTTTGTGGTCATGTGGTCTTCGACGGAACACTATTGGTATGTGAAACGATGGTACCATTATACTTTATATCAAAAGGTGGTGCAAGCCACGTACTTACTTCATCGTTCTGGAGACAGAATGCATATGACAGTGCTTGCGTGGTATGTTGTCCACTGGTATCGTTGTCTGCACACGTCACAAGGACTGTAGCTGCTTCAGAAGGTACTGCACTTTAAATAATTAGGTGCACGTTTCATTATCCTGCTACCAACATATATTAAATTCGTCCAGTACAATCATTACTATGAAGTGACGCTAGACATTGCGACTACGCATCGTTCAAGTACGGCCACAATGTGTTCTACAGGGTTCCTTTCTGTGGAAACATTTAGCGATACCTCTACCAGCTTAGGAAATAAATTATGCCTAAGAAGATCCTTTTATATGCTTTGACAAAATAATGGCAATGTTACCATTGCGAAACAGTGATATAATGGAGAGAAATATGAGCGCGCGAACTCACTTTAGAAAAAACGGATATCCCGGGAAAGCTCAATTGAGTAAGACATTTTCCTGCAATATATGATTATCATGATTAGTGTCGTTAGCCCCTTTTATTGTGTTTAGAAGAACTTTCATTTTCAGCTTTTTTATTTTCTTGACACAATGTTAGGCGCTAATAATTTACAACATGGTATCCGACCGTGGTTTGTGTCAGATATTGTTCTGTGTCAGGTGAAATCATATTTCATGCATACTGTATCTTTACGGCTTTTATAACATACGCACAAATTTCATTGTATATATGTCATTTAGTCGTGCACTCGAAATTCATTTTTGTGTGACGCTAATGTGTGTAGAATAAAGTGCCAAAACTTTTCACTTGTCTGTAGTAGTCAATCGCATGCATGTCGTTTGTTTTTATTTATCAATGTAGCTTGATTTAATGAACGCGAATTGCGTATACAAGGATCATTCGTACCTAAGACTTGAAAGTAACCTGTGACCGTTCCAATAGCATCTGCAACGAATTATGTATAGGAGAACTAAAAGAAATTAAAACTAGAACATCTACACTTGCATGCGTATACACGTTACTAGTACAGCAATTTTCAACAAAGCATTCGAATGAAAAGATCTTCATACACATTCTTGCGATGTCTCTATGTGCTTGTATTCACAACAGATGAACGACAGGTGAAATCCATAACGAAATCGAAGGAATAATGAATGTTTGTCTTTAGAAACGTCGACAAATTAAGGCAGGTGGTATGCATTGAAGATATTTGTGCACGATATAAAGAGGCAACAGTGACATGGTGCAGATGAAATGATAGAAAATTACGGTCACTTATTTTGCTAATAGTTCCGCCTATCGGCATTGAGCTAACTAGCGTGGTAGTCTAACAATGGCCGAACAATTCATCTGGTGTTCCTAATGTGTATTGCATCCATAATTTGCGGAGATGGCACACTGGTCTTTCAAGCCATCAGGTGGACACATTATCCTCTGAGTTTCCAGATTGTCTGTGTATGTCAGAGCTTTTATTGCCTGAATTTCACTTATCCTTTCATTCTCTGTCTTGAAATGGTATGCACGATTGTAGAAAAGCTGTAATTCCAAGTCAATAAAAAATATTGATATACACGCGATGTAATACATGGCGTAAATTAAAAAAAGTCATTGTCATGCCGTAGTAGTCCTTTCACTACTTTGTATACCAGAATGAGCATGACATAACGTGCATGAGACACCTGAATGACATCGCGACGTGATACCATGCAAGGTGTTATCAAGGTGCTTGCCACTTTGACAAATACAAGTCAACTGATCGAAACGATTGCTTCAGTGACATTCTCTGTTTATTTTCACCAAAATATGAGTGACAGGATGTGCAGCTCTTCTATGTCATAGTGAAGTATGTGCAGCTTACATGAAGCATTAGTTGTGGATCGATCTTTGTCATTTCGTCAATTTCATATATGAAATAATATGTACGCCCACATGACAAACATGGTGCGATTCTGGACATGTTGTATTATGAATGGCGTAAATAGGAGCTTATCATAGCCGTATATCTTGCTGTGATATGAGGACATACGTGACAAACCTAAACGGCAAGAAATGCGTTACGTGACAGAAGCGTTTCGTAAGACAACATCAACACATAGTCAAGTGTCACATTTTGTTAAGTAATGATGGCACGTGTTGGCTAAATGTTGAATAGTATCAGCAGGTCACGAATAACATAAGCTTACAGTGTGGGGATAGAAATAGCCGCGCTCGCGGAACATATGGCCACAGTGACGCCATCGGGCAATGAACTTGCCCGCGTACATTTCCTTGCCGATTTTACCACAGATCCACAAAAGAGTGTTCATTTACTAACTACCCTAAAAAAGGCGAACTCGCCTGTCGAACATTATACATAACTAGTAACACGCTAAACAACCAGATACCTTACCAATAAAGAGACACCGAGAGGACATCACTTACACAAATAAACGTGAGGCAGGATGGGTACCACGCTTGCGGTGTTACTGACGTCAGACTCATCACGACAGTCCCGTGGGAACGAGTTTCGTTCGCACTTACGAATTCTCCCGGAGCTACCCGTTGGTCACCACGCCGAACCGTAAAACTCACGATCGCTCATCTTTATACTACCATGAAACCTCGCTGCCACCAAGTGCGCTGCTCGCGCCAACGCACGAACGCGAACCATCTCTCATTGTGGCAAGTAAATTACACGCTACATTTTGGAGTAGAGAGCGAGGTCGATGAAGACGGAAGACGAAAAAGACACCGCGTTCGGCTCTATTGGTGGTTGGAGGGCTCTATACTATGTAATTTTGTTTTGTGGCACGCGGTCAACTATAAGCAAATATTGACAGGAAAAGGCTGAGCGGTGGCTAATTCTTGATGTCGAAGCCTAAAATTATGTTTTATTTACCTACGGCCCAGCAGTCATGCTTGGCTTAAAGTAAAAAGAAGACGTCTGCCTATATAGCCCGGACTTCTTCTGAGTGTTAAACAGTACTTATTTCCTTTCTGCAAAGTAACTTGAAATCTACTTTTCACTGTCCCTGTCCCTTTAATTATTAATCATGACTTAGCAATCGTCACCTCAGTTACTCAGCAAGGCAATTTTCAGAATATCACAATGTATTGTGGTATAGGCAGCGAGGCACTGGAAGTGATAAGGGAATATATCTACATTGGGCTCATATTGTCCGGAAATCTTAACCAGGGGTCTTAAGGATAACAATGGGGAGGAGAAGATTTGGCACGCACTTACCAAACATAAATTCTAATTTACCATTAAACTTCATGTGAGATGCGTATAACATTTGCATATTAGCGGCACTTGGCATTTTAAACGTAAATAAAGTGGCAGAAGAACGATGACTTGTGATGGGCGACAAACATGGGAGCTGCCTGACATATAAATGCTTAGGGCTGAAGAGACGCAATCAGTAGAGAACGAGAAAGTAGTCAAAGTGAAAAGTTTTTGAAAATGCATGCAATTTCAAGATCTCAATGAAATTCCCAAGGACAATTGATTGTGTAAGCAAAATCCCAGGAAGCTTGTTGCCGATTCCTGCATCGTTGTATTTTTCCGCCTTCCTAGTTGTTGTATTTTATTAGTTATTGTTCCTGTTTTCAATTGTCCCATTTACACCGAGAGACTAGAGAAGATGGCTTCATGTCGTACCGCTTGTCTTTCATTTATATGCACAATTAACTGGCTGCACGCTAAAGAACTCCAGGTGGTCGAAATTTGTGGAGCCCTCCACTACGGCGTCTCTCATAATCATATTGGCGCTTTTGGGGCGTTAAACCCCACATATCAATCCATCTATCAATATATATGCGCAATCAACATTATTTCTTTAGCGCAAGCGTGCACTCATTTCTTGACCAATCCTCCTGAGTGGGTGTAAGTCATGCATTTAGGCCATCTCCATCATCATCAGCAGCATTCACGGCACAGGAAAAAAAATGCGCAAAGATGTGTTGATAAGCAACGTGTAGATCTTCTAGTGGGCTTGCATAGTGAAATATTTTGACACGCATTAAGCGTGTGTCTACTTGACGATAATCCTAGTGCATCAGCCTCATGAGAACATGATCCTGAGTGAAAGTTTTATTGTCGACTCAAAATTTTACAAGTTGAGAGCCCTTCCGGCTGTTTTTAATTGATTGATTTGTGGGGTTTAACGTCCCAAAACCACCATATGATTATGAGAGACGCCGTAGTGGAGGGCTCCGGAAATTTTGACCACCTGGGGTTCTTTAACGTGCACCCAAATCAGAGCACACGGGCCTACAACATTTCCGCCTCCATCGGAAATGCAGCCGCCGCAGCCGGGATTTTATCCCGCGACCTGCGGGTAAGCAGCCGAGTACCTTAGCCACTAGACCACCGCGGCGGGGCCCGACTGTTTTTAAAGATAGAAGATAAGCAGAGATGTGAAGCGTTCCTCCTGCGTGCGTTTAGCTGCACTAGCTTCATCGTCTTCGGTGCCACTGCCTCGACGGCGACGCGCACCCTAGCGCTTATGGAAGCGCTGACGTTCATCGTACTTGCACTGATACTCTCTGGAGCGTACAAGAGGCCTGAAACCCACAGCGATTCTAAAGAGAAGGTGAACGTGTTTCAAGCGCAACGCCTCGCGTCCTTCATGCAACTGTCAAATGCGATTCTTTAACGAGAAGTACTGAACAAAAGACTACAGCGTGTTGTGAAAGACTAGCAGGCCGATCGCTACGGGTACTAGCACGGATGCGCTCACGTGGCTGCCAATGTGAACTAGGTCACGTGATCAAGAAGCACAAGGTGATGTGAAAAGCGAAGCGCACGCTTTTAGAATCGTAAGTTTGAAAACGCCACCAATTCAACTTTTCACGGTACAATATGAAGTGGTGGGACGTGTCTTTACGGGTTGAAGTCCCTAGATAAAATATTTAGATGCAAAGCATCTCTTGCTCTTGTATATGTCCCGCGGCATATCCGCCCACACTCACACTACGCATGCGCAACGTCTTTCTTCTCCCACGCTCCCCCTCTCGCTTCACAGCACCCACAGAGGAAGTGTCTACTAACATGAAATAGTTTCCGAAAGCACAAGGGCGTTTTGATAAGGCGGCTGGCATACCTAATTGCAAACGGCACCATTGTTGTATGCTTCTATGTCATGGCTGCCCCCACTCACAGCAGCAGCGCCCTTTCTCAATTTCTCTCGTTTCCATATAGTAGATTGAAGTAAACTACTTACAAGCTCACAAGTATCTTGCATACTTACTTTACAAAGTTGTGATGCCACATACATGCCGAACGAAATGACAAGGCTGATTCCAAAAGCTTGCAGCAATAATTCGTTTTATTGCGAGTCAATCGATCGATGCGTACATAAAGTAAAAGCCACGTAAGTAGTGTTTTAGCATGTTCAGCAGTGAACAATATGCACGCATCAGCTTTCATGTGCAAACAAGGTACATACTACGCATAGCGCCTTGCAAGATGTCCGGAGCACAGAAGCTGTCTAGTGCTGGCTGATTTTCACATCGAACTGCACGAAACCTTCGCTGGTGTAAGTAAAGGTATACCACTAACGTCCCCGCACTTGTGTAGCTCGGCATTTCGCAACACCTCGTTGACAGTATTCAGTAAACTTTCTTTATTTGGTATCAACATATCCGTGTGCCTTTGAGGAGCAGTGCGGTGCGAATGTTCGTTTTCTGGTCAGTGTTGTGACCTAAAGTGCGTCACTTTCAAATCTTTTAGGTGTTCACACTATGCATGCTTCTGAATGCTTCAAATAAATGAGAAATGGTTTTTATACTTACCATTCTCAAATCTTGTGAATAAAATTGTCGAAAAAAAAAAGGTTTCGTTCAGTTTTGTTTACCTATGACATGATGCGCTGTTTTGATGTGAACCTAAAGGCCCGGACGGGAAGCTCGCCACATGCCACTGGTGCAAAGTACCTGGAACCTGGACAGGCGCAAACCTGGACAGGAACCTGAACAGCTTTGCTTCGCATCCTCGCATGATTATATTTAGTGGGTGATTGTGTAATTCTTCAAGGTTACGGGCCAAAACGATGACAGAAAAGCAGAGAAAACGGGAGAAATTAAACGAACTTAGACATTATGTTAACTACGTCAGCTACAAAGCATGCCAGCCCGTTCAGAAGCAACATCGCAAACTTCCTCGGGATAGACTATCTTTGCTTCCTCTTCGGCTTCCCAGGAGGCATCAGTGAGCCCTTCGTTATTGTAAATCATTTTATTATTGTCCAGTAAACCTATTTACCTGTCAGAAGCAGAAGTATGCACGAGACGTTAAGATGGGTTTTTAGTAAACTCATCAGCAGTCAAATGAAGCCGAATTTTTAAAACACAAAACAAGCCTCAACGGGACAAAAATGTGCTTTTAACATGATGTTTTTTTTTGTCTCGATTGCATTCTAGCTCTTCTCGTAAAGCTTTCTGCACCGCATTTGCTTTCGTGGAAACCCCGGTATCAGTCCGCCTTTGATCAAGCCATGCGACGGGGCCATGATGTGACGTCATGTGATGACGTCAGACGTGGGTGGTATCTGTGGCGTCATGATGACGTCTCAACGTGGCGTCATCAGTTGCGTTGCCCAAGAAGGTTTTTCTGATGATTGATATATGGGATTTAACGTTCCAAAGTCACCATATGATTATGAGAGACGCCGTAGTAGGGGGCTCCGGAAATTTCGACCACCTGGGGTTCTTTAACGTGCACCCATACCTCAGCACACGGGCCTACAACGTTTCCGCCTCCATCGGAAATGCAGCCGCCACAGCCGGGATTCGAACCCGCGACCTGCGGGTAAGCAGCCGAGTACCTTAGCCAGTAGACTACCGCGGCGGGGCCAAGAAGGTTTTTCTAGAACCGCGTTACACTCTGGGGGCCCTCCACAGGGCACGTCATGCTTTCGCCTTAAATGTTGGTTTGGTTTGCTGTATCGGCGGCTCTTCATTTGATAGCGAACAAGTAAATGCGCGTATTCTTGTTAAGTTGCTGTCGATTTAAAAAAGAAAGGAAATAATATCTTGAAAGAAACTACAACGAGACAGCAATGTCCAGAAGCTTGTGCTGGATATTATTCAAACTTTGTTTGCCATATTTGCCATGCTATGGGAGAAAAATAATAACAATAAAATGTCGCTGTAGCATGTTGTGCCAAGTAGGCTTCGTTTCTTCGGGCCCTCAAAAGCAGCACTGGCATCGAGAAAAGAAAACATGATTTCATACATGAGCCTGCACTTGATCTGATTGTACTGTGCACCAATAAAATGATACTAAAGTGGAAAGATCTTAGAAAGAAGAAAATGAGTGAAAATTATTGGGGCTCGTTTTCTGTCATTTAATGAACTGACTTTGCCAGTAGTAAATGGGCATTCAGCGCCCCCATCTCAAATGCAGATATATACTACAGAAACGTGGACGAGGGATGACCATTATGGTGGCTCAGTTGTTGGAGCATTGGATGCGTTGGATGGCAAATAACCTTTCAGTCCACTTCTTTTTTTCTTCGCACGCATTTACTACTAACAGCATCCCCTATCTTTCATTTTGAGATGATACCTGTTAGTTCTCACAAATAATATGATAATACAAAAATACAGGTATAATGACACTGTCACATTGCTTCAACTTGTTAACAAGATAATAATTTATTCTAAAAACGCAGAGTCTTTCTAAATCGACAGACTTCTTGTATATTTTCTGAATCATTAGCCACGAAGTGTCTTTCAAAAAAATAATGAAAAGCACGCGAAATGTTTTGCGTACATTCAGATAAATTTCTTCCAGACCTAGGAAGAATTAAGTACCACTAACAACGCTGAATACGCTCTGTAAGGAGGTTGCAATATCATTGCTCCGCGAAAAAAGAATGATTTGACGCGACATTGATCAAAATTTTGCGTCTTTGATGATGCATTTACTGAACTTCTTAAAACCAGCTTCTAATTTTCTTAGGGTCATGTCTCCCAAGTTTAGGAGAAATATATTAAAACAGTCAGGACAGTTGAGGTGTTCAAACTCACTTGATAAACCCGCAAGTCATTATAAGCTGCACACCAACCGCAAAATGTGACCGAAGATTTTCGATGTACTTCCAAGATGGCACAATTTGGCATCTGTCGTACTTTGCTCATGTCCATCCCACAGGCGCCATTGTTCATGAAATTCATAGTAAATACTCTGTTAGATCAACGGCGAAATTCACTGTTGTTCGCATACAGTAGTAAGGAAACCTGAGCTAAAAGGTTTTTGATTGATTGATGATTGATTTGTGGGGTTTATTGTCCCAAAACCACCATATATGATTATGGGAGACGCCGTAGTGAAGGACTCCAGAAAGTTCGACCACCTGGGGTTCTTTAACGTTCACCCAAATCTAAGCACACATTGCTGCCTCCATCAAAAATGCAGCCGCCACAGCCGGGATTTGATCCCGTGACCTGCGGGTCAGCAGCCGAGTACCTTAGCCACTAGACCACCACGGCGGGGCAGCTAGAAGGTATGAACGCACCATAAGATAGCGTGAAAATGCACAAGCAATGACATATTTGTCGTCGAAATTCCATGTGGCCGTCTGTGTGACTCTGTGACTGCACCTGGTGGGCTTTGTAACTGCACCTCTACGCAGCCATTTAACCCGCTAATTGTTGCGATGCAGACGATCTTGCGTATGATCACCAGCCAGCTACTGCTGACCTCGGTGTGCATCTTTGCCGGTGCGTCATTGGGGTGCGCACTGCCATGCTTCGCAGCGGCGTCGGGATGCTACCACCTGTCGCTCGTCAACAGCTGACCCGGGACGACCGTGCCGCCAGGGGAGCAGTTGCTACCGGAACCAAAGGCATTGTGGACGGCCACATCATCATCCACGTCAACAGCTTCGCTGCATATAAAAGCGCACCCGCCGCCGGCACCAACCCGTGGGCTCGGTGACTGCACCTCAACGCAGCCATCTAACCCGCTAATCTTTGCCATGCAGGTTAGTAAATCTTACGTGCTGTTTGCAAAAAAAAATGTAGCAATTACGTCTTGGTGCAGTTGCCGAGCCCATGGTGCTGTCTTGCCATTGCCGCCGAATGTGTTTCCGTTATTCATTCCTTATTGATGTTGTCAGGAGATGTGGAAACTAACCCTGGCCCTAGCGGAAACGATGCCGTATTGACAGAACTTCAGAACAATAGCCTAAGGCAACTTGTTGCCACTTACCCCAATGCTGGCATCCTTCTCTTTGGTGACTTCAATTACCCGAACATCGAATAGCCTAACCTAGGCATTTCCTCATTATTATGCCATGCAGAGGCTAAAAACTTCATTGACGTATGTTTAAATTTTAACCTGAGTCAGTAAGTCTCGGAACCAACACGCGTTACGCCAGAAACAGCAAACATCCTAGACCTATTACTAACTAACAGTCCTGAAAACCTTTCATCTATCAGTTATCTCCCGGAAATCAGCGACCATGAAATCATACATGCCCTATTCTCAATTAGTTCCGCTCCAAAGTACATATCCGCAAAAACAATATGCCTTTACGACCGGGGAAACTACGATGCAATAACTGAAGACCATAACACCTTTTTTTCTAAGTACAAATCAGTGTTTCCCACTAGCACAATACCTAAAAACTGGTCAATATTCACAAATACATTAAGTGTGCTCACTAACATGTTCATTCCGAGGGTCACCTTTCATACTAATCACAAAGAGCCATGGTTTTCTGTATGTTTAAACCGGCTGGAAAATAAAAAGAAACGGCTGTTCCGTTCTGCCAAACGCCGTGACACCCGGAGTGACGGGGATGAATACTTCGAAGTTAAAAAATCATATATAGTTGAGATCTGAAACGCCAAGCATACATGTTATCACGATGACTTACCAAAACTATTAACCAGCAACCACAGGAAACTTTGGCTACTTCTAAATCTAAAGCAGACTCACGGCATCACACTGACCAACCACGCGCACGAACCAGTGACAGACCATGAAAGTGGGGAAATATTTAACACTGCATTCGCATCTGTCTTTACTCAAGAACTTGACGAACCTTCACAGTCACCATCAATTAACATCGAAGCATTCATGCCAACTATCTCGTTTTTCGATGATGGCATTGCGTCCGTAATCGACAACATGAAGCTTTCATCATCAGCCGGTATGAGCTCAATCAATTCTAAACTACTGAAGAATGGTAAATGAATTTGTGCCACCTATTTATCTTTGATTTTTTCACAGTCACTCGCCTCACGAATCATTTCAGATGACTGAAAAACGTGGAAGGTCGTTTCAGTGTACAAATCAGGTAACAAAGACTCACCCTTGAACTACCACCCCATTTCATTAACTAATGTAACCTGTAAAATCATGCAACACGTCATTTACTCTCAAATCGCAAGTTTCTTGGACTCATGTATTTATTGTCATCGATCACAACACGGTTTTTTTAGAGGTCTCTCCTGCGAAACACAAGTAGCGCTCTTTCTTCACGACTTACACACTAACCTGGACCATAACATGCAGACTGATGTAATTTTTCCAAACTATGCGAAAGCTTTCGATAAAGTTTTTTACCGCCGCATTTTGCTAAAACTTTCACACCTGTACCTAGACCCTAACATTCTTCGTTGGATTGAACAGTTTTTCACTAACCGTTGCTCCACAGCGGTGGTCTAGTGGCTGAGGTACTCGGCTGCTGACCCGCAGGTTGCGGGTTCGAATCTTGGTTGCGGCACTGCGTTTCCGATGGAAGCCGAAATTTTGTAGGCCCGTGTGCTCAGATTCGGGTGCACGTTAAAGAACCCCAGGTGGTCAGAATTTCTGGAGTCCTCCACTACGGCGTCTCTCATAATCATATGGTAGTTTTGGAACGTTAAACCCCACATATCAATCAATTCTCACTAACCGTTCTCAGTCAGTCTTTGTTAATGGTCACCTATCTAACTCTCTCCCAGTCACATCAGGCGTTCCCCAAGGATCTGTACTTCGTTCCATTCTATTCCTAATATATATTAACGACTTGCCCGATCATATATGTTGCAGAATCCACATGTTCGCGGACGACTGTGCCATTTATCACACTATCAGTAACCAGCATGATCACCTGTATCTGCAAACCAATCCTAACAGCGTGCTTAATTGGTGTAACACATGCTTAATGACCCTTAATCTTTCTAAATGTAAACTTGAGTCATTTTGCTGTCGCCACAGCCCACATCACTTCCAGTAGTCCATCGTCAACGCCGCAATTGAATCAGTATCATCTTATAAATATCTTGGAATAACCTTGTCCTATGATTTATCATGGCGTACCCACATCGCTAATGTAGTTCAGCATCTAATAAAGCACTTGGTTTTCTCAAACGCCATCTCCGCCTAGCCCCCTACATGTAAAGTTACTTGCGTAAGAATCTAAAATCAGACCGAAATCAGAATATGCATATGCCATAAGGAGCCCACATCAAGCGTATTTATTCTACTCATTAGAAGCGGCACAAAACCGTACTGCCAGATTCATTCACTCATCTTACTCATACGATATCAGTAGTTCATCTTTGAAAGCGAAATCTGGACTGCCACCCCTTTCGTTGCGCCGCCGCACTGCAACTCTCGTGCTTTATCACAAATTATTTCTTTCTTCCCTCAATCAGCCACCTTATATAGCAGCCGCAGCACGCATATCTCATTGAACCAGTCATCCATTTGAGGTTGCCCGCCCATCATCGCGCACCACTGCTTTTTCTGCCTCGTTCTTTTTTCGAGCAGCCATGGACTGGAACGGCCTCCCCCGGGACATCGCCAACATCGCCTCATCTTCTTCCTTTCAAGATCGTATAATTGATCATCTTCAATGCTAAAACAACTTTTACTGCTTATCGTTAACCTAAATAAAGCCCCACCCCCTATTTAATGCCCCTCCTAGAAAGGGGGGCCTTCAAGGTAATAACCTGAACTGAACTGAACTGACCTGTGTTCTACAAACAATTATACAATGATTGAGTACTGTTGTACAATACCAAAAGGGGTATACCACAAACGACGCCAATAGTTTAAAGTTTTTCCATGTGCAGCATATTTTTGGCAGCTGTAGGTTATACTGTCCATCAGATTACTATATATCGATTTATGAGTTATTCGTAAATCTTTTAGGAGGCATTTCGTTTGACAGCTTTGCAAATATAACTCTTAGTAAAGGATGTGACAAATTTGTCCCGCTGCTTCTGATACAATCGCTTTCCCCAGCCGTGTTTCTGGTTACACCAGGTCGCACGAAGTACTTGAACTGAACATATAACAAAACAAGATACACGAATGTGCTCAATAAATCTTACTAAAGAAGAAAAAAGGACAATTAATTTGGTTAGCTGGTGCAGTTTCTTATTTACAAGCGTGTTATACTCCAAGCGAAATAAAAGAAATCTGTACAGGTTGTCATACGCACCACTTGTGCACACATGTTCTTCCTAAAGTGATTCAACCCCGATCAGAGTGAGTCATCTCACCGCATGGCACGCTCGAGTGAGTCATCTCACCGCATGGCACGTGTCAAAAGCGTTCTCGGGTGCTTTCATTGTCTGGCTGTTGTTACTCATTCAGCCGGATGTGGAATAAGCACTTGGCATGTGCAGGTACACATGCTTCAGTGCAGAATCTGTTATTAACAGCGTAGCCACAATTTTATCAGCGAATTTGATATTGTAATGAGATATATTAGAAAGAGCGGTGGAATTGTCAAAGTGCCACTAGAACTAACGTATACACCTATGGTTGCGTAGTTAGAAGAATGATATCCTTGGTTGCTTCAAGAACACAGTGCAGGAAAAGCATCAAAGGCAATTTTCTCAATTCACACGCATTATGGCGATGATATCCTAATTAATGCGACAGTTCTGTTATTCATTATAAAACGCGTCTGTGATGGGAGGCCAAAACTACTGTGAGTATTATCTGGTTTTCAGGTTTATCTGATTTTTCACTATCTGAAGGGCGTGGCTCTATTGTTTGTATGGGGTTCGAGGTGATCCAAACAAAAAACATATTGAAAAAAAGGAGTACTTTCGAATACTTTCTCAGTATCAGTTTGAAATTATCAGAGTGCACGGTTGTGCGGCTTAGTTCCGATTCATAACCAATTTTCTCAGTATATTTTTGTGCTTTCGTTTTGTTATTTCTGTCTGGTGGAATTTCTTTATTTGAATAAGCAGTGTCCTTATATACGCGCGGTTTACAATGTTGTGATCGCTAGCTTCAGTGCTTATTACGGCACGGAACTTTATCACGGAAATGTGAACATTGAGAGATAGTCAAATTTTTGGCATCTCTAAACATTTATTTCAGTGTAGCCACAATTTTGGCGTTTTCGAAATTGCTTTCAAAAAGTTTAGATGCAGGTATTTCCAAGAAGTTTATGTGTCTCAAGTGTTTCCCGAATTTAAACTTTGAAAAGTAGTAGTCTTGACGCTGGATAAAGTTCACCTTCTGCTAACTACATCACAGTTAATCCGCTTTGTCTGCCGTAAAAAGAACGTGGTCAACGCTGACAAATTACGGGTAAAAAAGGCTGATAGGTCATACAACTTGTAGTAACACAAAAAAAATAACGACATCTCCCCAAATTGAACCCTGATGAGATGCGAAGCAGCAGCGTTGCACACGGGTGGCGTCACGGGTTGAATGGCGCTAACGCGGGTGCTGTGGTGAGTGCTGGAAGATTCGTTTGATGCTATGGCTGGCGTAGGTTTTGTGGTTTCTTCAGAGTGGACACTGGCACTGGACCGGAGCTGGCGCACGTTTCCCCTTGGCTACTACGGGCTTGTGGTCGGTGAAGTGCACGCTGAGAGGTTCCTGCAGACATCCGACGTGGAGGTCGGCAAAAACCAGATCGATGCACGTTCCCCTTATCAAGGTGGACAGTTTTTGTTGCACCGACACCCATTTCAGCGAGTGCACGTCACCCTTGTAATCGATGAGTCATTCTTCTTTTTCTCCACTGAAGCCAACGTTGAAGTCTCCCACGACTATAATAGGTGAGATTTCACACGCCTCGCCGCAATCAGTCAGTGTCTCCTCCAGACAGTGCTGAAGCTGTTCCTTTTGCAGGTTGGGAGCGAAGTACAGAGCGAGGATGGTGACGTTGCCGACACGCACGGTGACGCACTCGGAGCAGGAGCGTTTTCGAGAGGTTGCAGATTGTGCTTCCAGGTCGACATTAAACGCTCGTAGCTCACGCGGACTCTTAGCGTAAACATCGACTCCTCCAACGTTGCGAGCGGGGATGAGGATGAAGCGAGTGAAATGACACGCGGCGAGCGGCGACAGGCTACGGAGAGAGTGACGTCAACGTACACGTACTGCTAGAAAAGCCGTGACCTACTTGGCACCGCCCCAACACATGCGGCCAGAGGAGCGTAGTGCGAACAAAGGCACAGCGTGACACAGGCTATTCAAAGAGTCGCTTCGCATCTAATAGAGCGCTTGAAGCGTTTGGAAGTTTTTGATCATCATTTGAGTCAGTTGGAAAAATCCTAACTATAGCACTGGCTAAAAGCAACTCCACCGTGTGCCGTTGCTGCTGGACATTTCATTATGCCGATGTCCACCTCTTTGCATGCCGTAAAGGCCGTCAAAGCTCTATGCGGAACATGAAGCACTCATGCTGGCTATGAATCATCATGGTATTACAGAAATGGCTAGAGCGTTTTCTTCGATTTTTATCTGAAACAATGAATGAACGACGAAGAGTCTTGCTGACTGTCACAGGCGAGCACTCAAGAATGCACGCGTGTCGGATTTCCGATAGCTGCTTTATTACCAGGCGCTGACATGACGTGACAGAAACAGGCGCAACGAAGAAAGAAGCATCAAATGACGCTGCATGTGCAGCTCCTCTTTCCCTCGAAACGACTGCCACCACACCGACAACAGCCTCTCTCGGATCTAACGCCGAGTGAAATCCGAAACCACATGGAAAGAAAGGTTGACGTAATGCCGGGTTACGTCGCCTTGAGTGCAGATCACGAGAAACATTTTGCCACTTACCTAGCGTTAGCTGTGATGCGCACTGAGGATAAATCTGGGTGCTTCGAGAATACCGGGATGAGTGGATATGAGGCAGTGACGGAAGGGGGCAGACAAGACAGGAAGCCTGTGTGTGACTTGATTTGATTGATATGAGGCGTTTCACGTCCAAAACCCATCATATGAATATGAGAGACTACGTAGCGAAGAACTCCGGAAATTTCGACCAGCTGGGGTTCTTTAAAGTGCACCCAAACCTAAGCACACGGGCCTACAATATTTTCGCGTCAATCAGAAATGCAACCGCCGCAGCCGGGATTTGATCCCGCGACGTGCGGGTAAGTAGTCGAGTTTCTTAGCCATTAGACCACTGCAGTGCGGCTCTCTGTGTGACTTCACCAGCGTGCGAAGGCCTCTCCTGCAGTGACAATGCGTGAGTGGCCGATGGTCATGTCGGTGAAGAATTTTTGAGGTTGACGTGTGATCAGTTGATCTGGCAGAATCGAATGAAGACCCCGTCAGTGGGAAAGTTTTGGAGAGCATTTTCTGGAAGAAATACTGCGGACGAACTGGACGACAAGCAACACTGAATATAGTGAGCGTGTTTTCTGGAAGACACGCATTCCAGACTAGTTCTAAGAAGTTTGGACTGAATACGTTTGACGAACATTCTAGTCCATAAGTTTTTTTAGAAAACTGGTGCAACAAATTGCATTGTAGCATGAGTTGTTATTTGTGCTCGTTGTTTTGAATGCAGCGAAGTAACTTCTGAGTTGCATGGTACTTGATACCTGCCGAGCGCGCATGTCTGTGCGTAGGTCGTACTGCCTTATCTGAGAATAAATTTCGTTTTGTGATATACTCTCGGCTCTGACTCAATGATTGGAGCACAAACGGTGTTCGCTGACACGCAAAAGGGCCCAACACTGAAGTCCGCACTTTTATGATGTGCTTCGGAGGCCCGATAAGTCAGTCCTTGGAATCCGCCCGGCGATTGCCTCTCTATTAACGCGATCAGTGTTAATGAGTTGCGTTGATCTTTCACCGTAACCACCAGTGCTTGCAAGAATCGAAACGTTTGGTGATGTCAAGTAATGCGCACCCGAAGCCTTGTGTTCTTGAGAGGATAAGGAAGGAACTCTAAAAGCCTCCGGAAGGAACACCTCTATACCAGTGTGTGCTTGCTTATAGAGTAGTAACGACATGATGATGCGTTTCTTGTACGAGATAAAGCCAGCATAGTAGGGGTGCTGCAAAATAGCTGCGCTAAATTAGTAGAGGTGCCCCAATTCACCCTCAAAGTCTCGTGAATTATAATAGAAGTCTGGACCCAGATATCATATGGCCTGTAGCATCACGTTATTAAACAGTACGTTAGAGGTTTATGCTTTCTAGCAGAATTGATGCTTTCGTTATGCTTTCTAGTAACACCTTTTTAGCCTTTCCTCCATATGAAACGACCTCTTTTAGTCTTACAGCTTTCCAGATGATTTTCTGTAGCTCCGTGAAATAGTCCGGAATGTCATGGCTTTCATTATGCTTTTAAAGAATCCAAGCCTTTTTCATTGCTGCGTGGGCAGACGAAGAACAAAAAGTGATCAACAGTTAGTTTCGCGGTAAGTGCTCACTTCTTCAACTACTAGTAAAAAACTTTATCGTAAAAAAAAAATGCGCCGCTCGCACCATGTCGCGCGAAAGTTGGTCACAAAATAGCTGGTGGGTGAATGGCTGCTACTTGCTTCTATATTCTCACCTTCTTCCTCCCCTGTGCCCCGCCGCGGTGATCTATAGTGGCTAAGGTACTCGGCTGCTGACCCGCAGGACGTGGTTTGGAATCCCGGCTGCGGCAGCTGCATTTCCGATGCAGGCGAACATGATAGGCCCGTGTGCTCAGATTTTGGTGCGCGTTAAAGAACCTCAGGTGACCGAAATTTCCGGAGCCCTTCACTACGGCATCTCTTACATTCGTATTGTGGGTTTCGAACAATAAATTCCACATATTATTCAATCGAATTCCTGTTCCTCACTATTTGCTATACAATGCATTGCATGACTAGGCTTGTTGTCTTTCTTGTTATTTGTCACTTTTGATTTCTCTTGCGTCTGTCCATACATATGTATTTTTGTCTTTCTTGCTCTTTTTGTCTCCCTCTTTGTTCACTCTTTCTTTCACTCTTTCTTCCTTTCTGTTTCTTCTTTATTCTTTATTCTTTATTCGGTGAGTGCCCCGCTTTGCTCAAAAAGGCGTTACAGCAGGGGGGTTACAGACTGGAATAAAACAATTCTTCGTTTATACAGCACACTTGCTTGTCTTGCAGCCGGTTCCAATCTCTAATGGTCATCACAAAAAAAGGAATTATAAAACATGGTCGTTCTTGCACGATACTCTTTCACTTTGCGTTGGTGGCCATGTCGACTAGATATGTAACTGGGTTCACTGAAATTGTTATGACGGTCAATCCCAGTCCGCCCATGAAAAACAGAAAAGAAAAACTTCAAACGCAGTTTTTCCCTGCGTAAAGAAAGCAATTCTCAACCCAATTCAGCTTTCATAGCACTGCAGCTGTCTCTTCGCTCGTACCGCCCTAAAACAAACCGCGCAGCTCTGTTTTGTATTTTTTCAAGCTTATCAATCAAGTTCGTCTGCATCGGGTCCCACACAGGACATGCGTATTCGAAAATCGGTCTAATACATGTGAGATAGGCTGTATTTTTTAATGTTCGGGGTGCCAATCTTAGGTTCCTCTGAATGAAGTTTAGAGCCCTTGCCGCTTCGCCAGCAACGTGGTCAACATAGGCATTCCATGAGCAGTCATGCGACAAAACAACGCCAAGATATTTGCATGTTGGTTCGGTAATAACAGTATGCGTATCTATGGTGTACGCCATTACTATTGGTTTCTTTTTTTTTGGAAACACGCATATGAACGCACGTTTTGGGGTTTAGCGTCATTTGCCACTTCTGGCACCACTGTACAATACAATCCAAATCGTTCTGCAAATAAGCACAGTAACCTTCGTTCTGAACCGGTCGATATAACACACAATCGTCGGCAAATAAACGCATGCGCGACGAAATACCCACAGAAATATCATTTACAAAAATAAGAAGAGGGGCCCAAGGACAGAGTCCTGGGGCACGCCTGATGTAACGTTAACATAGGATGAACACTTCCCATTTAAAAGAACGCATTGACGCCTGTTCAGCAAGTAATTGGTTATCCAGATGAACACATTTGGGTCGAAATTTAGAGTCTGTAATTTAGCCAGAAGAAGGGAGTGTGACACGGTGTCAAAGGCCTTTCGAAAATCTAAAAACACACAATTGCCCACCTTCATTAACGTTGGAAGCCAGCTCGTGAAAGAACTCTACAAGTTGCGTCGTACAAAAAAAACCTTTACGAAAACCGTGCTGCTCATTTATTAATATAATATCAGCAGTAAGATGGGTCAATATGTGCTTGGATAAAATGTGCTCGAAAATTTTGCATGCCACTGACGTCAATGAAATGGGTCGGTAATTTGTTACATCTTTTTTTGAGCCACCCTTATGAACCGGAACAACATGAGAAGTTTTCCAATCTTCGGGTGGAGTTCCTGTTGAAAGGGATTTTGAATAAATTATATAAAGGTAAAGGGAAATTGGCAGTGCACATCGCTTTAGAATACGAGGAGAGATGCCATCAGGGCCAACTGCTTTGGATTCATCTTGGTTTTCTAGAAGAGAACATATGACACGGACACTCAGTTCTACCGGTGGCCTCGGCGGAATCGTGGTTGGGTGTGGTTTTGAAGGAACGTCAAGCTTGGGCAAGAACACAGACTGGAAATATTTGTTTAAACAGGTAGCTTTTGCTTCCTCATCAACCACAACCATTTATTAAAGTTTAGTTCAGCCACTCCAACATGATCAGACCCACACTCTTTGATATAATGCTAGAAACACTTTGAATTAGTTTTCATTTTATTGCTGAGCCCTTCGAAATATTTCGTTTTTGCGCTTTCCACACATGATTTATACTGCTCCGTTAACGCTTGTATTTCTTTCACGTGGTCACTGCTTCCAGATTTCTTTAATTTACCAAAAACCCATCGCCTTTTCCGGATCAATCTCAAAATACCTGACGTCATCCATGGCTTCTTGCGTTTACGAAGCTTTCCGGCTTGTTTCGCAGGTATATACTTATCTACGAGTGCTAACAACTTGTCCTTAAAGCTAAGCCATAAATAATTCATACTGTAGTGTTCAGCTAGGCATTCAAACACGGGCAAATAATCTTCTAGCTTTTCGACTATTCTGTTGTAGTCACCCCTACTGAACAGAAAAACCTTTCTTGCCGCACTATTTGAGGTGTTTTTACATTATTTTTTTTTATTTCTGCCACAACAGCCATGTGGTCGCTGATTCCTGGAATAACATTGACATTAATCACCAAACTGAGTGACATTGAGAACACAAGGTCAAGAAGGTTATTATTTCTACTTGGGCAAGTAACAAACTGGGTAAGGCCGTAGTTGTCTATTATATTTTTCATTTCTATGTTTGCGCGGCACCCAGTGCCTCGTACGCATATTCCATCATCATGCCATTCTAAGTCTGGCAAATTAAAATCACCAGCAAGAAGGAATGTTCGGTTTGAAACTTCCGAGATAATCTCATTTAACGACTGAAGTGTTTTGTAGTCCGAGTTTGGGGGTCGATAAAATGCACCTACAGCGAACGAAGAATTATCATCTAGGGTAATCGTGCACCAAACAGATTCAATATCACACTGGATGTCGAGGGCAGCAGATTTCAAAGAACTTCGCACAAGTAACAATACACCGCCCCCATGGCTCTCTCTCTGTCCTTTTCATTGAGCGTTTCTTCCCTTTTTTCTCACTATTTATGTTTATCTCTCTGTCTATATGTTCTACTTTTTATTGGCTTCTCACCCTAGATTTTTTTACCAAACCGATCGCTATTTAATAATTTAGAAGACAATCTCTTGATTTACTAGTCTTCTCAGATAGTCGAGTACCCACGATGCTCGTCTTCGGATTATGGGTAAGTGCGGACTTGAATCTAACATGGCGAGGAACTTTTTGCAGCGAAAGCTGTATAGGGGTACGTGAAACAAAAAAAATGGTCTTCACGAGTATGGCTAACGGCCTATATTGGGTGCGCCTTCAGTGATGTCGTTAGGTACGCCGCATGTGAGCATGGACGCCATTGGCGGCGCCGTTAGTGACACCATTTTCTGCGTCGTATCCGTGCATGTGGCTATTGGATATGCCATAAATTTTTATTTAACCCTTTACAGCTGTGCCACTGAGTTCTCATGCAGAAGTTTCAAATTACAATTTCTACGTTGGGGGGAGGGGGGGCACAGATTGCAGGAACACCTATATAGCACAGAACATGCGAAGAACGGCACCGACAGCAGATCCGAGAGGGAAACCATGTTCGCCGGGCCGATGCAGCAGTCCTGGCAAAAGGACAGGCAGCAACTGCGCACGGAGGATCTGGCACCCTTCCGAGCCAAATGGAAGCGGCGAGCCGATGAAGCAGCATTGAGGACAGAACAGCCTCAACGGGGCAACGGCGGGAGTGCGTTCGCCGGGGCCAACGCCCGCTGTAGGCGGCGGTGACTGGTGATCACACGTGTAAGTGCAAATAAATGGCCTATAAAGTTGACCTATCTAGTGCACGGAAGGATCACCGCCCCCGTAGCCTGGTGGTAGAGCATCGAACGTGCAATTTGAAGGCTGCAGTTTCGGTGAAAGGAAACTAGTTCTTTTGCTTTCACTTCTTGCTTACACACATAGCAATGGTCTAGTTTGCGCCGGTTTGATGCCTTGAGGTAGTTTGCGAGGGATTTCACTGCCAGCGCCGCTGCTTCCTGTATACATTACAGTTACTTCCAGTAACATCATCTATGCTTTCCTTGGCATCATTGTATGTTAGTTTTTACTACTGACTGCGCCTAACAAAGAAATAGTGTCTCTAAGTTTACACTTCAGTACTTCACTTTGAACGTCATTGATTGGCCAACCTGTCTTACATGTAGCAGAAGTTACACAAATAATTATTGATTGACTTGAAAAATTGGCAAGTATTAGCAATCGGGAAAAGAATTCCCAGTAGCTTTTTTTCTGCGGTTGGCAGTTTTACTGAAACTAATTGCCCACCATTGTATATTGCTTTGATCCATCTATATTGTGTATTCTGCATTCGAGGAGGGCCTAAAATGTTTGCAAAAATGTGCGGAGGCGAGAGAAGGAGGGTGATAAGGCCTTAGCCTGCTTACGGCACTGTGTGTGTCGGCACGATAGCTTTGAATACCATTAGAAAGTTCCCATTGCATTGGTCCAAACGAAATGATTGGCTTTCCGCCACTTATATTTTTTTTAAATAAAGAGGTATTGGTATATCTGTTCTCATGCGTGTCACTGACGACTATAAAACATTACTGTTATGCATGATAAGCGCGAACTCAAACAAGTAGCAGTACTGCGCAATCATACGGCAGCTAAAAGGCATAGTCCTGTTCTAAAATTGTGTCATAACAGGTTGGTTTAGACATCAAAACGAGGCCTTGCTGCCGGAAGGTTCCGAATGAGGATACTCAAATAGGCACAAGCACGCTGCGGTTTTTGAAGCGACTGGTGGCACACCACAAGTATTGCCCTGAAAGTTAGTGGTCTCGTTCTCAGAAAAAACGTGGCTACGCTTATAGAAACCGCGAAGCGAAATCCTATGGCGATCAAATTTTCGGCCAGAACTGCCTCCACACGGTCATGCTTTCGCCTAGAGGAAACAGCAAGCTTTCAAAAGTGACACTCTGAAAAGAGCCCTGCCAGAAAAAAATACACCGTTCTCTTCGCATTCACGGTATTTCAATCTTGCATCAAATAATTTACGCCTTATTTTAATGTGCTTTCTGCGAAAGTGCAGGACTTATGCCGCGGTCTATACGCTTGAATAGATACATGCCAACAAGCTTGAACTTCCCGAAGGCGCATCGATTGATTTTCTGGTTTAGCCACACTCCTGAAGTGTTTAATAATAAATATATTTCAGTTTCACGTCTCGAAACACCGATATCATCTTGGAAGGATCCGAAATGATGGGCTCTGAAAATTTTGACAAATTGGTCTCCATTAACGTGCCTATTTACAACGCACATTATACGTGCCTACATCGTTTCGCGTCCCTCTAAATTAGATAACCGATGCTGGGATCGAGCCCGCAACTTTCAGATCGGCTGCTGAGCACCATAAGCACTGTTACACCGTGGTGGACCCTGATAGGCCTAACAAAGAAGTTCATGTGCGGAGATGCACTGCGAAAAGATGCGTGTGCTACTGTCGCTGTAAAACTGTGAAGTACAAAACCGAATGGGCCCTGTAGAGACGCGCCATATACTCAATTTTTTTTGTGTGTCTCCTGTTATCATCCGAAAATTCCTTCTTATTTCCGGAAGATTTTTTAGAGGTGGACATGACTGTCACTTTATTATAATTTTTTAGGCTTCGTCGCTGGCTTCTTTTTCGGTGTTTACTGAAGGGTGGCCCAAAATCTGGAACGATCTTCAATGTGGCGTCGCAAAAGCTCTTCAAAATAGGGCATCTTCGTGGTCACTCGGTCGTAGTAGGCTGCCACATTCGGGTACTTCGACCCATCGAAAAGATCCTTCAGCTGCAAAGAAGCATAACAACTGAAGAAAGTGAGAAACTAAGCCAGTAATTGTGCCCCTAATATTCACCTACGGATAACGCAGCTGGTTCAGCATTTAAATTGCCCTTTTGCGAGCTGAAACAACTGAACAAATTTTGGCAGATCTATGCACCTTGATAATCGATGTTATGCAAAGCATGTGGGGTGGGGAAATATTGTGTTGTATTTTTTTAGTGAGCGCAAGGTTACAAAATGACGGTAAAGATATCTACAAATGTTGTACGCACAGACAACTGTTCATTTGTGAGATATTGTTTTACATAAGCAGCTGTTCACAGTTGCGCAATGATGCTAGCAGAAGCATTGGTATTAGCAATAGAAGGAGAAGCCTATATGTAACAGTTCTGCTCGCGAGGATCGTAGCCCTAGGCACTGCTACCTACATGCACCGCAATGGGTGGTGCCTAATTACAACTGATGTTAACCCGACATGACGGCTGTATTTTAGGTGTACATATATAATGCTTATAAAAGTGGATAGCCAGCACTGGAACCACAACTGACGTTTCATGAACATCATGGTTTATTCGAAAAGTGCTTACGATTTAAGATTTTCTCAACCCTCGTGCTTTAAAATCGCTTATGTCTGTTCTCACCGTTCATTGGTATACATGAACTGTCAGTCACTTGTGGCGCATTCCCGAATACCCGCGGCACATACCAGCTTATTTTATGCGGATACATGTGGCACACGCGTCCGGCAAAAAAGAGTAGACGACGTATCAGCCAGGATTGTGCATTCATGTCATAACCAGCACGTCGTATTCTTCAAACCATCCTACTCTCCAGCTCTGATTTTGGTTTACCCCAAGTTAAGAGGGTGTTCACAAAAGCCTCTAGACGTAGGCGACTGGTTGGACGAATAAATGAATGGACGGACGGACAGATGGATTAACGGATGGATGAATGGATGAATGGACGGATGGACGAACGAAGAACGGATGTACAGATGGATGGATGTTCAATGTGCCTGCAGTACGCCGATAAGCACTTCGCATTTATCAACGGCGGCCTGTTTTAAATGTCTTCAGTTTTTATTAGCCCCCCCCCCTCCCCCCTAACCGAAAATTCTTCCCGAGCACGTCATGCGTTATGTTGGTACTTAGACTGTCTATGAAGCGTGGCTGATAAGCAATGCTGCTCTTCGAGTGCAGAATATAAATTCAGACAGTGTATGCTTATATACAACAACGAAGAGACCGCAATTTACGATGAAGCCCCACGGCAGTGGCCTAGTGGCTAAGGTACACAGCTGCTGACCCGCAGGTCGCGTGATCAAATCTCGGCTGCGGTGGCTGCACTTTCGATGGAGGAGAAAATGCTTTAGGCCCGTGTGCTCAGATCAGGGTGCACGTTAGAAAACCCTAGGTGGTCAAAATTTGCGAACCCCTCCACCATGGCGTCTCTGAAAATCATATGGTGATTTCGAGACATTAAACCTCATATATCAGTAAATCTGCAATAGATCAATTTAGAAGGAATCATCAGAAATAGCAGGTACTAAACAGAGAGAATACAAGGACAATCGACTGAGAGCTCACTTTTTTCTCAGACACACCTGAATAAATCAAAGAGCCGTTAATGTAATAGACTGTAGAATAAGATTACAGCTAAAAACTACAAATAGCCTCTCATATATTTTCAGTAGCTTAATTTCTTTCTTGTCTTATATCTTTTCATAGTTAAGAATTTCTGTGAACTGCGCCTTATATTCCTGAGCGCGACTACTTTGTGCTTCAGCGGCTTGTAGCTTACCGAGTATACACAAAAATAGGGAAGCCATATACGACGAACCTTACACCTAAGCTATCATCAGTATACTCATTCCATCATTTTGCAGTAAAATGATAGTGGCAGGCGTTTCGCCGTGCCGAGTTGCATAACAAGGAGTTGATAAATGCACTGAATTTTTAACCGGAGAGTGATAAAGAGTTCCTTTCGCTGAAAATTGGGCGTCCACGTCATTGGCTGTGAGCGAAAAATCAACATCTCTTGCGTGACCTAAAGTTGGAAAAAGATGCAAATGAAACAAACAACCTAAAATTCCGAATGCGCGTGAGGTTCTAACCCAGATCACTTGCGTGGCAAATGGGTGTTCTGCTACACAGCTACGTGTGTGCTTGAAATTAAAGTAAACATAACACACTCTGCCTGAAAATGATGTGAAAGTAACTTTCAAGCTCTGCAAGCGCACTCGTCCTGTAATCGTGCTTCACAACACGACACGTTATATCGCAGTATGAGGCATTGTACTAGCGTACATAGCCATCGTGTGTTAGAACATGTGATTATAATTTTTACTTCATGGTTTAAAGCAGGTCACCAACTACAAAAGGCGCACACATTAATACACCTCTTCCCTTAGTTTGTGTGTGGGGTTCAATGTCCCAAAACCACCACAGTATTATGGAAAACGCCGTAGTGGAGGACTCCTGAAATTTCAACCATTTGAGGTTATTTAACGTGAACCCAAATCTGAGCACACGGTCCTACAGCATTTTCACCTACGTCGAAAATGCAGCTGCCGCAGCCAGAATTTTATCCCGCGACCTGCAGGGCAGAGGCCGAGTACCCGAGCCGATAGGCCACCGCGGGGGGGTTATACCAACACACTTGTTCTGTATAAATACTTCACAACACACCATGTAATATCGAGCCTAAAGATCCCCTCATTTTTCGTCTTTCTGTGCCCAATCGTCTCATTTTTTCTGTCTCATCGCCTCGTAAGTTAATAGAATCGCAGAAACTCACTTTTAACTACGATATTGTCATTGATGTTGTAATTAGAAGTTGAGAGCAAAGAGCGTCCATCGAAACTTCCGGCTGATTTTACCATGTTGTGTTAAGTCGTATTAATTTTTTGTAAAACAGTAGCAACAATCTCAACAGTCACGTGCGAAAGAAGGGCGTGTGGTGAGGGGGTGAAGACGCAAACCCACGCACGAGCATATGTATATAAAGGGTATTCATGTGAAACCCCGAAACCTAACCGTCTCCTTTAATAAACTCCTCTCCCCCCAGCACTGGGAAAGGAAAAAAAGGTGCTGGCTATAGCCCTGCTGAAGCGCGAGCGCGGAAAAAAAAGAAAGAAACGACCTCCCCCCCCCCCCCCCTTTTTGTCACCTCCTCGCCAGCACGGCGCGGCGCTATCATCACGAGCACCGTCACCTGCATGTCATTGCATTTGTGCACCGCGGTTTCGCCCCGCTGTCTTGTGATGATCATTTTTCTACAATATGGTCTGGGACGGAAATATTTTTCAAAGCCAATGCCATACGGCACACTTTGTTCAAGATATCTTACATCTCCCTGCATTTGGCCATATACTGGGATGTGCAGTCCGAGTGTTACTCTTTCGATTTCAATAAAATAGTACAAACAACTTTCCGTTTATCCGTTGTCCAGGTATGCCATTGTGTCATGCACTAAATAGAAGAGTACTAGTGCATGCGCGACCACTTACTGAAACACCGGCCTATGTATGTTGCTGATCGTGTTATACTAAACAAATTGAACTGATGATTTTAGAAATGCATGACAAAAAAGAAACAAGCCGAAGGCAGTGATACAGAGAAATATCAATATTAGGAATTGATTGGTTGATGTTCGATTAGTGGTTGCGTAATTTTATAATGAACATGAAGTGCAGAAGTCAGCAGGAGAGCGTATTTCACTAACATTTGCTCAATGTTTTGAATAATAGGTACAGTTCTCATATTCCAACATGGATTTGTAACAGTGAACCACGACCAAGACAACCAACGTACTGCTGTGGATATAATGTACCAGCTATACAAATTCCCATTTTCAAAAGAGCAACTGCATGCAGTAACAATAAAGATTTTGGGGTTCGTTCTGCACTATTTCTTGACCCCAACTACACGCGGACGTTGGCAATGGAGATGTGCAGAAGCATTATTTATTTGGAGGGAGACTGACCTGTCCGTCACTAATTTGTGTACGTCATACTTGACATTGGCGCGCGTTTCGGCATTCACTCCAATAGCGGTGTGACGGTAGATAAATGTAAGAGTAAGCACTCCCCATAAATAAGAAATGAGTGTGTATATTACGAAGTAATGCGCATCAATTATAATTGCAGAAATAAGTAATCGTCGAAATGCTAAACAGGCACTGCTGCCCCGGCGTGCAGTTCATGGCAGTTCGCGCGTACGCAATGCAAATGCTGGAGTAGACACGCTAAAACACCCATGTGACGTTTACGTGCAAAAGCGCATTGTCCTCAAACAGCTGACAATAGGCTGCTGTCACCGACGCGCGTGTACCTCCCGACACAAATCGGCGAAATTGCTCACAGCACACGCACGTGCAAGAAACATACGCAGGTTTGGACAGCCGAACACAGCCTCGTATGTGAATTTCGGTGAGCGTAACACCCGCTGTTCACGGGAAAACACTAAAGCGACGCATAAACACACGTTAATTGTTCTTGCGGAACGGCGCACCATAAACCGAAGTCGGAGCCGAAAGCGCTCACCGTGGTTGCCTCGAGTTCATGAAGCCCTACAATCTATTCGCTCATCAAATGCATGAATATGGCAGAAAAACAGTTCAAGGTTCCGCCGATGGTTTGCAAAATGTCCCTTGGTAGATATATAAACCCCACAAAAAACTCGCATACATGCGGGGTCGCTGTGGTGCAATGCGTAAGACATCTGCTTCACGTGTCTGCGGTCCCGAGTTCGATTTCTGGGCTCATGTGTGATTTGCACTTTAATGTCGCAAATATAGATATTTGGGACATTTATGGTTTTCTATTTACATTTCGTCATAAAATCCGCCGCATTACGGCGACAAACCGCTCTCTAAAGCATAAAATATTGCTTTATTTTTACGCCACTGCGTCAGGACTGGGCCACCTACAGAAATGTCACGCCTAACCACTGGCCTTATCTTGCCAGAAAAATTCGACCTAAGATCCCGGCTAATCCTTGTCCCGGTTATTCGGAAGGCCGCTTGAAATCAGGCTGATTTCTCTGGGACACGGCTATGGAGCCGCGTAGAAGCGGCGATAATTTGACTTGATTTCCGGCCTGCAGGCGTGTAGTCTAGCCAGGACTAAACTAAGAGTGTAAATAGCCAGACAGCGTAAGTATGCTATGTCGAAAAAAACGGGGTGAGAATTTGTTTTCTTTGAGAGGTTGAACAATACATGTAGTGCTCCCTTGGAATCGGTGAAAATGACCCATCGGTCCCACTTTTTTTTTTGCAAGATGTGCAGAGTTTTAATCAACAAAGCGAAAGCATTTTCCGCACAGACATTTTTCAAGTTCAGGTGAAAATAGACGCTGCAAGTAATGAGGAATGATCGTGGAGACATACTGCTGAGGGCAATATAGTTGGTCAATTTTTTCGTCATAATAAATAGCAACACCGACGACTATCGCCCCTGCCTGTCAGTTGTATTCTTACTCAGCGTTGAGTTGTGAGGCTACAACTAAGGCAGAGCGAGTCTTTTGGCAAAGTAAAATGGCTATACATGGCGTACTGCTCACCGGAACAATGCAGGCCAGGAGAGAAATTAGACGAATATCCGCGAGGGTGAGATTATCGCACGCCACAAACGTTGCTGTGTCGCCGATAACCTGCTGGAAAGCCTTGACGACTCCTTCCTCAAATTCTTTGAAGCTCTCAACGCTCGGTTTCTTGTTGGTCCTGAACGATGGTATCTACGGAAATAGGTAAAAAAATGCAGTATAAATTTGAAAGGAAAGTTGTGGTTTTCTATGGGTGCGTCATGTGCATCACGAGTCATTTTGATGGAAAGGTCAGATTTGTGCGCAAAACATGAATGCCTTGCTTCACTTAAAAAAAAAAAGAATATATGAAGCACTGATTCATATTACAACATACAGGGTGTTTTTTTTCTAGAAAATGCAGATTTTTCAAAAAAAAATTATATAGGAGTGAGACCCTTCTGCTCTATGCAAATGATTTCTACGAAAAGGTGAACAAGCTTTGCTGCACCTAGTTGCTCCCCAATGAGTGAGTGCAAAAAAATTGTAAATATTTGTTTTATTTTTCACCTAAGAGCCGTTGTTTATTGCAAAGAGTTGTACGGCGAGTCAATTTCCTCTTCGCAAATGGATTTTCTTGAATCAGGTGGTTCGGTCAGATCAGAAACTCACGTGGCGTAATTGAATAAAAAGAGGTATGTTTCAGTACAATGTGAACGAAAGAACGGTAGCCGTTTCAAATATTCTACTGGAGCGTATATTTTTTTGCGATGGCTGTTGAGTAATTGTTGGTTTGTTTGTTAAACTCGAAAGAAACACTTGCTTCTCTACCAGGGGTAGTGCTGCGGGGCTGCCACCTATTTTCAAGCTTTGCAGCGAAATAAAAAGTGAGAACTGCGATTTTTTGGGGGAAGCATAAGCCAAAATAAACACTGCACGCACCAAACGCAAAGAATAAGTGGTTGATTAGGGCATTCGGGATGGCTTGCCATTTGTTTGTAACTTACTCTTTTGCGTCGTGGTTTTCATTAAGTTGGGCACGTGGGTTTCTGCTATGATGTAAAGCTGCTGACGGAGTTGTGCCCCCCCCCCCCCCCCCAGTGTGCCAAGTTTCCACAGCGCCTTGACAAGGGCCTTCAATTTTGATACGCGTTATGTGTACTTTTGGGCGTTTTTGCTGATTTTTTGCTTTTTGCAAATGGTCAAAGGTCTTCCGTCTTGGCACAGAGTTAGTTGTTTGTGAAAGCGATAGGGGTCGGAGTCGGAATGCCCTTGATTATATATATATATATATTATGACGACTCGGTTGTAACGAGGTTTATGTTTATTGGCCGTGAACTCGGGAACGAACAAGCGCAACGGACCCGATAATGAAGCGCACATTCAAAGAAGATGATGACTGTCAGCCAGAACATATGATGATGATTGACTGCTGTTCAGATGAGGATGAAGCGCATAATAGATGCCTACACTGATCCCCCCCCCCCCCCCCGTGGAAGCGGCCAGCCTGGCCGCTGCGGGCGGGTAGTCAAGGTGACGAAGAACGTCGTGGGAAAAGCTTCATGTGGGAAACGTGTACAATTTCGGTGCTGCGGTAACGGCGGTCAGTTGGCATGACAAGAGGCGTCACACGATAGTTGACAGGTGAAGTCTCACATAAAACAACATATGGGGCGATGAATTGAGGCTGGAACTTGTCGCAGAGACCAGGTGTGCGAATTGGTGTCAATAGCAGCACCTCGTCACCCGGTCGGAATGATACCCCACGATGAGAGGTATCGTAGATGGCCTTCCTTGCTTGTTGCGTAGCTTCCGTGTTCATACGAGCGCACTGACGGCACTGGGCAAGGCGAGAAGTATAATCTTCGCAAGAAGATGGTGATGGAGGGCCATTGCTGGTGAAGAAGAAAACATAACATCGATAAAGAAAGTAGGTGAACGTCCGTAAACGAGATAAAACGGTGAGAATCCGGTTGTGCGCTGAACAGCGGTGTTATAGGCAAAAGTGAGGAACGGTAGAAGTTTATCCCAGTTTCTGTGATCCGGTTGAATGTATACGGCGATCATGTCGGCAAGGGTTCGATGAAATCTCTCGGTCAGACTGTTTGTTTGAGGATGGTAGCTGAACGCAATCTTGTGTGTATTAGCAGAAACGCGAAGAGCTTCACCTAAAAGCTGTGATAAGAACACCTTTCTACGGTCACTTAGAAGTACACGAGGAGCACCATGACGTAGTATTATGGCCTGAAGGATAAAGTCAGAAACATCCGATGCTGAACTAGTAGCTTCTGAAGTTGTCTCGGCGTAGCGTGTCATATGGTCTACGGCGGTGACTATCCATCTATTTCCAGCGCTAGTAACAGGAAGGGTTCCATAAAGATCGACACCGACGACCTCGAAAGGTGTTGTAGGGCACGTCATTGGCTGTAACTGACCAGCCGGGGGAGATGTCGGAAGTTTGTGAAGTTGGCACGGAGAGCAGTTACCCACGTACTTTGCTACACTGGTAGAAATCCCAAGTAAATAAAAGCGGCTTTGAATGCGGTCGTAGGTTTTGTGAAAGCCGAGGTGGCCAGCAGTCAAATCGTCATGAAAGGCGTTAAGCACATGATGTTGAAGAGCGCGTGACAGAAAGGGCACCCAGCGTTGGCCGTCAGGATAATATATGTGACGATACAGCACACCGTCCTGAAATTTGAAGTGCTCGAGTTGTCGACGAAGGCGTGCATTGGGTGGACGCGTAGCTCCTGAAAGGTGGTCTATAATGCGCCGACAATACGGGTCAGCCTGCTGGCGAGAACTGAAGGGTTGTTCATCGTCGATTGACGGTTGGTACAGCGAGGTGAGCAAGGCAACAAAAGTGGGAGTCACGTCTGCACTGGTGTCGTTGGAGGTGGCAGCTGGAGTGTCGAACGAAGCCGTAGGTAGTGGGCTCAGAGAAAGAGCGTCGGCGTCTTGATGTTTTTTGCCCGATTTAAAAATAATCTCAAACTGATACTCCTGTAGGCGTGAAATCCAACGACCCAAGCGTTTGGACAAGTTCTTCATTGTAGAAAGCCAGCATAAGGCGTGGTGGTCCGTTACGATGGTGAATTGACGGCCGTACAGATAAGGACGGAACTTTTGTACGGACCAAACCACAGCGAGGCACTCTTGCTCAGAGATGGTATAGTTCTTTTCCGTAGAAGTAAGCACTCGGCTAGCAAATGCAATGACCCTTTCCTGTCCAAAGTTATCGCGTTGGAGGAGAACAGCACCTATACCGCAACCGCTGGCGTCGGTATGCAGGAGTGTTGGGGCGGTGTCATCAAAATGGCAGAGTACAGGCTCTGACGTCAAAGCTTCCTTCAATAGGTCAAACGCCAAGTGACATTCCTCGGACCACACGAAGAGTGCATTAGAAGCAAGTACTTTGTGAAGTGGCGCAGCTATTGAAGCGAAATTTCGTATGAAGCGACGAAAATAGAATGCGAGGCCAAGAGAACTTCGCAAATCCTTAAGTCTTGTGGGGCGTGGAAATCGAAGGACGGCAGCGATCTTATCGGGGTCAGGGCGAATACCGTCCTTGCTGACGACATGACCGAGAACCTTGATGAATTTGGTGGCGAAACGGCATTTCTTAGTGTTGAGCTGCAGACCCGCAACGGCGAGGCACGTTAGGACGTCATCCAAGCGCCTCAGGTTTATGAAAACGTTGATGAAAAGATTATAATGTCATCAAGGTAGCAGAGACACGTCTTCCATTTGAGACTCCGCAGGACGGTGTCGATCATCCGTTCAAACGTCGCGGGTGCATTGCAGAGCCCGAAAGGCATCACGTTAAATTCGTATAGGCCATCGGGGGTTGCAAATGCCGTTTTTACTTTGTCGTCATCGTGCGTGGGAATTTGCCAATATCACGAACGCAAATCAAGGCTTGAAAAGTATTCGGCGCCTTGCAGTGAATCAAGAGCATCGTCGATGCGTGGCATGGGGTATACGTTCTTGCGTGTGATGTTGTTAAGTGCCCGGTAATTAACGCAAAAGCGCACGGAGCCATCTTTTTTTCGTACCAAAACAACAGGGGATGACCAAGGGCTAGTTGATGGACGAATTATTTCTTGTAGGAGCATGTCAGCGACGTTTTCCTCGATGATTTTTCGCTCAGCGAGAGACACGCGGTACGGGCGGCGATGTACAATAGATTTTTCCTCCGTCTGAATGCGATGCGCTGCAGTGGTAGTTCAGCCCAACGTTGAGGAGCAGATGTTGAAAGAATCGGCGTGTTTCGTTAATAACGCAAGCAACTGCTGCGCCTGCAGAGCTGTTAAGTCATCACTCATAAGGGCTGTGAAGGGAGAGGATGATCCAGGCTTACTCATAGAACGGTCGTTGGTAGAGGCAGGTTTAAGTGGCGTGACGCTGACAGGCTCAGCATCCACAACACAGGCTACTGCAGTGCTTTCTGGTAGGAGAACTTTCTCTGGCGTTTCATTCGTAGCAATGACGAGCGCGGAGCCATGGTGAAAGCGTACGACACCTGATGCAAGGGCTACGCCTTTAGCGACGCAAGTCGACGAAGGGCACACCAAGACGTCACCGTGGTCGATGTCCTTAGAGGTCAGTGTCACAATTCGTTCTTGATGTGGCGGTAGTTCGAGATCTTCGCGAGCGAACAGGCGTAGTGGCTTGTAGACGCCTTCGTCGAACATGGAGTCCGTATTAGTTAGGTGCAGAATCCGTTCACCACAACATATAGCGGCTGAAGAAGAAGATAGGAAGTCCCACCCTAGAATTAGCTGGTGAGAGCACCGGGTAAGCACAGTGAACTCGATGTAATGCAAAATGTCATCAATAAACACACGAGCAGTACAAAGAGCAAAAGGGCGGATAGTTTTCCCCTGGGCTTCGACTAGATTGGGTCCATTAAAAGGTGTCATTACTTTTTTTAGGCTTTGCATAAATCATGCCTAATCACAGAAACTGTAGCACCAGTGTCCACCAAAGCGTCCACGAGAACTCCTTCCACCGTAACAGAAACCATTTTGAATGGGCGTGCTGGAGGAATATGAGTTCTACTGTTACATGCAGTTTCTCCTCCGAAAACTGCATCATTTAGTTTTCCGACCGGTTGTCAGTCGTAAACGAGGCTGGCCGAAGAGGAGAGGAGGAGCGACAGAAGGGCGAAGGTGATCGGCGTCGGCTTGAACGGTAAGTGTTCCACGTCTCAGTCGACGCGGGTTGAGATGGAGACCGCTGTTGTGTTGTCCAGATGAATAACGCCAAGCGTAAGAATCCCCACTGGACAAGTCCCGTTCGCGCATGTCGTACTCGTGACGCTCGTCTTGCTGGCGCTTGCGGAAGAAACGCGATGTATAGCCACGATATCCACAGTAAAAGCATGTTGGGTGAGACGGGCGCCAAGGCAGGTAGTAGGGGGCGTCCGGCACACCGGGAGATAGCGCACTCAAGTGGACAGACGGAGGGTCGGGTGGCATTGGCCAGAAGTGGACCGGTGAGGCAGCAGCAACCGGCGTGAATGATGGCAGCGGCGAAGTAGAGTTTACGTTGCGAGGAGGCGCGGCCGCAACTTGTGCGTACATTGGAGGGCTAGACGGAAGTGGCTGTACGTAGGCTGGACCGGTAAATGATGTTAGTTCCTCCCTTACGATGTCATGCAGGGCCATGCTTGAAGATTGTGTGACAGATGGAGAAGGTGGTGAGATGCCCTTTGATCGAAGTTCTTCGCGTATGATCTCCCGTATCATGTCACGCAGGTCCCAGTCTGCTGTACGGTGTTCACTATTGCCCGACTGAAGGCAAACAGAATCAAGTTCGTCGAGACGCTGACATGTAGAGACGACGTCAGCAACAGTAGAAGAATTCTGGGCAACAAGGGCATTGTAGGCAATGCTTCCGATGCCCTTCAGGATGTGGCGCAGTTTGTCCGACTCGGACATCGAAGAATTGACGCGCCGGCAAAGCGCAAGGACATCCTCGATGTAAGATATGTATGACTCGCCTGGATGTTGTTGGCGAGTATCTAGGGCCCTCCTCGCTAGAGCGGATCGAACGGCTGGCGTGCCGAATACTTGGCGAAGCTGCTGCTTGAAGGCAGGATAGTCGGTGACGTTGATCTCATGGTTCAAGAACCATGTCTTGGCAACGCCCGTCAGATAAAGCGATACTCGGCGGAGGTTGTTAGAGTCGTCCCAGTGATTAGTTGCGCTTACTCGCTCGTAGTTATCGAGCCAGTCCTCCACATCTTCGCCGCGGAGACCAGCGAAGATCGGAGGGTCACGTTGGTGGTTTACGATGTAAAGAGGAGGGGCTTGCGGCACAGAGACAGGAGCTGAAAGGGCATCCACCCACTCACTGTGAGACATGTTGGCGGACTGAGGGTCCAAGCGGCGGCGTGAACGGAGCTCCAGCGAATAGGCGTTGTAAGGAGAAGTACTGGGATTGTCAATCCACCTCCACCACGTATGACGACTCGGTTGTAACGAGGTTTATTGGCCGTGAACTCGGGAACGAACAAGCGCAACAGACCCGATAATGAAGCGCACATTCAAAGAAGATGATGATTGTCAGCCAGAACGTATGATGATGATTGACTGCTATTCAGATGAGGATGAAGCGCATATTAGATGCCTACAATATATATATATATATATATATATATATATATATATATATATATATATATATATATATATATATATATATATATATATATATATATATATATATATATATATATATATATATATATATATATATACTGCTACGTGTATGAGCCGAGAGAGGAGAAGAGGAGGAAGCTGTGAACTGGTGCGGATACCAACACCATTATTACGCGACCATCAACCTTTTTATTAACTACTAGGCCAATTGTAATGTAAATGTGAAGAAAGAAAAGTGGGTGAAAAGATAACTTGCCGTTAGCAGGATCCGAACCTGCGACCTTGAATAACGCGTTCGATGCTCTACCACTGAGCTACCACGACAGCTACCCCCCCCCCCCCCGCCACTTTATTGGGTATCTATGTGAATATAAACGTGGGAGTGTAAGTCAGCGCCGCTAGTAGCCATGGCGACGAGTGTGGCACACTTTTTATTAGCCTGTTTGGCGTCACGTAGACGTGATCTTAGTACTAACTGGCAGCTGACCAATAGTCCCTCGTATACAGCCTAAATGCACCAAGTCTGCCAGTACGAGACCCTCGTTAATGAATAAGAGAAACAAGTGTATACCTAAGGGCTCTTTTTTTCGTCTTCACACAGTATTAAGTATTAATGAGATCTAAGAGACAATAATGCCAAGGAAAGTATAGGGGTAGTTAATAGGCCAATGGTAACGTAAAGGTGAAGAAAGAAGTGTGGGTGAAAAGATAACATGCCGTGGGCAAGATCCGAACCTGTGACCTTCGAATATATATATATATATATATATATATATATATATAAAAGTGTGTGTGTCTGTCTGTCTGTCTGTTGGTTATGTCATGACAAGTGTCCCAGACGTGGCGCTAGACCATCTCAGATTGTGCCGATAACATTTACGTGTTTTTCGTATACCTCGTGAAGTATGACCGCGAAACATTTTTGCTCGATAAATATTTTCAGGACCTTGGCCCCCTCTCAAAGGTCGCTTGCTTTTGCTAAAGTGTGCACAACAGGAGAAATGTACATAAATTATATATATGCTTGCGCCACTTCAAAGCGGCACTTGAGCTAATAAAGAGGTTTTGTTTAGTTTCGCAACCAAACAATTTTGAAAGTTTTGTGTTTACTTACCAGCTAGGCCTCTTCAAAAACAACAATCACCATCAAATTTCACCTTTGTTACGCTAGCTGGAACTTTCTCTAAGCTATCTTAGTATCAGTGTAGTGTACAGGAATGTTTATTTTTGTACAGACGTGCTTGGGTTACAAATAGGCCTCAAATGTTCCAGAAAAAAATTATATCAGCGAAAATATGCAATTTGTTTCATATTTGACCATAAATTTAGTACTGATGTTGTCAAAGAAAAATTTCCCACGATCCGGTGTTATAGGCCATTTCAAATTAAGAAGGCTACTTTAAATCATACTTTTTCTTAAGAACGAAAGTTATTTTTGAATTTGGCCCTCCGAATACATCCTGCATTCTTTTGTTGCCACATCACCACGTAGCACGTGGTCGCCTTTTCGGCTGGCAGTTGTTGAAAGAAAGAGAAAGGTGCGAGGTGTATGTCAGCAGATTGTGAGTGGCGGAAAGTCTTGTTGCTCTGATGTCAAGGCTACGAGTATTGAGTTCGCTTTACGATGTAAGCCTACTTAGCATGCCCATTGGGAAGTATGGAAGCCGTACTGCGGCTCGCAGTATCGTTGGACCACAATGCTACAGGGGTGTCTGCACAACCATCGTACCTGAGAGAAAGTGTACAAGATGTGCTTTAATTGATGCGAATTTTGCAGTTGTGCAGACACCAGGGATGGCACACTAGGCCCATGCCCCACTTTTCCCTATTTTCTTTTCGTTACGGCTTACTAAAGCGCAAAAAATAAAAAAAGTGTCCACCGCCCCCTTCCCCCTCCCTCCCGAAAAACACTCTGATTATAACCCGGCACCAGAGAACATGTTTTCACAGCTAAGTGTAAGCCACAGTTTTCGAAGAACGTTTTGTTAGGCGCTCCGAAAAATAAGACGTTTATATAAGCTTATTGCAGAATTGGAACTGCCAATCGTAATTCTTACCGAAAATGCCGAGAACTTTGGCTGAATGTGTGTCGACACTACAGAAAGGACTTGATCAACGCGTGCTCTTTTCTTGACGTCCTTCGGGTAGAGATCCGACGTTGGTGCGTATTTGTTCACCAGGTAGTAAGCGATGGCAGAGCTGCAGGTAATTGGAGAGGCAGGGACATATTTCTATCACAAAATGAATAAACACATAGGGCAAAGCATATAGGGCGCATGACATATTTCTTAAACAAGAGGCAAACCACAGCAGGCCGAGCGTACCTTCTGCGTACAAGTGATTCTTCCATTGTGCCGCACTTCACAGAGTTTTCTAAGCGAGAGGCCGCATCTACCGCGCTACACGTTATTCCTGGTAAAATGCTTTTGGCTTTTCTGCGACTTATACACTCCGAAAAATGCCTGAATGAGTATGCGTTCTTTAAGAAATGTAATGCCAGTTAGATGCATTATGATAATACAATGTTATCAACAGCTGGCATATACAGCAATACTGGCACGTGTATTGAGTTTGTACCAGTGAAATTCTATCCTGTGGTATACTGAATCGGAAGCCGATGTAGCATCTATAGTCGTTCACCTACAAACGTAAAAGTGGGTTGTGTGAAAAACATTAGGAATTTCTTCGTTTAATGAACAGGAGAGTGGACGGAGAAAATGGGATAGATACACAAGAGACGGGATTGAGGCTGAGGACAAACAAGTGCCATTGCCCGCCCACTGCAGAATATCATCTATATACTATATATAAACGAAGGCCCCGCCGTGGTGGTGAGTGGCTGAGGTACTCGGCTGCTGAGCCGCAGGTCGCGGTATTGAATCCCCGCTGCGGCGGCTGCATTTCGGATAAAGGCGGGAACGCTGTAGGCCCGCGTGCTTATTTGGGTGCACGTTAAAGAACCCCAGGTGGTCGAAATTTCCGGAGTCCTCCACTACGGCGTCTCTCTTAATCATATGGTGGTTTTCATACGTTAAGCCCTAGTTATCATCATATATATAAAAGAAAGAGGATGAGTTATTGAAACAATTTGACATTGCGCCAAATTAATTTCACAGTCAAAACACAGTAATCATATTCCCCTAATCTAGAAAATCTATAGGTATTGACTTGCATTAACCACCGGCTTCTTGGCCAATCCCCCTTAGTGGGTGAGAGCCACAAAAGAAAGGAACAAGCAAGCAAGCAGGCGATGATAACAAGAAAACAAACTATAAAGGGCGCTTTGTGTGCAGCAGTTGGAAGATTGTGCAAGTTGTAAAGCATTGTACAGAGTTCAGGAATGACAACTTACCACAAAAATATCCGGTAATTTTTTGCTATTACGGCAAAAATTTTTGCTATTATCCCAAAACCACATGTGCACTGCAGTAACGATTATTTCGGCGCTTTTTCACTGCACAACCATTATGTTCCCAGAGTGCCATGTCTAATGAACAGAGAGTTCTAGTCATCTTGAACAGACATGTGTTCAATCCTTAACCAAACAACTTCAATAGATAATTTGCTATAGATGCTGAAACAAAGTGTGATTTCCCCAATTTCTGTGGCACTTGCGCGCTTTATGAATCTCACTGACGGGTAACAGTCCGATCGGCAGGAGCTTGTCAAAAAGTAGCGCTGCAGTGGCCGAACAACAATAGGCATTTCACGCCAAAGATGCTATGATCGAGGCCTGCAGCCTGAAGCAGAAACTTGTAACAATCACGAACCAACACGCGCTCCATGACTACTTAAGCATTCGGTAGAGATGGTTGACAAGAAAAGTGGAAACGTGCCCACCAGCTCTTCTGTGACCCAGATTTGCTCTAATTAGAGAAAGCTGTGCAATTTGTGTTTTTTAAGTTTTGTTCTTTTCGCCCTCTCTAATAAATTCAAATCTCTTGACTAGTGCAGGCCTCCTCCAACTCACCTCTCGTAGAGAATGAATCCAGAGTCGTTTATTGTCGGAACCTTTTGAAACGGGTTGATCTGAAGGGAAGGAGAAAACGATTAAAATTTAACACGAAATTTTCAGGAAGCGTCACCAGTTAGAAAAAAAAAGATCAAAGGAAGTAATAAAGACACTCTAGATTGGTTATAACTGTCTCGCGCACCTATACATCTGTGTTTCGGAAACGTGAACTTCGAGGTATTCATGAATAATAAAAAGGTGGCACAAGCTTTTCACAAAAAAGTTCGCTTTTCGGATTTTTCTCTTTATATTTTCATATCATGTTTTACCCGTAGGTTGACGCTCTTTTATAACCTAATGTTTCGTCAAACTTGGCACATTTTAGCTGTTAGCTTCCCACGTTTTTATATTGTTTTTAGCAAAAAAACGCATGCTGGGAGCTTGACCTAATTGGTGTTATGCAATTCAGAAACTGGTATCCAACAGTCAAATCCGCTTATATTTACCTTGTGAAAATACACGAGTTTATTACATATACAGGATTACTTAACATGCAATGTTATTGAAATATATTGTGTTGAATGCGAATTTCGGTGCGCACTGCCTTCACGGCCCTGCTCACTACAAAAAAGATTTGTGCGAGGGTGAGTTTTAAACGAGAAATTGTGGTACACGCTGGATGAGAGCTGTGCGCTCTCATCCAGTGCCAGAAACGTCTGCCTTGGTTTAGATGTTTCCTTCCCAAGAGGCACTGAGCTGCTTTGCTGGGATGCGGTACGTAGCGGTGACGTAAGGCTTCTTTTCTCCAAATCCGAAAGTACATGCTATCATGACATTTGCGGAGAACCATGGGTTCCTCTGTGTTACAGAATCCATTGCGTTGACGAAACTAACGAAGAAGCGAACGCACACGACAGGTAGGCGGTGCCGCGATGAGGGTTAATAGGGAAAAGCATGGCACGACAAGCAGTAGTTTCAACCTGCTCCACGCGGCGCTGCCCTTATCCCTTCCGCTGGTTATCTTGATTGCATGCAGGAATGTCTGATTTTGTGAAGAAAAGGAAATTGCTTGCTCCTATTGTTCGACAAACCTAGTACCTCGGCTGTTTTTGTTCGATGTAGCCGTACACTGTCTCGCGCGTTGATGTGCAAACATGTTGTGCCACTTTGGAGCACTTTTCGATATAAAGAATAATTCGAACCCCAGGAGTTCGCGTTTTAGTCTATCAAAGGCTACCTTCTGTAAAACTTTTTTACATAGATTTTTTGCCTACCAGTACACCGGTGGCGTTTTCACAAGTGTATATTTACCTGTCTTCCATTACTGTTATCGTTTAGTTGAACGACGCTACTTCGACAAAAAAAAACAAGTTCTCAGCCTTCAAGACTTTAAATGTTCAAATTAAGACCGATTCCCAAGCAAGTGGAGGTGCGAAAATACTGTCATAGAAAGTACACCTTACTATGTATATAAACACTTCCAAACACACGTAGACATCAACGTGATATTTGATATGGAAGCACAGTGTGCGGTGAAGTGGTGAATTGAGTGAACGCTACTGCGGCAAAAAGGCATCGGGCACCAAATCACAATACAGATTCCCCAGACGTATGCAGGCTAGGTGGGTCATGCTACATCTCTGGTTTATCATGTGAATAAATACACAGAGAAACATCCAATACCACGCAATATAAACAATGCAAAACAATTTGACCCACACTTAAACACCTTACATTGCTTTCCTAAATGCAAAGCTGGTTTCTATAAGCTTACGCAGAAAAGGTATCATCATAAACGGTAAATATATTGTATACTACACAATATTACACGTTCGCGCCCAAGCTAGATTGGGAGTATTCAGTTAGTGCTCATTATTATTTGATAGCTTCCCTAAAAACAGCAGTTTTTGCAGCATTAAGTATCAAGCTATTGTAATCGTTTCACAGAGCAGCAAGACGTACCTTGGTGAACTCCGGTGCCTCGTGCTCTCGTTTCAGAAAATCAAGTTCCTTAAGACAGAGGTCAACGCCAATGTGCTTAGCTACCATTTGCACAAATGTGCAAGGGGCGCTACCCTGAAAGAGATACAGCTCTACGGGCATGATGCTCTGCTACCTCACTCTTCGACGTCACTCCACCGAACTAATTGCAATCGCAACCGAGCGATATGTTGTCCTTCAAAGAGGAATTTTAAAAGACACAGTGCCGCCCCCTGGACGCTTGTATGAAGAAACTACTGTTTGCCACGTGTGTCACGGCCATCGGTGCTCGCACTACATGGGCGCCTGTTTCCGCCAGTAAAAAAGAAAAAAACAAACGCGTAAAACTCATACGGCAGGTGTACTGTTCTGTTATTGAGGGCATTTTTCGCTTTACCATGTTTGCTGCTTACTTTGCCAGATCACTGCACCGCTTCTCCGCTACAGCTGCCTAACGAACTTTTTCCGACACTCATTTCATTCTTGCGAATGTTTTCGCGTCAATTCATTCTTTGTAACTTCAATGAGTTGACACAGGACAGCCCGACAGCTAACAGTCAAGCACTTTTAATTGAGGCCGTAAGTGCATGCACGAAAATTATGAACCCATCGGACACTTCCTAATAATACACGATTCACAAACTAGTTGCGGTGATATGGCACCGTGTATGTACGGGTGGATTCAGACGCGGGGGCCAGGCACACTGCGCTCCTTCCACAGGTTATCGTGCCACAAATCTGTTCTGGCGACATAGCGGTCTTCGTAAAAACAAATACTAAGCAGGTTTAATTTGCTAATTTGCATGTTCGTAGCTAGGCCGAGCTCTGCCCCCCCCCCTTTTTTTCCTTTTTTTTCAATCATGCTTACCCTTACACCAGCTTGCTCTCGGGCAATCATGTTTTTACTACAGCGATTCACAACAGAGGCGTATTGCCAGAATTCATGTCTAAGGCTTCATTAATTGTGGTTAGTGCGCATCTGTATAGATTATATGCTATTAAGTTATTTACTACACTATTATTTACTGTTCAACACTTTCTCACAGTATGCGCCTAAGCAACGACTCCTAGAAAAATCATATCTAGAGCGTGAGCCGCGAACGTGCCGCCCTACCCTCGGATTTTACCCTCCCCCTCCAACGCCTGTGGCGCTCGCCCCTTGCCAACACAGCAATGCTCTCACGGTTGCCTCTGAGCAGCTGGCTGTGATGTCACATGACAGAGCGGTACGGAGGTGAGAGGTCCCACACGGCGGACGGTCGCAACACGCGGTAGGAGGCATGGCCTCCCAGATTTTGTGCTGGCAGAAACCTCTCAATTGAAGAGAAAGCCGCGTTCAAGGCATAGTTTTTCTAGGAGGCGTTGTCCTAAGGTGCTCGGCTGCTGTCATAGGTTCGATCCTAGACGTGGTCGTCATAATACAGTGGACGCCAAAAGCTCGAGTCCCCTGTGCTGTGCGTTGTCAGCGCACGTTTGAGAACACCAGATGGCCAAACTTTCGGAGCCCTCCACTATGGTGTATCTCATAATGATATCGTGGTTTGGAACGTAAAGCCAGATATTATATTAACTATCAGGATAGCACGGCTCAGCGTGGATGCGACTCCGCTGAGCGCCGGCGCACCAGGCGGGGCCACGCATCATAGCGTAGCGTTGTACGCACCCAGGTACCACGGAACATACTACGCCTCGTACGCTTCAGCACACGAGCATGCCGCTCCGTATTGGGCACCGTGGCTGTGTGGCCGCTCTTGCTTAGCTGTACTACTATACTACATCAAGGGCTGCGATCTTGTGTGTACCTATGCCGCATCGATTTGGTGCTCGGGTGCAGCGGATGCAATGACCCTCGGCTGAATGCGGCCGCGCGGACAAATTATATTTGAACAGGCAGAGAAGCTTCCATAGAAACAAAAGCGTCAAGAACTTGGCGGTTTGTTGCCACCGTCTCCATCTGCCTATAACGGGGACAACAGCATAATAAAAATGAAATTAGGATTGCACGCTATTAATCCCAAGTGGTTGCGGCGTCACTCAGTTATGAAGCACGCCAAAAAAATTTTTTACAAGTTTTGCTTTTTATACTTAGTTTCTAAAACCACGGATTTTTTTTTTCGCATCTTTATTGTTCGCTAACAGTCGTATGCGAAAGAAAAAGAGGATGAACAAGAAGGTTTTTAAAAACAAACTAGCGGTATGCTGCTGAAATGAGTGCTTGCAATATAGAGCAAAAAAATATCAGGGTAATAACGATTCACAAGTGCAATAAATCAAAAACTAACGTTCAGTAATCGAAGAAAGCCGCCGGAGTGAGACAGTAGCCATAAACGTATTACCTTGGCAGCGTATTACACAGCACAGCGTCCTTTTATTGAAAGGGTCACGGGCAGTGTCAGGAAAAGGTGAGGGCACGCTAGCAGTGGTGCGCCAGTCAAAACATTCTACGCTAAAAGAAATGATCATCTAAGCCTCATTTCAGCTAATTTAGCTGCTATAAATGAAAGCACACTTAAGAAATGAAATAGCCTACGGATTATACACTTAAGGTCACTCCAAAAAGCGAGCGATGATTTCTTTACCCCACAGAAATCCGGACCAGACGCAAGCCCAAAGTATATAGCATACTGCTTGCAAATCCCACTTTCCCCTTTCTGGTGGTGCACTAGAGAAACAAAAGACCGCAAGCTATTTAGCGAAGTGTCAGGTGAGAAGTAAAGCGATTTGCTTGTGTATCTTGTCAAGTTTAAAATAAAAAGTTGTGGAAGCAACTTTCCTTCAAGTTTGGTTTTTTCGCATGCCCCACCGCGGTTGCCTATAGAGACTAAAATACTAGGCTGCTGATCTGCAGGTTGCGGGATCGAATCCTGGCTGTGGTGGCTGCATTTCTGATGGAGGCGGAAATGTTGTAGGCCTGTGTGCTCAGATTTGGGTGCACGTTAAAGAACCCCAGGTAGTCGAAATTTCCGGAACCCTCCACTACGGCGTCTCTCATCATATGGAGTTTTAGGACGTTAAACTGCACATATCAATCATGTTTGGCTATAATTGTTTGTTCCAATCTCACCTTTCCACGCTTCATACGTACGAGATTCAGGTGTTCGGTGCAATACGTTTTGATGATCTGTGGGGTTTAACGTCCCAAAACCACCATATGATTATGAGAGACGCCGTAGTGGAGGACTCCGGAAATTTTGACCACCTGGGGTTCTTTAACGTGCACCCAAACCTGAGCACACGGGCCTACGACATTTCCGCCTCCATCGGAAATGCAGCCGCCGCAGCCGGAATTTGAACCCACGACCTGCAGGTCTGCAGCCGAGTAGATTAGTCACTAGACCACCGCGGCGGGGTGCAATACGTTTTCGACCACTTTTTTTTCCACCTTTGGCCTCTGATATGAATTGACCTTTGGTCACGTGTTGATGACAAAATTGGTGCGCCGTTGACCAGCGTACTGGTCCTATCGCAGCGCCTGACGGCAATGCACTGTCTTTCAGATCGGTATCATAATGCCGGTTGTGCATACCTCAGCAGCGTGGCTTTTCGTCAGTGCTCATAACGCAAGGCTCCAAAGACAGAAGATAACATCAAGGGTTGAACGCCCCAAAACCACAATATGTATGTGAGAGATGGTGTAGTTGAAGGGTCCGGAAATTTCAACCATCTGGTGCACCTTTGACTTGCGCTGACATCGCAGAGTAGACCATCGTTTACCGTTTTGCTTCCATCTAAATGCGACTGCCACAGCCAGGATTGAACCCGCGACCTTCGTGTAAGGAGCCGAGCACCATAACAGCTATACACCACCGCGGCATACAATGCCAGAAAAACAAGCCAGAAATGTTTTAAGGCTTGATCAGCTGCCTTTAGACTACCAAAATTTTCATAGCGTCTTTTAATTTTTGTACTGGGACCGCAGATAGTGACTGCATCGTCTTTGAGATGTGCATTTTTCTTTTCTAGATTAGGCTGGTCTTGAAGGTCTTTTTGAGAATTCAGGAACAGAATTATCTTTTCTGTGCAAAATACACATAGGCAGTGGAAGGTGAGGTTTGTGGAAGGATTGGGAGCTGGACTCCACCCCACCCTTACTAGGTAGTTTCGCTCTTTCGATGTTTGTTTGTAAATGCACACTTATGAAATCACGAAAAAACGAAAGGGTCCTCAACAACCAATGCGAACTTCACGCGGAGTCGCCACCCTGGCTGAACGCCACCGGACACGGTGCCGCCGTGCATTGATGCTTTGCGGGGAATGTGCACAGGGCTGGCGTGTGCTCACTTGAAGCGCAGATACAGCGTGCTTGCCTTGCTGTGTAACACACCTGTCAGCTTGCCTGTAGCGATTCAGCGCCCAGCGAAGGGATTCCGGAAAAGAACTCTTCACTTGCTGCAGCGCTTTGTGCAGATTTTAAAGGCGATAGTCTTTCTTGGGGACCTTCGACGCGTAAATGTTTGCCTGTTGGTCTGTACTTTTGTCTGTTTATCTGCCCATACGAAACTTCAAACGGCACTTAACGATCCCCTTAGCGGCTGACCCCATCCGCAGCACCCACCAATATCGCTCAAGATTCAGCGTTCATACTTGTGAGATTGTCAATTAGAAAGCAATTATTACGCATATATGAGGCACCACAAAAGCAGTTCAATATTCTGTATGTCTGTCTATTTACAAGAAAAGACATACATAAGTTTTTCTAAGGACCGTAGCGCTTATCACGCTTCAGTGACGATGCAACGCTTGCACGAAAAGGCAAGTGTTTCCAACGCTTTGCTAAGACGACACGGTGGTGGCACCTATCCGTCGCCTTGCGTTCTACCCCTTATCATCCCGGAGACAGGCACGCACGCCGCGCGCTTCATTTTCCAAGATAACTGCCAGATAGCTCTCATGTCTCACGTGTGACGTGACGTGTGCTCGTTCGCCTTCGCCGCACGCTCGAGACACTCTAACGCAGCGCGTCCAGAATACGGTTCACCAATTTTCTTGCGCAGAACATCAAATAAACGTTTTGTTCTCTCTCTCCAGACGAAAGACTATCGTCTTTTGACGACATTTGCAGTGTAACATGCAAATACGGGGCCATTTTTTATTTATTTCATACGGCCAGCTTGCTATGAAAGCCAAAGAAGGGGTGGTTTAACCGATAGAAAGTGTAGAACAAACTGTCAAAAAGAGATTGAAACATAACTGTGAAGCAAATGTGAAATATGTAATGAACAGTATTTACAGCGTGTGAAACACAGAAAACATTAGGATATAGGAAACACACAAGTTACTCTAGATAGAAATGGTGTCAAGGAAATACACAGGTCGCAAAAAACGATAAAGAAGCCCCACTTTTGGCAAATTTTACTGCTTGCAACTGAGTGGTTACTTTTACACAGCCCCAATCTGTGTAAATTGGATGCTTTTTTCGCACATCGCTCAAGACTGTTCGGTGCAGGGAATATCACACCGCAGAGAGACGCCGCCTATTCTGCACAAGCTGCGAAACAGGGTTCTGGATACATTCGATCACTCGGGGTATGCCCTGCTCTGTTTCAACTGCCTTGTTATGTGGAGATTGAGCTTTATATTATCCACTTCGCTTGTACGTTTCTATAGGTTTCGCAGTAAAAAAACACAAAAGAAAACAAGTCGAAACAGTGACCCAGGATGAAAAGTAATTGAATTAGAAACCACATACAGCACATAGCCTTCATTGGCATTACGGGCATGCTTGAGTTCATGACCGAGAAAATCCATTAAAGAAGACTGGACTTTCATTGCCCCCCCCCTCCATCTCCCGTTTCCCATAAAATATTCTGTCGCCACCTCTCCTCCCTAGCTGTTGTATCGCGCCCTGCCAAGCTCATCTCTAAAGCTACAGTGCTAGGTGCTAGCATAGCTGTGGCACTCCGTTTTTTTTTCTTGTGACAATGTTAAAAAAATACGAATGACTTAGACATACTCGCAAAAATAGTATGCTCTGAAGACAAGTGTTTATCGCAATAAAAAAAGGTATGTTGTGTTTTCATCAAAATAAGGATGAAAGCGATTAACTAAACAAATCCACTTTTCAAAGCATAAGAGCGCTGAACCAAACGATTAGAAAAAGTAGCGACACAGGATAAGCTCCCGCCCTCTGTCTGTTGTTCTTATAAGAATGCATAGTTTTGGGCTCTACGTTCCCAACACGAGGATACTACATGAAACGCTCAAACCACCTCACGTACTTTTGTGGGCATTTTTTTTTCATCCATCGCCGGTGTCAAGTACAGCCACCATGAAAACGGCGCCCCAGCGATGGCCCCATTCCATCCTGTTTGTGGCAAAGAACGCTACCGAAAGTCTGCGTGTTTTGAACAGGCAAGCGCTTTCGCTCTATTTTGAGAACACTGTGCTGAACGAGATTAAGGACCTACGACTTAATACAAGAAGAAACATCCTGGCTGTCGATGTGCGGCACCCGAGTGCGCTGAGCAAGCTGCAACAAGTAACACAACTGGAAAACATTGCAGTTAGGTCCATCATACCAGCCGATGGTGTGACCACATCAGGAGTCATTTACGACATTAACACGGAAATCCCAAACGCAGACCTTCCAATACTTATAAAACCAGCGAGTCAAGACAACGTCATTGTCAGCATTGGACGGCTTGGTAACACACACTGTGTGAGAGTAACGTTCAAAGGTGACTGTCTTCCCGCATATGTGAAGGTTGGCCACTTTCGTCAACAAGTTCGACCGTTCATTCCTAAACCCGTGCAATGCTTCAATTGTCAGAAGATCGGCCATGTAAAGGGAGTTTGCAGGAGCTCCGCAGCGTGCCCCCGGTGCGCCCAACCACACGCGGAAGACAACTGTAGCGCTACCACACTGAAGTGTCCTAACTGTCAGGGTGCTCACAAGGATTCTTCGAAAGAATGTCCGCACATAAAGAAAGAATTTTCTATTCTGAAGCGAATGGTACGAGACAGCTCAACCCACAAAGAAGCTGCCGAGGAAATCCGGCGAAGACGACGTCGCCGTCGAAGGTCTTCACGTCGGAGAGCGCCAACTTCAGGCGATAAGTCGGCGCATCAGGAAAGATTGCCAGCTGCAGTTTACAGCACGGCAAACACAGCCGTTGGAAAAGAGCAAAGGGACAGACCAGTCTCTACAGAAGAGTGGCCTCCACTTACACGTACAAACGCTCAGAAGAGCCGCAGCAGAAGCCGCCTTCTTCAGAGCAAGCTGCTGCAATGGAGGACTTTCGGAACACAGATCAGCAAGTGATAGCTCTTCTGCGACCTTTATTTAACGCCATCCGCTTGTTGTTAAGCAACTTGCACACACCATCAGCAAGAAGTGCGTTGCAATTACTGGACGCTTTGAGTCTAGAACTCCCAGCGCTTGAGTAAATAATGGCTCACCAGCCACTGTCTTTCAGAGAAGAGGTCCGAAAACAGCGATTATTCAATGGAATGCCCGGGGACGGAGGTTACGCATCGCCGATTTCCTTCGGTTCGTGTACACCAATAAGTTCGCCATCCTTGTCACCTGCGAGCCAAATTTGCAGAAAGAAATCAAACTTTCTGGTTATGAGTTATTCATGTCGTCTACAACTGCGGACAATAGCAAAGTTCTGATGTTTATTCGCGGCGACCTCACCTACATTAATCATCCGGTGTCACCCCACAACGACAATCAATATATAAGTAGAACAGTGAAAGGAGACTTACCATCACGGTTGTGGGTGCCTACCTCTCTCCGTCAAGCCGTTTCGACCATACTAGACTACAAGGTATCCTGTCAGCAACTTCTCACCCATGCATTATAATTGGCGACTTCAACGCCCATTATACAATCTGGGGCAGTTCTAAGACCGATGTTAAAGGGAGAAAGTTGGTGTCCTTCGCCTCGGACAACATACTTTTCTTGCTAAATGATGGCAGTCCAACGTTCCTACGTGGTTCAAGGTATAGCAGCTGCCTTGACCTAGCCTTTGTCTCACAAGGCTTCCTCAGGCATGCTGAGTGGTTTCCAGACATAGAAACGCTTGGAAGTGACCACATTCCCACTTACGTCAAAATCGAAGGATTGTCCCATGCTAAGATACGCGATAGTGTTCAGAGAGTGGACTGGTTGAAGTTCCAGTCTCGCATGGAAGAACAATGTGAAGCAAACATGTCCCTCGACTTAGAGGAGATAATTAAAAGCACAATACACAATACTACGTGTACCCTCACCTGCTCTCCCAAAGTAACAGAATTTGACATCGAGCTAGAACGACTTCCAGCAATCCGACGGCGTGCTGAACGAAGATACCGACGCACGGAGGATATAGAAGACTGACGGATTGCTCGACGTATACAAAAGAAGATTCAGCGCCGGATAAATAAACTCGAGTCACAACGTTGGACTGCTTTTTGTGAGTCACTTGACCCACGAAAACCTTTATCCCAATTGTAGAAGACGGTACGAGGTCTCCGCACAAAACCCACTCAGTGGTCACCATTCAGGGCTCTCGCACTTTCTGAACAGAGACGCGGCATTGACGTGGCAGAAGACTTCTGTGCCACAGTATCTGGGCCACTCGCAGTGCCAAATAGCCTATTTCCCTCGACTAACTGTCCACAAACACTGGATTCCTGCATGGATATGCCTTTTTTCCATCGTGGAGCTCAGAGCAGCACTAGCTTTGTGTGGACGCACGTCGGCACCAGGGCCCGATATAAGTTTTATAGGGCCTTGTGTCATCTGGGTGAACGCGCGAGAATCCTCTTTTTGGAGTTGTACAACAAATCCTGGCAAGATGGAACGCTTCCGACAAGCTGGAAGACAAGTCGCCTAGTTCCACTACTGAAGCCAGGCAAGTCACCGTGGGACCTCTCATCTTATCGTCCGATCGCATTGGCCAGTTGTGTAGGCAAAGTTATGGAGAGGATGATCCTGGGACGCCTGGAGTGGTTCTTGGAGTGTAACAACATCTACTCAGATGCCATGGCAGGATTTCGGCGTGGTCGAGCATCGATCGACAACGTAGTTGACCTTGTCACTTATGTCCAACACGAGAAAGGCCGTAAGCGTCTCTGCGCATCTTTGTTCCTAGACGTCAAAGGGGCGTATGACACCGTTACGCATAAAGCTGTTCTCACCACTCTCGAAGATATAGGAGTAAGTGGTCAGATGTATCGCTGGGTACGGAATTATTTGTCAATGCGATCTTTCTTTGTGAGCACTGAAGACGGTCCAACCTCTCATCATTACAGCCCCCGTGGCGTTCCCCAGGGTGGCGTACTCAGCCCTGTGCTGTTCAATCTTACGTTAATTGCTTTCACTGAGCATCTGCCAAGCACGGTTAGGCTATCAATGTACGCATATGATGTCTGTGTTTGGGCATCGGCTGTAACACGCCTGCAGTTACGAGGGAGAATTCAAAAAGCTGCCACTGAAACATTACGCTACCTCCGAAATCGAGGCTTGGAAATTTCTTCTGAGAAATGCGCCCTCGTAGCTTTTACACGAAAGCCTATGGATAAGTACACTATAAACATCAATGGTCAAACTGTAATATACGTTCGATCGCACAAGTTTTTGGGCGTCATAATTGACAGGAATTTATCATGCAGCGATCACGTTTCATACATGAAGAAACGGTTATTGGACATCTGTAATATACTGAAGTTCTTTGCAGAGAAGACTTGGGGAATGTCTCCCAGTGCAATGCTACAGCTGTACAGAGTACTTTTTCTCGGTTTCCTGCGGTACAGTTTACCGGCACTGACCAATGCAAGCAAAACAAGCCTTCTAACGCTACAGAGTGTTCAGTCCCAGGCACTCCGGATTTGCCTCGGCTTGCCTCGTAGTGCGTCAACAATGGCTACTATAGCTATCGCTGGTGACCACCTCATCACGACACATGTCAACATTGAGGCACTCAGGACACATATAAGGCATATTGCTCGGACACCCTGCCACCACCTAGCCTCTTTACCAGAAGACAGACCACGTTCGTCATTTCGCCAAACGGTCACCACATACCGCGATTCTTTGCCAACATGCTTCACACCCGCCACCAGGCCTTCCACTTCTCCCTGGTGCCTGACTCAGGCTAATATCAGGCTAACTATACCTGGCTTCAAGAAAAAAGCAGATATGTCGTCACCTGCTCTCAGACAGCTTGCTCTGCTCTTGTTATACGAGACGTATCAAGGCTCTATACACGTATACACCGACGGCTCTGTTTTACAGAAGAGTTCAACGGCATCATTTGTTATACCGATAAAAGACACGACGAGAAAATTCAAGACCTCCTACCTTTCGACATCAACGGGAGCAGAGCTCACAGCTCTTCGTGCCGCATTGCAATTCATCAGCGATCAACAGCCACAAAAATGGACAATTTTCAGTGACTCAAAGGTGGCATTGCAATCCCTTCTCTCACCTTTACGGCACAGCCCGTACGAACAGCTGGTATTTGAGATTGCAGAAAAGACTCACCAATTCATTGAGGAAGGTCATGAAATAGTCATTCAATTGCTTCCAAGTCATTGTGGAATAATTGACAATGAACGGGCCGATCGAGCTGCCCGTTCTGCCCATACTGAAAGCGATGAAATATCAATTCCGCTTTCAAGAACTGACGCTGCACGGAGACTCCGCATGCTTGCTCGCAAGCGCACCACGTCGCAATGGAACGAGTCACATTTCATCCATGCACGGTTAGATACTTTAGACCCAACTCTTAGTCTTCGAATTCCTCCGGAATTACGCCGACGAGACGCCACTATGCTGTGCAGATTATGGTTGGGCGTCGCATTTACCAATGCGTCCACGTTCCGCATAGGAATGGCTGACACTGCTGCATGGGACCATTGTGGCAGTGATGAAACAACTTGGCACATTCTGTGTGAATGCCCACAATACTGCTCGCAGAGACAGTCACTCTGCGGTGCACTAGGTGAACTGGACAACCAGCCTCTTTCGAAAGAAAGACTCCTGCGCGGCCGACAGGACTTTATGTCGCAGAAAAAGGCTGTGAAGGCGCTCCTGCGCTTCTTTCGTTCAACCGGCCTGTCCAAACAACTGTGATCGGAACTCCATGAATGTGTGCGCATGTTGTTTTTTTCTAATTTATTTTATATCTCTCTATATCTATCCTCTTTCCGACCCTTTTCCCCACCCCCGTACAGGGTAGCAAACCAGGTCGTCTAGGTTAACCTCCCTGCCTCTTCCTTTTAATTATTTCTCTCTCTCTTTTGTTTCATCGACTGACCTATCCTCACACTATGAGGATTTATTATGTGTGTCGGGCTCTTTCTATTTCGTCGACAGAGCGCGCTGTTACGTTATGTCAGTGCACGAAATAACCAAGAAGTGGGTCGAAAGTGTTCCGTGCCGCCTTTCACAGTATTTCTCTAACAGGATATGGTGTTTTTCGTTGTTAAATAGCGTAAACCGAAACAGACACGAGAGGCTGAAAAATAAAACAAAAATAAAACACTGTTTAGTTGCTCCCGCGAAGACGGTTTGTGAAGCTGGGAGGCGGCACAGAAATATCTTCTTTGACTGGGCAGCGTTTTCACCAGTTGGGGCAGTTTGCATATGAAGTACGTGAGGTTCGGAGGAGGCTACTTCCGTAGCGATGTTGGTTCACCTCTATTAGCCGTCGGTGACAAAGCGAGAGATGAATAGACAGACGCGGTCTCCTCCATTGGCGGTGTTGTACTCGTAGGAATTGTTTCTGGTGGAGGGGAGCTTCTTAAAGACAGAAGGGAAAAGTAAAAGGAACTGTATGATTGGGGAAAAGTCACAGCATATAGACGGAATGAATGACGACCACTGGGGCGAAGTAACTGTCCATTCGTTCGTGCGTGCACCGTCTGTCCGTTTGTCCATCCATCCATCCGTCCATCCTTGCTTGCATCCATTTATCCATTCGTCCATCTGTATGTATGTATGTATGTATGTATGTATGTATGTATGTATGTATGTATGTATGTATGTATGTATGTATGTATGTATGTATGTATGTATGTATGTATGTATGTATGTATGTATGTATGTATGTATGTATGTATGTATGTATGTATGTATGTATGTATGTATGTATGTATGTATGTTCTTTTGTATGTCTGGCGACAAGCACGAGCCACCGCAGCGCTCCACGCCCACCCCTCTGCTTCGTCCATGCCCCGCCAACGATCCGCCACGTATGGTGACAACCCAGGAGACTGAGAGAGGTGCTCCTTCCTCGCGCACCCAGGCAAAACCTGCGCAGCAGCTTATCGGAAAGTAGCGGTACAATGTAATCTAGAATATGCTCACTTAATTGCAGATTGTTTGTACTTCCATGAGACAGCGCCGTATATTATACTGTTTGGTGGATACTGAATTCCATTTTTTTTTTCGTCGCTTCTTCTCTCGGTGTCACCTGGCGCAGGACAAGGCTGGACTGAGAGGAGCTTTGCCCCTAAAATTCACGCAATGAATTCTCGTGGAAAAAAAAAGAATCGCCCAGTTGTCTTTTGACGAAAACTGCGCAATTGACAGCAATAAAGAAAACGCGCTTTCCCACAATTGCTGCTTGCTCAGTCACGACGAGCATGATAGTAGTTAGGTGGGCGTCACAGCAAAGCAAGCACTTCATTCCAGCACTCAGATAAAGAATATGTCGCTCCTGTACGCCTGTGCTGTTTAGCTTCTATGCGAGGCCGCACCGTGATAGCCGGCGCACGGCATAGCGTTGACACGCTGCGTCGTGATCATATTGAGAAACGGGGACCCTCCACAAAAAAAGGCTCGAACCTCCTTCCCTTCGCCCGAATAATAAAATCCTGTCCACGCTCCAGCTTTGCCATCCCTTTGTTTTAAATAGAATTCCCCCTTTTTCGTTATGAACACGGTGTAAGGATAATTAGGCGTCAACACTAAGCACGCCTGCGCGGCCAGATCATGTTCGTCTCACGGGAGCATTCTCCTGCGAGCCGTCAGACGTCGCAGCCAACGTACCCAGCGAAGTGGCGCTGACGCATTGAAATTCATTTGCCTCCCCGATGTTTTCGTTTCAAGCGGTGGGATTAACACTTAAAGGGCGAAATTAATTTGTTATTTCAGAATAAAAGATAGAAGTTTACGATGTTTATTGATTCATTACGAAGAAAAAGCATTCTGCAGGGGTTTGACTTCGTCCACACGAATGAATCATGGAGTATTCAAAGCTAAGTTCTGTTCACGCGCACTAGTATTTTCTATTCTTCACGACATTTCTCAGTGCAAAGAAAAAATCTTACAAAATAACGTTAGCCAGCGTGCTATCTCTCCTTCAAAATATTTCCCGTTGGGGAAAAATGCATGGAACTCCCACGTGCTTAGATGCAGGTGAATGTTAAACAGCTCCGGATGTCACTGCGGCTGGTTCAGGATACTGTTGCTTCCCCGGAGGTTGTAAGGCTGTTACCGGGCCGACAGACACCAAGTTTCTGAGTACACACGCACAGTTGCGTCACTTCGGGGCTGTCGACTTCCTCCGGACAAAATGCGTGTGCTTGTACAGAAGATTGCCTCTCCCTGGCCAGGGGAGAGGCAATCACCACATAGCTGTACCACCACATAGCTCCAGCTGTACTTGACTAGGTGAGGTACTTGAGGCAGTTCAGAAATGATGTCAGAAAGACCTTTATCGACAAAACAGGCCACTTTGGGGCATCGAGTAACACTCTTACTTTTAACTCCACTTGAAATTCGGTTGAAATCATGTCCTCTGAAAACTCCTGACGCAGGCATGGGCCATAGGCTTTATAGTTTGATCTGCCATTGAAATCGCACGGTGCCACTTCTCCAGACGATCACTGTCAGACGGCATTTCGAAGAGAGGCACACGCTGCGCATTAGTCCGATAGCCAGAATGGCAGTTTGGCAATAAGCACAGGCCAGCAAAGAGACACAGAATCAGCAGCACGCGCGTTTCTTTCAAGCGTGCTGCTGAGACGGCTTGCCCCGCTCGTTGCAGCGTCAGCTAAGAAGGAACTGATGACTCTGCAAGATAATTGATAACGGTCCGAACATTATGTCGATGCGCTGGGATCGCGCTTTTCAACGCGTTGTGAGGAGAGTGTCAGTACCTGTTTTTGTGTATTATTACAACGTGGTTATGACATATAGCTGCCCTCGGCGATCGCTGGTAACACCTAAGAAAATGTGCACTTTTTTCTGTTGCAGGATTTTATTAACACACGATTTCATTTCGTGTATTAAATTGCGTGCGGCCATACGAACGTGTGATATCTCTGTGCACTTTGACGCAGATATAAGGCTGCCAGTCACCATGCCACATGTCACGTTACACTTCTGTCATGTTGCGTCGCTTATTAATTCATTCATTCATAATACTTCGAAAGTACCACATAGGACATTTCATGAGGGGTGAGTGAAACAAAAAAAAACTGGCGGGTCCCGTGAGATTTGATGACTTGAAATATGGTCTTCAACGGCAGGCTTAGAATTCAGCAATGACAGTGATGAGGGCGATATGTGAAGGAAAGGTATTCCATTCTCCTGCAGTATGCCGAAAAAATGAACGTTGATAGGCGGTCATGTGTGCACGTGCCAGATACACAGCATTTGGGTGCGAGTGGTTAGAGTAGCGATCTGCGGAAATGACGATTTGGTTTCCTGGAGATAACGAATTAAAACATCTAAAAGTAAGATTAGACGAGCAGTCTTGCGGTGAGAAAAAAAAAGTGAGTGGATGCATAGCTAGGTTTTTAGGACGAATACACTTGTCCTGTAGGAATAGTCTGAAAGAATAAACCTGGAAGCATGGTTCTGAGCCGATCCATTAGAATTAGTTATATTAACTTCGTGGTTGTCATAGATAGTAGAGGCATATTCTAGTTTCGATCGGATCAACGTTTTATATGCAAGTACTTTGGCTGTAGGGGTGCTGACGATAAGTTACGGCGTAGGTAACCTAATAAGCGATTGCAGAAATTGGTTAGTTGGTGTATTCGATGGGTCCAGGACAGATCGCTAGATACACGTACTCCTAGGTACCTAAATCTCCGTCATTATTTCAAAGTGTTGTTGTTCAGGCAGTAGGAAGACGTTGCGTAGTTACGGCGGTGATAGAAAGGATATGTGGCAGCACTTAATTAAGGTAGAGAACACATACTATTCGGTTTCACCATGTCTGGATTTCGAGAAGATCATCCTGGAGAGAGAAGGAATCTATGGAGCTTGTTATCGCTCGTGTATTTGATGATACATGTACTGGAAGGTCATTATTATATGCAAAAAAAGTAGCGGTCCAATTACAGAGCCTCGCGGCACACTAGATAAAAGAGAGGATTGAAAGAAGGAATATGAGCTGGTGAAAACAAATTGACGGTGATCGTCCAGGAATTCACGTAGACACTTAACTGTGTTGGGGTCTAGGCTTAGGTTCGAAACTTTTTGCATGACAAGAATGTGCGATACTTTATCGAAGTAGCTTTTGGAGTCCCAGAAGGAAGTATCAGTGACAATGTCTTGAGCCAGGTCGGAATGTAAATCATGCATGAATAAATCAACTTCAGTGTTGAAAGAGTGAGCTTTGTGAAATCCGTGCTGACTAGGATGAAAGAAGTTGACAGATGGCAGACAATTGGCAATGTGTGAGTGTAAAATAGGCTCCATTAGTTTTCAACAGACGCTGGTGAGAGAAATTAGGCAGTAGGTACTAGGATTTGCATGAGGAGGAGGAGCAAGGAAGGAGCAAGGACGGGGAGTTTGGTTGCCTTTTTCAAAATGGGAATGATCTTGCCAACTTTCTAGTCAAAATGTATTGATTCTGTGGAGAGAGAATGCTGGAATATCAACGTCAGAAAAAGACTGGTAGTGTGTTTGGTCAACACTGTCGAAATTTGGGCTTGTTGGTGCATTGTGACGACTGAAAATAGCGCTAAGAAACGGGGACACAAGAAGAGGACACACGGCACAGGCGCTAACTTCCAACATAATGTTTATTACCACCGCACGCTCGCCTATATCACCAAAAATATATCACATGACATCAATGATGCGCACATAAAATTAAAGTCTTAGAAAATACAATTCTTTATCACTAAGCGTAAGAGAGTGAGTGCTGACGCACTTAGACCCCAGTGAAGCGATAGCCTCAGCCTCAATAATCTCTCTAGTAAGCTTATCAAACATTCTCTTGATAACTGTGCATGCATTGAATATCGGCGCGCAGCCGCAGGATTTACAACGTATGGCCAACCAACTCCCCTGGCCGTTTTTCACATTATTACAATGTTCTCTTAATCGATCATTAAGGCAACGGCCCGTCTGTCCAATATACTATTTACCACAAGAAAGCGGGATACGATAAACAACGCATATGATGCAGGAAACATAAACAGTTCGATGCTTCTTACTACACTCTATGGGTTTTCTGTCACGGTCATGAAGGCCACAAAGGCTGACCAACTTCTTGGGAGCCGAAAAGACAACCCTAACTTCAGAGCGCTTAGCTCTGAAGCGCTCTGAAGTTAGGGTTGTATATATATATATATATATATATATATATATATATATATATATATATATATATATATATATATATATATATATATATATATATATATATATATATATATATATATATATATATATATATATATATATATATATATATACTGCAAAGAACGGTGGTGCGGTATATTAATGAAGCACAGCACATAGCATGATGTATCTCGACTAGTGATCACTGAAACGAAAACAAAAGTTCAAACATCAATATTTCTTCACCGAAAGATTGCAATGTACTCGCGTGGTAATTGTATCCTTCGGCAGGTGATACGTATGAACGTTTCACAGCAATATAATAGGTGTAACATTGGTAGAAACGCTCTTACTCCTTTTTTGAAGTTGTATTTACCAGTTCCACTTCTTTTGAAGATAAACCAACTTGACTAAGCCGTAGATGCCTTTCGCCCACCCTCGAAATAAATGCGCGTGTAGGGAAGGTGCAAACGCGACAATACACTACTTACAAATGTCAGACATTGTGGCGGTGTCAAGGGTGTAATTAGAGTCATCGCAACCTTTACAGCACAAAACAGTTCACAGCATAAACCTTCAAAAGCTTTACCTCTATTGCGCGACAATGGATGCTGAGGTGTTACCGCATACAAGAGTCGAGAAGTAACCAGATTCCGTATACCTCATGCGCCAGCGCGAACAGCACACTTGCGTGCCTACGCCCTCTGCTACGCTGTTTCACATACAAGACCAGGCTTATCTGTGTGATCATGTCTTCAAAAAACCAGATTACCGCTGATTGTCGTGCTACTGATATCGTTACTTTTTGCACGTATTCTCGCAAAATAGCATTAAGAAATTTGGAGGACGGTGCATTATCGTCTTTAATTAAACGCGCTAGCCCCATAGGGCTTTTTTTCACATCATCGTCTGAATCAAGAGCCTGGATTCGCTTCTCGCTGAATACCTAAACCTTGCCACAAGAAAAGGATCATCGGATCACTAAACATTTTAACACGGGTCGTTAACATGCTTACGGCCAGTAAGAGTTTTAGGTGCCCATTGCCTTTTATTCTTCATATGCTCTGCAATCCTACCAGTATCTTCTAGCGTAAAGTTCCTGCTGCAGGTGCGAACTTTGTTGATATACTGGTGCTAGTAATACCAATTCAATCCGCCTATCGGCCTTTAAATCACTTGCTATTTGCGCTGCTCGCCTGTCTCGATGCCTTGTGGGATGCTACAATTTTGAACTGCCGTCACTCAATAATACATGCGTTAATGAGACTCCTCGCCCCAAACGCTATTTGTGTACGGCTTTCTTCCTTATCAACTTGAAGCATTGGCGTGGCACTTGTCGACCACGTGGAACACCCAATCGCCACGCAAAAGCCCCGAGTTCAATTTTCATTTGCACCAATACTTTTTATTGTTTATGGCAACAATTTCGAATTTAGCCTCATTGACAAGGCCTACGTCTAGCTCACAACATGCGCCACCGAGAGCGAGAATGTGCGCGAAAAAAGCTCTTCATCAGGCTGAAAATTGAAGCGCAGCAACTCGATGCTCTAAGTAAAACAGATGGCACAGTTCTCGGATATATCGCTTCACGTTCGGCACGTCGTTGCAATGGTTTCTGTTGCCAAGCTTGTTAGCAAGAACATAGCGCTGCAACATGTATCCGAAATATAAACTAACAAGTTTTAGAACAAGAACACTTTATTACCAGTTATACCATCCTGTTATCCATTCAGGCGCTTGTTTTCTCAATTTTGCGTTTCTTGCCGCTCTGGACGCTCTTGCTTCGGCTTCGACCCCGACGGCCCCTCAGCTTTTGCTTTATGGCGGCTAGCTTCTTCCAGTACTCGACCTCCTCACCTCCTTCAAGGGCATTGGCGGTGACGGATTGACCGTCGATAGACAAGCGTTCGCCCTGCTCCTCAAGCTTGGCAAGTACGGCACGGGCAGAGCCTTTCTCGACGAAACGAAGCACGGCTTCGCCTTCGCTTCTACAGTAATCAACGAAAGCCACCTCGGCATAGGGCGTGAGCGCTTCTTTCAAGGTTTTCCACTTCGTGGCTTTATCAATTCCCGTGACGCGCATCAAACAGCCGGGCACGAACTTGAGCTCTTTGGAGCATACAGCTAGTGCTTCGAACTTGGCATCTTCCAGGAGTCGAAGGGCGTGGTGCGTTTGCTTGGGGGCTCTCATCAGCTTCTGCTCTTCAAATTTTACGCTATCCCTGGCAAGAAAAGCATCAGCTTCATCTTTGGTCGCAAAGGTCGCGAACACAGAGCCAATGAACTTCTTTTTACGGCGTCTCATGTACACGTCGATGCACTGGCCAAACTGACCGAAAAATTCCAGCAGCTCATCGATGGAAATCGTGAGCGGGAAGCCCTTGACAAAGACCGTTCGCTCATCCGTTTTCTTCCAAACTTCTTCGCTATTTGTGGGCAACGGATGTTCGCGACAACGACGCACCAACGTCCCATCCTTGTGCACTTCCAAAAGCGAGCTCGCTGAGTTGAGGATTGCGTCAGCAATGTCTTCTTTGTTTTCAGTGAGGCTCCTGAGCTTCTTGAATGTCAGCAGCACGTCAATATCCACCCAACCAAAACCGGATTTGATCTTCTCTCGAAGAAATTTGTCGCGAGACAAGTTCAAGTCGCCGAAGTAATACTCCAACTGCTTGACGATTTTCTCCCGTATTTCGTCGTTGGGCCCTGCGCATTCCTGTATCGGCGCTGGTTGGCAGGCCATTCCACGACACTCTGGAGAGTAGTTGGACCGATGCACTTGTTCGATAATGATGCCAGATGCACAGTAAACCGAATGCTGAACAATGACGCGCAAGCAATAACCAACTTGTGCGGGAACTGGTAGTCACGCTTTCGTAGAAGCCCGTGTCACAAGCTTTGATAGCTCATTGACACCATCGCCATCTGCGTATCGCGCGTAGAACTAAAAGCAAGAAAAAATAAAAATGCAATTACGTCACAATCGAAGTGGTAGTGACGTCGCGAATGTGCGTTACTGAAGCGATATTGTCATTCTCTTAAATTGCCTCTTTTTTGTATGACCTTGATAGTTAGGCGATTTCGTTAAGTTTTTCTGGTACACTAATGTGTGTGCAAGTGGAACATCGATAAAAAATTTTTGGCACCAAGCCTATTTTATCAGCCTAATCACGTAATTACAAGGTATATTTAAATACCTTGTAAAAAAAGAATGTGATCAAGGGCACAGACGAACAACGCAATATCTCTAAAACTCACTTCCAGCAATCGAAGAATACCATGGGTGTGATACTGCAGCCGCAAGAGTATCACTTTGCCACCTTTTTACAACCTGGCGTTTGTTCGTTCTAGCTAAAGCTCTAGCGAAAGCTGATTAGCTGTCGTAATCGTTCAGTTTCGATGTTTTGAGGCTTGGGTGGCTTAGTGCATACTTGGCTGTTGTTTTTCGAATATTTTTAATTTTAGACTCCCGATGTAAGCTAGCAACTTACAATACGTTTTATCTAGAACTTGCTGAAAGAACTTACACACTATTTTGTTTTGCAGTCGAGTGTCACGAAGGGGGGCGTCTGCAAGCAGTTCACTAATGTGTGCCTTTGCTTAGTTAAGCACATGTTCGGGCTGTCGAAGAATCGCTCACTTCGGTGCAGTGATAGCGCGCACAGCTTTTGTAGGTTATTATTATTATTATTATTATTATCTTTTTTTTACTCAATTGCATATATATTACAGGTGTGACCCTTAGAGAAGCCGGAGTAGCTCACAGAATTGGAGACAACCGCTCTTGTGACTTCAGAATGCTTTCGCTGGACCACGGCCGACGTCGTTTTGCGGCCTTTCGCAGTGATGAATGCGGCTTGCTAAGCGAAGAAACACTGTGCTGTGTAAGGCTGCCTGTGTGACACTTTTACGGCTACTGTCTCGTTCCAGTTGTTTTTCTTGAGCGTAACGGGAGTTTTAATAGCGATTGCACTGTTCAGCTTGTGAGACCGATCATCATAATCTTTGATCAGTCAGCCAGTCAAGAACGTTATTAGGAGACCCTTAGGAGTGCTAGCCAGAAGGGGGTTCAAGACAGACATCCTAGCAGCCGCTACTGTAGGCGACGCCCGGGTCGAAGGTGGAAGCGTGGTGATGTTCAGACAGTTCTTGGGCCCTCTAGACTGGATTTTGTTGGTGTTGGAGTGCGGAGCTCCAGAATGCTTCTTCATCAGTGGAATATTTTGATGTATATCGTAAGAAAAATATCCGATTAATAAATTAAGTTTCTTTCTCATATCATTCTTGTCAACCTTTTTCTCTCGCATCGACTACTAGTGAGCCACGAAGACGCAATAAATCATTTAGGACGCAAATATGTAAAAGAGCAGCACTTTTTATTCACATTATCACGCCACGCACTGCAAATAGGTGACGTTGTTACCACTTCAAGTTGTGACGTCATGTTTTTAAGGTTTTTTTTGTTGATGACGTGTAATTGCCCTTGAAAAACGTAGATCGCGACGGTAGCCAACTGCATGACCCATGTCTGCCTGCGGAGGTTTCGCTACCAGGTCTCGTATGCTTCGGACTGCCAACGCACGCCCCCCATACCTGACACATGAGCAAAAAATAAAAAAGTAGGCAGTAAGGTATTTTGTGACGTGTCAGACTGCCCGTAAAATAAATTTGCAGCTTGCACTCAACACCAGCTGCAGTCTTTGTTTAGGTCACGACCCTGTGACACTATTTCAACGTAACTACATTGAGTTTTTATTCTAGATATGTCGGCCTATACCTAACCAGACGCGCTTCAATCGTACTGAGTGCTCTGATCTTTATGCCAATAGGTTCTCGACCACTTTGCGCGCCAAGTTGCGAAGTGAAATGATCTTGCGCGTAGACATGTTGCGGAGAGTGTAGGACACTGTACCTTGAGAAATGGTTCAGATGCTGGATTTGAGATAGAGGACAGTACATACCATAGGGCCGTACTAATGACTGAAGATGCCAATGCGAAATCGTAGCAGAACCACAAAAAAGCAACGCCAAGGGGAATTGCCCTAGAAAGGAAGCAGTGTGTCTGACTGAAAGCTTACGCCCACTTGTATGATGTTGCGATAGATATCATGATAAGACTGTGCCTACACTGCCACAAACCGCAAAAAATTCCTTATTTCTCCGGCTTCAACGTAGTCACAGCATCTATAAAGCAGATAAACTTCAGTTGATGGCAAATATCGTGAACACATGCCACTTAAAAGAATAACTTCTGGCTGAGTATTTGAAAACACAAACGAATGCTCTATCACAGACAACCACACAAAAAACGAAAGCAAGTAGTCACCTGCAGGGCTGATAACCCTCCCGAAATTCATAGTAAACTTGTCGTCACATGACATCACTGTGACAACTAGTTTTGCACAGCTTTTATTGTACAAACTATGTTTGGACCCACAGCAGAAATTGAGTTGGGCACCACGAAAAGAGGACTCCATTCTCTCTGTCAGCCGCATGAGGGCGCACCACGGTCGTCACTGATCCGTCTACCGTTACTTCCCCCTTATCGACTTGCCCTCCCTTTGTATGCACGAAGCGGGACTGCGCTTTAGCTGCTTTAGCCTTGTTATTCACACGCTCGACATCTTCGAGGTGAGAGGCTGACTTGCAGTGAGTTCAACTTCCTGATGATGTGTATAGCTCGTGCCGTTAAAAATGAACTGTTATAATTTATTCTTGTGAAGCAATATGCGAGGCGAAGCTGCTTCAAGTGCAAGTGGGGCAATGCTGTACGGGCTAAGTCGAATTTTTGTGTTGCATTTTGATCCCTGCACTACACCGACATAATAAAGCAATTATTTTCTTGAATGCCATTATCTAGGGTTTCACGTCCCAAAACCACAATATAATAGACACCGTATTGGAGGGCTCCATGAATAATGTCCATTCGGGGCTGCTTAACGTGCACCTCAGCTTATGTACATGGGCCTCAAACATTTTTGCCTGCTTTGAAAATGCAGCAGCCGCAGCCGGGATTCAATTGCGGCTTCTTATCTTAGCGGGTTGTTCTTGTATAAATGGACGTATTTGACACCATTCTGCCCAATGCCGATTTTATTAGTCACTCTTTGTTTAGGCTGGCTCAACTTCCATTTTTTCTGATTTTTGATGATCATGGTAAAACTGCTGTTTCAGCCCATTTCCCTCCTTTCAAGGGCGTTCGTATTTCTGGCACGGTGAAAAAAGTGCACATAACCTGCCTAAACGCCCTTATGGGCTTATTCGTGCTTAAATGTACTTTTTGAAGCGTAGTGCGAAGTGAGAGCACAAAATCACAGCATTTACGGAAATCTCGGAATGAACGCGTAGGGCAAGTTTACACACCGAGCTGGGCATTTTTATTTCGTGCACATTGGCTGCCCACAGTCGTTCCGTTGCACTATATTTCGCAGATGCGCCGCGAATCATAACCTGAACATGAGGATTACGAGTGTTCGGGCTTGTCAGCGATAGAGCGTAGCCGCTTCAAGTCAGCGTCTCGCGTCGTGTTTGCGTCTTTAGGTGACCTTTTGTTTACGCTGCCGGCATTCCGCTTTGTCTAAATACGTGACGATCTACCGTGAAAACACGGCGCACTGCAGCCGTCACGCGTGTGATCCTTGTCGAGTGAAAGCGCATCTTTTTCGCGATGTCTGATAAAAGCTGTCTTGCGGAAAATACATCGTTATGCACGGCCACTCAGAAAATATAAAATGATTTCTTGGTAACCGATTTGTTTCAAACTTCCGAATTAATGCAGTTAAGAAGTCACCGCCCAAGTACTACGTACAGTTAGGTCAACTGTTAGAGGGTGATACCTGAAGTGCGTCGTTTTCTGCCAACAAAGTGAACGTATTGAGTGAGCACAGCGCAAGCTGCAGGCATTACCCGACATTGCTGGCCGCGCAAGTGGTGACGGAGTGGAGTGTATTGTAGCAGCGCTTGTAAACCGGGCATGATCCCTTATTGTGACTGGCAATAGATAACGGCGAAAGCGAACGTGTTTTTCTTAGCTGTCGGCTTATGGTGCTGTAGGCAGCTGGCGCACAGTGCTGGCCACGCGCTCGCATATTCTGTTAACAGTGAACCGACCTGTACAAATGATTGACCAGCGAAAGCCGAAACGCGCGGCCTTCGTGTTTAGCCGTAGGTTCAACTGATGCAGCATTGGAGCCTTTAACAAAAATTGGTTACGTGTTCGTGCGCGTTTTAAATGATGTTAGACCCATGTTTGACTTGAGTTTACCAAGGTGTTTATTTACCATACCGCAAATTTGCATTGATGATTGATATGTGGGTTTAACGTCCCAAAACCACCATATGTTTATGAGAGAGGCCGTAGTGGAGGGCTCCGGAAATTGCGATCACCTGGGGATCTTTAACGTGCACCCAAATCTGAGCACACGGGCCTACAACATTTCCGCCTCCATCGGAAATGCAGCCGCCGCGGCCGGGATTCGATCCCGCGTACATTTGCCTTGCACAATCATGGTAATGAAAAGTTGTTGTGAGCGGTTAAAGATGTTTTGCATTGTGTTAACCTTACAGGTTGTTCAATTTATAGGCGGTGATAGACATCGCAGCAGAACCTAACGTGCTGCTGCAAATATTCTCGGAGAAAGCGGACCTTCGCCTAATGCCACCTAGATCTAGACGACATTGGTTTATCTTGGTTAACGTGCTCCTGCAAAGGTCAAGTTGATGCGGTCGGGGTGCTTCGCAACGGTGCTTCGGCGAGGCGTTAAGGCGAGCGTTTGACATTGCGAGTTAAATCGGTGGCGTGGTTTGCAAGAATCGCCCGCCATCAGCACTTGCATTTCATGTCGCGATTCAGCGCAGCTTGGTAGACTGCTCGATCATCGTTACGCAGTTTCAGCCGGCGTTCAGCCTCCCAGGCCTATTTTGGGCCCTAACTGTTCTATCCGCCCGACGAATGCGAGCCCTCTCACGTTTCTACTGTCACTCAGCGCTCACCTAGAGTTGTCCGTGGCTTACCCATGTGGAATGTTTCAGTAAAAACTGATGCATACGCGCTCGGCGCCCCTTCTGTGACGAGATGAACGACGTCCCTCAGAACGCAGCGAATGACGCACTTGCTTGGGCAGGACGGTAAGAACGACTTAACAGATACTACAGCCGAAGGAGACCACTCGTAACACCAATGCTGAATGGTTTTTCGTCTATCCTAGCCATATACAGGTGTCGCTGTAAAAAAAAAATATAATGTTGCGGAATCTTTCAGGCAACCATGGCTACACCTTCACTTCACATGCGACATTATTCATTCCGCCCTCTATATCGAACAGGATCGAAACGTACAGCCGCGACCACACCTGTGTATAGCGCGTGAGGAGGCGTTCTTGCTTGGCAGCGCGACACCATGTGGTGGTTCTGGGCTCGCACGTGGTCAGCGTCTGAAATATCATACACATCCTTGAACACCTAATGTGACTATGAGGAGGTTAGATAGATTACCATTAACAGAGATTAACTGTGAACGATTGGATATTGTTTATTCTAATAAAGAATATTAGGGTGTAGGTGCAGCTGCGAAAGTTTCTGTAAACGGTGGTGGTGAGAAACTTTGTTAAAGGTTTTAGCACAGTATAGATTGATTAGATTAGTCTGCTAGTTACCGTCAAGATTATTGTGCAAGTCGTGAAGAAAGAGCGTTAACTGCGTTTCGCAAAAGAGCCCTTTTTGAAATTCGTGTTGTGATGGACAGAACTAACAGGAATCTAAAAAATTACTATGTGAGAGTGAATGACGTGTGTCATGATTTTGCAAGGTACCCTAGTTAACTAAATAGAGTGGTAAATCAAGGTTGGGTCTCTGTTCACTGATTTTTACACTGGAATGACCTTTGCCTTTTCTAGTTATCTGGAATGATTCGCGAGGTGAATGAAAGTGAAAAAAATGGAACAGAATAATGTGGTACAAATTGATTTACATTCTTCAGTACTTAAGAATTAATTTAGCTCTTACCAACTGATGACGAAAGCTTAAAGTTAATAATTATGGATGTGATTATTTCATCAAAAATCCTGATGGCTTGCATAAATTGATCGATGTTGACTGATCACGAATGTGAATGTGCGTCAAGCTCATTTGTAAAGACGGATGCAAGTGAGCTGGTAAATATTTACCAATGCCCATGGTATGTGACTGGTTTGTGTGCTTCATTATTCTGTGGGATATCGCTGGTGTGCTTTTGATTTCAAACTTGCTCAAATAGCCTTGGACTACTGATTAGTAGGTGCAGTAAGTCATTACAATGTTCATGCTAGGTGTCCCGGATCTCTGCCAGATAAATTTTTTTCTACGTCAATAAAACTTTCCCAATCGGTTTGAGTGTCACAGCGTTTCACCGAACGCTTTTCCAAACGCGTTTTTATTTTCTAGCTGTTTAAATGTACAGAAGGTCTTGTATTTCCGTTATTAGTGCGAAAAGTAACCCTCGGAACGAATATAATATAGGTACATTCAATTTGCTTTTGGATATTGACGAATGCTTGTGTATTGTTCAAGCACGAAAAACCGATCTGCATTGCGAAATAAATGTGTTAGGGTCTTCATTATTTGCATCGTAGTTTCGCCTGTCGTAAAGGCATATTGTTTTGGTGGATGTAAACTTTGGAGCAAAAATGAATGAGAATAGGGCATGTATGATTTTATGGTCACTGATTTCTGGCAGGTAAGTGATGGATGAAACGTGTTCAGGACAGTTGGTAAGTGTTAGGTCTAGTATGTTTGCTGTTTTTTGTGCAACGCGTGTTGGTTTCGTGACTAACTGACTATGGTTAAAATTTAAACATACATCAATGCTGGTTTTAGCCTCAGCATGGCGTGGTAAAGAGGAAATGCCTAGATTATGCCATTCGATGTCCGGGTATATAAAGTCACCAAGGAGAAGAATGTGAGCGTCGGGGTAAGTGGCAACAAATTGTCTTAGGCTATTGTTCAGGTGTCTACATGTAGATGTCAGATCCAGTCGGAGGTGGTCTATAACAAACGCCAAAGAGCACCATTATGGGAGGAGCGTGACAAACAAGCCTTAATATTGATTGATATGCAGGGTTTTACGTTCCAAAACCATCATATGATTATGAGAGACGCAGTAGTAGAGGGCTGCGGATATTTTGACCACGTGGGATTCATTAACGTGCACACAAATCTGAGCACACGGGCCTAAAACATTTCCGACTCCATCAAAAATGCAGCCGCCGCAGCTGGGATTCGATCCCGTGGCCTGCGGGTCAGCAGCCGTTGCCTGCGCAACTCGTCAAAACTCTGGCATAACTCGGTCAGTTCTAGGACAGTGTGAGTACTCTTAGAAAGCAACATTTGGAAAGCGTCATCTTTAATGCCCTTTATGATGTGCTTGATCTTAAGCTCTTCGGACATTGACTCGTCGACTCGCTTGCAAAGGTCCAGAACGTCCTCAATATAGCTTGTGAAATTCTCAGCAAGCTGCTGGGACCGAGTATGCAAGCGTTGTTCGGCACGGCGTTTGCGTACCTCAGGCCATCCGAAAACTTGTGTGAGGCTCGTTTTGAAGACAGACCACGTAGGAAGTTCTACTTCATGGTTTATAAACCACATCTTGGCCACGTCCGACAGGTAGAAGGAGACGTTGACCAACTTGGCCGCGTCATCCCATTTGTTGTGAATACTCACTTGCTCGTACATTGAAATGCAGTCATCAACGTTCTTGTCTCCAGTACCTGAAAAAACAGGGTGATCTCGCAGACGCAGAGAACCGGCAAAGAGATCAGTAGGCAGTGCCGGAGGAGGCGTTGGAGCTGCGCTTGCGTCGGTAGGCATAATGGACCGTAAAATGCGATTCCGAAGCTTCAGAGTGATCGAAACCTATCAGACTCTACCACTAGAAACGGGGTATATTTGCAGAGCAGAACGCAGAAGGCAAAGCAGTCAGCAGCGTCCGGTCAAGCGCAGCAAGCACGAGCTTATATTGATGGCGGTGCTGTCACACAGGTCCTGTTAATTAGGGAGGCGATCGCCGGGCTAATTCTAAGGGCCGAGGTATCGGCCCCCCGAACCGCGCCACGAAAGCGTGGACAATTTAGAAGTGGTCCTATTTGGCGCGCCAGCGGACGCCGGCTGTGGCCCAAAGAACAAGTCAGAGCCGAGAGTTGATAAACAAACGAAATTATATTCTCAATTATGGCAGATGAAAACAACACGCAAGTATGCACACTCCACAATATTTGAGTACAATATGTCACCAAACAAACAACGTACTACACAGTACAATCAGCCACACTCGAAACAACAGACACAGACAACAAAACGCACTACAATGCAGTCGCATGCATTGAACAACCAAGACACTTAAAGACTAAAGAGATAGAAAACCTATTCAGTCCAAAGTTCTTCGAACAAAGGTACAATGATACTCTTCCGAGAATCACTCACTCAAAGTCCAGCGTTGTTGTCGTTCCGCTGCCCCCGAAGTTTCTCTTCCAGGAAACCTCGCCGAAGTTTCTCTTCCAGGAAACCTCCCGTCTTCAATAGGCCACTCTCCAAGCTTCAAACTTTTTCGCCGGAACACGTCGGCTTCACACACGCAGCTGTTGCCACTCGTCTTGGCTCGAAAGCGGTAAACACACACTCTTGCCTGTAGCTCGAGTCGTCACCCCTTAGGTGGAAATCCTCTTCTTCTCCTGCTTTGTCTCAACGGACAAAACCTTCACCAACTGCACGGCGGAACCCCTACGCGCTCTGGCGCTAACTTCCGTCTTCTCCTGATCTCCCACCTCGGCTGCTCGATTAAATACCCTCCGCGCGAGATTCCAGAAAGTTCTCGTCATTTCGTCGGTGCGATACGAGGCGAAGGCTGGGGTCAGGACGAGACGGCTCGAAGGCCGTCCGCGATGGATGACTCAACCCGGCCTCACCACGCCCCTTTCCATCTAGAAAGTTCGAGTGCTTGCTCGGCCGCCGTTGTGGGGTGAGGAGGTTCGTCAGCGAATCTACGCTTCCGAGGGAGAGAGTCGCGCCCGGGGAGTCTGGATGTTTGTTTTCTTTTTTTTTATTGTTGACTTCGCGGCGTCACTCTGGCGTTTCGTCGCGGGTTGGCGGCGCGCTCCTTTTGAGCACTCGTTTTGTGAAACTGCCCTCTGCATTAAGAATATTATCTCATAATCTTCAAAACCACAGAAATGAGCGTGAACAGTCTCCACGCACTCTGAAAGACTGTAACACCAACCGTCGCTCATGACACTTCACATTCACAAAAGATCACTCAATAAAACTGTACTTTGCAATTCAATCTCACAACACATAGAGTATAGCCACAGGTACATGAATACAATGCTCCATAACATATTCCAAACATTACAAATATACAAAGCTCTCATTACCACAATTGTGCAATACTATACATCACGTCACAGCACAAACACTTCGACACTTGTGACACCGGATAACAAGAACATTAACACAACATATAGTACTCAGCCCTGCCAAACACAATTCGATTCCACCTCAGCACTTATCCCGTGTACCTTGAGCGGCGCTTGCGCCCTTTCTTGCGGTGCTCGCTCGACCTCTTCTTGTTTTTCCTCGTTCTTTTTCGGTGAGCCCCTCCCAACGACGGTATCTGAGGTGGCGTCTCAGCCATCGTGTTCACTTGCGACACCGTTAACGGGTCATGACGCTCAACCGATCCTGCCCGGTTATTCACACTTCCCGACATTTGGCCTGGCTGGCCGACTCCGTCACCTTTACACTGTCGGTCGGTTGAGGTCGTGCCGACGTAAGTCCAGCTGCCCAGCACGTGAACTCAATCAGCACGATCATCTTCTCGTTCGCGGTCTCTTGCGCAGCGGCTGCACCTTGGGCTATAGTGAGATCCGTCACGGGCTGCTGCTCCACTGTATCTCGCGGTCGCTGGGTTTGCGAGGGCTCTATTTTAGGCTCCTCTCCCAAACATTCCGGATCATTTGGTCCGCGCGCCGTCAATGTTTCCGATGACAAGGTCGTACAGGGGGGTCGTCATGCATAAAGCAGTAACCTTCCCGCTGAAATACGGGGTTTCAACCTCAATTACTGCTTCTGGAAGCATCCGAACCGTACGGTCAATTAGGCAAACCGGTTTCGTTTTGCCTGTTAACTCACTTTCCCGCACCAGATTTCTCCGCACGATAACAGTGGAGCTGCCGGTATCTTTTAACACCGTAACCTTCTTGCCCGCAACTTTTCCAGGCAGCGTTGGCATTCCCTTCGTGCCACCGGTTGGCTGTTTTGTCATTACAGCACCCACAATAGGAATTTTCTCCCCACTTTTCAACTCTACGAATCCATCGGTGACGGCATTATTATCGGATTTCGGTGCCGCTTGCACACAGGATACCTGGTGAGTTTGACTCGCTCCCTTTCGACATGCGTCTGCTTTGTGCCCAGTCTGACCACACTTGAAACATTTTACAACTGTGGGGCTCGTGAAGTTAGTTCGGCAGTTTTTAGCACGGTGACCCACACGGTTACACAGAAAACATCGCGGAATGCTCTCCGGTGCACGCTTCTTTTCTTCGGGAGCCGATTTCTTCGAATCTTCAAGACACTCCTTCTTGACCTTGGCCGAATTAGTGCCACCTCGCGCTTCCAAGAATTGATCAGCTAATTCAAGCATGTCTTCAAGTGACTTAGCTCTCCTCTCTTTCAAGTACAGAGACAGGTTTGGGTGGCAACTAGTAAGAAATTGTTCTCTAATAAGGAGCTCTCTAAGCTTATCGTACTCCTGTGCTGTCCCTCAAAGTTCAATCCATCTGTCGAAATAATGGCAACGTCGGGCGGCATACTGCGTAGCCGTCTCCCTATCAGCTGGCTTTCCTGTCCGAAATCTGTTTCGGAATCCTTCCACAGTAAATCTAAATCGCTTCAGCAAAGCAGCTTTCACCTATGCATAGTTGGCTGCATCAGTCGGCGTCAGCCTACCGTACACACTGAGCACTTCACCACTCAAGCAAGTACTCAAAGCAGTTGCCCATTGATGTTCCAGCCAATTCTGGCTCCTCGCGATCGTCTCAAACCGGTGAAGGTACGCGTCAAGGTCTTCCTTCCTTTCATCAAACGCTACAAGCAGCTTGCTTGGATTCAAGGGGAAACCATGGTGCTCTCGTTCGCTGCTTTCAACTCTAGCTTGATCCGGAGTTTCACTTCGCTGTTGCCAACGGAGTCGCTCTAGTTATATCCCGTGCTGTCGCTGCCGTTCCCTTTCCTCTCTTTCTTCTCTCGCCCTCTCAGCTGCCAGTCTTTCTCTCTCCAGCTCCAACATCAATCTCAGCTCTCTTTCTTCTCTCAGCTGTCACTCCTTTGACTCTCTTTCTTCTCTCGCCCTGTCGGCTGCTAACCTCTCTCTCTCCACCACCTCTTTCTCTTTCTGGCTTGCCCATTTCTATAGTTTGGCGCCAGAAAGACCCATCGTGTCACCAAGAGCTACTAACTTTTCGAGATCCATTGTGTCTCGCAAATGAAGTCTTGCCGCGTGCAAAAAGTATCTGCCTAAATCAGTCTATCGGAACACTCCACTGCACTCGTTAACGAGAACACTGAACAACACACAAAATCGTTCCGATAGCACTATCAACACTCGAGGCTCTTTCTCACTACTTTGGACACACTGTGCACCAAAAGGTCCTGTCGCGGACGCCAGATTAATTGTCACACAGGTCCCGTTCATTAGGGAGGCGATCGCCGGGCTAATTTCAAAGACCGAGGTATCGGCCCCCCAAACCGCACCACGAAAGCGTGGACAATTTAGAAGTGGTCCTATTTGGTGCGCCAGCGGACGCCGGCTGTGGTCGAAAGAACAAGTCAGAGCCGAGAGTTGATAAACAAACGAAATTATATTCTCAATAATGGCAGATGAAAACAACACATAAGTATGCACACTCCACAATAGTTTAGTACAATATGTCACCAAACAAACAACGTGCTACACAGTACAATCAGCCACACTCGAAACAACGGACACAGACAACAATACGCACTACAATGCAGTCGCATGCATTTAACAACCAAGACACTTAAAGACAAAAGAGATAGAAAACCTATTCAGTCTAAAGTTCTTAGAACAAAAGTACGATGATTTTCTTCCGAGAATCACTCACTCAAAGTCCAGCGTTGTTGTCGTTCTGCTGCCCCCGAAGTTTCTCTTCCAGGAAACCTCGCCGAAGTTTCTCTTCCAGGAAACCTCACGTCTTCAATAGGCCACTCTCCAAGCTTCAAACTTCTTCGCCGAAACACGTCGGCTTCACACGCAGCTGTTGCCGCGTGTCTTCGCTCGATAGCGGTAAACACACACTCTTGCCTGTAGCTCAAGTCGTCACCCCTCAGGTGGAAATCCTCTTCTTTTCATGCTTTGTCTCTACGGACAAAACCTTCGCCGACTACACGGCGGAATCCCTACGCGCTCTGGCGCTAACTTCCATCTTCTCCTGATCTCCCACCTCGGCTGCTCGATGAAATACCCTCCGCGCGAGATTCCAGAAAGTTCTCGTCATTTCGTCGGCGCGATACGCAGCGAAGGCTGGGGAGAGGACGAGACGGCTCGAAGGCCGTCCACGATGGATGACTCAACCCGGCCTCACCACGCCCCTTTTCATCTAGAAAGTTCAAGTGCTTGCTGGGCTGCCGTTGTGGAGTGAGGAGGTTCGTCGGCGAATCTACGCTTCCGAGGGAGAGAGTCGTGCCCGGAGAGTCTGGATGTTTGTTTTCTTTTTTTTTATCGTTGACCTCGCGGCGTCACTCTGGCGTTTCGTCGCGAGGAGTTGGCGGTGCGCTCTTTTTGAGCGCTCGTTTTGTGACAGATGCCGCTGAGGCGCCGAGAAATGCCGCTGAGGCTCTCTTCTTCACTACAATATAGTGGTTTTGGGACGTTAAATCCCACATATCATCATCATCCAAACTTGCTTGATAGATGTGCTTATATATGCGGCTAGGCTGTTGACGTCGCTGAAGGTGTGGCGGTCTATGATGCGTTAGGCCCTTCTATAGCCACAACTGCAATGACGGACGATCATACTGGGCCGACTGCTCCCGAGCGACAGGTGGTAGCATACTGGCGCCGCTGCGGAGCATGGCCATGCGCACTCTCGTGGCGCACCGGCGAAGATTTGTGCCGAGATCAGCAGTAGCTGGCTGCCAATCATATTGATGATCTCTTGCATCACAAAAGTTAGCGGGTTAGATGGCTGCGTTAAGGCACAGTTTACGCAACCCAAAAAGAAAGCTACCTGTTATTTGAATGCACACTCTACGGGGGAGCGAAACAGCAAGTCCATGATACTACGGTCTGCTCTCTCTGAGCTCTCTCTGAGCATAATTTTCTTGGCGATAAGTGAACAGAGGTTATAGTCCTGAACATAGATGAAATTATCTATAAATCTGGAGGTTTTATTTTATCGTGCTTCATTTGTTCTAGAGATTTAGTGTTATTACCGTTAGTAGCTAGTTTTTTTGTGTTACTTTCATGGCGAGCTGGTTGAAAAGGCTGTTGAGGTGAAAAAAAAAACAAATTTCGTTAATGCTTCACTGCGACTTTTTCGGTATACCCAATTACAGTGAACAATTCCCACACTTAACAGTTAGCTCGAAGAAGAAACACGAGGCGTAAAGATTGGTGCCTACAATTTTGATATTATTTGGCACACTCATTGCAACTTTACGCGTATAAAAGAGCAGATCTTTCGGTTGCAAATTAAGGAGCTTTCGTACACTACAATCCGTACTGATCAAAGAAAAACTGTGCACATAACTTATTGAGAAACCTACTGTACGCATCAAGCCCTACAGCTAAACCCAGTGCACTGTCCTAGCGCCACACGTGATTACTGAACCAGTGCGGTGCTGTACACTGGGGCAAGGGCACGGTGCTTGAGGTACGCTGGTGCGCTGCACACTGGGACACCCATTATAGGCTGAAAACCGGCTTTTAAAAAGTTTTTTTTGAAGTTTTGGTCACGCGCACATCGCAAATCATGCTGAAACATGAACGCAGTAAAAAAAGAAAAGAAGAAAATTGAAAAAAAGTCAGCCAGAGTCGGGGGGAACTACCACCTCAACGCATCACACAACCTGAGTTTGAGTGGCAGCCCACTACACCACACCTAAAGAAGAAAACAGGTGTAATTTTTTTTGATGTTAGAACAAATTCAGGTATCCATTATTTTAATATTGTCACTTAGAAACGTGGAGTTTCGGCTCTACGCGTGCTCGCGCCAACTGAACAGGTGATTGTTAGCTTAGTTTTTTTTCTCTTACAGGTCACCTTAGATCACATCTGTCTGGTACGTTCTGCCGCAAAAGTTGTTAACGTAACCACAGATGTGTTTCGGCAATTGACGTGACTCACTATGCGGTTAGTGATATCAAGTGTAAATAAAAAGCGTACTTCTTCGCTGCTCACTGAACGCTGTACATTTCGTCACTCGTTTAAAAGTATTTTCTGTCTTTTTCGTTTACATTCCGCGTACGACAGCCGCAGCACTTTACTCTAGGGCCGTAACGACCATTAGGCTTAGGGCCGTACTTAGTGTGCCATGGTTGTTCTGAAGATGGCAGATATTCACTGAGAAAGATCCTCATAACCGTTAAAATGTATACATAGTTTCGATCGTAACTGATGCATGAGTGGTCATATTTTCGCCTTCGATTACACAAATCGTAAGCTAAAAACACTAGATTTGGCATTGCAGCAGCTAACTTTGCAACTGCTGCCGGGCACGTTCAGCTTTCTGTGGTACGAGCCGGAACAACGCACTGCTAGAGTAAGTTGGTCTTGACTGCCTGACTAATACTTTTGTCATACCGTGTTGTGAGTGACCAGTTCTATTGATACCGTTAATGAAATACAATAACGAAAGTCGATCACACTTCAAGGAAAGCGTACCCGCGCCAGTGGGGCATAGGTGGGTTGGAACCTTCCCTCTCAAAATTACTGCCTGCCCCACTACATTGGCCCCCATGAGAAAGCATAGTGAAAAACGATGCATAGGCTCTGCGCCTCCTTAACTCTCTGTAAGAACACAATGGTCTTCCCACCTCCCACCCCCTCACATCAGCAAAATCCAGGCTGCGCCCCTGACCCAGCGCTTGACAGATGATTGCTTTAGCGTACTCGCACATCAATATCCTAACTAAAACTAAAACTTGATTGGTGTACCACATATAATATAATATATCATATTCGGTAATTTTTACACTCGACATCTCGCGATTCAATTTTGCAACGCGCGTTTCTTATTTACCCTTATGTTTTATTTGAAATCCAGCCAAAAAGCCCATCTAGAAGTGCTTATCGCAAACTGTACCTCGTTCCAGAAGGTTCCCGATTACAGTAGATCATTTTGCTAATGTTACGCCCACTTCGTGAAACATTTCTGATTGTTGTAGAACCTACTACGCTGCTAACAATAACGCTGGAATGTCTCATGGCAAGTGTATATATGCCGACACGCTTCTCCGCTTGCCAGTCGATCAACAGCCGACGCTCTGCTCACCGCTATAAGTGCCAATGTCTTGCTGTAATCTGACTTTCTTTTTACGTGGCCACAAGCTCTGCTGAATAAACAGTTTATTCTTCCCGTCGTCAACGTCACAACCACGTGACAACTGGTGGAGGTACTTTGGGTCACGTCACACGGTGTAGTCTGAGACTTTAAGAACTTGACGTATTCATTGTTCACAAGTGTAGAAGAAAATATTCTGATGGCGACTGCCCGACCCGTGCCCCCGTCGAACCACCTCCGTCTGACGACCCGAATGATGGCTGCTTCTTGGAAAACATAAGTGTTGATGACTTCGCCGAGTGACAATGAGTCGACTCGGAACTCAAGATCCTCATGGAATTTCTCAAGGGTAACAGCGCCACTGTTCCACAGGTCTTCAAAAAAGGACTGGCGTCGTTCTTTCTGCAAAAAGTTTTTCTAAAGAACTTCTCATCCTTTCGAGCGAAACACGTTCTTTTGGTCCCCTCAGCAGTGAGACCATAGGTCCTTCAAGCCCTACACGATGACCCGGTGACTGGACACCTCGGTGTTTCCGTACGCTCGCGAGAATACAGGAAAAATACTATTGGCCACGACTTGTCGCCGATGTCACTCGTTACGTCAGGACACACTGAGGTTGTCAACGACGAACGACACCACCAAAAAGACCAGCAGGCTTCCTTCAGCCGATCGAGCCACCTTACCAACTGTTCCAGCAAATTGGTATGGACCTACTAGAACCGTTTCCTACGTCAACTTGTGGGAATAAGTAAATCGTTGTCGTCACCAACTACCTCACCCACTATGCCGAAACAAGTGCCCTGCCTAGAGGCAGTGCAACCGAGGTAGCAAAGTTTTTCGTTGAAGACATCGTCCTGCGTTATGGAGCACCAGAGATCCTTATCACTGGCAAAGGTACGGACTTCAGGGCTGAATATACTCAGGCGATTTTGGCATGCAGCCAGACAGTCCACCGCCGGACTACAGCGCACTAGCCACCGACAAATGGGCTCACCAAGCGGCTAAACAATACAATCGCTGGCATATTGGCCATGTACGTCGATGTCGAACAAAAGGCGTGGGACGCCATCCGTCCACTCGTGACCTTCACATACAACATGGTGGCAAATGAGACGACGCAGATGTTGCCATATATGTTAGTCTATGGAAGGAACCTGGCCACGACGCTCGACGACATGTTACCAAACGTCACTGACGAAGAAAACCTTGGTGTGACTGTCTATCTTCAGAGCGCCGAGCAAGCCCGAATACTCACCCGCCTCCGCATCAAAAAACTAACAGATGACCGACAGCCGCCATCACAATCTACAATGACATTTCATGGAACACAAGCCCGGTGACCGTGTATAGGTATGGACGCTGATACGTAGACATGTCCTCAATGAAAAACTTCTGCGGCGGTACTTCACACCGTACAGGGTAGTTCGACGTCTCGGTACACTCGACTATGAGGTTGTCTCGGACAGCATCATGAACTCTCAACGGCAGCGTGTGTGACCTTGAGTAGTTCATGTCGTGCGCCTCAAGCCGTTTCATGTACTTTAACGAATCTAATGACTGTGTTCTTTATCAATATTTCTCTACTTTTGTACTTTAATGCTTGTACTTATTATTATTTGTATTTTTTCCAGCTTTATCGTTATTTTATTGTTCTTTCGCTGGTGTTCCGTTTTAACCACTGGAATGATGCTTTCTGAGACCGTAACAATGCCATGAACGTTTCTTAATTACAATTTTGTTTCACTCGGAGTCCGGTCACAAATCCCGTATAGAATGCTTACCGCAAACTTCACCTCGTTCCACAAAGTTCACAATTAGAGTAGATCGTTTTGTTCAGATTACGCCCACTTTGTCAAACATTTCATATTATTCTGGAACATACGTCGCTGCTAGTGATAATGCTAGAATGTTCGACGAAAAGTGTACAATTGCCGACATCCTTCACTGATTGTCAGTTGAGCGATGGTTGATGCTCTGCTCGCTGCTTTCAGTGGCAGAATCTTGCTGTAATCTGACTTTCTTTACACGTAGGAACAAGTTCGGCTTAATTACCAGTTTATATTCAACCTCCTGTCAGCTGCCTTTGTTGACGTCACGACCCTGTGACAATGTGAAGTCTTACAAAAAGTGCGCCGATCGCGTCTGGTTTCTTTTGAGGTGCCGCTAATGTTCCCAGCGTGCGGTAGAGATCGTAAAGCGGGACCAGTGCCTCCCGGTGTGCTTTAAAACATTGGGATATGCTGTACAGTGTGGTTCAGTGCGTTTCAGCGCACTGGGTGACACTGGTCACGCTGTACAGTGTGTCCCAGTGGCTTCCAGTGCGCTGTCGTACACCGGGGCACACTGTACAGCGTTTTCAGTGTCAAACAGCACGCTGCAGTGCACTAGGAGATACTGGAAACGGTTGTTGTTTCGATAGGGAAGTAGCTAAGATTCAGGGTTGCACAACATTCAGCAAGGTCTGTGTGCTTGTTTACCCTTGAATCATTTTAGCTGCAAAGCAGCTTTTGACTAGCCTGTGTCCCGCTGTACCATGTCTCCGCACAACCTCCTTGCCACACGTGTTGGAGCGGTGCCAAGTAGGTCATGTCGCAGCAGCGCGCTTACGTCGCTCTCTCAATCACCCGCAATAGCTGCCGGCTTCTCTACCCGCTCGAAACACACTTTTCTCTTTCGTTTCCCCCTCTCTACCACCTGCGACGCTCGTCCGCACGTCGAGTGAAACCACTAGGCAGATTTAGTTGCGCGTCCGCAGTAGCCGTATGGACGTAGCCTCTCATTGCAAATGGCTATAAAAGGTTGCATCCCTACCGTTGCCGCAGACACGTGAATAATCTGTGTTCTCTTTCGGCTCATTTACCTGCGATAGAACTTACATGAAACCCAACACCAACACGTGTCTCTGAGTTTTCAAGAAACGTTTACTCGAGTAAACGTTACACTGTGTTCGCTTCAAACTGCTGTTCTAGCACCCGCATCGACGCCTGTTTCAACCAGGTAAACGCTGTGCGCACCACTGCTGCTTTGTATCCCTTCAGGGTTCCCTAGGGAGAAATGGTTCATTTTAAACTTTTAGGGGCGAAGCTCCTTATGCTTACGTTTCCGCGTCTGAATTCCGAGTTATATGTAATAGGTAGCCACCTCTCGTTTAGTCCTTGAAATGACCGCTGAATGGCGGTACTTGCATAAGATGAATATATGATGAAAAGTTGCGAGATAGGGAAACAAGGAGTGTTCACTAGATGGACGGAAGGATGAATGGACAGACGTACAGGCAGACTCACACACGGACCGATGGACGCACGAAGGAAAGCATGGACGAATGCTTGGACGCACGTAGCCACGCATAGACGGACGGATAGACAGACAGACGCTTCGCCCCCCTCATCATCGTTTACTCCGTAGATATGCTGTCATTTTTTTGTCCTCGTGCTTGCTTGGGCGAGTCAAGTCAAACGTCTTAAAAAACTTGGAGGACGCTTGAGCTTCCCCCACAAGAAAAGAACGCAGCAGCGGAATTGGAGCTCGTGCGCATCCCATTTTCATGTACTAGCCTCGCTTCGATTCTCGTTTCATGCCTTTACCATGCTGCAAAGGTACGAACGAATCTACGCGCACCATCGGTCCTTTCAAATTATTCTACCTTGCCTAATGCAGGTGCACTTGTTAGTTGCCTAGAGTGCCATAAGTGTTCCTTTTACCAATCAGTGAAGGGCCCACACGCCTGTAAGGAAACACGTGAACCTACGAAGTTTTTCACGTGGTTGATGCATTTAGTTATGATGACGACAAAATATGAATGAGTTTTTTGTGGAGAAAGGGCTCTTAAAATACAAACTAGTTTCTCAATTTACTTGTCCTAACCCCTGGAACATCTGACCCGAAACAATAAACACGCTAAGGAGTTTCGTTCTACTACATGACATTCATTTTGTGTTCTTTTTTTTCAAGAGAGTTTCAAGAAATAGCGTGGCTTTGTTTCATAAAATCTTGTTGCCGCTGAGGCTGCCTGGGTTCCATTCTCATTCAGGCCCAAAAATATTTATTTATTCCATAAATACAACTTTCTATATTTGCAACTTTCTATATTTTTTGGTCATTGACAAGATGATGATTTCTTCACAACCAACGGCATCAACACCAAAATTTTTGCGAAACGAGCTCCTTAATGCCTAGTAGCATTGCTTCAGAACAGAAGCAAAACACCGAGTGGGACAAAATAATGTATATGATCAGGTCGAAAGCGGGTACGATGCAGGATATCTTGCTTCCGATGTGGTTCGACCATGTCTGAGGGGTGTCGTTGACAATTTATAACAACTCAATGCCAATATTGCAACAGAGATCCGAAATAGAGCGTGTTTATGCGCCCGAAGCATGCACATGTAAGCCAAAAGTAAGTTAGTGCAGGTAAAATTCTCTTTGAATCAGTTATTACAAGACCAATTCAGACTTGTTTTACTTGAAAAAAATTGGCTGATCCCACGTACAGTGGAAATGGGGGATATGTGAAGCACAAATGAGGACGCTTTATATGTCACATAAAAATAAGGACAATGTTACGAGGCGGACATAAATAATGTTGCACATGACTTCTTTGTCATGATTATCATGTTTGGTCGTGTCACTTACCTTCGTCCTCATTTCATGTACCGTTATACGCAGTTTAGTATAACGTGACGTTATATGTGGAGTTAGCGAAACAGCCGCAAGTGCACTGTGAGCGTAGCAAGTAGTCATGTTTTACAAGACATGCATGTCCTGATTATCTTAATTGGACGTGTCACGCACTTTCGTCGCCCATTCGCGTCAAGTGATACCAAATTTAGTATACGTGAAGCTAGCGAAACGATCATGAGCCCATCATGAGCGTGAAATGTAGTCATGTTGTGACATAACACGCATCTCATCATTTATGTTTGCACCAGTCACATATCTTCGTCATCAATTCACGTTGCGTATTACCAAACTTGGTGAATGTGAAACGACCACCAGCGCATCATGAGTTTGGCATGTAGCCATGACATGGAACCTATGTCATGACTGAATATTGCACGCGTCATTTGCCATCATCATTTATACGCGTCACGTAATACCAAGTTTCGTGAAGTTTTGTGAAGCTAGTGATTTGTGGTGTTTAACGTCCCGAAACCACCATATGATTATGAGAGACGCCGTAGTGGAGGGCTCCGGAAATTTTGACCACCTGGGGTTCTTTAACGTGCACCCAAATCTGAGCACACGGGCCTACATTTCCGCCTCCATCGGAAATGCAGCCGCCGCAGCCGGGATTCGATCCCGCGACCTGCGGGTCAGCAGCCGAGTACCTTAGCCAATAGACCACCGCGGCGGGGCTAGTTTTGTGAAGCTAGCGAAACGGCCGTGAATGCGCTACGAGCCTAGCATGTATCCATGTTTTACATGACACGCTTATTGTGAATACATGTTTGGACGCGTTATTTACCTTCGTCGTCCTGTTAGCGTCAAGTGATACAAATTTAGTATAGGTGAAGCTTGCGAAACAGCCGTGAGTGCAACATGAGTGTTGCGTGCAGTCATTGCTTACATGACATGCATGTCATGATTTTCACGTTAGGGTCTGTCGCTTGTGTTCTTCATGCATTTAGGTCATACGATACATAGCAGTTTTTCCGATGTAGGCGGAAATGTTGTAGGCACGTGTGCTCAGAAATGGGTGCCCGTTAATGCACCCCAGGTGGTCGAAATTTTCGGAGCCTTCCACTACGGCGTCTCTGATATTCATATGGTGGTTTTGGGACGTTATACCCACAAATCAATCAATACATAGCAGTTTTCGAACATGTCGTGTGAATGAAACCACCGCAAGAGCAGCAAGACCATGAAATACAAGTCATGACATTCATGATAATATGATAGTCATGTTATGAGTAATCCATTATGCTTGTCATGCAGTCATGTTATGCCATACCCAATTCAGTATCGATACAGTTTACGAAACGGCCAAGAGAGCTAGAAGTCGCAGCAAGTAGACAGTTAGACAGACAGACAGACAGACAGACAGACAGACAGACAGACAGACAGACAGACAGACAGACAGACAGACAGACAGACAGACAGACAGAGGACAGACAGACAGACGGAAAGACGGACGGATGGACGAACGGACAGACCAACAGACGAACAGATGGATAGATAGATAGATAGATAGATAGATAGATAGATAGATAGATAGATAGATAGATAGATAGATAGATAGATAGATAGATAGATAGATAGATAGATAGATACGCTTAAAGCCACTGAACTTTGCTAAGAAATGCATTGCATTTAGAAAGCGATCTCGTGCAGCACTGCATAATACCGCAAATGGAGAGAGACATTTTATTCTACGTACAAATACGCACTATAATCTTGGTAGTGCACATGCGGCTTAAGTAGTGGTCATGATAACTGACCAAAAAAGTAGAGAAGCACGACTAATTGTGATCGCTACCCGTGCTGCTAGTTGGTCCTTGTGGTTCCAAAACATATTTCCAGTTGTCGCGACTCCTGCATCTGAAAAACGCTTGTTTGTATTGGGGAAGGCTAGGCGTAAACCTGGTCTACATTATGGAACTGCTGGAACTGCGCAGCCTGACGCAACCACCACTTATCACGGTAGCTGATTAGGGACCGTCTCTCGATCACGCACCAACGCCTGTTTTCTGCCCGTGCACACTCCGGCAGCGTTATCGTCCCATATTCAGCGGTACAGATGAGGACGACGTGAAAGACTGGTTTGCCGAGTATGAGCTGGTGGCGGCTTGCAATAAGCGGGACGCCAGTGACAAGCTCACAATCCTGGAGTTCTACTTAACCAGCGTTTCCAAACTCTGGTAGAAGAACAACCACAGTGATTTCACCACCTGATTGTATCTCGCAAACAACGTTCATGGGGGTCTTCGGAAGCCCTTCTGTGCGCCGGCTTCGAGCTCATCAGCGTGTGCAAGGCAGATCCCATAGACAGGGCGAAACGTCCACGAGCTTGCAGCTGCAAGCTCGTAAACTGAACCCTGGACGAAGCGGGCAAGATAAAGCGCATCTTGAAAGGCATTGATGGCGATAATTTACACGTGCTTGCTGTGAAAAGACCTCAAACGGTCGCAGGTGTCATTCAGCTCTGCCAGAGTCACCATGAGCTGCGCAGGAAGCGCGCTTTAACACGTGTCACTGCTCAAGATACCACCGAGATTTCATCTCTCGGCTTAGGCCTTGACAGCACCAATCATACAGCTTTGTTTCCACTAATAAAGCAGGTATATCGAGAGAAAGTCGCTCGGTAATTCTCTCATAACCACCAAATAGAAGCCGGTGGCGTCCGTGATGCCTTCTATTAAAGTAATCGAGACATAAGTTGTAGATTAATTCGTTCCTATTTGCTGTCGCACTCACCTACGCTGCCATTGCAGCTCGAGCGTGCGCTTCGCCGCCCTCTACCACCTACTGTGCTACTGGCAGAATTTACATGCCTCTACCACTTCCGACACGTTCGCCTATAGTAGCATATTTAGCCAACTATGCCTGTGCCATCAACCCGTGGCTCACGCAGAATAACCGGCCCTTATTTCTATACTGTGGCATCCCAGGTCACGTTGCTCGCCCCTGCCGCCGTCGCAGCTTCACTCATCTTGACATTGCAGGTGCCTCGAACCACGTTCGGCATAAACCACAATGCACGGCGGCCTCCAACTACGTTCCCGTTCAACTTACACACGTCTTTCCTGCTGATACTCCTCCGGACCACACTGCCAGTCGCGCAGAATTCGATACATACCAGTCATCTTCTGCTCGTCGCCGATTCATTTAGCAATGCCAGGGAAAGCTCGCCATTTGGACAAAATGGACAGCTGCTGTTCTAGAAAGAAGAGCTGCGTTACTGTATAACATTTCAATACCTAATCTTTGTCCCTCGAACGACATTGAACTCTGTTTCGATGGCTTCAGTGTACGTGCCCTTGTCGACACTGAAGCTGTTGTCTGTTATCAGCGAAAAACTCTACTGCTAATAGAACAAGGCGACCACTACCGTTTCCGAGTACGCGTAAAGGCGTGTACTCTCTACGCTGTATTGACGACGCGTTGGAATGCCTACAGGGAGCAAAGTTCTTTTCTTCATTTTAATTGCTCTCCGGTTATTGGCAAGTGCCGATGGCAGAGGCCAACCTTTTAAAGACGGCCTTTGTAACACTTCACAGGCTCAACGAATGCACCGCTACGCCCTTCGGCCTGCTCAACGCGCCAGTCATCTTCGAAATGTTGATGATAGCTATATACTATTCGTGATCTGAAATGGAACACCTGTTTTCGCTACTTAGACGATATGTGGTATTTTCAGCCAGCTTCGCGTCCCATGTTACTCGCCTCGAGCAAGTCCCGATGCGCCTCTCCACCACATGTCTTCAACTTAACTTGAAGAAATGTCACTACGCTGCTCGAAAGATTTCTATATTCGGCGAACACTTTTCTTGGCCTGCACTGAACGGAAAGCTACGGAGCCAAATAACGCACGTTCTACCACCAGTGAACGTAGTTTCAAAGTAGCGCCTGTATTTTCAACGTGATTTAAATGTTCCTTCTTCATTTTCTACGGGGACCTATTTGAGACAGGACGTAGCTTGCACCTTTTTAAGATATTCGTATTTCTTCTAATTTATCTGTTGCGACTTCGTGTTTTTGAATGTGTGAAAAAGTCCCCCCTTTTTACGTGCGCCTAAACACTGAGCAGCAAATGTGTCATGAAACGCTGCTGTTGCACCCACATCACTTTACACAGCGTTGCGAGAAGCGCACCAAAACGGACTACTTGACGCAGTGCTACATAAGCAGAAGCTCCACCTCCATAGCTTTCTATCGAGTGCCAAGAAAAGTTGTCGCCGAGTATATTTTCTTCTATGTAGCTTCAAAAGACTACATACTTCTGGACCTTGCGTATTTTAGTCCCGGGGCCACGTCCGAGAAACCGGCCACTCTCAAAGACTTTCGAAGCCTCATCTGTTTGTGCTCTGATTTTCAACGCTTCACACGTGATTTTTCTTGAATTATGGCCCCTTCGACCGACTTTTTTGCCAGGAGTTCGGATCTATCAGCCCGGTGTGTGAAGATGCATTTCAAAAACTTCGGCGTCATCTCACTGCCTTGCCAGTAGTGCAACACTTCCACCTCTCAGCACCAAGAGAGCTTCCCACTGACGCTAGTAACGTCGGGATTGGTGCCATACTTGCACAACGCATACTTGCCCAACCAGTCACCACCTTGAATGCCTGCTGCGCTCACCGACTGAGTCCACTTCTTGCTCTCCAGTTTCTCTCTCTCTTTTTTACCATAACTCCCAGAGTATTGTCACCCTCGCTGAGTCAGTGTTCCAAAGGAAGCCCGTGAGGAGCAGAGCACCGCATGCCTTGTTGCACATTTCTGTATTAGACGTGTTACCATCAGTGTCATCATAGAAAGGCGTGTTTCAAGGAGGCGCTAATAGTGTGAGGTTCGTGCAAACGTTCCAGATCTGACAGCAGACACTTTGTAACGTTTCTCAAAAGTCAATAGTCAGTAGGTTTCAACGTTTTTAACAATGTGCCGGACGTCGTTGTAGTGTGGGTAATTTTGGTGACTGTGCCCACACAGGCCGAATTCAGGCAAGCCAGCGGAACAATGTGTTTTTAACATTTCAAAGCATTACTGTATCTGACACGGTGGTGTAGCGGTGCTTGGCTGCTAACCCGAAGGTCGCGGGTTCGATCAGAAGTGCGGCGGTTGCATTTCAATGAAAGTGAGATGGTAGAGACCTGTGTACTGTGCGACGTAAGTGCTCGTTAAAGAACACCAGGTGGTCAAATATTACGCAGCCCTTTAATACAGCCCCTTTCATAATCATATCGTAGTTTTGGGATTTCAAACTTCAGATTAATATCGAGGCAGTACTTCTAAAAGGTCCTGTCATTATTCGTAATTTGTAATTAACCAAATGCATGAATTACAGTAGCAAATCACGCCTGAAGAGAGAAACTATGTCTTTCATTGCAACGCATTATTCCCCGTTATGAAAATTCAGCAGATTCCACGCTTATCGGCATCAGCTTCATGCGCACAACTCCGCGAGAAATTTTCTAGGCTGCATTTTTGGGCTTTAGTTTATTGTGACATATTGTGAGTGACCTCTGTTCAAGAAGAACTTCGTTGTGCACTGTCGTAATGCTGAGGGGGCCTAAAGTTTTTCCCCTGAATAGTGACTGGCAACCTCATTGCTTTCGAATACTTGAAGCAATCACACAAAAAAGTTGATATTATTATGTGGCGCTCGTCATACGTCTTCAGCAACACACAAGTTAAGAAAACACTTTTATTATTACTTTTCTGCGTTTAACGCAGTAGTCTGTCAAAATGGAATGATCTATAGTCTAGCAGTGTTTTGGCCGATTAGGTCGTTCGGCGCCCGAAGGAGCTCACTCGTACGTCTCCCAATCCTTGCTGCGTTCTTCAAGCATCCAGCCGCACGCTTCGTGGAAACTTGGAATCAAGGCCCTGATTCGCTCGTAGTAAGACACTAACTTGATGAACTTAGTCTTGTCAACAATGGGAAGCTGAAATAGTGTAAATATTTATTAGTTAGTCGGATCATTAGCATGCCTTATTGGTAAAACTTTGACAAAGAGGTAATACTCTGAGTCTGTCAGCAATGCTGACAGTAAAATATGGAGGATATTTTCAAAAGGGCTGCGGGAATGGAGACATACATGACTTAACTTTACTGATACTCCTTAGTTACACTAGGTTTAGCTTTAGTAGTCATCTTTAGAGATTTTAACTTCGTAAACCACGACATTAGCCTTCGTGGTCGAGTTCAATGTTGCTTGGGGTGCGCTCTGTTCCACACCAATTTCAAGGGTCGCTTTGCAATTTTTACTGGAGAACTATGTTGGGCGTGTCAATAAAAAGCGATAAGTTATAGATTACCGTGAAGAACTCACATCATTTGTACACCGAGTATGGTCTTGCGTGCAAGTGAAGGGGCCACTAATGAAAGTGTCATACACAGAGGCTTATAATGTGGCAAAAAAGTGCGCCATTGACCTCTTCTCATTACAAATACTTCACATGAATTGCTTCAGTACGCAGCAATTTTCTAGCACCCGTTGTAACATCATGCGTGGATAACATTAGCTGAGATGCTCCCGACTCAAGCGTGCAGTTAACTTTTGGAGTACATATCTTGCCTCTGTGTGATTCAGAAATTTTCTCGCTCACGCTATTCGAAAGAGGTGCGAGAATTGCTTTATCCGCCATTTATGACAATAATCTCAAGCCCAGTTATATGTCAGGACACTGTAAAGATAATATTTTTTTTGGAAACTCGGTGTAACTTGGCTAACAAGGTGTTATATGAATTTCTATATTTACATGCAAATACGTTTACCTTAGGCGGTGTGCTTCATGGAGTTGCTTCATTTTATATGAAAAATAAGGTTGCACTTAGGACAGTATCAAATAGAGACGCAGACGATGCTACAAGAAGTATTCAGCACAAATATTGCCAGGATTGCCAGTTTTTGGGTAGTTTTATTGTTCTTATTATAATGCCTCTTGTACGTTCAGTGCACATGCTTACGTTTTATTTATGCGCGATGTTATTTCCTTCTGTTATGCTACATTGTTACGCGTCATATGACAATTTTGTCGGCAAAACAAAGTTACTATAGACTATTCTCAAATTTTACTCGTGTAGTATCTTTGTGTAAAGCACCTTTCACTCATTGGCCACGACAGAAATAATTGAATATTCATGTCCACAGCAACCAAATTTAATAATTTTTTAATCAATTAACTCTTACCCAAACTATAAAAAATTTGTGGGTTGTTCTAGCCAAAATTTTATCCTTCGAAAAAGAAACAAACCAGAAGCTGGCGCAGCAAGCTGAGGCATAGAGTCCTCCTGTGCAAAAGATGCTTTGTTCTTCAAAACCATTATCAAAACTTTCTCGTAACGACTGCATCGCTATCCAGAAAATACTTTTTTTACACGAAAGAAAAGAACTGATGCTGAGTACATATGACATAACAGCGCACGTATTGCAAGGAGTAATTTTCAGCCAGTCATGTCACGATATACGCCGTGGTGGGAAATATATTCACCACGCCATGGCAGCTGCGTTAGGACATCTACTCACAGGCACGAAACATGCCATGCTGGAGACAAGCCGGATGTCAGCCACGGTGAGGCTGTCGCCGACAGCGAAAGCATTATCGCCGACCAGCTGCTCCAATGGGTGGAGTACAGTTTCTTCGAACGTCCGCAGTGCGTTTCCTGTCAGCTTTTTCCTCTTGACAATACTGCCTCGCTATGAAGTGAAGCCACAAATAAAGCAAATAATAAAGCACAGAGCCACCAAAAAAAGGCGATAAGGACAGGTATTCTAGCATAGATATTTTGATACACTGTTATTGTTGCCGACATTGTGAAAGTTTCACTCTTTTTTTGTTAAGATAAGAAATACTTTCTTTATGGCCAGTAAATGCGCAGGTAGGTTGTTTTGATCAGATTTCAGGGTAGCTCCGTCATTGAAAGACCGTCAAGTTTGATTAATTTCAGAAGAGAATCGTATTCAAGAAACTACTAACTAGAAGAGCTTGTTACTGCTCACAAATTATATGCTACAGAGAAAATACTAAATATAAAAAAGGCAAAACATGCACGTTTTTCCACGTTTGCATTTTCGAAAAGAACAGCATAGGTTCGCAGGCTACTTGGCTCTTAATGGCTGGTGCTGATCTTGAATGACAGGCTCTTTACGTTTATTAAAACTTTACGGGAGCTTCATTCTCTTTCCCTGCATATAGCATCTATTTCAAAACTATGGCACTTGTAGGATTATTTGGGCTTTATTACATTCAGGTCTGTATAAAAAGGCGTGTATTACAGGCCGATCAGCTTGCTCTTTGTAGTATACAAGCTATGTACAAAGGTAATTGCTAGCAGAGTAAAGAAAACATTAGAATTCAATCAACCAAAGGAACAAGCAGGATTTCGAACAGGCTACTCAACAATTGACCACATTCATACTATCAATCAGGTAATAGAGAAATGCTCAGAGAATAACCAACTCTATACATAGCCTTCATAGATTACGAGAAGGCGTTTGATTCAGTAGAAATATCAGCCGTCATGCAAACACTGCGGAATCAAGGCGTAGATGAAGTATATATAAACATTATGGCAGAAATCTACAGGGGATCAACTGCTACCATAGTGCTTCATAAAGAAAGCAACAGAATACCAATCAAGAAGGGTGTAAGGCAGGGGGACACAATTTCCCCAATGCTATTTACCGCGTGCTTACAGGAGGTTTTCAGAAGCCTAGAATGGGAACAGTTGGAGATAAGAGTCAATGGAGAATACCTTAGTAACCTGCGCTTCCCCGATGACATTGCATTGCTGAGTAACTCGGGGGACGAATTGCAACTCATGATTACGGAGTTAGACAAGGAGAGCACAAAGGTGGGTCTTAAAATTAATCTTCAGAAAACGAAAGTAATGTACAACAACCTCGGCAAGGAGCAGCGCTTCGAGATAGGTAATAGTGCACTTGAAGTTGTAAAAGACTATGTCTACTTAGGGCAGGTAATTACCGCAGAGCCGAACCACGAGATTGAAGTAACTAGAAGAATAAGAATGGGGTGGAGCACATTCGGCAAGCACTCTCAAATTATGACAGGTAGATTGCCACTATCCCTCAAGAGGAAGGTATATAACAGCTGTATCTTGCCGGTACTTAGCTACGGAGCAGAAACCTGGAGACTTACAAAGAGGGTTCAGCTTAAATTGAGGACGACGCAGCGAGCAATGGAAAGAAAAATGGTAGGCGGAACCTTAAGAGACAAAAAGAGAGCAGAGTGGATTAGGGAACAAACGGGGGTTAAGGATATCATAGCTGAAATCAAGAAGAAGAAATGGACATGGGCAGTGCATGTAGCGCATAGACAGGATAACCGCTGGTCATTAAGGGTAACTGACTGGATTGCCAGAGAAGGGAAACGGGTTAGGGGGAGACAGAAGGTTAGGTGGGCAGATGAGATTAAGAAGTTTGCGGGTATAAATTGGCAGCAGCAAGCACAGGACCGGGTTAACTGGCGGAACATGGGAGAGGCCTTTGTCCTGCAGTGGACGTAGTCAGGCTGATGATAATGATGATGAAAGGGGCGTAGCCACAATTATATTTCGGCAGCCGAGAGAGCCTTTATTCGCCATTTTTGTATATCCGTAACTAAGTAATCATGCGTGTATACATGCACATTAAAAACTGAAAATTTCAAGGGCAACAGTTTGAAACGTCCCCCCACTTCCAGGAAAACACAAAAGTATTTTTTGCACCACACGTACGTTCCTTTTTAAAAGCTTCTGAAATCTTTGTGGTTCTGGCAGCAGCTTTATAGTATTCTTAATGTCACGTGCGAATGTTCCGAACATGAAGAAGAGCAGGACACAAATGACACACAGTACGAATGACAGGCGCTGCTTTCGAATCGGCCTTAGACGATCAGGCGCGACTAACCCGAAGGCCTCAGAATAAGGGCGCCACCCAGCCGTACAGACGACAATTTCCACCCTTGTGTTACTTACAGCGCACTGAGGTAGGTAGGTAGGTATTCAACTTTATTGGTTCCTAAAGGAATCATTTGAAGGTGGGTGTGGCAGGGGAAGTAGAACCAGGATGACGACGGGCCCTCGAGCCGCTCTAGGTGGCCACACACTGCTGTGCTTCGGCGACCCTTCTGGCCCAGCTCACTGTCCGCAGTTGCAACCCGGTTTGCGAACGGCGCACAGCAGTCTCCCATCGCTCCTGGTGTTTTGACCCTTGCCACGGGAGCTTGCGTTTGTTCGGAAGATTCAGAAATATGGGATGGAAATCTGCTCTGGTGCAGCGCACTGAGGTTCGAGCCTGTCTGGTTTCTGCACTAATAAAGTTTCAGATGCGACGCAGCTCTTTGGCTTGGCTGTGTAACGCTGTCCCTCCATTCGAACGCACCATGCGCCACAGGTGTTGGTGTGGTGCCAAGTAGGTCATGCCGCTGCAGCGCGTTGACGCCAAGCTCTCCTCGCAGTGCGCGCTCGCCGTGGAACCGCAGCTGTGGCCTCATCCGATAACCCGCAAAGCCTGCCACGACCGCCACTCACTACACCACCGGCTTTTTGGTTAACGCACAATTAACCTGACGCGCGACTAATGTGCTCGTTAAGACATGCGTGTACGTGTAACCCTCAAGGTTTGCGCCAGCCTTCACTTCAAACGAACCTTCCAGCACTTAACGATATGGTGTAGTAGCGCAATTTTCACGGGGACGAAGAGGACAAGAACACACGACACTCGCTACACTCGCAACTAATTTTATTTCAGAAACAGCACATCATATATAACCCATAACCCTAGCGACACAGAAAAGAACTACGAACATTGAATCATTGCCAACAGAAGCTTTTGTGCAGACTCAAGCGATAGTACACGGCAGTTACGCTTACACTTAAAGATGACATAACTAAAAACAGCCCTGGGTAACATCAAATAAAAAAACAAAAAAGTTTGCGGGAATTCACACGTGTTTGAAACAAAATTTTGAAACGACAAAAAGGAGAGTATGACACATGCAAACACTGATCTCAATTAAGTCCTTCGAGGTAGCTGGCTTCTCGGTCACTTAACGAAACCAATGACTGACTAATGCATCCTTCTTTTCTTTTTTTAATGTGGAAGGCTTCGACAATTTCTCTGGTTAGTTGGTTTCCATGACGGAAGACTACGGTCGTGTCACTTAACAGTGGTGAGCAGCCACACTGGGAACAGTGTCTCTTTATGTGAGAATGAATGTCAGTTTTTAATGATCGCTTGTGTTCTAAAAGTTGGGTGTTCAAACATCGACCCGTCTGGCCGATGTATACCTTTCCACACGTTAGCGGCAAGCAATACACGACTGATAGGCTACACTTAACAAACTTTGTTGAGTAATTTACCGTACAACTACCAGCATTAGTGTTTACTGCTATGGAAACTTTACGGTCTAGTGTGGAACATATTTTACTAAGCTTGTTGGGTGCCGAAAAAACTAGTTCTAGGCCATAGCGATTACCTACGTTTTTTAAGTTATGGGCAATCTTGTGCGCATATGGAACTGACACTATGTTCTTCCTGTTTTCATTACTTGTCATTTTTTATGAAAGTTGTTGCGTACGTGACTAATCAGCTTGTTAGCCGATCTACACAACACGTTTTTTTCGTACCCAGCATTTTTCAGCCTGATAATTTGTTGGTTGAAGCTTTCGCTAATCTTTTCTGGACATGACTTTGTTAAGGCTGCTCTCAAACATGAAAAGGCTATGCCACTCTTTACAACTTTAGAATGTGCCGATCGGTAGCTAAGTAAGGGTTTTTCCGTTCGCGGATTGTATGACCAGCATACATGTTCTGCTGTGGCATCTAACTCAATATCTAAAAACTGCAGTTTGTGATTGACTTTATCTGTGAGCGCGCACTTCCAGCACTCACCACCACACCCGCGTTAGCATCGTTCAACTCGTGATGGCAGCCATGCGCAACGCTGCTGCACCACAAGCCGTAAGGGTTTTCTTCAGAGAGATGGTCAAGGTTTTTTATTTCTACTACTTCTACTACTACTACTACTACTACTATTACTACTACTACTACTACTACTACTACTACTACTACTACTACTACTACTACTACTACTACTACTACTACATTGACAAAGTAAAGAGCTGGACGAATTGGAACATGCATTCTTGAAAACATTTAAGGGTGAACAAGATGGAGCTGTTTGTGCCCTCTTTGTGCCCCATCTCATTCGCGCTGAAAAGTTTTCAAGAATACTATTAGTTCACGCAGAAGGCTTTCCGAATAGGGAACCAAGCTTCCAAGCACGAGAAGTAGCATGCATTTGTAAATATCTCTAAAGTGGTAGTCCTAGCACGAAATTTATTGTGTATAGGTGTGATTTTGCACTTTTATGGATCCTTATTATATCACTATTCCTCGGATTTCATTTGTACGCATCGTTTGCACTGAAAACTTGTTTTTACTTTGTTATTGCGCAATCTTGATTAGAAGTTAAGCAAAGAGAAGGATTTTATGAGTTTATTGCATTGAAATAGCAATTCAAGCAACTAATGTTCAAATAATAAAAGAACTGCAATGAATGCGCAAATAATAAAACAATGACAAGGACGCCTAGAAGCAGGAATAACTCGCTGCAATTAAAGAATGGGACAGGTGGAAGGTTTGCGGATGCTCCAGCCCCTGCATACCGTACGCTGGCACCACCGCTGGTGCAGGCACCAAGAATGAGCAATATGTGACTAAGGCTATTTTAACATATAAAATGACACATGAGGCTTCCTAAGGAGGTCACTATTCGTAGTAGCCCATAGTAAGATGTTAAATATAGTGCCCTTAAATAGTCGGTTGTCACGGGGAAGATGTTTCCTTGGTTTCGCGTGGCTTGCAGCAAGCTATTTATGGTATACTGCACTTTCTATTCCTTTCTTCTACTTCTATTGAAATAGAAGAATAAAGCATACTGAAATTTATTACGTAATTGTAGGTTGAATAAGTGGCATCGTGCTAAAGACACTGCAATTCTTCTTACTTCAAACTCTATATTGTTTTACCTGAGCGGGACAATAAAGTGTCTGCATTTTTTTTTACTTTAGTTTCCTTCAAGAAGTTTTGTCTACCTAAACGTAAAACCTCACAGAACGCATCATGCTTCAAGCTCGTGCCTAAAGCAATCTCACCCTCATTTGGCCCACTGAACTTACTATGTGGAATGATGCAACAGGTTGCACAAAACTTGATACTGTGCACAAGATCTGGTCTACGAGAGCACACTTCCCCACTTCCTTCGGGTAGAGTGGTGACACAGGAGCATACTTGTTTAGCAGGTAGTAGCAGATGGCAGTACTGAAAACGACATGGCGGGATGGGACCACGCGGATTGTTGCAAATGAAACACTTGATATGAGACATCACTTATTGCTCTGCTAAACTTAATTGCTTGCCGTTTATCTTCTAGAAAGCAAATATGAGATTATCACTCAGCAGACTAACAGGACTGGCCACATGGAGGATTATTTCGGTCACGCAGCTACTGCTGCTGCTCCTACACCTTAAATTAGGTACAGGTAGTATAATACTGCTCATCGAGAGGTTCCTTGATAGGTTTTTTTCTCGCCTTTTTTTTCTTTTCAATTTGGGCACGGCATTATCACCATCGTGGAAAGATGACGCTACAAGCTTGGTTCCCATACTTCGCTCATGAGATTTTTACCTTATAGATTGTGGTATTTCTGGCCTCTCCAACTTTTTATTACTTCAGACAGGAGTCGGTATAATGACGTCTGCCTATTTCTGAATAATTCGCATTGAAGCTTGGTGCATTTCATGGGTCAACGTTTAACGAGTTACTTCACCTTTCGTACAAGATGAAACCATCGTCGTTGATTGCTGGGATCTTGAGTAAGGGGCTGATCTGAAAAAATAAAATACACGGGAATTATTAGGGAGCGTATAGAGTCCAAGCCTATACAGAAAGGAAAAGCGTAGCGGTTTCTCCCGCGTTAAAGGAAGTGTGTTTGCGAAGTAGCTTAACCAAGTGTATGTGGGCAGTTGAATTTACGAATGCTATCATCTGCATTTCATTACTTGTCAAGGCCGACTAAACGCGAATATGGAACTCGAAGCTTTATCTATGAAAAAGGCGTATAATTTTATAACGCTAGAACAAAAACAACGCTGCCAGGCTCCCTAACTATGCCAGAAAACAATTTGACCTGAGTCGCAATGAACGCTAAGCCATCATAGGCCTAGGGCACTTCAATGCCAGTGGTGCTAAAAACAGCGACTGCTAGCTGCGCCCCTTCAGCTCCTAAGGAGAGTTGGTAGTGAAAAGTGAGGTGCACCTCACTCACACTTCCTTTAGCCAGCATGAATAAGGGCTCAGCAGTCATTAAACGCCTCAAGAATACACAGGTCAGTCGAGTGCTGAATATGTGCCTCATTGCCAGTGCTTTCTAGTTGAGCAAAGTAACCCTGAGAGCAATCGAGATACCCTCTGATGGCATTTTTGCTTATATTGTGCATGGCGTGGCACCATATGTCCATCGGAGTGCTTTACACGTATTCTGAGAAAGGTGGTAACCAGTCCTACTAAACACTCTTATGCAGCATCCAGAGGCGGTTACGTCTAAGTGGAGTGATTTTCAGAGTTCGCTACTAGGCAGATTGCTATCAGTGACTCTATCGTGGCATGTTTTATACCCTCGCGCTTACGGCCAATTGCTGTCATCCCAAGTCACCCCTTAACTAAATTCAATAGAGGACATCGTTTTGTCCGTTACTTTTTTCAGTAAATAAAATTGCATGCAGGCAATCGCTCACTCACCTTAGCATACTCCGCAGGCAGACGGCCATCCTTGTCATATTCAAGAGCCTTCAGTTCGAGTTCAACGCCAATATGCTTTGCCAGCATACGAATAAAGAAGCAAGGTTCCCTGGTGACGACGGCGTACAGTTCGATTGTCATTGTTCTCTATTACTTTTGATCACTACCAGCCGCTGTCAATTCCACAACTAAGCGATAAGCAGTACAGAAAACACCATTCGTCAGGTGGTGCAATTGACAAATGCCGTTGTCATACCCTTACGAAAATGTCGGCGATGCCATCTGCTCAAAGTGATTCAGGACGACAGCCCTGGTAGAGGGAGGAAGGGGGGGTTGATAACCTTCGGAGGAAAAAGTCTGGATACGTTGTTTTTCAGTCACACCGCAGTGAATTTTACACAGGTGGCTCTGCTTTGTATTTTTATTTCCGCTGTAGTATACCAGCAGCACTCATTTTTTATTACTTGAATCACGCACATCCAGCATTCGGTCGAAGTTTAAATTTGCGCCTAGAGATGTTATTTGGTGCCTATTAAACTCTTCTATATTTAATGCTAAATTTTCCTCTATTCTTCAAAGCACGTGCGGAATCCCTTCGGAGAGAAACTGCGTGCGTTTCGCACGCAGTTTTTGCACCTTGTAAATGATAAGTCCATAAACACCTCAGAACCTGTACTGTAGAGTTGACATCAGTGAATCAACCATATCAAGAGTTCTTAAAGCCCCTTTGGTAGCGTTTCCAGTTCAGAAATACTGCTGTTTAAAAACATGAACTTGCAAGTACTGCACATGCGTTATCTGGTTCTCTTTTCGTTCTCTCCTCTCTTATCTCGGAAATGACAGCAGTCACACGCCCACATACACACGCTTTTCGTGTTCGAGCATTTCATGCCTGTAAATAGGCGGGCCGGTGGACGTGGGTGTGTTCGAGTGGTGACAATTAAGATTACAACCCGATCATGCAGTGACGCAAAACCCGGATTCCACAGCCACGAAAAGAACCTCGCCGACAGTAAGCAGGTATTATCAAATGCTCCCTGCCTTCAACGAAAATACAGATAGGTAGAACCTATACCTAATTAAGACAGATGCATTCTTTGCAGCTAAGGACATCACCGACTCGGCTAGGAAGCGAGCACTGCTTGTTGCAGCATGGAGCACACAAGCCGTTCAGGTATTCGCCGGAAAGGCCGCACCCAGAGCACCAAATGCATTGAGCTCCGAGCAAGTTGTCAGAATGCTGTACGAGTACTATAATCTGAAGCGACATAAAATAACGCAGAGATTCAAGATTCTTATTCATCACCAGATGGAAGCGGAGCCAGCCACGCAGGTTTAAGTAGAAATACAACGCATACCCGATAACTTTGGAAACGGCTTGCTTGGATGCTAATTGTGTGCGTTATTTGGTCAATGGCCCTTCATAAGCAGGTGCTCTTTAGAGCAAACCTCACGCTAGCGCAGGCTGAAGGGTCGGCAATTTCAGCTGAAGCTGCTAGAAATGACGCTATCAAAATGTCCTCCGAGTCAAAGGAACTTTGCGTCCAATTTTTTTCGTCACATTTATATAAAATTAGTACTAATCCATTCTCTGTACTTTTAACTGGGCATCATTGTCTGTAAGTTGTAAATATTATTGCGTCCAACAAAAAACAATCCGCCAAATTTACGTCCATTTAATTATTTCATAACTGGGATCTAGTTCGTGCAGAATTGATGCCCTCGGGTAGTATGCGAGGAATCACTGGCCAGCTGCCAGCTCGTTCTAAGATCACGTACCACTTGAGGCCTACGGGAAAAGAAAAGTGATTGACACTCACCATATAGGCAACTGGTGGTTGACTGACACTCCCACGTTTGAATGCACGTATGTATTGATTTATCTGTAGGGTTTAACGTCCCGAAACCAGGATAAGAATATGGAAGACGCCGTAGTGGAGGGCTCCGGAAATTTCGACCACCTGGGGGAATGCACATATGTTCTCTACTATGCAGATGGTGGGATGACCGCTGCCGTAGTTCTTCACTTGATTTTATGAATAGCACTACAGGCCTTGTGTCACATGTATTTTATTTATTTTATTTATTTACAATACTGCTACTCTCCTTCGAGAGCGTGGCAGTTGGGCAATACAGTAATTTTTTACACACACAAAAAGGATGTAGACGTAAAAACATGCAAGCATAATAACAGGACATGAGGATCATATAACCATTGAGCAGTGCAGAAGTTAAAAGTTAATTATGTTATTATTACACAATGTATGCAATAATCACAAGATACAAAACAAGTTATAGCCATTATACAGAGCTGAAACCATGCCGAAATGCCATAGAAATAAAATACATGATTGAAGAAAGGAACCTATGTTAGCATTGGCATCGTGAGGGAAAACATAAATGGAGCAGTTGTGACAAGAATAGCAAGCACTGAAAGCATACTTCAAAAATAGCTATACTACTGTGAAAGGAACATTAAAAAAAGGTGTTGCTTTAACTAACGAACAGCAGATCTGGACCGGTGCGCCTACATGCGTATAAACTGTTATGCACACCCAGTTTTTTCTATCTGTGCAATAAATTCTGATAGAGATCGGGAGTTTGTGATAGTGGCATCAAGATGGTTCCATTCCGCTATCGCGCGCGGGAAGAATGAGTACTTAGACGTGTCGTTCCTACATGCGTATTCTGACAATGTGCGCGCATGTTTATTGCGAGTTTGCCGAGCCTGTGAAAATGAAAGGTATTTGGATGAATCTATCGTGTAGTTATTTTTTACTAGCTGGAAAAGGAATTTTAAGCGAGCGTGTTTCGCTCTTGTGGACAGCGTTTGTAAGCCTGACTGAGTTGAAAGATGTGTTGGGGAATCTGTGCGTCTATATTTGTTGTAAATAAATCTTGCAGCTTTCCTTTGTATTGCTTCTAGTTTGGTTATATTAGTCTGCGAATACGGAAACCAGACAGTGTTTGCATATTCTAAAACTGGTCTTACGAATGATGTGTAAGCTAGCAGCTTCGTTGGGGTTGTTGAGAGTGCTAGAGTTCGTTTTAAGAAGAGTAGTTTGCGTAGCGCCTTCGAAGTTATATTAGCGATGTGTTTGTACCATTTGAGATCAGAAGTCAGTGTAACTCCTAGATATTTATGTTCCTCAACTTTATTAAGAAGTGTGTTAATAATGGTGTATGCGAAGTTCGATGGTTTTGTTTTTCTACTTACGGTCATTATCCCTAATTTTTGTGTGTTTATTTTCATCTACCATTTAAAACTACTGTAGTGAAAAAGATGAGGCTACTCAGAAAGGCAGGGGGTATGACTCAGTCGGTGAAGAAGACGACGTTTGGTTGGCTGGGGACTCAGGCTAGTTCCGCCATTACCACTTGACGTGTCGTGACCACTCTCCTGTTTTATAAAAGAGTGCCACTCTAAAACGCCTCATTATAATTGGTGGAGAGTGCTGGGTAACGCCTAATCCTGGAACTGCGAAACCGTACGTTGCCTCCAGTTGCTACGATGTCCACGGACGAAGATCAGCAGGTGGCCGCCTCGGCTTCAACTACTGCAGCTCCTGTCTGTCTTGGCTCCTTTCGGCAACGCGATCCACCTACCTTCAGTGGAACCGATGACAAAGACGTGGAAGACTGGCTCGACGAATACGACCGGGTGAGCAAGCACAACAAGTGGGACGATGCGCACAAGCTTACTGTCATCCAATTTTATTTGACCGACGTCGCCAGTCTGTGGTACCGTAATCACGAGAGAGACCTCCCCACCTGGTCAGCCTTCCGAAAGGCGTTTGCGGACTTGTTTGGCCGTCCAGCGCTTCGCAAACTACGGGCCAAACAGCGCTTGCGTATCAGGGCTCAGCCGAATTGTGGGAATTATACCAGTTATATCGAAGATGTGGTCGACCTTTGCCGGCGCGTCAACTCGGCCATGACAGAAGCCGAGAAGATCAAACACATCTTGAAAGGCGTGACTGACGACGCATTTCAGATGCTTGTCGCCAAAAGCCCGCAAACGGTAGCGGAAGTGTTCCAACTGTGTCAGAGCTATGATGAGCTCTGGAAACAGCGTGACACCACTCGTCGTGCCACCGCGCCATGTGCAACAATCTCCGCTTTAACGTCGGCTGGCTCTATAGATCACAGCACTTTGCTTCTCGAGATCAAGCAATTTGTACGAGAGGAGGTCGCACGCCAGTTGTCCCTCGTGCCTTATACCTCCGAAGGTGCCCCATCTACTTTAGCGCCATCAATACAGCGAGTAGTCCAGGAGCAAGTGTCCGAGGCGCTACCAACAGCTCACGCACCACCTGTGGCTGCTCCATTGACCTATGCCGAAGCACTGAACGGAACCCGACGTCCACCTGTCACGAACGGCCACGTTTCTTTGTCGCGAACGCCTACGTCCACGCGTCCCTTTGTCGTACAGACTGAGCCTATGTACCAGGCTGCCCGTCCGTTCTCCCGACCACCACCTCCACGCTTTCAGAACCCTTGGCGCACTCAAGACAACCGCTCCATATGCTTCGCCTGTGGAATTGCGGGTCACGTAGCACGATTTTGTCGACGGCGTGAGTTTTTTCTGCGTGACGACGTCAGGCCCAACAAATATGATTTACCCCCACGACCGGAGCCGGCTGTATATGGCGAGACTACAACCATGGACACATTTTCACCTTGCCGGAACTTCAACAGACACCGCTCGCCTTCACCTCAACGCCGTTCCCTTTCCCCCATGCTACGTCGACCTCACCCTGTCCCTGAGGAAAACTAGGAGCCGAAGTTCCGGGGGCAAGAACTGCGGATCTTTCGAACTCCACAAGACCTTGTTTTTCGCCGTCCAACGTCGTTGCTGTCTCCGTTGAAGGTATACCTGTTTTCGCATGGGTCAATACTGGCGCCGCAGTGTCTGTAATGACTGAAAAATTTTGCCGTCGACTAAAAAAAGTCACAATGTTTCTACACGACTTTGTTTTAAGCACTGCGAGCGAGCAACGAATCCGCCCTTTTGCTGCATGCACAGCACGTGTCGTTATTGCTGACAATATTTATGTCGTCAAGTTTGTAGTGCTCCCGCAGTGTTCCCATGACATTATATTAGGCTGGGACTTTCTCTGCACTCATCATGCCGTCATCGACTGTGCTCGCGCGGAAGTGGAGTTCGCGCCGTTATACGACGCTGCTTCACTCGACTCGTCCCTTTCACCTGCAAAAGTTTTCGTTGCCGCCGACACTTCGATACCCCCGTTCTCGTACGCCCTAGTTCCGCTTTCCTGTGACGTCTATAGTGGCTCAACTGTTCTTTTTACGCCTTTTGAAACCGCTGTTCGCCGCAAGTGCTTCTTGATTCCTTTCGCCGTGCTGAATATTCACGATGGATCAAGTGCAATTTATGTATCAAATCCGTTTCCCTCGCCTTCCAAGTTACTGTGTGGAGAGTGCCTGGGCTTTGCCGATGACATTGATCCCTCGAGTGCACGTGTAGTTCCTGACCACTCGACTACGCTACCTATTGATGCTGTTGATTGCTGCGCGTCATCCTCTTCCCCATCATTAACCGACGCAATTTCGCGCTGCATCGACACCAACCTTACGGCCCAGCAGCGCACCGACATCATCGCCCTCCTCGAGCGCTTCCGCGCCAGCTTCGACCACCAGCAACTGACTTTGGGCCGTTCTTTCGCAGTATCTCACGAAATCGACACGGGCCTTCACGCTCCTTTACGTCAGCGTCCGTATCGGGTATCGGCATCTGAGCGTCGCATAATCGCGGAACAAGTTGACGAGATGTTGAAGCGAGGTGTTATTGAGCCCTCTAACAGCCCGTGGGCCTCCCCAGTTGTTCTAGTCAAGAAAAAGGATGGCTCAATAAGATTCTGCGTCGACTACCGCCGATTGAATAAGATCACGCACAAAGATGTTTACCCGCTACCTCGCATAGACGATGCCCTTGACTGCTTAAAAGGCGTGGAGTTCTTCTCGTCACTAGATCTGCGTTCAGGTTATTGGCAGGTTCCCATGGCTGAGGCTGATCGCCCCAATACGGCTTTTGTTACCCCTGATGGCTTATATGAATTTAACGTCATGCCATTTGGGCTCTGCAATGCGCCTGCTACTTTCGAGCGCATGATCGACAACATCCTCCGTGGCCTGAAATGGCAGACATATCTGTGCTATTTAGACGATGTCGTACTATTTTCAAGCGACTTTTCAACGCATCTCCAGCGGCTCGAGACAGTGCTTACTTGCCTCACCGCCGCCGGTCTACAGCTCAACTTGAAGAAGTGCTGCTTCGGCGCTCGACAACTCCTAATTTCGGGCCATGTTGTATCTAAAGATGGCATTCTTCCGGATCCGACGAAACTCCGTGCCATTGCCGAATTTCCCAAGCCGAAGACCTTAAAAGAACTTCGCAGCTTCCTCGGTTTATGTTCATATTTTCGTCGTTTTATTCGCAACTTCGCCTCCATCATATCGCCCTTGACTGACCTTCTTGCCGGCCACAACGACCTTTCTAGTTGGTCGTGAGCTTGTGATGATGCATTTGCCACACTCCGCCACCTTCTTACGTCACCTCCTATACTGCGACATTTCGGTCCTCTTGCGCCGACGGAAATACAAACGGATGCTAGCGGAGTTGGCCTCGGTGCTGTGCTCGCCCAGCGTAAACCTGGATTTGATGAGTACGTCGTCTCTTACGCCAGCCGTGCACTCACAAAAGCAGAAGCCAACTATTCGGTCACCGAAAAAGAGTGTCTAGCCATCATATGGGCCATAGGCAAGTTTCGACCATATCTTTACGGGCGCCCATTCAGCGTGGTTACAGATCATCATGCATTATGTTGGCTCTCCTCGTTAAAAGATCCCACCAGCCGGCTTGCCCGTTGGGCGCTTCGGCTACAAGAGTACGACATCCACGTCGTTTACCGATCTGGCCGAAAACATTCCGACGCAGACGCTTTGTCCCGATCACCTCTACGATGTAGTGACAAGCCGCCGTCTTCGCCTGCCCCCGACGTAACTGCACTCAGTGTCAGTGACATGCGACAGGAGCAACGAAAAGATCCTTGGATCGCTTCACTTATCAACTTGTTGAATCGAACTCCCTCGCAAAATATCCCTAGAGGTATGCGCCGTCAAATACAGCACTTCGTTATCAGAGATGGTTTACTATACAGACGTAATTATCTCTCCGAAGTACGCCAATGGCTTCTAGTCATTCCAAGACGTCTCCGCTCAGACATATGCGCCTCCTTTCACGCCGACCCACAATGCGCCCATGCTGGAGTGTTAAAAACCTACACCCGCCTGTCCCACCGCTACTACTGGCATGGAATGTATCGCTTCGTCCATCGCTACGTACGTTCCTGTCTCGCTTGTCAACGCCGGAAGAATCCCACTCCAAGTTCTACAGCTCCACTACAACCCTTACCGTGTCCTGCCCGACCGTTTGACCGTGTTGGTATTGATCTGTATGGACCTCTTCCGATTACACCAGCTGGAAATCGCTGGGTAATTGTCGCTATCGATCACCTTACGCGCTACGCAGAAACTTCACCACTCTCTTCTGCGTCAGCCAGTGACGTCGGTCGTTTCATACTGCATCAGATCATTTTACGTCACGGTGCACCACGTGAACTCCTGAGTGACCGAGGGCGTGTGTTTTTGTCGGACGCTGTCGAATCGCTTCTCAAGGAATGCCAAGTCATTCATCGCACCACCACCGCGTATCATCCTCAAAAAAATGGCATTACAGAAAGATTTAACCGTACATTAGGAGATATGCTGTCGATGTACGTCGCAACAGATCACACCAATTGGGACAGTATTCTCCCTTTTGTAACCTACGCGCATAATACTGCTGTCCAGACAATCACTGGTTTCTCGCCATATTTCCTCCTTTATGGTCGCGAGCCCTCTTGCACGCTAGACACCATCCTTTCTTACCAACCGGATGTTGCTGAGTCAATGACGATGTCACAAGCTGCTAAATACGCGGAAGAGTGTCGTCAGCTTGCCCGCTCCTTCACAAGTGCTGAACAGCAACGCTAGAAACACCACCGCGATAGCCCGACGCCTCCGGCTTCTTATGCATCGGATGACCTTGTCTGGCTTCGCATCCCTTCAACCAGCCCTGGTCTCTCAACGAAACTGATGTATAAGTATGACGGACCTTACCGTGTGGTTAAACAAACTTCACCCGTCAATTATATCGTGGAGCCGCTTGAGCAGCCCCATGATCAACGACGCCGTGGACGTGAGACCGTCCACATAGACCGCCTAAAACCGTATTACGATCCCTCTATTGTCTCCTGCCCATGAGTCGCCAGGATGGCTCTTTTCCGGAGGGGAGGAAAATGTAGTGAAGAAGATGAGGCTACTCAGAAAGGCAGGGGGTATGACTCAGTCGGTGAAGAAGACGACGTTTGGTTGGCTGGGGACTCAGGCTAGTTCCGCCATTACCACTTGACGTGTCGTGACCGCTCTCCTGTTTTATAAAAGAGTGCCACTCTTAAACGCCTCATTATACTACAAATAATATTGAATCAACAGAACAAACTTAACCTAACACGTGCTCTGTGCTGTTGAGGATCTGGTGTCTCAGCTCGCGCTGCTGCACCTGCGCAGAGCTGATGAGCGGACAAGGCGATGGTGAGTTAAAGCAACATTTACCCCGCCGCGGGGGTGTAGCATTCATGACGCTCGGCTGCTAACTCGATGATTGCGGAATTGAATCCCGCCTGCGGTGGATGCATTTTCGACGGAGGTTAAAATGCTGTATTCCCGTGTGCTTAATTTGGGTGCACGTTAAAAAAAAACAGGTGGCCGAAATTTCGAAGCCTTCCACAACGGCATCTTTAATAACCAAATGTTGGTTTTGGGGCATGAAACCCCACATAATATTAGAATTAGTAACGGCAACATTCATGTACAGTATTACAGAGGTGTTACGTATTTGGCACTGGGGCCGACAACTTATTGGGCTCGCACCTAGGTGTGACGATGACCCGAGATTTCTTTGGTCACTCGCTCGTCTTCATACAGCTTGGTCTCTTTATAGCCCCGGAAATCCGTTCCATCAGCCAGCAGTTTGAAGCCTTCAATCAGGAACCGCCACTGGTCGCTGGCTCAAATCGGCCCCGTGAGTGAAGGGGTTTGCCTCGCGCTTCGGGAGGGTTTGCCGTCGGTTACATCAGGCACACCGCAATAGACGCCATTGAATGCATCAGACTGCCGCGTTGGTTGGCACCCGTTGTATCAGCCTATAAATGTTGACGCCTCTTGCATCAGGTGATACCAACTTGATTGTGCAGTTTGGGTTTGACTCGCAGGTATAACAAAGCTCAGATCGCACTGCAACGTAGACACGCCGGGCGAAGCCGTAACACTGTAAGCAGTGACCGAAAACGGGCAGGCAAGTCATGATGAAGGCGCCATGGCCATAGAACAGTTAAGTCACGAAGTCTATGCTATCCATGCAGATGAACACTTTGATAACTGTCAGACGACACCAGGAGAAAACAACATTGAACGACCTCATGACAGCATGCTTGGAGAAACAAGTGAGAAGTCGGCGGAGGCACAAGATAAAGGGTACACAGTCCGCCGTGGTGGATCAGTGGTACGGTGCTCGTCTGCTGACCTGAATTGCGAGGGTTCTATCCCGGCCGCAATGGGGGCATTTTGGTTAAAACGAAGGGGTTGAGGTCCATATACTGTGCGATGTAAATGCTCGTTAGAGGACACTAAATAGTTATATGTTCCGAAGATAGTATGGTGTTATCGATACACTTTTTGGGATCTCTCGTATTTATATCGTGGAGTTAGGACGTAAAAACTCAGATATTATATCACGAGTAGTGTACAGTGCGAGCGTTGTCCTGTTTTCATCTCGTCTTGTGCATCCGTCACGTTTGAAGTTCATTTCCCAAATGCGCACCGTTTCGAACGAAACTAGCCCTATACCTTGCTGACAGGAGCTCCGCTCAAATACGTGGATAATTTTGCTTTACCAGGCAGTTTGTGCTGAGCATTCATGACAGGCTTTGTAGAGGACGCTGCGGTCGTCGATGGCAGCAGACGTGCCTCACATCGGCTCTGGCTTTTTTGCAATTAACGTGGCGTAAATAAACAGTTACCGCGACAATTTTGATACCATCGTGCGTATGAAGGTGCTGGGAATTGACTGGTGCCACTTTCAACCAAAAGGTATGAATCTTTCAGCGCTTAGGAGCAACTTGTCTGTCAGAAGGGAGGCGGAATCGAGGCAGCGCTCGGCCTAACCAGTAGGCCTAACTTCCGCATGGGCAGCCATTATGGCCTCTTCTATGAAACACGGCGTGTCCTGTGAAGCACTTTGCGGCTTCTGGAACCGGAAATAATGGCGGAATAATGCAAGTCAATTTGGAAGGAGAATAAAATACAACGAAGGGTTTTCAACAAATGCGAAATTCTGCAGCTCTTGGCCCCAGTATTACCGGCAGACAGATGCAAGTTGAAGTGGGGAAAGAGGAAATTGGAACTAAGGAATTTTAAGACGGCTCCGGCTAGACGTGGTCCGAAAAGCCATGTCTAAAGGAGAGGAGGCTACGCAGCCTCCGACACTCGGGTGGCAATCTCGGCCTCGAGAAAGAGATAAACACGCCGAGAAAGTCATCGCCTCTATGACAAGGACGTCTGAAATGCCAAACGTAGTACCACGCGATGGCATAAAAACCTTCATCAGGCGTCGGGGAGGCCTAAACATTGCCAAGCTGCAGGTGACCGTGGCGACGGCCATTCGACAGGCAGCGGAGGTGTCAAAGGAAGACGGCAAGACAGAAAAGTTCTGCCCAATTGTATACCATAATGTCGTGATGGTGAGTACGCTGGACGAGAGACGAGCCCGGACTTGCGCCAGACTTCAGTTCATCCGCGTTGGAGATCAAGTGCACGAGGTAGGAGCAAATCAAACTAGGCCAGACGGCATGATGAAGGGAATAATACGAGATGTTCTAGTGGAGGACACGCCGGCGGAAATCCATCAAAACGTCGTCCAACCGCGCAACCTGCTGGCGCGTGGCGCGCAACGTATTGGCAATACGACAACGGTGATCGTGGCCTTTGAGGGGCTGAAGGCGCCCAATTACGTGTGCTACGAAACGGTACTCCTCTGGTGCAGCCTATACCACAAGCATGCGGACGCGTGCACGCAGTGTGCTAGGGTCGGACTTAGGAGAGACATATGCCCCAATTCCAGTGCTAAAGTGTGCTTCGACTGCGGTGCCAACAACCGTGCCGTCAATCGTGCCGTGCAACAACCGGTGAGTGGGCTTGTCATCAGCAGAGAAGACAGCATGCTCAGTAATCCGCTTTGCCTTGCGATACAGGTATTGGCGCTTCTTCTTGGTGAATGTCCTACGGTGTGCACCGTCTTCCCAGGGCTGGCTCGGGACGTTGACGTCACCTCGTCTGGCTGGCCTAACGAGGGATCACCCGTGGACGACCGCTGCTGGATCACGGAAACAACGCCCCCTTTCATCATAGCGTCCACGTGGAATCATTGCCGAGTGACGTCGGTTCCCGTGACCACTTCGGAGCCTGTAAATCTACGGGCAGGCTCATTCCACGGCAGTGGGCTTGTCGGCAGCAGAGAAGGCAGCATGCTCAGTAATCCGCTTTGCCTTGCGATGCAGGTTAATAGGTACTTTCCTGCTCCATGTTATCGTAATGATAACCGTTTCCTGCTGTTGCTGCCTTGCCCACTGTGTCTAAAGCTTTTTTTTGCTTGTGTTGCACCTATACCTCTTAATCTGTTGGTTTGAAGTGACGTTGAGGCTAATCCTGGTCCTCTTACGGAAAAGGAAATGCTATCTGAGCTACTCGCTGGCCAAAAAACAATGAAAGCAGCTATTGACAAAGGCCAATCAGAGGATTTAGCAGTAAAATTTGGCACGCTAGCAGAACGAGTTGATGCCATTGAGCGTCACATGAATAAATTTTCTTCATTGCCTAAACAAGTGAAAGAAATTGAAGATTATATGACTCAAATGCAACAAAAACTAACATCCCTTGAAGACAAAGTTGATGATTTTGAAAATCGGAGCCGTAAAAATAACTTAATCATTTATGGTCTAAACACCCCCCTAGGGAAACACCTCAGGTACTCCAGAATAGCGTCAATGAAATCTTCGAGAATAAACTAGGTATAAGGGCAATTACTGTTGAAAGATGTCACAGGCTTGGCCGCATATTTGAAAACAAAGACAGACCAGTTATTCTAAAGTTTATTGATTATCGTGAGAAGATGTCTGTTTTGAAAGTTACGCACAAGTTAAAGGGCTCGGTATTGTCCTTTTCTGAGGATTTTTCATACAGGGTTCGTGAGGCACGCAGAAATCTGTGGAAAAGTTCCGAAAAAAAGAGAGAGAATGGTGCCAAAGTAAAGCTTCTCCACAATCGACTGAGTGTGGATGGGAACTTGTTTAGTTGGGATGAAGCGAGAAATGCATGTGTTAAGCTAAGGAAGAATGAAAAATGACGAAGCATGTGCAGTTTTCAGTCGCTGAAAATACTAAATTTAAACTGTAGAAGTGTTATGAACAAAAACACAGAATAATAAGGAACCCTCCTGGCCTATAGTCCCCATATTGCTATCCTAACGGAAACATGGTTGCAAGATAACATACTTGATAGCGAATTGGTTCCTCAGGGCTACCGTGTGTACCGGAATGACAGTGGGAGTAGAGGCGGTGGGGTGGCAACCCTGTTTAGACAGTCATTGCAAATTACAAAAATGCGTGACATACATAATGTCGAGGGCATATTTTGCAAAGCGTATTACGGAAAGACCAGGTATGTTATTGGGGCTATTTATCGTCCACCCAATTCCTTCATGGATGTTCTGGTTGAATTACACAATTACCTTGTCGCGCATGTGAAGCCTGAGGATCGGATAAGTCTAGGTGGAGATTTTAATTTGCCGCATGTTATCTGGCGATCTTTCTCTTTGCAACAACCTAACTATAAAATTGGTGAAAGAATGATCGATATAGCGTTTTCTTTTGACTTGATGCAAGTCGTTGATGAATTCACTCGAATACGGGCAAACTCTTGTTCAATTCTAGATCTCTTTTTCATTAGTGGCTCAATCTCTGCTCAAGCTAGCTGCTTTGTTCTCCCTGAAATATCTGATCATCAGGCTTTGATACTTACGCTTTCTGATGTTGTTTTAAAGAAAAATTGCAAGAGGGTATTGTTCCCAAAATTTTCACGTGCAGATGATACTTCAATATTGGACTTACTATCATTTGAATTTGATTCTTTTTCGAGCTGCACTGCTGATACTCATTATTTGTGGAAGCGTTTCAAGGACCTTATAAATGTGTGTATTGAAAGATTTGTTCCACGCATTGTAAAAAAATCGAAAGGAAAGAACCCCTTGATTTCTCGGGAAACGTTGCAGTTGCGAAGATGGCTCAAACGTATAAAAAATCGGAGACGGTACTCTAAAGACGTAGGTATCCTCCTACAAAGAATTTCTGAACTGGCTCTCAACTAAAAGCAAATGTATTGTCTGACAAAGAACGCTATTATGGCCAACAACTCCCGAGTCTCATGTCTTCGTCTCCCGAGCGGTTCTGGAATTTAATTTCGCCTAATCCTGTGTCTACTGATGTTTTTGAAATTGACGGTGTCAAAACTAGTGATTCCTCTGTTATTTTTAATGCTTTCATTGATCATTTTAATTCTGTTTTTTATGAAGGATATTGGAGTCCTAGAAACAATTGATGTGGCAGGCCCACCCCTATCAGATAATGTCATAAGTGAAGAGGGAGTTTTTAATTTACTTTTGAAGCTTGATGTTAAAAATCTTCAGGTCCTGATGGAGTACCGAATACGTTCTTAAAACGCTAAGCACAATGGGTTTCAAAGTACCTAACAATTCTTTTTTCTAAATCTCTGAAAGATGGTCAAGTTCTGGATGACTGGGTAACTGCTAAAGTCAAGCCCTTACATAAGAGTGGAAATCGCCATTCTGTTATTAACTATCGGCCGATCTCATTAATTTCAACTTCCTGTAAACTACTTGAGCACATAATACATAGGCATATTTCAGAATTCCTAGATAAGCACAATATTTTGTCAGGTTCACAACACGGATTCAGGAAAAGATTTTCTACTTGTACTCAGCTGGTAACTACAGTTCATAATTTCACACTATCTATAAATTCCGGAAACAGGTAGATGCAATTTTTATGGATTTTGCTAAAGCTTTCGCTACGGTCTTTCACAATAAATTACTCTTCAAATTGGATTTAATTCTTAAGAATACTCAGCTTCTAAATTGGATTTCCGGTTACCTTTCGAATCGAAAACAGTACGTCTTTTTCAATGACCATTGTTCTCGTACAGTACCGGTTGACTCGGGTGTTCCCCAAGGCTCTGTGCTCGGACCCCTCCTCTATTTATTCTTTATTATTGAGATATCACATGATATACCTGTAAAAGTTAAGTTATATGCGGATGATTGCATCCTGTACTCGGAAAGAGAAAACCATACTGATCAAATTCATTTAAACGATGCATTTCAAAAGGTCATTCACTGCTGCGATAAATGACAGATGTCAGTTAATTTTAAAAAGACCGTTCTCATGAAACTTTCGCACAAACGTAACACTCTTCATTTTGCATATTCAGCCAATAATGTTTTTTTTGCAGGAGGTACAACACTACAAGTACCTTGGTCTTTGCATTTCGAATGACTTTAACTGGACGAGACATATTAACACTGTAATAAGCTCGTGCAATTACAAATTATTTTATCTTAGACGAGATCTTAAGCACTCCACTCCCGCCGTTCGCCTTGTTGCATTTAATGCAATTGTTCAACCTACTTTAGATTATGCATCCATAATTTGGTACCCTTACACCAGAATTATATCAGCGAAATGGAGAAAATTCAAAAGAGAGCTGTTAGGTTTATTTATAACAGTTTTGGTCGTACTTCAATAACTAGTTTATAAGCAAAAGCTAACCTGCCAACACCTACACCAAGAAATAAAGAATTGAGATTGAAATTTTTCTTTCAGTTAGTTAAAGGTTATTTTAAGTTAGGCTTATCACATATACTTCATTCGTCCACAGGATATACCACAAGGCAGAGGCATGCCTTTACAATAACTCCATTTTCCACCCGTAATAACACATTCAAGTATTCGTTCTTCCCTAGGACAATTACCGAATGGAATAACCTTAGTAACAAAGTTGTTTGTCAGTCATCCTAGAACCTTTTTGCTGCGCAGCTCTAGCAGTGGGTGTCTAAATTCTATAATATGTGCTCCTGTTGTTTATTTCAATCACTGTAACTATTCTTGACTTGTGATCATCTTGTATGTAGCGCTCATTTCTCTACGCCGGTTTATTACAAACCACTGTTCTTTTTTATATTTACTTGTTTGCTGATTTGTATATTTATCAAATGTATATCCGCCCTGCCAAAACCCTATGTTAGGGTTGCAGTATTCATAAATAAATAAATAAACCGGTGTCGTCAAAACAGGAATCAGGAAGAAGGAACCGTCGTGGCAGCAGAGCCTAGTGCCGAGCGGGAGGGGGAGGGGGGCTAACAGCGGGGACAAGAAAGCCGACAAGAGGTTCGAGGAGATGGAGCTACTTAAAGAGACCGTAGTCATGCTTACTAGAGCAAACTAGGTACTCCACAGAAAAATCACGAAAGTGATAGCTGCGCTGGACGCCTCCAGCAAGGAAGAAATGGCTCTCAAGATGGATCTACCAGGTCGACCCACGCAGACGCAGTGGTTGGCGAAGAAGCGGCAATGCGAGCAGCGACAACAGCAGCCGCAGCACCAACAGGTGGAGCGGGCACAGACCTCGTTCCCGACCACCATCGCCCTGACTCTCGCCGACCCCGGATGCACGACCGTGTCGAGTGATGCGAAGACCGTGGTGCGGAACTACGCTAGAAGCAGAGAATGTGTGGCAGCAGTGCGGGTGCTGCGCGCGAGAAACCTAGCGGAGAAAGGTGACAATTAGGCGGCTCCCGGCCCACATTGGTAAGGAGGTGTCAACTCGCAGCTGCGCGAACTACAACGACACTGCCAACGAGGCAGCGCAAGGCTTCACATACGGTGCCACTCAACCGGCCGACCCGATTTAGGAGTGGTAGGGTGAAGCCACAGACAGGATGACAGAATACAGTGAAGTATTGAAATGATACAGACTACGGCGCTGGACCCTATGCCCCCACTTCACCGGGCCTGACCCGTAGTGAGACGGTAGCGTTCCGGCCACTGCAGATGGGGTCGCTACCCACGCCGGCGCTGATAAAGCACGTTTTTTCGAACGTATACGCAAGTTGTTTGTGTCGCGTGTGTGGAACTAAAACAACTACTGCGGCAACATCTTGTAGGATTGTGAACAAAATCCGAGGGAAGCAAGAACAGTGACGACGATCCCGCCGTGGCTTACGGCCGCTGCTGGGAGGTGACCAGTAGAGCAGATACGGGTCATCCAGAGGATCTCGGCTGCCCTCGAAAAGCAGCGCCCGAGCGAAACCGCCAAGTGCTCGCTACCACCCCAACACAGGGGCAGGCGCAGAGCCAGAAGGCGGGAGTAGCGAGGACTGCTCGCCGAGTACAGGACGTCACGCCGAGGTGATGTGTGGCCGCATCACGATGACCCTCCCATCGTGGGGCGAGAATCGTCATCCGCTGCATCACCAAATAAAGTCTTTCTCACTCTCACTTTTGCTTCAACACTGAGAGGGAATCGTTTTAGGAAGTTGCCCACCAACAATGCTGATATCTCAATACCTCAAGCAGGTCGGAGTTGTCGGCATCGACCAAGCAGCCTTCACACAACGAGCGCACGCGCACAAGGCGTGCACCTAGTCCCCTTGCTGACGTCACAAGTGAGAGGCCATCGCTCGAAGATATCGAGAGTTATAATCTGTTTTCAAGGTTTGCCACTTGATATTTATAAACTGCGGTCATGCGTGCGCACAACTCCCGAACTTAACCTGCGAACCCCTATGAATGTTTTATACCAAATGAACAGGTATAGTTTACCTTAAGGGTGATAGCGGAAGTTAAGAGAATAGCTTTATCATGCAGCAAACGTTCGTTGCGGACAGCGTCTAATAATTTAGCGAGATAGCGTTTACGTGGTTTACGTGCTGACGCTGATAAGGTTTAATAAGTTAAACAAGAGTGAAACGGAAAAGAAAACCAGAATATTTGCCTGTGTCACCACGCGAAGCAATGTTAAAGTTTACTTTATTTATAATAAATGTAAACACTTGGAGACTACGCATAAAATGCAAAAACCTTTATGGTGCTGATTAGTTTACAATTGTCTAGTTGGACCTAAAGACGTTGGAAATAGGAAGCTATCTCAGAAATTGCGTGAAATTATCTGAAATACTTGGTCTTCGAAGTTTACTAAAGGCAAGCGAAGCCATTTTAAACAGTCTTTAGCTGCGTACGAAGTGAATATTCAAGTAATTACGCCACATTTACTTCAAAGCGGGCGTCGGAAAGTGCCGCCATGTTCACGTACACTACACTTCGCAAACACTGTATCGTTAAATTCGATAAATAGCGTGCGTACGGGTAGCGGAACGGGTCACGTAAGCTACTTCGCATGCACACTTCAATCCCGCTATCTCGGCCGGTAAGCCCGCTACCCTATGCCAAGCCCAGTAAACCATAACTGTCTATTATAGCATATTTGCAGAACAGCGTCATAATCACTATACCTTTTTCACTAATGTCACTAATAACAGCAAACAAAATTTATTTGAACATACGGGAAACGCACGTGGGTCAGAATTGTGCCTGCATCGAGCTAGCTCTTGACAAGGACTTGGAGACACGTTCATTATTAGCCATCTCTCATCGGCGACAACGATGGCTTGCTGTAGCTGAAAAGGTAACAGCCAAAAAAAATCATATAGAACGAAAATACCTAGTCATCCAGAATTACGTCCTGCTTCAATACTTATGAGACCTAATTGAGTATTCTGTTCAAATAACAGTCTTCTTTAAACTACGTGACTTCCCAGAGTTTCCGAACATTTCGCAAAGGGGCTGACTGTGTTTCTAATTGGCGGTGTTCAATAGTTCTGGGAAGCTATACGATTTGCAGTGCAATACTGCGATTTTACCGAATTGTTGCTTGAGCCTCTGTTGTATAGAGCGCAGAGTCGTTTTTGAGAACAAGATATTGTGAAGAAATATTTTTTCGCCTACTGCCTATTCAGTTATGGTAGGACAGCCACCCAGAGATGGCGACGAAGAGAAAAATGTCCCTCTTATCCTTGAAAGAGAGTAAAAATTGATGTTGGAAGTAGAGAGAATTTTTTTATTCAAAAAATGCACCAATATTTCTGTCCCTGACGTCTATTTCAGATCGGTGGTAAGCGTACTCAAGCCGGTGATTCCTGGACGGTTCACCTCTTCGAAGTATGGCAATTCTGCCTTCAGGCGGTTGTAGTACACCTTCAGCTTTGAATACTTATCGCCATTCAGGAAAGGAACCTGCGAATGATAGAAGTAGTTGTCAGCGCCGTCCTTTGTAATGCGAGGCAACAATAAAAAGTGGCAACAACACTTCAGACGCACCATGCACAACAAGGGCAAAACAGTAACCATGCCAATTTATTTTTCGCCCACCCCTGCGCAAGGCTCGCAGATATGGTTACTCTTTGCAGAGCTTAAGGTTCTGTTTATGAAGTCAGACGTTTTTCAGTGACGCCCACTACAGCAGACCTTGTTGGCGAAGACCTTGTTGGCAATTTCTGACCCCAATGAAGGTACTCGACTATATGTCAGAGGACTCATCAGCTTAAACATGTGATGGTAATTTACGACGGCAAAGAATTAAATTGCTTAGCCCACTCCATGGAACTGCTTAGTTGGCTTCTAAATAAAATACAGATGACGTGCTTCAACTAGTGCCTCAAAAATACAAAAACAGATCAAAGAAGACTCACTTATGGGTACGGTACCTCATCACACCGATGTATTCGCTCAAACACGGTCGGTGGCTGAAGTAACTGTATTATCCATGAGAATTCAGAGTCAGCAATATGCTGATTTTATAGTGCATGTATGTAGCTGAAGCACAGTTCTAGAAACATCGCATAGACGGTGGTCAATCAGCAGAATGCGTTAGCGCATTGCGCCGATTGCCCAGAATACGCAGTGCACGATACGCGTGATGGACGCTTATCGCGATAGAGATCACGCGATAGAGATCACGCGATAGAAATGCATGCGTTGTACATGAAAAAGAGCTAGTAGAACGGCTTGAGTCATAATTTCGTAGCAGCCACCCCTCCACCTCTCTTATCGCCCGCAAATGAATGATGCGGGTTATCCTTTATTTTCTTCGAAATCATTTCAGCTGTGCGTCTTGGCCTTCATCGTGGATGAAAAACATCAAAACAACCTTGTCATACCAGCGACAGACGCTGCGATCGTCCGAGAAAGTGTGTACTTTTGAAATTTAGCAACTCAGTAGCCATGTACAACAATTTGACCAAGCAACATGCACTTCCAATAAAACGAGAGAAAGTTATACGCACTGCTCACAAGGTCAATTCACATTTGTCCCAAAATGTCTAATGAAAAGCGGTCCTCGACACAGCGTATGGTCAATAATGAAAATCGAAAACTTAGTGAATGTTTTCGAATGTCTTTAGTTTTGTACAGGAGAACGAGAACTATACGTTTACCTTTCGGCTTCTCTGGCACTTGGTTGAATTGTAGAGTGCAACAATTTTTGGTCTATCAACAGAAACAGGAAGCTGGGTCTCGGCAGAATGTCTTTCAGGGGGATCTTGTGGTTACTTCGGCGCATTATATATGGTCAGTAGGACGGCACTCGCTTTTGTGCGGTGGTGTGTCACGTATCTAGCATGCGATATGTCTTTGTGGAAACCATCTCGTAGAAGCTAAACTAGCTCAGATAATCCGTAGATAATCATTCATGTGTCTGAAGGCTGCTATGTATGCCAAGTGGCACCCACATGCCCTTTCTCTCCGACAAGGAGTGTGCAGAAAGCTGAACAAAAAAAAATCGCTGCACTTTAGTAAGGATGACATACTAATCGTTTAACGAGTGCTCTTTTGTACAGGGGTCTTTTTTTTTATTTTAGAATGTGAGCTTTTCAACTATTGTGCTATTCTGTTCGTAGGCCATTGTACCGTTTGTCATCAACTGCCAGGAATTTCGCTTTGCAACATGCGCAAGCAGATTATTTAGATACGCAAGCATGCTTATTTCTCAACTCATTCTATCTCATTCTTTTTTATTCGTGCTGCGGTAAAAGCGAACGTATCTGAAAAAAGAAACATGGCTGATCCCTCCTTCATAGGAATCGGTATAACACCAAAGTGAAACGAGTCTTCATACTAGTAGTGAGCTTACTGTGTAAACATATATGAGAACGTGAACAATTTCTACTGGTGTTTTGCAGCTAGAGAACCGCTTGGCATATAAAAAGCCATGTTGACGTCTAGTGGCACATCTTCATCGTGACGGCTACTACCCATGACCATGATTTAACTGTTGTGGTAACAAAAGTTACTATTGTATACCTGCATGCAGCGTATCATTATTGCGCTCACAGATGACATCAACAAGCTGACACTAACCTCTGCTACTCGATATGTACCTGTTCAAAGATCGCCAATTATGAAAAGAATCAGCCGAGTGTGCCCTCCTGAAACCTACGCCAACGCACTTGCATATACTGCGCTTCACCAACACGAGAGGCAGAGGTTTGGAGCTTGAGCCGCGAATGCCCACCTTAGTTTCGCTTCACCAAAGTACGACATTTGCCCGCCAACATTGTTTCCATGCTGCAGTGCTCACTGCGGCAATTTTATTTTGAATAGGCTGGCGCTATCGCACTCATTGTAGTCGGTGGTGCAACATCATTGGCGCATGTGCAAGCTGCACGACTTCAACAACGAGCCGTCCCGCCCTAACACGAAGTGATAGGCAAAGAACATAACTGCATCAGCAACTCTCTGATGCTCGTTCGATCAGGTTATGTCAATACTATCGAGAAGGTTTAACCCTAAAGCTTTTACTCAGACCTTCAAGACTGCATGCTGGCCCGCAATCTCTGACCCCATGCTTTAACTGCGTCATGCCGCATTACTTGAGAACTCACAAAAGGCGGCATCGCCCACTTCAACAACAGAAAGCACGGAGCAAGAGAATTCGTGTTCGCAATGTGCTTCAATAGCTCCGTTGGTAGAGCATTGCGCGTGTTCCGTTGTTTTCCTTGATGCGAGATAATCGACGCCCAGGGGAGAAAGCTTTAGGGACGAAACTTGCTTAGGATGTGGGTGGGTCCCTCCTCCGTTTGTATGTAGTATGTGCGTAGCCCCTCTAGTTTCTGAATGACTCACTAGATGGCATTGTGTGAATGTGTCCTCGGAAATAATATCACCAAATGACGTTAGGGGTTTTTGTATTGTTGACGATTAGAGAGGACAGATGGCATTGGTACAATAAATTCACAGCATATCCACGGAGTGGTTGGTGATGAGTGTAACGAAGTGTTCATTCCATGTATGCTCTAGTGTGATAGAAGCGGACGGACGATCAAACCAACGGACGGAAGCTTCGTCCCACTTATCACTTACTCCGTGGATATGCTGTATATTTTTCTTTTTCTTGAATGCATTTTTTTTTCTGATTTGGCAGCATTAATTTTACCACGTCACATCCAAGACGGAAATGCACCACTAAATGGTTGGTGAATCCCTGCATAAAGACTCTCGTGTTCAAAAATCTACAATCATCATCAGGTGGTATGAGCAACACATTTCAAAATTGTGACATTCTGTGTGTCATGTAGAATAAACGCATGACGTCGCTACCATAGAGTTTCCCTAAATTAAGTAGAGGGAACTCTGGTGCTGCAATTATTGAGCGACTATGGAAATGATGGGTAGTACACGAATTTGTCTAGTCTTCGTACTTGTGGACGGCCAATCACGTTTGTGGCTGTATTTACTGCTTGTTTTGATTTTGTTTCGGAGAAAATAAACCAGTTTGAATTTCAGGACCAGATTATAGATATTAAGCCTAAATGTCAAGCTGGTGAAGCACGACTGCAGAGAATTTTACAAATGTTGTTTCGTGACATAGCAGCTTCAAGCTACCCGAAGCGAACAGGAACGTAAAGTACCAGGACAAAGCACATCTGTGTACTACTCACAATTCCTATTCTCGCTGAAGCACCATGCGTTGCAGCTCCCATAGACACTAAATCCAGAGTTTGCTCTATAACGTATTATATATGGAATTTTTATGGTTTCTACCACATCCAGCTGTGCCGTTACAGTTTATCTTTCAGTGCTCTCTTACCGTTCGTTTATCCACCATACGTTGACGGCGACGATGACGGCAATCCGCCTCCCACTTCACACATGGGATGCTACGGGAGATGCCCTACCAGTTTACATTTACCTTGCTGGCCACGCTGTTTATTCTACCTGTGCTGTTTAGGCGCCTGAAAGTACCTTGCTCACTGATCTGCACATTTGCTACCTATAGATACATAAAAACGGTGTCCAGTAAAACAAGTAGAGTTGAGGTCTCAAGAGTTTATCTTTCTATAACGTTGGCGCAGTAAAACGGCGTGACCGGATCACATCAGAAATGAAAATGCATATGATCTAAACAAGTTACATTGTTTTATACTACATGATCGTGCTATTCTGCTTTGCCCCTTTTTGTATAAAAACAGAAACAAAGCATGCCATGAGACTCATAATACGCATAATTTTCTTGAGGCTACCTGGCTAGGCAGCTCACTGATACACAGCTCCAAACAGTTTTAAGCTCATTGCTTACCTCGAAGACAAGTGTAAGGTGAGCCACTAAGCTGAGGTCAGCGAGGCTGAGCTTGTCACCCAGCACGTAGTTTTCTTCTCCCAACACGTGCTCGAATCCCTTGATCACATTCTCCTCAAACTGCTCCACATCCTCTGGTGTAGGCTTCGTCAACTCGTAGAAGCGGGGTCTCTGAGAGAACAGATTATTTTTCAACAGTGAAATTCAGACCCCGCTGTTGGCCGACCAGCAACCTAGCGTTACACAGACTGCACTTTGTGCCATGCCAGTAACCAAATGATGATTAAGAAAAGGGGCTTGGCTACCAGCTCCGAAAGTTTTATAGGGGATGGAAAGCCTACAGGAAGTCCCCGTCTCCTCCGCAGAAAAGTTCTCTATAATTTGCCTGCGTTGGGATATGTCTCGGTTCCCAAGAAGTTGTCCCGATTTATAGTTCCAATATACTAGCAGGCAACAAAACAAAGAACATTCCCCGGACACACTGTGGTCAAGAATTAAGCAGGTAAGAGAAAAATGCACTGGAACACAACCACCTTTGGTGACCTCGGCCTTTGTTTCTTACGAAAGATGACTATATGTAAAGAAAGACAGCAATGACGATTAGAAAGATGCAATATACAGTACAGAAAAGAACCAAGCACACTCAAGCGTCTCTTTTTTAGGCTGATGCACATATTCCTATGTGGCTTTGCGGTGGACGTGGCTGACTGTGGCCAACCAAGACATACCAGTTAAAAAATATTCGTACGCGCATTATTGCCAAGCTCAAGTTGACTCTAACTTGCTTTCGTACATAAAGGACACACAGCTTTCTGTGCGAATCGAACCACGATGTGCGCATATGGCGGAAGATTAATGCGAGATCTTGTGAATAATTAGATAATTCACATGATGTACACAAGAAATGAGCTCCTGCTTCAGTTGCTCAGAATAAAAAGATGAAGAGTAAATTTTATTGAGGTAGAAGAAAGGAAATTAGGAGCAAGAAGGGGAAGAAAAAAAATCAACAAAATGACGTCTGGAATCCGAGAGCAGGACAGTGACACGTGCTCAACGTACACAAATACTTACAAAGAACTTGAAGTAGTGAGGCTGTATGGTGCTGGTAATCGTGGCTAGAGCCTGGTCGACACGAGCGCGAGTCCTGGGACAGTCTGGGTAGAGGTCGGAACTTGGGGCGTGCTTTCTGAGCAGGTAGTAGCATATAGCCGAACTGCGGGGGTAAAAGCCGTGCATTATTCCGAAAAAAATAAAGAAATACTTTGCAAGGGTTTAATAGGAAACGCTTTACGTGCGTGTACAGTATGACCCACTGTTAAAGGAAACGGTCAAATGCACACCATCAATATTCATAGCCCTCTGAGAGCAAGTGGATTAAAAAACATTCTTCGTGCAAGTCGATAGTCTGTCCAAAGGAGTCGGAACTTTTAACCACCAGTAGTCTTATGCAAATCTAAGCCGCTATGATTTCGTAAGATGGCGAAATCTAAACATGCTGCTCACAAAGGTGTTCCCTTTAACAGTGGACTCGTCTGTACATTTAGGCTCCCTTTACAGAATGTGAAGCAGTGAGACTCATTTGAAGTCACCCGCTGCGACGTTCAAACGAACATCCTGCTTTCTTTAGGAAACAAAAAAGTCTGAAACGGGCGCCTCTCATGCGCTGCTGCACGAATGTGCCTCTCAATTGAAACGTGTTTAGGAGTGCATTTTTTTCGTATTTTTCATCGAGGCTGGCTTACGAATGCTACTAAATACTTAATGATAGCTTTTAAATTACGCGTTCAAATCGTTGTGTGTAATATACACGAGCGCACCAGCACACGGGAACGTCATGAACACCTGAAAAGTTTGCCTTGTTCTAACATATCAGTTTATCTGACACTCCGCATCAGAAAGAAATGTCGTGCGCGCAATATACCCATACTCGTAAAAGTAGCATTGTGACAGAATGACAACACTTACTCGTGCTTGCATTTACGGAGGTGTGGAAGAACACCCCTCGCTCAAAGTTAAGAAAGAAAGGAAGGAAGGAAGGAAGAAAAATAACTATTTGATCCTGCGGAACGCGACTGGGTCACTCACCCGTCTCAGTCCCACGTAGAGACCAAGTTACCTAAAAAATATTTCAGCTCATGATTTTTACAACATAACTGTTTATTTCGAAACAATTACAAGAAATCAATTGTCCACTCCCTGCAAGACTTTTATATTTTACAGAGAAATAAAATATTGCCACTGACTTGATGTTGATTGATTACTAAATGCCTAAATAAGGGGGTTAAGGAAAAACATACGATTGAATACGAGATTCAAACATCAAGGCGCGAGTATCGAACGAGCTTCCGTAGCACGTGACAGGCTAGATGGTAGCAAATCTTCCATGCGTTCTTTCCGCCCTTTCTTAAACTAAGAGATGATTGACTAAAGCGTGGATATTCCTTCTGTTAGTGAAGTATGTTTGCATATTCCAGTAACAATCAGAGGGATTGGAGAAATTCGATATTATATACACAAAACTCACCTTTCATATATAATAAAGCCGTCGTCAGAAAAGGTAGGTATCTTGTGGAAGGGATTCAGCTGCCATAAAAACAAGGGAGCGGCGTGTGAACAGATGCGCCAACAGTTTCACATGAACTGCGTATATACATTGCATGAAATATGCCCAACGCTACTGCTTCGATTTCTGTACAATTGTTCAAGGTAGCTGATAAATGTCAAGTCACACGTTGGTTCACAAGCTGTGGAATCGGCGTTTAAATGCCCTTCAGCATTTAAAACCGAAATAGCAATCGCGTGCCACATATAGATTTGAGGCATGTAGTATGGCAGGTGGTGTGTTTAGTACCAATCAAATGGGTATTTCTTGTGACGAGCCGGAAGGAATTTTCTCTTTTCAGACAAACAAATATTCCGAATGTGTAGAAAGCTTTGCTGAATGTATCTATGACAAGCAATAGCTTAAAGGGCCACTCACCACCTTGTGTTTAAAGACGAGGGGGCAATATTTCCTTCATACACACGATGCATCCTCCTCGCCCCTTAGTTCTTGAATGCCCGGGAACAATATCAGCACTAAGCGCTGGAGCCTATCAGAATTTCGCGCTTCTTGGCTGCATGCTGTTATCACCGCTTGTGCAGTTGTAAACACAAAAAATGAAGTTTGATCGGTTGATTGTGTACGACATTCATGCGAGACAAACAAGAACGAATGGGCGGCTGCATGGCGAAGCAGTGCAGAAGACAAATCCCGTGTGATCTCGCGCGTATATCAACGAATCGAGAGCACGTACGCTGTAGACGTCACGGGAACTACTGTCTACGTCGCAGTAGTGCGCCAAGAAGGACGAGAATATCAGGTAAGAATATTACGCTCTTTTTTTTTTGTACTTTGGGAGCCGGATGAGTGGCCCTTTGAGATAGGCATCGTACATGCCCCTCGAAACGCGTTAGCAACCGCTGTTCAGATTGCTTCCTGAAGGTTCACCAAAATAGAGAAAAGGATCAGATTGTAATACAAGAATAGTCTATACCAGTGTACTCGTTTTGGAACTGAGTCCTAAATTGAAGCGCATCGAACGCACGTGTATATCAAGATTTAATCCTTAGATGCCGCATAAAACGCAAAAATTGACCAGCTTCTCGCGTGCGCGTCGACCATCAGTGACATCAACACAAATGAGGCAAAAAAAAAATCTACATGCAATGACATCGCCACGTGTCGTCTTCCTAACGTCATTGGCCGCCAAGACTCAAGGCGTCGTTTCGCGCCGGTACGTCACGTTATGTCATGCGACGTTACGTCACGTGATGACGCCCTCACACTACATCGCAGCTCGGTTAGAGGTGTGCGATATCGGAGGTCGGGCACGAACAGCTGCGGTGGAGAAAGCTTGCCACGCCTCTAACCCATGCAAGATGCAATGGACAACCGCGTTAAGTGCAGTAAGCTTTCGGATAGTGGCGGGACAGGATCAGTACATCGATGGCGAAGAATCAGTATGCCTCTCAGTCGTCTTAAATTAGTGCATCTGGGCTTCGTAAATTTTTCAAGAGCGCTAACGCCTAAGAATGCAACAGGATGTAAGGCACTAAAACGTTACACACGATAATGCAAACGCACACAGAGAACACCTGTTCTACGGTTATGTGTTTAGAGAAAACTTCTAATAAGACATGAAAAAAAGAAATGTGGACATTGTCGACATCAACCACACAAAACAGCAACACCTTCGTCTTCATTATTTTACTCGGCGCCTCCTGCAGACATAAGTGTCATTACATTACCGGGCGTTGTGCCGATCATCTGAATTGAAACTAAAACGCAAGATAACTGGGATCTACTAATTTGACATTTTTTGCACAGCATTGAAGAACTGCAATTAGCAAGGGCAACCTTGACACACCTTCTTAAAAGGTAGAAATGACATGGCCGACGAGGCACGCAGACACCGCCGCAAGTCTGTGCAGACTGGTTTGTTGCATTGAATGCGCACGGGCATGCGCCGATGTAACACAATATAAGCAACCTTGAATATTTTCCAAATTACTTCCGCATTGAAAGTCGAGAGCAAACTTGAATAAGTTTCATGGCGCCGCTATATTGAGTTTTTATTAGGTTCTGTTCTGTCTTGTATACCCGAGACAGGTCGGCTGTCAATACACAAGCAATATTGCTAGCTAATAAATAATTATCTATCAAAATTCCACATAGTTTATGTTTGATATTTGGATGACCACTTTGCACTTGATGTTAGCATGAGTTGAAGGGTTGAATTTGAGCTTTTTTTGAATCATCTCATATGAATAAAATAATTTCATTTAGAATAAATTCAACCTGATGGGATGGTTCAAATCACATTCATACAATCAGCGGCGGTGGAATATTCTCGTGATCGATCAACATTCAATATTTCCTTTCTTGAAGTTTTAAACAAATAATCACTACCGATGAAGGTTTCTTCATCGAATAGCCTAATAATAGGAATTCTTTTAGACAATCGTGAATGACCTAAACATAGTTATTTGAGGCGGAAGCAGAATGAATACAAATGAAGTTCTGGTAAATAACATCTTATTTCTTACGACTAAATGTTATTGCTGCTAGTGACTTGTGAACGGAAGAAGAACATAAATTAAATGCACCGTATAATCACGCCAACAGCAGTAAATATGGCCAATATCAGTATGAGCTCGAACTAATTATATGCAAAGGGACCCCGTCCGTAATTACAACTTGTATCTGTTGCTTTAGTTGTTGCTGTTGGAGTTACACGCACATAAATAAAGGAAGGAAATTTTTCGAGAATTGGCATTTTCGTTTCACACTTTTTGTATAATTATGTGCATAAATGGCATAAGTTCGAATGTTTTTTCGGACATCTCGTGGAAGTTCACACAACTCAGCTTCAATTATAACAAAGAACCTTGAAAACGTGCTGGGAATTTGCTTGCACCTGTGTTCTTTGTTACACACTGCAGTTGTGCATAAAAGTGAACCTCGTACTTCCTTCAGCCCCACATATAAAAGCAGTGACCGACGTGAGAGTTTGCATCGTATACATTAGTTATATACTTTGCACTTCGCCATTACGCGTGTTCAAGCCCTACATTTAGCAGAAACAAAATGCAAACCTCGCAGCGCAAGTCAAAGACGTACGCTTGCTAGTGGCTGTTTCAAAACATGTCTGTGAACAACAGCGTTAAATAACAGGTTGTAAGAAAGCTAGGCTGCAGTTTCTGTCTTGATAGTTTCGGTTCACGTTTATCACTGTAGATAAAGCGCGCATATTTTTCACGGCAGCTTGTATTTCATTTTTCGAAATTTAGGTTTCCTTTTTGGGTTTCACGGGTAGCACCACGATTTGTGCCGTAAAGAAAAAAAAGAGGAAAAGGGGAGGGTGGAGTGCAATGTGGCCGCCATTGCACCGAAGGATCACGCTGCTAGCTTCTAGAGGTGTTTTTGGACACCAAAGGAAAGGCGGGAGAAGTGCAGGCAACTGCACCCCCATCCTCTTTCTTTGCGCTTAACTGTACGCATGCCGTTCTGCGCAATAACAATTTCAATTGCCACTTATGTTGCCAGTCGGCTGAGGAATGAACGATTGAGTTGTTGTTGTGCGCCATGACTGGCGAACGCATCTGTGACTAACTAGTTGGTGGCCACCGGGCAAATGCAATTACGGTGAAGTAGCCCTCATATAGAGGATTTCGCAACGTGGCTCTGGCTGCAAGAGTGTCGGCATAACGCGTTGTCTAGTTGTGAGAATGCTTCCCCCTCTATTTGCAGTTAGGAGAACACAGTCACACGATTGCGCATCGCATAACTGCTAACCCACCAACCCACCAAAGTACGTTTCGCTTCGATACGAGGAAAATGGGCAGGAAGTGTCCTCAGGGGGAGTGTCCTTTTCAAGGACAGCTTCTTTACCTAATAAGTGTGCAAGAGAGGGCATGCACTACGTTCGGCTAGTTCCGGCATTCCTCGCTACCCGCGCATATACCACTGCAGTGTTTTCTTTTAGTCCACCACGGATTCGCCGGGAACTGCTCAGTTATATCGCTGAGCATTCAGCACCAATTGCAGAGTTATCGCATAACCAGTATGATTTCTGTTGAGTTAATCATCTATAAGTGGCTGAACCCTAAAAACCATAAAGAGACAGAGCAGAGTGGCAATATTGCAGAAAGTAACCAAGAATGTTTAAGATACGAAGACAAATAATTGGTATGCAAACATTGATGATGACTCATTTACTTGTGGGATGATTGTCAACGGTTGAATGTTCGTAGATTTTTTCCTCTTCAACCACCAGTCACCACAGCTCTTGGAATTAAGTTCTTCGCCAAGTAATCTGTGGTTCTTGTAGCCAGCGGAATAAAAGGCGTGCGTGCAAGAGCTGATCGGTGAGAAGCTGAATATAGTCTGGTAATAAATAAATTACCTACCTCATGTGAAATCAAGACTACCAAGTGATCGCGTATGCGAAGCCTCAGGGAGCTGTGTGTTTTCTTTTTGATTAACTGGTCAGCGCAAATAGTGCGTTATTACTGCCTACTTTATTCGTGTATTTGACACTGTAACACATAATATACGCAGTAGAAAAGAGCGTTGTAGCAGCTACAAAGTGCCAGACACAGACAAAAAACAAAGAAGCGGACGCAACGCGGCACAGTGTTCCGTCCGTTTCTTTGTTTATTAGTGTCTGTGTCTGGCACTCTGCAGCCATCATAAAGCTGTACCAAATCAC